>NC_135662.1:67126638-67751638 GCF_964188315.1 Podarcis muralis | reverse complement strand
CTTGCTCATTTTTCAGATCTGAAGTTCAGTTTTCCACATACAATTTTTAAATCAATAAATCCCTGTGAAAATTCATCGGCATTTCAGTGCAAATTTCTTTTAACGTGCACGTCTGTGTGCAATTCCCCCCAACATACACATCTTTTGGCAAAGCGATTTCCCCTAATTATGGACCCCTTTACTCAAGGCATTCCCTTTTTTGTGCACAGTTCATGGCTGGGAAGGTGCACTGCAAAATTCAGAGAAGGGCGACTTTAGAAAGTTTACTGCGTTTCTGTCTGCATACTGCTTTGGAATGCACGATTTCAGTAGGTCCGCCTTTGAATGCGAACTGAATCAAATTTCTTCCCCATCCCTACCTACAGCGGTAAGGCTACCATTTAGCTAAAAGGTTATTTGTGACTGAACCTTATTTAAAGCAAGGGGAGTTAAGTCAGGGCCAGATTATACGCGAGAGTATTTACACAACCATCAATTACATGATTGGCTTATTCTAGCAAACAGCGGCCATTGGAAGAACACATCTATCAGGGCTGGGCTGACAGCACAGGAAAGGGGCAAATCCCCAATATGATTTCTCTGCCCACCCACCCTCAGTGGCTTCAATTACCTCCCCTTCAAAATCCACCCAAACCATGCAATTTATTATTGCACAAATAATGTCACATTTGGTTTAGCTCTTAGTTGCCAAAAGCACTCAAAATGGAGAGCCCCGATATATATTTGGCAACCAGCTCTCTTAAAAAGTGTCATTTTGTGTGTTAACAGCTTTTGAAAAATAGCTCTCGCTCTCTGGTTTACTTTGTAAAATTAAGGGCCTACGATTTCAAAGATAAAAATGCATAATGGGAGTGCGACGCCGAAAACGGCAAAAAAGAAAAACAAAATAAAAGCTTGGTGAGCCATGATCTCTGTGAAACGTATTTGCAAAAATCCACTGAACTGCTGGCTGCTTAACTTCCAGCATCCAAAGCTTTTCAAAGAAACAAGCTTGCTGCTTATTTATGTGTAATTCATCGTGACAGGGAGGAAGTTGCAAGATCAGGGCTTTTAAGAACAAGAGAAGAAATGGAGACAAGCAGCTACCGTCTCACAATGAGGAATCATATAAGCATCTTCTGAAGCTGACCTCGCTGTGGAAGACAGAAGTACACATGCTCAAAAAAAAAAACAAGACCAGAAAAAGAAAAAATGGCAGATGCCTCAGCAGTAACAAATGCAGACTGTATCACAACTGAAGCAGTGCTCAGAGAGAAAATTTGGACAGAGTTGCTGTGTTTGTCCTGCGTGGACGACTGCTTTCCTAAACAGTAATGCAATTATCTTGTACGCCACCAACATTACATTATAAATATTCCGCAGCTGCTGACGTCTTGCTAAGTGGAAATAACAAACGGCCCCATCTAACCCAGTAAAAACACAAATAATCCAGACAGAAGGTTAACTGAAACAGACCTTTCGTGAGCTCAAGCACCGAAAATGTTCTACCACAGTTGTGTGTTAGAAGCTGCTAGTGTATCAACACAGCAACTGGGCTCCTCTTGACTCCTCCCTTCTTTCTTTATCACGTGACAAAGTGCTGACCCCAAACTCTTTCACCACATGCACACACATTCCTTTTAACCAACATATGTCCAGTCCTATTAACCACCTGTCTTGGGTCTCCCTGTCTGGCACACAACTGAAACTCAGGACTCTGGTTTTGCCAAAGGACCAGGTGTGTAGCCTGGGGGTCATTTTGGACTCACAGCTGTACAGGGTGGCGCAGGTTAATTCTGCATCCATGGTGGCTGTCTACCAGCTCCATCTAGTATGCTGGCTGAGATGCTACCTGCCTCCTGCTTGGACTACTGCAATGCACTCTACGTGAGGCTACCTTTGAAGTTGACTTGGAAACTACAGAGTGCTAATCCAGAATGTGGCAGCTGGACTGGTGACTGGGAGCAGCTGCCAGGAACAACACCAGTCCTAAAGGATCTACATTGGCTCTTGATAGGTTTCAGAGCACAAGTCAAAGTGTTGGCACTGAACTTTGAAGCCCTAAATGGCCTCGGCCCTGTATCCCTGAAGGAGCTGCCTTCACATGTCTTTGGAAAGTCATATAATCATTTATCTCTCTGGCATCTGATGGGAGGGCTTTCTACTGGGCGGGTGCCACTACCAAGAAGGCCCTCTGCCTGGTTCCCTGTAGCTTCACTTGTTGCGTTCAAACTGGCCTCAAGCAATTTACTAGTAAATACTAGTCGCCTTATGCCTGGTGTTTTATCTACAATACTCTTTTTAAAAGCTTCATTGTTCTTTTTTTATTATTATAAAAGAGTGGCCTCAGAATTTCAATCAGTGTTGGAGCAGCTATGGTGGAGAAAAGTGGAGGAGAAGTATATCTGGCACCTTAGAACATTTTTCTTTCAGATGCAAATCATACATAATCCCAGGAAATGTTCCTGATCAACAGACAGGAGCAAAGTCTTTAAAAAAAAATTCTAAAAATAAGAAAACTGCACATGCATTTGATCAAATGCTTTCAAGTATGATTGGAAATTGAATATTTATTAGGCTTTACATTTCTGCTGCTTAAAAACGAAATAAATCCTTCATAAAGATGTGAAGAAGTGCACCTGAAATGTCGGCTTATCCAATACCTGGAAGAGGTGTGGTGCAATTTGCTCTGACTCGGGTCAGTACAAGCTTGCAAAATCTTTGTTGCTGCATTTTGCTTGTATAGAGAAAAGCCAGAAACACAGAAGGAGGAAGGCGGGAGAACATCATCATTTGTGAAGCCTAAGGACTGTATGCCATCAAAGCAAAGGTCACTAATATATTGAAATTCCACTGCAGTCCTGCAACAGATTCATAGCCTGATAAATACAATATAACAAGAGGCTGTTTGTAGAAGAAGGATTCTTACAGATGCCTGCTGCATGGCTTAGGAACTGAACTGCACCTATGCATTTCTCAAGTAACTAAAAATAAGATTGCGACACATCCTCCTGTCTGGCTTCCAAGAGACAATATTGTGTAACCAACAGCCAGGCTCACTTTAATTTGAGGAAGACAGTAGACATGCCCCCTTTAACAGAGACATGTTGAATATTTTACACAGCTTAACTAATGAGCACTGTACAACATGTTCAGTTGCCAAGCCTTGCAATACGGAAAAGGCACCATGTTAAAGAGAGAAAAAACTGGGAGCCAAGAGAGAAATGATGACTTCGGAATATATATTCTTGTCATGCACTGAATCACCCGCACAATCCTTTGCAAAAAGCAAGCTCACATTTTGTAACAGGCTGAATCTAACTGGGATGATAGAGGGTCACAGCGAGAATGTGTGGAACAGCGGCAGGGGTTAGGGCCGCCATGTGCTCATCTGCATTATAAAGTAACAGAAGCTGAGGGAAACAGGGCTTGCCAATCATACCTGGCACAAAAAGTGCCCTGCCTTTCAGCTTCTGAGATGGGCTCTTCACACAGGCAACACAATAGCATGGGAATCAATGAGGCAGCAGAGACCTGGAGCAGTAATGGCGTGTACCACTCATTCATAGGAGCCAACTCCTAGGAGCTCAGGTGCCTTCACCTCCCCAATAAAATATCTGAGCGAACCACCAACCTCCCTCCATTCAAAAATTGATGGGCATTGCCATTCAAATGTTGTGTGTATGCTGCGTCTTGTGTTCGATTATGCACAACCAATATTTTATTCAAGTTGGCACTCCTGCTGTACAGTGGTACCTCGGGTTAAGTACTTAATTAGTTCTGGAGGTCTGTTCTTAACCTGAAACTGTTCTTAACCTGAAGCACCACTTTAGCTAATGGTGCTGCTGCGCTGCCGGAGCACAATTTCTGTTCTCATCCTGAAGCAAAGTTCTTAACCTGAAGCACTATTTCTGGGTTAGTGGAGTCTGTAACCTGAAGTGTATGTAACCTGAAGCGTATGTAACCAGAGGTACCACTGTAATCCTAAATGCTCTCCATTGCACTAAAATCCCACCTCCCTAAAATCGAAAAACTAATACAGCAGGGAGAAGACTAAATGAGGCTCTAAAGTGGTGCATTTCTACTTGCAGTTTCTTTCTTTCCTCTAGAAGCATAAACAGTATAACACACACACACACACACACACACACACACACACACACACACACACACCACTACGCCAACTTCACTCTTAAGGTGGTTCAAGACATGCCACTACCTTAGGAGTCTACCACCTCATTCTGATTCATGGATCAATACAACTGGAGCAACCGAATGGGAAAAGAGGGTGGGTCCAAGCCAGGGAAGCAACGGGGATCATTGTTCTGTTGCCTAAATGAGCATCTCATAGGGTCACTCTGCCCAAGCTGAGCATCCTTACCAGTGAAGGGACATCCTGGCTGTATCAATCCCAGGCAGCGTTCAGTCAAGGCTTCCTCCCCACATTGGAAGCTGCCTCATTGCAGGCCACTCTCAGGAGCCAATCTCAGGGAGTTTTGCCTTTGGTCAAGTATTGGGGCCTTAGCCCTACACCTGGAAAAGGAACTATCCTTCAAATAAAGATCAGGTAAAGCCAGGCATCTCCATCACATTCAGCCCCTTTCAAGCTTCAGAAGTTCAGGCTTCATATAGCGGTTCCCAGCTATATACATGGGTTTGTATACAGAAGACAGAAATTTGGACTCGTTGCTCCAAATGAGGAAGACATGCGATGCTTTTTGGGTAAAAAAAATCAGCATTTAGTTGTGTGTGCAGGCTTAGAGTGGCTGTTTACATGTGCACAGGGCAGGGTTACCAGCTAACCCACTGGAAAGAACTAAGATTCTCATTTCCCATTCCTGTTTCTTTCTTCTCCTTAAAAATCATTGTGCATTGATACCAGGCAAGATTCCCTCCCCTTCGTTTCTAAATTCAGTGTTTTCTAACTCTTGAGCAGTTGCAGTAGCATTGGCACCACCATATATAAAATCAAAAGAGGAAACTCAATAACATATTGATTGAAATAAAAAGGAAACAATGCAACTGCATGAAAATTTATATTACACACACACACACACACACACACACAGAGAGAGAGAGAGAGAGAGAGAGAGAGAGAGAGAGAGAGAGAGGTACAAATGCATTCACAAACCCTGGGAGCAAGAAACATTATTGATATTGGGAGTAGGTAACATGCTTAAAAAAATTGGTTTGCTTCCTTTATAAATGACAGGATGTAGATCTTCCTGTATTGTTGTGCTCACTAGGGAATGTTTGTAGCGCAAGGTGGGGGGGGGATCCTTTCTGAAGACAAGGCGGCCTCTCCCAAAGCTACAATTCTCCAAGTGGTTCAACACTCAATCCCTTTTCACAGGGAATTCTGGGAGCTGTTGCTCTGAGGGGAATAAGAGGGTCCCCTAACACAGGCATAGGCAAACTCCGACCCTCCAGATGTTTGGAACTACAATTCCCATCATCCCTAGCTAACAAGTCCAGCGGTCAGGGATATTGGGAATTGTAGTCCCAAACATCTGGAGGGCCGGAGTTTGCCTGTGCCTGCCCTAGCAAATCTCAGCATCCGTAACAAACTACAGCTCCCAGGATTCTTTGGGGGAATCCATGACAGTTTAAAGCAGTAGCATAGTGCTCTATGGTGCGAATGTGGCCGCACACACACTTTTTACACACTCTTGATGGCTGTATTGCACCTTCTGTATTATGCAGGAGCATGCCTGCTTTCCTTAGAAAATCCAAGACCGTTTCTTTAGGTAAGAGAGGAGGTGCAGCAAGGAAAACTGTCCAGCAGCCTGTTAGTAACCATTCAGAGTGAGCCCACCAGCACATAAAAAGATCTGCGCATGTGCGCTTCTGGGAGACAAGATGCCTCTCCCCCCTCGGGTATTCAACTCCCTGGGGAGGGAGATGAACTCTGAAGAATGACAGTGTTAGCAAATCACACTAATAAATTTTAACAAGGCGTCCCCAAGGAGCGCAAGTCAGTCGGGGTGGCAGGAAGCCAGAGACTGCTCAAGGGACAAGTCTCCGTTTTCTTTCTGGTTCTCCCTGGTATCTTGGTGGGAACAGGAGCTCATGAGACAAGCAGTGGGTAGGTAGGGCAACAGCAGAAGGGCACTGGGGAGTAAATGCAATGGCTGTGCATCTGAGACGAACATAGTGCTCTCTGTGAGCTGAGCCCTCAGGCATACTCAAACTCTTGAATTTCCTAAGCTGCAGCTCTTAAGATTTTGCCCAGCTGTCAGAATCGCCCCCCCCCCCGCAGGAGTTTGCAACATTCTATTATCATTCCAGCACATTTCACGCACCGCTATATGACTGATAGGATGCAAGCATGAGGTTTCTCCAGAGCAAACCTCCTCCTTGCCCTCCAAGTTAGCAGACAGAGGCAGTATAGGTGGTAGCAAAGCAGTCGTACTTATGGGAAAACAGTCCCAGAGCCCACTTCTCCATGAAGTCCCGTCTCCTGCCCCACACCAAGATACCCCACTACACACCCCTGGCACCACCCAGGGACCACCATTTTTGAAACATTCATGCTCCTTAGTTAGCCATTTTCTTAAATTGACCAAATCAGGCCTAAAGCAGTTACAATCCCAGTATATTTATTTCTGGGAGGGAATTATCACACTGTCTGACAGAGTGAAAAGGAGCACGTTGTGTGTGTGCGCGCGTGCACCTGTTCTTATAAAGCCATAGTTGTATGGACCAAAGAAAAGAGGGGAGAAGGTTTTGTATCTCAAAAATGGAGACACTTAGGATTTTCATATGTCTTTGCGGAGACAGAGGCATCAAATATTTGGGAGAAGAAGAGTAGTAGTAGTTTGGATTTGATATCCCGCTTTATCACTACCTGAAGGAGTCTCAAAGCGGCTAACATTCTCCCCCACAACAAACACTCTGTGAGGTGAGTGGGGCTGAGAGACTTCAAAGAAGTGTGACTAGCCCAAGGTCATCCAGCAGCTGCATGTGGAGGAGCAGGGAAGCGAACCCAATTCACCAGATTACGAGTCCACCGCTCTTAACCACTACACCAACGGGACTGGTCATAAGCTTCAAGGGAAATAAACATTTGTAAAGAGCCACTGTTCTTCTGATGCATTTGAAGCTGCCTTCACACTAATACATTGTAAGTACGCGACTACCCCAAAGAATCCTGGGAGTTGTAGTTTGTTAAGGGTGCTGGGAACAATAGCTCTGTGAACATAAACTAGTTGCTAGCATTATTTGTGAGAAGCAATGTGCTTTAAATGTATGGTGTGTACACAGCCTTATACTACCTTATACTTCATTTCTGGCAGATAACACCCTGGAATTTATTTCAATACGAAGCATCAGCCTTGGAATGCATAGTAGCTCAGAGTGCCTTAATTCTCAGAACCTGCAAATACCATACTTCGATCTAAGGGTTTTTTAAAAAACAAAAAAAAACCACTCATTTGTTCAAAGCAGGGAGGGGGGCTTAAACCTGCACCATAGCAAGCATTGGAGAAGCTTCTCTAACCATGTGTCACCTTAAGAGTTTTATGGCAGGCGTCTATACTTCTCTTTAGAACCTCCAGTTTATGTGCATACATCCCTATTGTGCTTGGAAAAGACTTCATTCACCACAAAGTAAAAATTGTAGATTCTTCAGCTGACCTCCCAAAGAAATGCCTTGACAAACAAAATCTGAAAAGGTCAAAAAGGAGAAGCTGCAGGAGATACCGCCTGACACCTGTCTCCGACTCTTCAGGTTCAGTTGGATGCCAGACTTCTAACCGAGGATTTGGAAGGAGGCAGCAAGTTTTGCATTTATTCCTTTATTCTTGCTCCGAAGAGGACCACAGAGCAGCCAAGGTGAGATTCCTAGGTGAAATCCCTTCCTTAAGCCAAGCCCCAAACCAGTTTAGTTACAACAAGCCAATTTCACATTACATACAGTAAGAAATCCAGACTGGTCACTGGGTCCACTCAACAAGGGAACCCGCGGCCAATTCCCAGCCCCCTGACCAACTGCATTCACACTTTTGATTGATTGATATATTAAATATATATCTAAGCGGTATACAAAAAAACTGATTTAACTGTGACTTGTGAGTTCAAGACAGGATCAAATCACAGTTTCAGTTCTTGGTTTAAACAGGTCACAGTTCCCCAAAATTGGATCCAGTGAGGAACTGAAATTAGTTAGCCATTTTTTAAATTAAAAAAAAGCCACAGCATTATATGTCAACCTCTGGGTGTGTGCGCAGCAGATATGGGAGCATGCAACTCCAAGGCTTGCCCAAGCTCATTCTTGAAGCAGGAAACAACATGTCAAAGAGGCTAGAAACAGAGGTATGCGAAAGCATTGCTCAAACCAATCTTTCCACCTCAGAAAATGACAAACCAGCTTCTTCCTCCCTCCACACAACTGCAAAGCAAAGCTTCAGCAGGAGTAAAGGTATCCCTGGACAGTTAAGTCCAGTTAAATGAGACTATGAGGTTGCGACACTCATCTCACTTTCAGGCAGAGGGAGCCAGTGTTTGTCCACAGATAGCTTTCTGGGTCATGTGGCCAGCATGACTAAACCGCTTCTGGCGCAACGGGACACCATGACAAGTGCCAGAGTGCATGGAAACACCATTTACCTTCCTGCCGAAGTGGTACCTATTTATCTACTCGCGCTGTTGTGCTGTCCAACTGCTAGGTTGGTAGGAGCTGGGACAGAGCAACAGGAGCTTGACCTTCTAATCGGCAAGCCCAAGAGGCTCAGTGGTTTAGACCACAGCACCACCTGCATGCCTCGCTTCACAAATCCTCTCCGGGATCCATCCCTCAAAACTCGGGTGTGGGGAAGCTGCAGAGGTGGGTCCCTCTGTGCAGTGGACTGTACTCCACCTACACAGGTCAGAGGTTCTACCACCACAAGAGGTTATCTCTACTCCATTCAGGCGAACAAGAGACGTTATCACAGTTCAAGGAGACATTCCAGCCAGAAAAAGCACCCAGAATGCCAGGCAGTGCTGCTCAGGGGGTGTAGCCCGGGAATAAGGTGTATGGCTGGCAACAGTCCTGAAGCCCAGCTAGAGAGGCCTAGAGAGGCTGCATCCAGACATCAGAGCCAAGGTTCCATACCCATGCTTTAAAATATTATGCAAGCTAAGAGATGGTGCTTTTCAGGTTTTTTGTTGTTTCTCTCAAGGATATGGAAATGACTTTTTTAACATGAAAGGAACTTAACATTTCATGTGCGCTGCATCTCCTTATTGCAATCCCTCTGGCAAGAAGCCTACACACGAAACCTGCTTAACACCACACGCTCTTGAAAATGACGTCGGCCTGTGGAGAAAAGCGATGAGGTGTGGCATTCATAAGTGGAGCTATCCTGGCAAACGTGATTATAGGGAATGGAAAGTCCGCTGCAGGTTTCGGTTGCAAACTGAATTAGACCGCCGTTTGAAGGGAGCAAAAGTGAATTGTAGTGGGTTACAAAACTGAGGCTCAAGAATGGATGTATAAAGCTGTGATTCCCATATAATAAATTACGAACCAATGTAAGTTTAAATACATTGCAAGCAAACCCCAGAGACTTCTTAATGATCTGAAATAAGGAGCAGTTGCCCACCAATATAGAGCAGGGTTCCCCATTTAGTTAAGTACTGAGGAGGCCCTGCTTTTCAAAAGCCAAGCAATGGACCCCTTACTTTGGGGGGGGGGGAATCTATATGGTAGTTTTTGTTATGTGGATGGTGCCACAGACCCCTGGGTGCATTATGCAGACCACCAATAGTGAACCACAGACACAGCACACATATTAATGCAACTGTTCCCATTAAAGAACCCAATAGTCAGGACTCTTTACCTAGTGAAACTGTTCTCTGGGTATTTCTGTGTTTGCTAATGCTATACAGAGTAAGCAAGTAAACAATATGCCATTTAATCACTTTCTGGGCCTACCTGGCAGCAAGTCAGTATGTCAAGTCCCCAGTCAATCCATGTACCCAAAGTGAAGCACAGTCCCCACACAGATCCTGGGGCTTGCAAGCCGAGGTCCCTCAACATGGGTAGTTGAGCAGACACAGCCCCTCAGCTCTGCTTCAACTTTGCTGCCTGCTGATTGCAGCACCTGGGCTTGATGAGGCAGGTGACCCTCACCTGTTCCAAACCTACTCCAGCTAAGGAATCACAGCCCTCCAGAGTTAGCGAGCCCCACCTGTGGCCAGCTAGGGAGTTGGGCTGTGGGCCTTTGTCTGCCTTAGCTTCCCCCTGCTCCCTATGCCTCAAGAGCCTGCCCTCTTCTTGGAGACAGGGGCCCTTCTGGCTCTGGTAATGGGCCCTGCTGCTCTGGTTTCTGTGCACTGACCCCCATCTCAGTCCTGGCTGCACCCCTCACCATGTAGTACTGCCAGTTTATGCCATACAGGCACTGTGTTGATGAGTTGCAGACAGTTCTTATCACTAAGATAAGAGCTGTGGAATTTTAATTATCCTAGGACCCATTTGGGTATACGAGAACCCTCAGTTCTCAAACTTTTTGGTAGTCAGCCTCCCTTAAAAGCCCAGCTACACAAAATAACTAAATTACATACTGCACCCTGAGCCTGGACTGTTTAATGCCAAGCCGTCCTTGTGAAATCAGCTTCATATAGCTAGACTGGTTTGGGGCTTGGCCGCTCTGGCTGGGGCTTATGAGAGCTGTATTGCTTACATGGTTAGTGGGGTGAATAGAAAGGGAGAATAGCCAGGGAAGTGTTGGGAGAGCAAAAGGTCTCCACCCCCATCGTTCTGCCCAGACACTGAGGTCCAGTGCCGAGGGCCTTCTGGCAGTTCCCTCGCTGCGAGAAGCCAAGTTACAGGGAACCAGGCAGACGGCCTTCTCAGTAGTGGCACCCGCCCTGTGAAATGCACTCCCATTGGATGTCAAGGAAATAAACAACTATTCGACTTTTAGAAGACATCTGAAGGCAGCCCTCTTTAGGGATGCTTTTAATGTTTAATAGACTATTGTATTTTAATATTATGTTGGAAGTCGCCCAGAGTGGCTGGGGAAACCCAGCCAGATGGGTGGTGTATAAATAATAAATTATTATTATTATTATTATTATTATTATTATTATTATTATTATGGCAACTGAGGCTGGTTACGGGCAAGAAGTTTACTGAATGAGATGTGTGATCCCCCAAAAGACCTGATCCCTCACTTGCAGTCCTAAGCCCAATGAGAACGGTACCATGCGATTCTTCCAATTGCCTAGGCTGATTCGAAGTTGGGGGAAACCAATCTGTTTCAGCCTCTTCCAGAGTAACACAAGTAAGATTACTCCATGGGAAAAGCTTATACAGTCATACCTTGGAAGTCGAACAGAATGCGTTCTGGGAGTCCGTTCGACTTCCAAAATGTTCGGAAACCAAAGCGCGGCTTCTGATTGGCTGCAGGAAGCTCCTGCAGCCAATCAGAAGCCGCAGAAGCCCTGACGGATGTTCGGGTTCCAAAGAATGTTCGTAAACCAGAACAGTCACTTCCAGGTTTGTGGTGTTTGGGAGTAAAAACGTCTGAGTACCAAGTCATTTGGAATCCAAGGAACATGGAATGACACAAAGGATGGTGAAAGCAGGAGCCATGAAGTATATTTAAAAAATGGATCACAAAGGAACAAACATCTGTGGTGGGGGGCAAAAAGGGGGGTTATTTCAATGGCTTCTATTAACATATTACACATGGCCCAGTCTGCAACTGCTAGCACTGTACTGATTTTGGGGGGAAACGGTGAATATGTCAAGAGTCCACTTCCTTGTATACAAAAATTGGGATTTTAGGAAGGAAAAGCTCTTCCATGTGCATCAGCTCATGCTTGTATAGGGAAGGCCTGTGTGTCACTTTCAGAACCGTGGGTTCCCAGGAGTTAATTTATGGTTCCGACTTCACAGAATCCAGACTCTCCTCTGTTTTGCCTCAAGAGAAGCAGCCGCACAAACAGCAATACAATCTTTTTCTTGGGCAGGCTTCGTAATCCCCAGCAAGCAGACATGCCCTGATAAAAATCAGCTAAAGTACCCTGGGACTCCTTTTCTGTATACACAGGGATTACGCCTTCAGGATAGCAAGATCAACAAACCCCGGAGTACTCCTGGCTGCCTGAACAGTCTAACACAGAAGCAAGTTTCATGCCTTTTCTCAACATGATTGAGCAGCTCAAATGCCACAGAGTTTCCAAAACCATATCCCCTCAACCCCCTCTTGCAGAAACACTACATTTTTGCCAATGGCTGGCAAAGTTATTGGTGAATCGCAGAAAGGAGTTCCTGGGTCAACTCATCTTGGCAGTCCACATCAACTGAGTTTTAAAAGGGGGGGACAACTTCTCTCGCCACAATTGCCTTTAGGAGATAGTCACTTTTTCTGACCTTTTTCTTGACCTGGGTCCCCAGCCACTTCACCCATCTTCCCCTATTCTCCCCCCACTTCCTTTCTGCAATTGTAACGTTTCCGCCCTGTGAACACCTTTGAGGGCAAGGAGGGCCACACTGCTGGTGCACTTGTGCATTCTGTATCACGGCCATATAGCCTTGATTTGTATCTCACACTTGCAATGATGAATAAAACCTAGATTACGGCTCCTTTGGCGATGTACCTCCAGCTCGTATTCAAAGGGTAGGAAACCTGAAGAGAAGTCTTCAAAAACCATTCAGTATGCCACTCACAATACAAAGATCAGCCTTCATCTCAGATTAGGCCATCTCCACTAGTTTCCGCAGCCGGGGTTCTTGACAAATATATTTACTGTGTGCGCATGAAACCACATGCCCAAGATTTACATTTTTAAAGTTGCGTTTTGCAGAAGGCAGCATACAGACAAACAGTTTGGCTGGACAGCTGTATATCCTTCCTGGTTCCCTTTATTGCTTCTTTCTTTTTGTGTCCCATTTCAATTTAAACGAGAGGGGGAGGAAATCACTTAAAACTACAGAAGAAAAACAGAATGCGCATAAACACACAGATATAGATTACATCCAAAATACTTCCAACGCTTTAGAAAAATGTTCTCTTTCTATAACTATGGTACAGATTTTTTTAAAACCGTTGCAATTAATGTGCAATTTAAAAGATACAAAAAGAAGCCTTGTTGACTAAATGACTTTTTTTTTTTTTTTTACTTTTCACAAGTTTCTCCGTTGCCGCTTAAAGAGAGAAGAGTTACGGTTTTCGCTACGTCTGGAAAAGCACTGGGTAGCTTGCCTTTCCAAATGCCAGTGTTTAATTCTACTTGAACGTACAGCATTTTGATTTGTAAGTTGACTACTCTGTTAAAGAGAGACAGAGAGAAAGGGAGAGATTATGTCCTATATCAGTATAGTAGAACCAGCTAAATAGACATCTTTAATCTCGTAACATGATGAAATCATTATAAATTACAGCTCATTTGTTAAGTGATTATGGTGATGCATGCAGTCTTCCTTGGTACTGTTACCAGCGGATAAGCATTGGACGTTTCCCATACTCTACCAACAGGTGCCCCTGTCCTTTATTTTTTTCTTTTAAAATAGACTCTGGACCAACAACCAGCCTGGTGTCAATGACTCAGTACGGTGGAACAAGGTGCTTCATCTCACGGCATCCTGCCACCACCATAGCCACCCTCCCAAACCCCCAAAATTGGCCCGCGTGGGTATTTGCCGCTTCCTTTCAGCCGCAGGAGATCACAGTGAAACGCTTGGAAATGCACGACATGTTGTGTAGGACAATCCCAAGGAGGAAAACCAGGACGCAGGCCACCAGGATGACGGTGCAAACCCCCGACCAGGTGGAGCTTTTCGCAATGCCCCTCCTGTCTTGATCTTCGTCGCCTCCCTCCTGAGGGAGGCCGGACTGCAAGGGCTGCTGCTCGGCTGGGATTGTCACCACAGTGAGAGACTTCTGCTGGCTGCCTGGCAGCAGGCGGCAGCCAATGTCTCCTGGCAAGAGGGACCTCTCCTTGGAGATTGGCAAGGGCAGCATGTAGCAGCCATTGCTGGGAAGTTTGATGAAGACGGGAGTGTGCTCTGAAGTGTGGGGTATCGCAATCACGGCAATGACCTCTGGGTCGTCGGGCAGCTGGGAGACGGAAAAGCCCGGCGGCAGTTTAGTGATGCCTCGGCACCAGGGGCACCGCAAGTCTTTCTGGCTGGTCCTCATCTGCTGAAGGCAAACAGAGCAGCAGGTATGCTTGCAGTCCAGCAACTTGGGCCTCCGCCGGGGGCTGTAGTAATTGAAACAAATCTGACATTCCAGCAGAATGTCCTGGGACAGAGTCTCCATCGCGGTCCGACTGGCGAAAGCAGTGAGATATCACGTTGTTCGGCAGTCCGGTCTCAAATCTAATGCCTGGAGCAGTTCCTGGCTTCCCACGGTGACTAGCTTGTATTCTACCACCAGGCGAAAGGAGGCAAGGAGTCCGTAGCGAAGCATCTGACTGGGAGTCCGTCAATATCTGAGAGGGAAATTTAAAATGAAAAGAGTTAATCATAAAGGTCTACTAGAATACTGAAGGAGGTGAGAAAATCTAAAGACATCCTTTTATTGATGCTGAGGAAGAGTAAACGATAAGTGAACTTTGCAAAACCGTAGCATCTTAAGCATGATGCTTATGGCTAATAAATTCCCCTAAGCACAAACATTACCAAACCATGGGTTTTAGCCTCATATACCAGGGACATTGAACAAAAAAACACACATACCCCAAGACTTTTTAGCTGATTATAATGATTTTTGAAGAAAGCATTTCAGACTAATAGCCTGAATTCCACATTTTTACTTGGTCAATAAGGCTTGTTTCATGCAGGAATCAAAAGGACAGTTTGCTCGTTTTCCATGCTTCATGAACGGACTTCATGTGAAAGCTTCATAAAAGCTTTGAACACATGGTGAATAACCCAAGACCAATTTGAAGGTAACGTGGGAGGACACAAACCTAGAGATTTTTCCTCCCAACTTGATTGACATTTACAGCATTACATATATCATTGCAATCATCCTCTGGTTCACATTCAGTGGGAAAGCCTCTGCAAACCTTTAAATGTTGGAGTTCACTTTTAGGAACAGGTTAGGCAGTTGCAAGTTGAGGTTAAGACACCCATGGTGACCAGGAACACATATAAAGTATGTATATATATTGCAGCCATATGGTAAGCGCATGGTTTATGAAGTACCTGTCTTCATGACAGTAATGCTTGGACAATGACACTTAAGGCTAGCGCTTCAGAGCCACTTCCCTACTGATGGCTTCTTCTGTGGCTCCAAGGAAGAAAGTTACTACAAAACTTTGTGAATAGGATCAAACACACAATTTCTGTTTCCCTGACCATTGCATTCCTTTCTGGGCAGAACAGCAACCAGGTGGAAGAGTGTCACAACTGTCTCCAATCCATAGAGTTCTCATATTCTAATACCTACTGGAGCAGCAGGGGAAGGATAATCAGGAATCGGTTCTGCACCATTCACAGTAAGCCTGAATGGGGCCTGATAAAGCAACTTTCCCAGGAACATTCTAAGGTTTAGGACCAGGTAGCTCTACCATCCCCAAACATTACATTGCATCCACTGCAGAAAAAAGTATCGGCTGAAACAACACAGCAGTACATGTGCAAAATCCAAGGCAAAAGAAATAGAGGACGCTGCCCTGAAACACAGTCACAAAATGGATAAGACAAACACCAAGGATCTGATCCCAATTATTTTTATAATGGAGAAGGTCAACGGCTGAACTTCTGCAAATAATTTTTTTAACCATGCTGGCTTTCCTATCTCCCTGTGTTTTAAAACCTCTGGCACAATTGAACTTTGAAGTGTCATCAGGATCGACCTCATTTTCTCTCTGTCCAGTCCTGGAGTTTCGCTCGTAGGGTTATCATCTCTCTTGCTTGGCTTTAATCTGCCGCATGGCTAATTACATTAAAAGTTATTAAGAAGGAAGATGTGTGTTGAGAAAGTAGTGAAGTATTAAGACACGCAGTGGCATAAATTGCGAGCAGTGTAACTAACAAAATGGTAATACAGGACAGATCTAAACATTATGTATAGGTAGAGTGGACGGTACGAAAGTAAATGCAACAAAGTGAAGCTGGAGGCAGTAAAGGAGTAACTCCTCACTATTCGGTGAGCCTGGAATAATCATGCACTTAATGTGTTAATAAAATCATAGGGGTGCAGGTGGTGCTGTGGTCTAAACCACTGAGCCTCTTGGGCTTGCCGATCAGAAGGTCGGAGGTTCGAATCCCTGTTGCTTGGTCCCAGCTTCTGCCAACCTAGAAGTTCAAAAGCACACCAGTGCAAGTAGATAAATAGGTACTGCTGTGGGGGGAAGGTAAACGGCATTTCCATGCGCTCTGGTTTCCATCACGGTGTTCCGTTGGGCCAGAAGCAATTTAGTCATGCTGGCCACATGACCCAGAAAGCTGTCTGTGGACAAACACCAGTTCCCTCGGCCTGAAAGGGAGATGAGTGCCGCAACTCCATAGTTGCCTTTGACTGGACTTGACAGTCCAGGGGTCCTTTACGCTTACCTTACCTAACAAAATCTACATGGAACATGCACCTTAGGCACTCATAAGCCACAGCACATAAAAGAATCCAGAAACATTAACAAGCCAGCAGCAATATAATGGCTAGGCACAATTTTACAAATTCCAATAATTGATTATTATTTCGGTGGCAGTGGCAAGAAGTAGAAAAAACTAAATAGGACAACACTGCAGAGAGACTTAAATGCCCCCCCCCCGCCGCCAATTGCTGATCTGCAGAAATGAGCTATGGGGGATGTTTGTGTGTGCCTGCAAGATTGTGGCATGGCCACACACACAGCTGGTAGGTGGGTCCTGGAGGAGTAACCGATGATGAAAGTTAGCCATCCCCGGATTTAAGTCTGTAACGTTTGCAAACTTTATAAAAGCTATGCGCACACGATTGTAACAAAACAGCCTCGACCCACTATACCTAAAGGAGCATCTCCACCCCCATTGTTCTGCCCGGACGCTGAGGTCCAGCGCCGATGGCCTTCTGGCGGTTCCCTCATTGCGAGAACCAAAACTACAGGGAACCAGGCAGAGGGCTTTCTCGGTAGTGGTGCCCGCCCTGTGGAATGATCCCCCATCAGATGTCAAAGAGATAAACAACTACCTGATATTTAGAAGACATCTGAAAGCAGCCCTGTTCAGGGACGTTTTTAATGTGTGACATTTTAATGTATTTTTAATCTTTGTTGGAAGGCACCCAGAGAGGGTTGGGGAAACACAGCCAGATGGGTGGGGTACAAATAATAAATTATTGTTGTTGTTGTTGTTGTTGTTGTTGTTAATATTATTATTATTATTATTATTATTATTATTATTATTATTATTATTATTAAACTTTCAACCAAGACATGCAACTTTTGCAAAGCAAAGTGCTTCCTTACACAGCACCCCTCATTGCTGCTTTCCTGAGTACAATAATCCGTGGAACACTTTGCATCATGATCGCTACCACATACAAACCATTAACTCTCATCTCTGGGTTTCCTCAAAATAACTGAGCCCCACAACACATCTTCTAACGCTGTTGCGTAATGAACCAGAAAGCAATTTTGCAGATAGGTAATAATGGACACCACCCCTCAATGGGCTTGGAATGCCTTCATGCCCTGCCTGATGGCACTCCCCATAGGAGCATTTTCATACAGAAGGCTTGGAGGCATTTATTTCTTTTATACACATATAAATTTATTTATTTGGTTTTCAGATTAAAGTTTTGCAATCACATATCCAACATACATCATAAAAACAAGATTCAAAATAATCTCCTCCCCTTTGTGGGTCCTATTGTTAGTCATTTCCTCATGCATCTTTTATACTTATCCAAATCTTTTACATCTCCATTATATCCCAAATTCACCATTAAACTACAAGTGTTATTCCATGGAGGCATTTATTTCGCCACTGCACAAAGCAAGATGGGGAACTAGACGGACATTTGTTCTGATCCAGTAAGTCTCTCTTGACATAATACCGAAGTTAACATATGACTTTTTTTATTATTCTGCCCTTCCTCCAAGGAGCCCCAACCATTATATATGGTCTCCATCACCTACACACAAATACATGATAGAACACCAACAATTCCATGAGTTGGGTTAGACTGAAAAATAGTGGCCAGTGGTTGATCTGAACCTGCATCCCCAGTCCAACGCTTTAGACCTATTCAGGCAAGAAACCAGGGCAAACCAACAGAGGTCAGCTATGTTCAAATAGTATGGTATTCGGAAAAACCCAGGATCTAGATCAGGCATAGGCAAACTCGGCCCTCCAGATGTTTTGGGACTACAACTCCCATCATCCCTAGCTAACAGGACCAGTGGTCAGGGATGATGGGAATTGTAGTCTCAAAACATCTGGAGGGCCGAGTTTGCCTATGCCTGATCTAGATGGTAGCAATAGAGCCTGCTCCTGCAATCTGCCTAGTCCAGGGGTTGGCAAAGTTGTTGTGGCTTGGGCCTGTTCACACGTGCACGAATGCGCAAACACTATTTCTGGTGATCCTTCCGGCGCGGAGGAGACGTACGCAGCTTCCCACTGGCTGCAGGAGCTTCCTGCAGCCAATGGCAAGCTGGCCAGCGTCGTGGAAAGCGGTACCCTCTCTGCTCTGTGCCAGTTTAGCACAGCGCACAGGAGCTGACAGAGTGGGCGGCGGGGGTCCATGGGCCAGTTAAATGACTCCCATGGGCCGCTTGTGGCCCATGGGCCTTAGGTTGCCAGCCCCTGGCCTAGGCTCTGTGTACAGCAGGTTCAGAAGAGTACAGTGGTACCTCGGGTTACATACGGTTCAGGTTACATAGGCTTCAGGTTACACACTCCGCTAACCCAGACATTACACACTGTTACACACTCCGCTAACCCTCAGGTTAAGAACTTTGCTTCAGGATGAGAACAGAAATCGTGCTCCGGCAGCGCAGTGGCAGCAGGAGGCCCCATTAGCTAAAGTGGTGCTTCAGGTTAAGAACAGTTTCAGGTTAAGAACGGACCTCTGGAACGAATTAAGTACTTAACCCGAGGTACCACTGTACACTGAAGTTGAGAGTGGAGCTGGAATGTCAAATCCTAACCTCCTTCACAAGTTCATTCACCCTGGGCTCTAATGTGAAAAGTGGACTTTCCGATATTCTCCCTTACTGGCATTTGGTGACACACTTACTATAGGCATTTGGTTCAATGGAAGAAAAGCTGCTGCTCCGTATATTTCTTAATTAACACATAAAAAGGCCAAAGGAACAAGCAAAAAACCTGAGTGACATGGCAAGGAGCTTCTCCAAAGATGAGGTGAAGATTATACCTCTCTCTCCAACCACAAAGTTTCCGCGACACTTTAGAAAGCCAGCCAGGTCTCATATGAGGGCACAGCTGACTTCAGCAGCAGTCAAAAACATTGTTTTATCATTAGTACTCTGGATTATCTGATGACAGCCAAGAAAATGTTGCTGACAGAGAAGACCCAGAGCTAAAGAAGACTGCCAGGGGTATCCTTAGGACTCTTTAAAGGACAGTGAGAGGGGAGGGGAGAGGGCTGGGAGGCAGCAACACTCAAGTGAGACCAAAAAGACAGAGACAACCAGAATCATGATTAATATCCTTGGCTAGTGCAGATCTGATAGCAGCTGAAAGCTCTGCAGGGCTGAGCTATATCTACTAATGTTAATAAAAGCTAACCGAGTATGAAAAACCATGGGCAGAAGACACCAAGCGATGGAAAGAGATGCATTAGCAGCAGAAGGGAGTGGAGAGGGGGAAATCGCTTGCCTGACACAGATTTTCCCTCCCTGCTCTTTGATGCTCATGCTCATTGCTAACATGGCTCCAATAAATGAGAGCTGAGAAAAACAGAGACACCGATATTTAAAGATGACAAAAAACAGAACATAGAGAAAACAGTTAAGACTACCCTTTCTGCAGCAGAGCACAGCAAAGCAAAGCAAAGCAAATGGATGAATATGCTAGAACTTAGTTCAAAGGTGCTTTTCCCCTCTTGAACCTAAGAGTAAAGTAAAGGATCCCTGGCTAGTTAAGTGCAGTCAAATTTGACTATGGGGTGTGACACTCATCTCTGCTTTCAGGCCAAGGGAACCGACATTTGTCCACAGACAGCTTTCCAGGTCATGTGGCCAGCATGACTGAACCACTTCTGGCTTAACGAAACACCGTGACAGAAGCCAGAAAACACGAGAACACCATTTACCTTCCCACTGCAGTGGTACCTATTTATCTACTTGTGTTGGTATGCTTTCACACTGCTAGGTTGGCAGGAGCTGGGACAAAGCAACAGCTCACCCCGTCATGGGGATTTGAACAGCTGACCTTACACGGCCCGGACACTGAGGTCCAGCGCCGAGGGCCTTCTGGCAGTTCCCTCACTGTGAGAAGCCAAGTTACAGGGAACCAGGCAGAGGGCCTTCTCAGTAGTGGCACCCACCCTGTGGAATGCCCTCCCACCAGATGTCAAAGAGAAAAATAACTACCAAACTTTTAGAAGACATCTGAAGGCAGCCCTGTTTAGGGAAGCTTTTAATGTTTAACAGGTTATTGTATTTTAGTGCTTTGTTGGAAGCTTCCCAGAGTGGCTGGGGAAAGCCAGCCAGATGGGCGGGGTATACTTAATAAATTATTATTAAATTATTATTACAATCAGAAAGCCCAAGAGGCTCCATTGTTTAGACCACAGCGCCATTTGCGTCCCTAAGAAACACACTATAGAATCTGCTTTCCATACACAAGACTGAGAGCAGAATTTGATTCAGTCTATTTTATAAGGTGAATACATGTTGGATAGACTACTCTGTCCCAGTACAAATGCTTCTCCTCTGCTCTCTGTGTGTGATAGGATTAGACACTGAACAGTAAATAACACTTTAAAGTTCATCACTGAAAAGCCCTATGGCCGGCTGCCATTTCCACCTCTCCAGAAGCTTCAGGCAGAGCAAGATGCTTATTGAGGAGAGAACAACATTACAACGGGGATCTGGTATCTGCACAGGCATCCTCCAGCATATCTTGATTCAAACTTAGCTTTGGCATGCAGGCCAGCTGGCAAAGAAGCCACGTATTTGGTCACCTGTGTCAAGCAAAGATCACCTCTCGAGTCAGCTAGGCAGGGAAGCTTTTGCGCAATACAGTGCTACCTCAGGTTACATACGCTTCAGGTTACATACGCTTCAGGTTACAGACTCCGCTAACCCAGAAATAGTGCTTCAGGTTAAGAACTTTGCTTCAGGATGAGAACAGAAATCGTGCTATGGCGGCGCAGCAGCAGCAGTGGGAGGCCCCATTAGCTAAAGTGGTGCTTCAGGTTAAGAACAGTTTCAGGTTAAGAACGGACCTCCAGAACGAATTAAGTACTTAACCCGAGGTACCACTGTGTTAAGAGAAAACCTGGTTCACAAACGATTAACCACGGTTTGCCAGTTCTGAGCACAGCTTACAGATACTTTTTTTAAAAAAAATGGTCCCAGGTACACCATGATTATCCCCGACTGAGGTCTAATATGCACAAACAGCTGGGTTTTTTCTGGATTTACAACTTCACAGGGCTTCTGGGCGAGTGGATATCAGAAAGTTCCCACAAACAAAACTCTTTATGCATAGAAAAAAAGAGAGACGAGGCTTCTTGGCATCCAGAGACGTGACCTCCCCACACCTGGCAAGTGGAACAGTTTTACCATCTGAAGGGGCTCTTTGTTTAAAACCAGGCCCTCTGGAGGGCGTCCCGCTTGTGGGCTTCCTAAAATTGCATGGCTGGCCGCCACGGATATGGCAAGCTGCGTTCAAAACAGTTCTGTGGAGTGCTGATATTTGGAAGAGAGCCTGCCTACTTCCCAGGGGCATTGTGGAGAGAACTAGGGTGGCAAGTGCTGTTGCTGAAATGGCTAAGTGTAGAGGCTCCAGGCCTCAGCTGTGTTATCCTTAAGCAGTTTTCATAACAAACTGGGCCTGTAGAGCACCTCTGAGTCCCTGTTATAGCAGTAGGATGCAGGATGCTAGATTAAATGGGTCCTTGGTCTGACCAATCAGTGCCCTTCTAATTTTTCTATCAGAACACCAAGTCAAGACGGTTCAGGCCTTTCTGAGGGCCAGCCTGCAACTGAAGAGATCTTTTCACTTGGAACATGAAACCATCCAGTGGGCTTTAGCCATTAATTTGATTATATCCAATTGAAGTGGATAGATTTCCCTTTAATAACACCAGCACAACACACATACACGATGCTGACTCTGAGCCTTACAGCTGAGATGAGTAATATATTCACAGTACAAGTAAAATCACGCCCGACTCAGAATCACTGGATAGCCCTGGAGAAATCACCTTAAAGGAAAACTCGGCTCCTCCATTTCTATCAGCAGAATGGTCAGTCATGCACATTGATCCTAATAATCTGTGATCTGACCCTTCTCCGCTGAATTTTTCTCCCCATCAATTCCAATACTTTTAGTTCCGGAACCAATATACCAATACCAGCCTAGATAGTGAAGTGCTTAAACTAAGAATTAAACCCTCTCTCTCTTTTTGGGGGAGAAGAAAAAGCTCGAAAGCTTATATTATCTCTGAGCTTCAAAGGCTACCCACCACGCTATGTCTTTTCCGTCCGTAACATTGGTTGCTAACATAATCACGACGAGTTCTCAGGTTGCAAACTGCGAACAAGCCTATGCACTTGTATATATCATCATTCTACAAGGTTAATATCAAGCTTTCAGCTAGGCAACCTATTAGGATGCTTCACCTTTACCAAGGAAGTTCCATTACGCAAACTCCCCAAACGCATTAAGCATCCTTAGGAACCATTACAGACTATGTATGATTTATGACAGCGTCTGTTGCCCTAAGGCAGCGGTAGCGAGGGGAGGGGGAGAACCATCGAGGAGGGAAGGTGCCATGCGTTCTCAACAGAGAAATTAATTGCCAGAATCACCCACACTAAAATATAAACAGGATGCGTCTGTTTGGAACTTTTCAAATTAACAGCAGGAGGAAAATGCTGTAAATTAAAATGTTGCCAACACTTCCACAAATGAGTTTGGAGCTGGAGCTTGGGTTTCATTTATTTTGAAACTGACAAAAGCTTTGCTGCTGCTTTCAGCTCCGAGAGCTTAACTGTTTGCTTTCTTCAAAGTACCCTTTGCAAAGAAAATGACTGCCCTTGTTTAGATTTTCCTGTGGCTCCAACCACCAACAGTATCTCAGCGGTATACAAACACAAAATAATTTATTCCCCTGTGTATAAGGAATGGCAATCAACACACAAAACAACAACAAGAAAGGAGGGTTATTTTAGACATTTTTTTGGGGGGGGGTGTTGTTTGGATCCAACTCCCATCAGTCTCAACCAGCAGTGCCAATGGTTAGAGGGGATCAGGGTTGCATCTGAGCAATATCTGTAGGGATATAGTTTCCTCAGCCCTACTGAATGCTCTGGCAGCGCTGAACTGAATCATTTGCTTGCCAAACACTGCTTGCATCATCTGAATCCCCCACCATCTGAAGAGAGATGGGTGGTAACTAGAGTCATAACCACATCTATGGAATGCCCTCCCATGACAGAGGGTCATCTAATATGAACTTTTATGTTAATTCTGGCACCAGGTAGAAACAGTTTTATTTGCCCAAGCTTCTAAGAGACAGAGGGGCCCTCTCGGTAGTGGCGCCAGCCCTGTGGAACACCCTCCCATCAGATGTCAAGGAAATAAACAACTATCTGACTTTTAGAAGACATCTGAAGGCAGCCCGGTTTAGGGAAGTTTTTAATGTATGATGTTTTATCATTATTATTAATAATTATCATCATCATCATCATCATCATCATCATCATCATCAATTCTGTTGGGAGCCACCCAGAGTGGCTGGGGAAACCCAACCAGATGGGCAGGGTACGAATGAATGGTTGTTGTTCTTGTTGTTGTTGTTGTTATATCAACAATGGTGCAAAGGTTAGTTTTTCCCTCATCTGCTTTGCTAATATTTTGAGCTGAATTTTTATACCGTTGCCCTTCTCTTTTTTGTTTAAATGTGATTTTATACCTTTTAGAACATTACTTTTTAAAAAAAATAATAATGGGAGGGTACATTCTGTTCTCTGTATAGTTCTTTCCTTCACTTGGTCAATAGCTTTACGAACAGAACAGAGAAAAGCCCACTGTGTTCCTTCTAATCTGACATCCACTTTTGAAATTCTCTCCATAAATACCAGCCCTAAAAGAGATGGTTGAAAAAGAAAACTCATTTAAAATAAGCCACTTTACAAGCACATTTCTCACCAGCACAAATCACTGGATAAGTGAGCTGGAATTCTCTTGAAGTGGCCAACCTGTTATAGGAGAGAACAGCACAATTCTTGAGGCCAAAGTGATTTAGAAAACAAATCCAAATCTCCAAATGGAACACAATAATGGAGAAAATACTAAGGCACTACCATATGTAAAATGTTGTTTTTTCCCTCCTCAAAAAAATAGTGCCATGATATACGCTCACCTAAGGAAACAATGCCTTTAAAGATGAGTTTTAATTGTTTGCCACTCTGCTCAGTTTTCCTGTCTGGGAGCAAGGTTTGGTGAACCTGCTCTATCATATGCAAACATAATTTCCTGAGGAAGCGATTTGGTGTGTCCAGGAGTTGAAGAGAACTTAGCAGCAAGACTCAAGCTTTTATGTTGAAGGAAACTGCTTGATTAAGCTGGGGACAATCAACATTTTTTATCCATACAAGCAGGAGTGAGGAGAAGTCTGGTTTTCTCATTCATCTCATCATGCAGTTCACTAAATATTCACCTAAGAGTAGCATGCAGACAGCGAAATAACCTCCCTGCTTTTCCCCTATTATTATTATTAAACACACTTTTGAGCCACCCACTTTTTAGCTATGTTTGCTGTACATCAGAATTGGCAGGAGTGACTTTATTGTGCATGCTGGGTAAACCTCACACTTATTTGAGCCATACAGAATCAATATCACTCTGCTTTTTAAACTTCATTGATGTTACTTTGCTTGACAATAGTTAATGAACTGCACTGTAAGCATAAGTATTCAGCACACTGCGATGAGGAAAAAGCAATGATGCAAAAACTAAGGGAAAGCTGCAAGCATACTATATTTCATAGAGAGGTAAAGCAGTTGAGAACTGAGGCCTAGCCGATTATGACAAAACAGAAACCCCGCTCCCAGCAACCATTGAGAATTGCTAAAGGATGAACAGGTGAACCTGGACTTCCCTATAGGCATGCTCATTCAGACAGGGTTGTGACACATTTTGTTACAGAAGACCATTCAAGACCTAGAAACTCCAGTCATACTAAACAGGTCTTTGAAGGGCCCAAGGAATGGCCAGCCCTTTGCAGAATAAAAAGTTCAGGACATAAGTGAGCAACATTAATACTGATAGCTGGTGAAATCCAAGGCAGTGTCAAAAGAACTTGCCAAGAGGTCAAGACTGGAGAGAGATGCATCAAGCCAGGGACCCAAATTGCATCAATACTGGGAACAGAGGATCAAGCAAGCCAGGAAAGGTCAAATCCAGGGAGTCTCCTATAGGAGCCCGACAAGACTAGCAGATGGAGAAAGCAGAGAGAACATGAGCAGGGTGTTGATAGAGCAGTTAGCTGGAAGAGGAGAGAAAATAAGGACCTTAGAAGAGTGGAAAGTTAAATTTGAAAGTTAAGTGCAAGGAGTAGTTTGCTGGGGAACAGCTTGGTTGTATAATCTTGCAACTGTACAGTGGTGCCTCGCAAGACGAAAAGAATCCGTTCCGCGATTCTCTTCGTCTAGCGGTTTTTTCGTCTTGCGAAGCAACCCTATTAGCGGCTAAGCGGACTAGCGCTATTAGCGGTTTAGCGGCTTAGCGGCTATTAAAGGCTTAGCGGCTTAGCTGCTAAAAGGCTATTAGCAGCTTAGCGGCTTAGAAAAAGGGGGGGAAAGCGGGGGGGGAAATCACAAGACTAGCAAGACGTTTCGTCTTGCGAAGCAAGCCCATAGGGAAAATCGTCTTGCGAAGCAACTCAGAAACGGAAAACCCTTTCGTCTAGCGGGTTTTCCGTCTTGCGGGGCACCACTGTACTATATCCCAGTGTTACAGGAAAATCCTTGGGCTCACTTGGATTACCAAACAAAGGCACCAACCAGGAATATACAGTAGGAGCAAAGCAGCAGCCAGTAGGCCTGGTTTTTATTCTAAGGACTGTTGCAACAGGACTTCCACCCAACACATGGGAGAAGCAGGAAGAAGCCCAGAACAAAGAAGGGTCGTGTCAAAATACAAATGAGCTTCAGGGTTTGTTTCTTTTGCCATTCAAACTGTACACATCACATTCCAATGCGGTTGTTCATTTCTGTAGAAAAACCAACTACTTAATTCTATAGCTCTTCCCATGTCAGCAACAGGGAAACCACCATTGTCAAGGCTAGTACATCGCTACCCATATAGTTTAGAATGAGTCATTTCCAGATCGGTTTATGAAGATGATGGAATATGCATAGATGGCTAGATTACCTGTGAGAATTAAAGAACAGAATGAGGAAAACATCCATTGAAGGGTGGAACTATTTTGTGGAATATTGGGGGATAGGGATATCGTGGTTATGTTAAAACGTATGCAGGATTTGAAGTAGAGGAGCCAAAGAGAATTGGTAGTTCAATAATTTAGAATTAATGTACATAATGGGTAAAATATTAGTAGTATAGTGGCTTTATAAGCTAAGAAAAGAACACCCTGGAAGGGTAGATGGGAAGTCAAGGAATATGAGAAATATGTTTTGAGGGTTGTTTAAATAAAATAATTTGCAAAATTTTAAAAAAGAAAAAAAAATAAAGAATGGGTCATGTCCAGATTTAAGGTCTGATCCCGAACCTAAAGAGGCCATTTGCAGGCTATTTCCCCCAACCAACCCCCCCAGCTTGTGTTATCAAACACAGAACCAGATTTGAACTCTGGATTTTAGGGCAACAGGGTCTACATAGGAAACGAGAGAAGCGGATGTGGCTGAAAAGCACTTCTAAAGAGGTTTATGTTTGAAACGCAGTAAATTTGCAACAATCAATCCTTCTAGCAGACCCGAAGGTGTTTTTCAAATGCCTTCTTTATTATTTTGAATAAATAAATATTAATAAATAGCTCCATCCAATGGCGTTTCTTCTCCTTGCCCATTTGATATCAGATCAAAAGCAAACTGCATCTCCATTTCCCAGTGAGTTTTATTTGATAAATATAAATCATCTTTGCAGTTAACGTAGAGTCGCTAGGGAGACTTAACAGGCTTATCAATCTCTCTTGCGCTCTGAAATAAGTTCAGGAAAGCCAGCTGCTCCCAAATTTCAAAGAGCAGGAAGTGAAGGCAGTAGCCTACATAGATCGGCGTTAGGACCAGGGTCCACTATTCCATATTCACAGAATCATGGAATTGTAGAGTTTGAAGGGACCCCAAGGGTCATCTAGTCCTGAAATACAGGAATCCTGCTCACAGTCGTCCCTGGATGGGCTCGAACCACCAACCTTTTGCTTAACAGCCAGATGCACCAACCCACTGTGCCACGCTTGGAAGGACTAGGCCACAGGCGAGTCATTCCCAAAGGCAGCAAGCAAGTAAGGGTTAGAGAGCTCTAATGTGCTCAATGACACATATGAGACACATAAAAGGTAAAGGGACCCCGGACCATTAGGTCCAGGCGTGGCCGACTCTGGGGTTGCGGCGCTCATCTCGCTTTATTGGCCGAGGGAGCCAGTGTACAGCTTCCGGGTCATGTGGCCAGCATGACTAAGCTGCTTCTGGAGAACCAGAACAGCACATGGAAACACCGTTTACCTTCCCACCAGAGTGGTACCTATTTATCTACTTGCACTTTGACGTGCTTTCGAACTGCTAGGTTGGCAGGAGCTGGGATGGAGCAATGGGAGCTCACCCCATCACGGGGATTCGAACTGCCGACCTTCTGATCGGCAAGTCCTAGGCTCTGTGGTTTAACCCACAGCGCCACCCGTGTCCCTATGAGACACATAAGGTGTGGAATTATTACGTCTGTTGGTTACAGTCCATTGGGGGGGGGGGGAGAGCCAGCTAAGAATCCTTGCGTAGGCCAACAGCTATTTCAGTGGAAATAGGGAGATAATATAGGCAAGGCTCAAAGGAGTAGTCATTCTGCACTCCTTTTTGCAGCTACAAAGTCTCTCCGTTTGTATTAAACCAAACAAGCCTCCTCTGCCCACGGTTTGATGCATAACTGCACCCAGCCCATCAAACTGTAATGGAATCACAGACTGCAATGCTGAAAAGCAGGGCTCTGCTTCCGATAAGGTGTTTGCTGCTGCGCGGCTGCCTCAGCCGCTTTGTCGTTTATTGGGGAGTCGGGAGTCGGGTGATGCAAAAGCTTTTGTCATTTGCAGCCCCGTAGATACAGCTCAGATCCCAAGAGCCTCGCCTCTCAGAGCAGAATCCAGAGTGGGAGAGGCATAACTGAGTGAGGGTCAGTTCGTGAAGTCAACTGGCGTTGACTGGAGACAAATAATAATAATAGAAGGCTCCCTGAGCTCCCCGGTTTGGCATCTCTTCCTTAAAAAGATAAAGAAAAGCTACAAGTAAGAGGACAGACGACAAGTTTGGCAGTCCCATGTACTGTTTTTGCTGCAGATAAACCTACTGCTTACACACACTTTAAAGCCAGAAGCCTCTTTTCCTGAGGAACTCGATATAAAATCGCAACATAAATTTGCAGTCGTGTGACTGACAACTTAGAACAGAGGTTCAGTGTGGGTGTGTTAGGGAGTCCAATAACCTCTCTCCTTTCTTTCCTACTTGAGTGTAGAGTTCGAACCAATAAATGGCTTATTCTACCCTATATTGTACGCTTTTATCTTTTTTATGGGGGCAGGGAATGACTCTGTAAATTCCCTTTAGCCAGATTGTAAAAGATTGGCACACCAATCTTTGCTGGTACTCCCGCATATATATATATTTTTGGTATCGAGGCGCAGGGATGCAGGAACTCAACAAGCACCTTTTCTGCAGAAAGGAAAACCTGCTGCTAATAAATCAATAGTGCTGTGTTAAGCAACAGTGTCAATGCATTTTTCATTCTTATTTTTAAACGGGTAAACACAGCCAAAACACTAAAAGCAGTGGCGGGGGGGGGGGAGGAGCAGCGAAAGCAGAAACTCGGTATGTGTCATGTGCGGAACACATGCATCAAAGAGACACCCTGGTGACAGAGACAAAAATGAGATGCTTAACTGCTGTGTAATAGGCAAAGAGCTTATGCAGAAAGCAGCCCGGGTTTTACGAGCTAATATGAATCTATGAAAGATTTCAAGGGGAAAACCTTCAAAATGGTCAATGAACATGGTCTTATGGTTTGCAAAAGACAGCCAGCAAGCATTTTCCATTGTATGTCAGAGTCTGGCACTCATTGATTATACAGTGGTACCTCGGGTTACATACGCTTCAGGTTACGGACTCCGCTAACCCAGAAATAGTGCTTCAGGTTAAGAACTTTGCTTCAGGATGAGAACAGAAATCGTGCTCAGGCGGCGCGGCGGCAGCAGGAGGCCCCATTAGCTAAAGTGGTGCTTCAGGTTAAGAACAGTTTCAGGTTAAGAACGGACCTCCAGAACGAATTAAGAACTTAACCCGAGGTACCACTGTAGTTTACAAGTGACATTTGTTATAAGAATTCTAAGGTCTCAAATATAGAATACATATTCATAAATGCTCACATATATAAATATATAAACCATGTGTCTGAAATAGTACAGGAGAGCAATCCTGAAGCCATTTTGACTTTCCCATTGACCTCAAATATTCCTCTGCAGTGTTGTTGTTGTTTAGTCGTTTAGTCGTGTCCGACTCTTCGAGACCCCATGGACCAGAGCACGCCAGGCACTCCTGTCTTCCACTGCCTCCTACAGTTTGGTCAGGCTCATGTTTGTAGCTTCAAGAACACTGTCCAACCATCTCGTCCTCTGTCGTCCCCTTCTCCTTGTGCCCTCCATCTTTCCCAACATCAGGGTCTTTTCCAGGGAGTCTTCTCTTCTCATGAGGTGGCCAAAGTATTGGAGTCTCAGCTTCAGGATCTGTCCTTCCAGTGAGCACTCAGGGCTGATTTCCTTCAGAATGGATAGGCTTGATCTTCTTGCAGTCCATGGGACTCTCAAGAGTCTCCTCCAGCACCATAATTCAAAAGCTGGAGGAGACTCTTGAGAGTCCCATGCACTGCAAGAAGATTAAACCTATCCATTATTAAGGAAATCAGCCCTGAGTGCTTCCTGGGGGGCAAATGGGGAAAGCCTTCCCATTGTCTTTTCCCTTACTAATCCTGTCTTAAGGGCGTATTTGTGTATGAATAGGGTGAGCCTGTGGCCTGGATTCAGGAACTAAACTATTAACCATCACAAGAGAATACCCAGGCTGCCCAGGTAATGCAATCAGAGACCATTCATTATCAGGTAGACAGGATTTCTGCTGTAGACTATTATGTATGTATGATGTTTTTGGGGTGGTCTTTGGCTAAGGGGGTTGGGCAATGTCAAAAGTCTTTAAAGCTTCCTGCACACTTTTGTTCAGAGTCTCTCCCTCCTTGGAAAGAGGGGAGGGAACTCTGTTGAAACAGAAAAATAAATATCTGCTTTGCTTTCCACTGGATCCTGCCTCCATCCATTCTTCTCTGACCATACATGGTCTTAGTGGGGAGTTGGGCAGCAAAAGGCAAACCCCAATTTTTACATCACATAACACAAGCAATGTAAACTCTTTAAAACTCTACCTTGAACTGTCCTGATTTACCTTTCAAGTTATTACATGGATTCTTCTGTTATTGCTGTTGCTGCTTGTGTGAGTGTTGGGAAGACTGCTCCCTCCTTTGCCAACTCCATCCGGCCTAGGGGGCAGGACCTGCACTCACTGCCAGGGCCTCCATCAAGACCTCCGGGACACGGCTGCTGTTGCTGCTTGCGTGAGTGTTGGGAGGACCGCTCCCTTTTCTGCCAACTCCATCTGGCCTAGGGGCGGGGCCTGCACTCACTGCCACAGCATAAGAGGCCTGAGAGAGGCCCCCGGGACACGGCTGCTGTTGCTGCTTGTGTGAGTGTTGGGAAGACTGCTCCCTCCTTTGCCAACTCCATCCGGCCTAGGGGGCAGGACCTGCACTCACTGCCAGGGCCTCCATCAAGACCTCCGGGACACGGCTGCTGTTGCTGCTTGCGTGAGTGTTGGGAGGACCGCTCCCTTTTCTGCCAACTCCATCTGGCCTAGGGGCGGGGCCTGCACTCACCGCCACAGCATAAGAGGCCTGAACAGCTACCGGCAGCAATGGACAAAATGGTTTTAAATGTTTTAATTGTTTTTAATTTGCAGCACTTTAAATGGTGGTTGTTGTTTTTTATAATATTATATTATTTTATTATTTTATTTTTGCTTGGGGAGGGATAAGCATTTAGTCAGCGCTATTGTTTCTTGCTTTGCTTTGTTCTGTTTTGTTTTATTATTATCATTATTATTCTGTTAAATTATTATATAGTTTGTATTTTGCTTTTTAAGGGGTGGGGTCAGGGCTGCCTGGGAGTGGGTCCCAGCAAACAAAATGGCTGGGGCATGTTCCACAGGGGGGGATGCACTGGGACAACCGATCTCAGTGATCATGGGTAGGAGGAGGAGTTACGCTAAGACCAGACCATGTCATTACAGAGGAGGCAGGTTTAGTCGTTGTCTGAGGACTATCCCTGCCTCCAGGTCTGGTCCTGACTGGAAGGATACTGGAATCAGCAAGGGAAACCCACATGACCTGAAAGTGTTGCTGTGCAATGCCAGGTCAATGATGAATAAAACCACTGCCATCCACGACCTGATTGTGGATGGAGGATTTGACCTGGCATGTGTGACAGAGACCTGGTTGGATGAAGCAGATGGGCCTGTCCTTGCCGCTGCTTGCCCACCAGGTTTCTCTTACGCACAGCAACCCAGGTCATGTGGGCGGGGAGGGGGGGTTGCAGTGATTTTTAGGAAGTCATTAGTCTGCACCAGGCGTCCTATTGGGAAGACCCAGTTCTCTGAGTGCATGTTCTGGAAGTTGGGCAATAGGGGCAGTACAGGATTCCTACTGGTGTACCGACCTCCCCGCTGCACCAAGGATTCCCTGCCCGAGCTGCTTCAGGTCGTGGCGGATATGCTCCTGGAGACACCTAGCTTGGTTGTCCTGGGGGATTTTAACATCCATGCCGACACGACCTTACAAGGGGCCGCTCGGGACTTCGTGGAAAGCATGGCCTCCATGGGGCTGTCCCTGAATAAGTTTGGCCCAACTCATAGCCATGGACATGCCTTAGACTTGGTGTTCACCTCTATGGATGCTGGTGATCTGACACTAACTAAAAGCGAAACAAAAGAAGTGCCATGGTCAGATCACTTCCTGGTGCAACTGGACTTCTCCGCAACCCTTCCCCTCTGCAGGGAGGTGGGACCAATTCAGATGGTCCGCCCCCGCCACTTAATGGATCCAATTGGCTTCCAGAGAGTGGTAGGGGATGCTTTATCCCAAGTTGATGGCCTTTCAGCTGATTCCCTGGTGGCACGCTGGAATGCGGAGTTAACCAGGGCTATTGACTGTCTGGCTCCGAAGCGCCCTCTCCGATTGCATGGAGCCCGGACAGCCCCGTGGTTTTCCCCGGAGCTGAGGGTGATGAAACAATCGTTGAGACGGCTAGAGCGCCGGTGGCGGAAAACTCATTCTGAATCAGACCGGACACGGGCTAGAGCTCAACGTCGAGCCTACCAAGTGGCAATGGCGACGGCGAAGAGGGCCTTCTTCGCTGCCTCCATAGCATCTGCAGAAAACAGCAGCAGGAGACTTTTTCAGGTGGTTCTCAATCTATCGGAACCACCTGTACCACCGGGGCCTGGTAGGGACCCCAAGATCTCCTGCAATGCTTTTGCAAAGTTTTTTGCAGATAAAATCGCTCAGATTCAGAAGGAGGTAGACTCCACCGTGGGAGCAGGGCCAGGGCGGGAGAGTGCTGTCTGGTCCTGTTACATGGGATTAATTCCAGTCTGTTACCTCCGAGGATGTGGACAGGCTGCTTGGAAAAGTGAAACCGACCACCTGTCTCCTTGATCCTTGCCCATCCTGGCTGATAAAAGCGAGCCGGGAAGGGCTGGGCGATGGGCTCTGCGGGGTGGTGAATGCTTCCCTCTGTGAGGGAGCCTTCCCAGACCCGCTGAAAGAGGCGGTCATTAAACCGCTTCTTAAAAAAACATCTTTAGACCCGGCCAATTTGGCCAACTATCGCCCAGTCTCAAATCTACCATTCTTGGGCAAGGTGATTGAGCGGGTGGTTGCTGAACAACTCCAAGCACGCCTGGAGGAAACGGACCATTTGGATCCCTTCCAATCGGGATTCAGGTCTCACCATGGGACTGAAACTGCCTTGGTCGCGCTGGTTGATGATCTCCGGCGGGCTAGGGACAAAGGTGAGAGCTGTTTCCTAGTTCTGCTGGATCTCTCAGCGGCCTTTGACACCATCGACCATAACATCCTTCTGGACCGTCTAGAGGGGCTGGGAGCTGGGGGCACTGTCATACAGTGGTTCCGCTCCTTCCTCCTGGGTCGTGTCCAGAAAGTGGTGGTGGGGGATGAGTGCTCAGACCCCTGGGCTCTCACTTGTGGGGTGCCTCGGGGTTCTGTCCTCTCCCCCATGCTTTTTAATATCTATATGAAGCCGCTGGGAGAGATCATCAGGGGGTTTGGACTGGGTGTTCATCAGTACGCAGATGACACCCAGCTCTACCTCTCCTTTAAATCAGAACCAGTGAGGGCGGTGAAGGTCCTGTGTGAGTGCCTGGAGGCGGTTGGAGGATGGATGGCGGCTAACAGACTGAGGTTGAATCCTGACAAGACAGAAGTACTGTTTTTGGGGGACAGGGAGCGGGTTGGTGTGGGGGATTCCCTGGTCTTGAATGGGGTAACTGTGCCCCTAAAGGACCAGGTGCGTAGCCTGGGAGTCATTTTGGACTCACAGCTGTCCATGGAGGCGCAGGTTAACTCTGTGTCCAGGGCAGCTGTCTACCAGCTCCACCTGGTACGCAGGCTAAGACCCTACCTGCCCGCAAACTGTCTCGCCAGAGTGGTGCATGCTCTAGTTATCTCACGCTTGGACTACTGCAACGCGCTCTACGTGGGGCTACCTTTGAAGGTGACCCGGAAACTGCAATTAATCCAGAATGCGGCAGCTAGACTGGTGACTGGGAGTGGCCGCCGGGACCATATAACACCGGTTCTGAGAGACCTGCATTGGCTCCCAGTACGTTTCCGAGCACGATTCAAAGTGTTGGTGCTGACCTTTAAAGCCCTAAACGGCCTCGGTCCTGTATACCTGAAGGAGCGTCTCCACCCCCATCATTCAGCCCGGACACTGAGATCCAGCGCCGAGGGCCTTCTGGCGGTTCCCTCATTGCGAGAAGTGAGGCTACAGGGAACCAGACAGAGGGCCTTCTCGGTAGTGGCGCCCGCCCTGTGGAACGCCCTCCCATTAGATGTCAAAGAGATAAATAATTACCTGATATTCAGAAGACATCTTAAGGCAGCCCTGTTCAGGGAAGTTTTTAATATGTAATGCTGTACTGTTTTTAACACTGATTGGGAGCCGCCCAGAGTGGCTGGGGAAACTCAGCCAGATGGGCGGGGTATAAATAATAAATTATTATTATTATTATTATTATAGTATTGACAGGGCATTGGAAGGAACAAACAATAACAGACGCTGATCAGGTTTGACCACTATGTAACATAAACGGGGTTAAAACGTATCACATTTTAGAGGCAATTCACAGTACGGATCACGCAGTTTCCCAAATGCAACGGGGCTGTCTGCTATAAGTAATTCCCATATGCTTTTAACTTTCAAGAGGCACTGGTTTACTACCTTTGAATAGCTATGGCGATTAAACCATCTTCAAAATCACTTGGCACTAATATACTCTATTGCAATCTTTTAACACCAAGCACTGTCTAATGGCTCCCTATGTACACATCTAACCTGCACAAGCAGGAGGTATGCAGAAATTTACTATCCACAACACCAGCAGGTTACAAAACAAGGATGCAAAACCTCTCTAAGCAGCATATGCATTTCTCCTACATAATGATACTCCTTTTCCAGGAACTGTTAAGCATATAATCTAAATATGATCTCAATGTCCTCAATGCAAATAGCATGAAAGCATTGTGCACTGCATTCTTGATCTTCGCTGTCAAAAACTGCTTTCTTAAAAGTTAAAAGAAACTGCAATCCCCAAATAACAATCTACTTATCAATACAATTACCTAAAATCAAAGGAACACAACAAGCAACTAGTCACCATTCTCCAATTCTGAATCCACTAAATTCTGGAAATGCTGACTTAATCACCAATTGAATAGTGACTGTTCTTTATCTCTCACACACAGATGTCCTCTTCTGTTTCTGTAGGCACAGATAACGGATTGATTGCATAGATTGAACTAAACGAGGAGACACGATTTTATTTGGCTCTGGCTTAGTTTTTGTGGCACGTACAGTTTAAAAACCAACTATAGCTTAATGTGAATGAGCTGTGTGCTCGTGCATGCTGCTCAAAAATTCCTACAGGACATCTCCCTAGCTCCTGCTGCACCACAGATAAAATAAGCTGGAGTCTAGCTTGTCATCTCATCCGAAACTCAGGCTTACTAGAGGTTTGCTTGGAGAGAAGCAAGCCCCAAACCCAGCTTAGCTTTCAACTACAGTTTAATGTGGCGTGCAAACCAGAAGTCTTCTTTTTGGTACAGTGTAGCAAACTATGGGTTCAGACAAACCCAAACTAAGGCGAATGTGAGCTCTGAACAAGGTCTCTGGGTGTTTCGCTGCTCCTCAACCATATCAATCACCTCAGAGCAATCCAGCTTTCAGAAGTATTAAGTTGCCTTCTACAATCTAGACTGGCTGCCTTCTCTGATGCTCAGAATGTGGTGTTTCCTGTAAAAGTGACGTTGCTAATAACCTCTTTTTATATGCATAGCCCATACTCATCCTTTTTAGGAATCACACTTTCAGGAAATTATCAAAAAGCTATTTTCTATTCCCAATTCATGCAGTTTAAATGGAAATTATTTGATGTCAAAGTTCTAACTCATTTATGAGTATCTCACCATATGGCAACAATAAACCATACATTTAAATAGCTCCCCCTCCCCCCTCGGGAAATAAAAACTGCTTCCATACAACAAAACAAATGGGTTTTTGTAAACTCTGTGTGTGCTGGGGTGGGAAGTTATAAGTTTGTCGTGTGTGTTGTAAGCTGCACCTCCCCCCAACCTGTTGATACAATACAAAATTTAATACAAATTTAGGCAGATTGACTTTTTAAAACAATATGGATTAGTAGCTTTTGCATAATTATTTGTAATCCTGCAGTTAAGCATGTTTAAATGCATTGTTTCTGATAGGCATCGTTTTTGATGGGTTTTAAAACAATCTTGCTGGATTTGAGAACTCCAGAATTATCAAAAATTCCTCATTACGGGCTCCTCATTTTTAGAAAGCTACTTTGTTCCCAATCCAAGTTCTTAATGCTTTTTAAAGTAACTTTCTTAGTTGCTGGCGTTCCACATGCAAGTTCCTTTCTCTTGCTGCAGAGGTGTGCTGATGGAAAGCTCCTGCTCGCATTTGCATGGCAATAAAGTATCTTTACAGGTGTCATTGAGAATCATTAGTTCTGCAAAAGAATGAGCAACAGCCTCAGGGTAATATACAGTAGTATGAAATGGGCTATTGGTGCAGCCCCAGAGGCAATGCAGTGTGTTTCTGCATGGAAACAGAAGGCAGTCTAAGTGGGAGGTGGTTTTAGTTGGTTTGTTTAATTGGAGGCATTCAGAACAAAACATGGGTCCTTTGAAAGGGTCTACTGGAACTCACAAGAACTTGTCTTCCTGTTTGCAGAGTTAACAGTCCCCAGAAACACTCACCCCCACCAGCACCCACAAATTTCCTCTACCTCTTGTAACAATGGTCCCTTTTTAAAATGCTGTATTTCTATGATTTATCATAACAAAATGGGGGGGGGGGGCTAGAAACAGTATTGTCAAGTAGCATAGACTTCAGGATCATAAAGTATCTAGGTTCAGCTTCTACTAAGACGAAGTAGAAAAACTGACACGCACCCCCTCAATAAATAAATAAATCTCTAAGGCAGGCATGTCCAAAGTCCATTTTGGGGGCCTGGGGTAAAATCCTAAAAAAACCTCAACAACTTCAATCCCCCAGAAAAGCTTAACAATTTCAATCCCCCAAACAGCTCAACAATTTTGGGGTAAAATACTAAAAAAAAGGCCAATAACTTCCATCATCAACTTTGGTTGGCCCTCACGGCCCTTCACTTCATCAAATCTGGCCCTCTTTGAAAAAAGTTTGGACACCACTGCTAAGGGGCTGAGTGTATGGGTGTGATTGTGCAAGTTTAGCATTTAAAAGGCTTCAGTAAAGAAGGCTGAGGGGTCTGGGCAGGAAGAAAGAGAAAGAGACAATTCATTCAAAAAGCTTTGTGGATGAGGTGCAAAATTTCGCATGGACCATAGCCAACACTGGCGTTCCAGTACAGCAGACTTGTAGCATGTAGAAGATATTTTTCCTCCTCCTTCACCTCTAGCCTACCCTTATCATCCTCAAAATCACAGCAGATTTTTTGGTTGGGGGAGAGAGAAAAGGAAGCCTCATTGTGGCAGGAGAACTATGGTCTGTATCTGATGGGCAGCAACCCATAGTGAAGTAGCCTGAGGTATGGGTTGTGCCTCCATATAGTGGCTGCTTATCAGTAGCAAATCAGATGGAAAAACTGCCCATCGTTTGCATATTTGACATCAGGAATCTGAAGCAGGATTGGGAAGACATTTAATTGTTTTATTGTATTAATGCATATTTGGAAGCATCCTTTCATAAGATACCAGTCTTGGCTGCAAGCTTTTATTTCTAGAGGATATTGTAGGAAGACCACTGCAATGAAGAGCTGCAACCTATTTGGCCCAATGTACTGGGACGCAGGTGGCGCTGTGGGTTAAACCACTGAGCCTAGGGCTTGCCGATCAGAAGGTCGGTGGTTCAAATCCCCGCAACAGGGTGAGCTCCCATTGCTCGGTCCCTGCTCCTGTCAACCTAGTAGTTCGAAAGCACATCAAAGTGCAAGTAGATAAATAGGTACCGCTCCGGCAGGAAGGTAAACGGCGTTTCCGTGCGCTGCTCTGGTTCACCAGAAGCGGCTTAGTCATGCTGGCCACATGACCCGGAAGCTGTACATCGGCTCCCTCAGCCAATAAAGCGAGATAAGTGCCGCAATCCCAGACTCGGTCACGACTGGACCTAATGGTCAGGGGTCCCTTTACCCTTTACTGTCGAAAGAGCATCTGAATTGGAAGCGGTGTAGAAACATTTTTGGGCTAAAAGCATCAGGCTATACCAAGATGCGCCATCTCCCTCATTATTGCATTCTCTCCAGATCTCTTATTTATACAGTACAATCAATGAGCACATCTAAGTTACATGTTACAACCTAATTTCTGGCAAATGAGAAGTTGCACAGTTAAGTCGCAGAAAATATAGTTGGTCAAAATGTTTGTATGGATTTCTAGTTTTCGTTACCAAGAACAAGTGAGACATGCACCATGAGAAGAGGATCAGTTACCCTCTCGCATCGTCCTGTCCTAGCCAATTTGCAAAAAGGTGATCTGCAGTCTCTTGGGAGTATTTCAGATACCGTACAAGTTACAGCATCTTTTGACAACTGTGTTTGGCTTTTGCCCCAGTCATATCTTGCCAGCTTGGAGGGAAAGTAACGATATACATTTGATGCGTGCTCCACAAACAAATTGCTTACTGAAGGATAAAGGGGTTTTGTGTTTTTTTGGATACTCAACATAGTGTTAAGAGACCAGGTTATTTGGTAGTTCAGATGACATCTTCCAGAAAGTTTATACGATTTGGAATACCAAAGAATGCTGCCCTAGGACAGTTATGCTAAATCCCAGAGACATTACTAGTGATTTTGGCTATATTCCCATGCTAGTGTTAAAAGAGTTACTTAGCCCACAAATGGCAAACCTCTGAGTTCTCGTGGTCTGTTCTATTCTCCAGGCAGAGATCCAAGGGCCAGGTATATTTGCAGCACTAACTGAACTCCTTGTGAAGTCAGGCTCCGTAATTAAGCTGGGTCAATTTTTCATCATGGTTCATACAAAATCTCAAGGCGAAGCGCAACATTAAAGTACAGACTTTGCCACAATTTGAAATGTTCTTTGCAAGTAAAATTATTAGCAATCAGTATATCATACCTTGATTAAAGTTTGATAAGATCACCAGCCGCCAAGTGAAATCACTTTAGGTGGCCTCATTTGACCATCTCTTCCTTAGATAATCAGTTATGTTAGGCAGAATGCCGTGAGTTTGGGAAGGGTGCAACTCTTGCTCTTTGGGAATTCAATGAGGGATTAGCCGTAAAATCTGCTTACCACCTTCTCTCCAAGGTTTGCTTCTATATTTCATAGAATCCTAGCATTGCAGCGTTGGAAGGGGCCACAATGGTCAATTGGTCCAACCCCCTGCAATGCAGGAATCTTTTGCCCAATGTGGGACTCAAACCCACAACCCTAAGATTAAGAGTTTCATGCTTTACCGAGTGAGCTACCAAACAGATACGTACTACAAAACCATGCTTTCTCAGTGCAAGGAAATAAATACTGTGAAGAGCCACCGATTAAAATATCCACACTTGGATTACAGTAAACTCTCTTCGTTTTGGCAGGGGAAACAGGCAGTCAGAGAGAACAGGTCTAGTGCCCTCATGGCCATATCTGTGGCTGAAACAATGTGGGCACAGTGGGGTCTCAAAAGCCATGCTGTGTCCAAACAAACCCAAGTATGTCACAAGCCGCAGCCGCAGATTTCAAGACCAAGAAGGCATCGATGCACAATGCTCAGAAGCATGTCATTTGCCTTCACATCCTACTGGTTAAAAATATATTGGCAACGCACCCTGTCACTGGATTGATTTAAATCAAGGCACTTTGGATCAACGAGAAAAGAAGGCCAATTTAGAACCAAGTTTCCCATTGAGACTTCTTCATGTACTTGCTTAACAATGGTGCATCTCTAACCACTAAACAATGACAGTTTGCAACTAGAGCACTATTGAGAACAGGGTTTCCCAAACGTTGGTCTCCAGCTGTTTTTGGACTACAACTCCCATCATCCCTAGCTAGAAGGCCCCGATTTACATTATTGTTTCATTCTTACAACCAGGCTGGCTGTGCAGCTCCTTCTTGCCTAGAGGGGGGAAATGTATTTAAAATAGTTGTACCATGGATCTGAAACGGCTTAGTTGTCAAACGTTTCGGCTCCCGGATGATTGAAAACCGGAAGCGAGTGTTCCGGTTTTCGAACTTTTTTTTGGAAGGCAAACATCCAATGTGGCTTTCACAGCTTCTGATTGGTTGCAGGAAGCTCCTGCAGCCAATAGGAAGCTGCGCTTTGGTTTCCAAACATTTTGGAAGTCGAATGGACTTCCGGAACGGATTCCGTTCAACTTCCAAGGTACGACTGTATGCCCAAATGGGATCTCTTTTTTACAACATGCACCCAGGATAGTTTATTTATTTACAAATTTTAAATCCCACACCTCCGATAAAGATTTATGTTCCCAGGGTGGCTAATGGAGGTAAATTATGCATACTTTTGCTGACAGTTTTCTTTCCTTTCCAGTGTTGCTCCTTTCCGCGTCACTCTGCCTTGGCCCAGCACCACCCTTGCAAAAACAAAGCCACAAACAGAACTGAACTGCTCATGACTGATAGGCAGAAGTAAAGTCTGATAGTTAGTGTGCAGACCAGAGCACTTTATTATCATTAGATGTAAATGAAATTCCTGCGTCGGCAGGTAGAGTGCAAGCATCCCTACCTGAGAAATGATCAAATTCTCCATTTACATCAAAATGTACCGTATCTTTTAACTCCATGTATCTTGTAGGCATTGGCTTGATTTAGAAATTAGCTGTAGGGCTAATAGGATTATACCCAGATTATTTAATATTAATTTAGTCAAGCCAATTCCAATGCAGGAATCTTTTTGACCAACATGGGGATCAAACCCATGACCCTGAAATTAAGAGTCTCCTGCTCTACCAACTGAGCTACCCCAGGGACAGATTTAGTTTCGGGCAGCTGGTGCCAAGCCAGCACTCACCTGTACTCCACTCAGCTGCCTCCCACATCCCCAAAAAAGAGGTCTGACTTCTCACTTAGAGAGAAAGCCTGACTAGCACCATCAGTAACGCATACGTATCCTGTGGCAGAGAAAAGGGAGAGCAATTTCACTGCAAACCACATCAAGGTTATCATCATCCAAGGTGTCACAAGGCAGCGGGAGTTCTGCCACTCACTTTGGGTGCTCTCGGTCGTTTGCTCGGCTAGAGGTTTCGGCACCAACAGCGATGATGCCGTGCTCTGCCATTTGTTAGGAGTGAGCAAGAGGCTCTAAAGTGAGGAATGACTTATACCCCGTTCCTGAACGTTTGCCTATACAGTGGTACCTCGGGTTGCATACACTTCAGGTTACATACGCTTCAGGTTACAGACTCTGCTAACCCAGAAATAGTGCTCCAGGTTAAGAACTTTGCTTCAGGATGAGAACAGAAATCGTGCTGGCAGCAGGAGGCCCCATTAGCTAAAGTGGTATCTCAGGTTAAGAACAGTTTCAGGTTAAGAACGGACCTCCGGAACGAATTAAGTACTTAACCTGAGGTACCACTGTATTGCAGTAAGGAAGCATCCTAAACAAGCTTGCAACCAAGAACACTGAGGATCAGCAACCTCCAAATCACGAGCTCTCTTACCATCATAAAAACCTTTCCAGACCTTTTGTACAAATCACACGTGATTGGTACTGCATGGGCACTTGTAGCTCAAATTCTCCCTCACGATAACAAACAAACAATCAAAATTAACCATTTCCTTTTAAATACAGTGGTACCTCAGGTTAAAGACGTTTCAGGTTACAAACGCTTCAGGTTACAGAGTCCACTAACCCAGAAATAGTACCTCAGGTTAAGAACTTTGCTTCTGGTTGAGAACAGAAATCGCACAATGGTGGTGCAGCGGCAGCAGGAGGCCCCAGTGGTGCTCCAGGTTAAGAATAGTTTCAGGTTAAGAACGGACCTCCGGAATGAATTAAGTTCTTAACCTGAGGTACTATTAACCTGTATACTACTCTTAACCTGTAGTATACTTTTAGCTACCAGTGACTGAAGAAGCTGTTTCAAGGCATGACCCTTCAGGTATCATGGACTGGCTGCATGCAGGGGAATGGTGGAAGGCACCAGCTGGGAGACGCTCAAGGGAAGAAGGCTCAGAGCCAAGGGACCGGTGGTGGATGTCCGAGGGAAAAGAGGGAGAAGACTGGGAGGAGGAGCAGTCCAGAATCGGAGGCAGAAGCAGGTCAAAAGACAAGAGTTGAGTCAGGCTGAGTCCTCATTGTGCTGCGACCAGCTCCCCTCCTCCCTGGTCTCCCAGAACCAGAAGAGGTATGAAGAGGGTGCAGCAAACGCAGTTGAGGCAAAGAAGTCTCAGATTGCTTGGGGAGGAGGAGACTTAGGGAACTGTGGGAAGCCAGGGACCTACAGTCCCCACAACTGCCTCACTGGGGCAAGATCAACAGGAAGACTTGTTCTGCCCATTAGGCCTGGCCTCCTGAGCTGTCTTGTTTCTCTGAATAAAGAGTTAACTTCACTGAAGTTGTGTGAGTTAATGCTGACCTAATCCTGGCACCCGCTCCTGACAGCAGGTAGTATACAAGCTGTATAATCTTTCCCTACTGTTATAGGAAGCAACTGCATAAACACTGGCAAAAAAATGAGCCTGTCAAATGTGCTATCATCAGAGTTAGCCTAACCTAAGTCAAAATAATCCACTCTTGCTTGGCACACTGCCTTCTCCATCTGTCAAACTAGGAAACCGTGGGTTGCATTCAATTAACTTTTACTCGGGTTAGGACCCATCAAAATTCACAATGTTAGGTCCATTCATTTCAACGGGCTGACTCTGAGTAAAAGTTGAATGCAACCCTGTATTCAAAAAACACTTTCCGTGACAACTGTGATGGTGTGGCACCATCACCCTGCCCCATCATCGGAGGAAACCAGTTGTTGGGTTGCCGCCAGAGGACTCATGAATCAAAGTTGCTCAGGAACAGACACACCAGGCTGAGTCTTCTTCCATCAATAATGATTCAGTTTCACTAGGGCTGAAAAGGACCAAAATAGTCTCTGGACAGGAACACTGGATGCAATAGGGTCTTTAAATTCTAACAACAGGGCAGATAAAGACCAGAAAATTGACGGCAGGAGGTTGCAGCACTAATAGGTTTGGGCATCTGTCACAGTTTCAGTTTAGAGAAAGTTTATTTTTTAAATGGCCCATGCAATGCATTTTCTAGCCGCGTGGAAAATTAAGTATTTGTCTACATTACTAGAAGTAAGAAACTAAAGCCAAATAGTTGCAGGGAGTGTTGGCAACTGGAAGGTAAGATTGGATCTAACGGAACATGTTCCCAAGGACTCTGATTTGGCAGGGTGCTCAGAGCCTTCACCTTGTATAATGTGGAAGAGGAGGCAAAAAAAAAAAGTTTTGTTTTGTTTGCAACTTCGGAATACCCTGGGGGGGGGGAGGAAAATGAGGAGAGTAATTTTGGGCATGCTCCTTCACCTCTTGTTGCATGGGAATAAGTATGCATAATAAGGCACATTAGAACATGCTAAGTCAGGGGTGCGAGAGAGAAATTGCCTCCCTGCATAATGAGACATCACCTTGCCAACAAAGGTCCGTATAGTTAAAGCTATGGTTTCCCCAGTCGTGATGTATGGAAGTGAGAGCTGGACCATAAAGAAGGCTGATCGCCGAAGAATTGATGCTTTTAAATTATGGTTCTGGAGGAGACTCTTGAGAGTCCCATGGACTGCAAGAACATCAAACCTATCCATTCTGAAGGAAATCAGCCCTGAGTGCTCATTGGAAGGACAGATCCTGAAGCTGAGGCTCCAATACTTTGGCCACCTCATGAGAAGAGAAGACTCCCTGGAAAAGACCCTGATGTTGGGAAAGATGGAGGGCACAAGGAGAAGGGGACAACAGAGGACGAGATGGTTGGACAGTGTTCTCGAAGCTACAAACATGAGTCTGACCAAACTGCAGGAGGCAGTGGAAGACAGAGGAGGGCCTGGCGTGCTCTGGTCCATGGGGTCACGAAGAGTCGGACACGACTAAACGACTAAACAACAACAAATAATGCTAATGCAGAGCAATGCATCCTCACCTGCGCTTTCCTCTCTATCCGATGCATAGAGCCACTGAAAGAATACGGGATACAAATTAAAAAACGGGCTCTATTAGGCTTCCACTTCCCTCTGCAGTTTTATAATCCTCCCATCCATCAAATTTGAAAGAGTATTAATACTGACACTCGCTGATCCCCACCTCATCTGCTGAGCTAGCTTTTTCTGAAGTTCGCTGCCACAGTCTTTCAGGATCCACGATAGTTTCTGAAAAGTCACGACTCAAATTTTTATTTGTGATTCTCCAAGGCGGATAGTCTGCCTCTGCAATGGTATCGTGGGAACAGACGCACAAGACGCAGAGCGCAGGTGGTAAAAGAATTCTGATGCTCAGGCGGCAAGTGTGGATTTGAATTTTTACTGAGATCAGAGCTTGACCCTCCCGCCACTCGGCCCAAATCACAATTCCTGGAAGTGCGGGCACACCATCCCGTAATAAGGTCAAAGGGAATATCAGAACTTTTCTATGAAAGCATTTGCACATCAAGAATATTAGAGGAAAGTGGTCTATGGACAAACGCTGGCTCCCTCAGCCTGAAAGCGAGATGAGCGCTACAACCTCATAGTCGCATTTGACTGGACTTAACCATCCAGGCCAGGGTCCTTTACCTGACTCATAAATAAGTCCTACTAAGGTCAACAGGCTCACCCACCAGTAAGTTCACATGGGACTAAAGAAATAAACAACTATTGGACTTTTAGAAGACATCTGAAGGCAGCCCTGTTTAGGGAAGCTTTTAATACAGCTTTTAATCATTGTATATTCTGCTGGAAGTTGCCCAAAGTGGCTGGGGAAACCCAGCCAGATGGGTGGGGTATAAATATTATTATTATTATTATTATTATTATTATTATTATTATTAGCTAAATCTCTTAATACAGGAGATACCACACACCCCATAAAATCTACACAGGTGGCAACCATTCTACGTGTGTTCCAACTGACATGCAACTGCTGACATGTGTGCCGCTTTCGGCTGCAGAAGGGGGCGAGGCAGGGCGGAACGGGCTTATGTGTGACCGCTGACACACGCAAATGACTCGTGTGCAAATGGAGTGTTGCCTGTACATACTTACTCATAAATAAATAAATGATGCGGGTGGCGCTGTGGTCTAAACCACTGAGCCTCTTGGGCTTGCCGATCAGAAGGTTGGTAGTTCGACTCCCCACAACGGGGGGAGCTATGTCCCAGCTCCTGCCAACCTAACAGTTCGAAAACATACCAGTGCAAGGAGATAAATAGGTACCACTGCGGTGGGAAGGCAAATAGCGTTTCCATGCGCTCTGGCTTCCGTCACAGTGTCCCGCTGCACCAGAAGCAGTTTAGTCCTGCCTGCCACATGATGTGGAAAGCTGTCTGTGGACAAACGCTGGCTCCCTTGGCCTGAAAGCGAGAGGAGCGCTGCAACCCCATAGTCGCATTTGACTGGACTTAACTATCCAGGGGTCCTTTACCTGACTCATAAATAAGTCCTACTAAGGTGAATAGGTTCACCCGCCAGTAAGTTCACACAGGGCTGCAGTCTTACATAGTTACTAAAGTGCAATCCGATTAATTCAATGCAACATTCCATTTTAAGTGCACACATACCATAGTAAGCACACACTTAACTGAATTCCTCTGAAATCAATTGGGCTTACTTTGAGTAGATATATATGTTGTTACTGTTTAATGTATTTATATCCCACCTTCTGAGCTGGGATTCAAGGAAGCTTATAGTATTTTAAAACATTGTTATAAGATACAAAGGAATAAAAACGAAAGGTAAACAATAGTTAAAATGCATTAGAATACATTTAGAGCCAGCATTAATATACCAACTGCCCTGGCAGCGACTCAGCAGTCAGCCTCATCAGCACCTAAAAAGGCCTGTCTGAATAGCCTGCACACAGAAACACAACAAAGACAATATGGGAGCAATGTACTATATAGCACTGCACTGTAGTCTTAGCTGAAACGAACTTAGGCTCTGTGCTGTTGGTTTTGCTGGGGCATAAGCTTGTCAATGTTTTAAAAATGTGATCCTGTAGGTCCGCTGTGATCCTCACATTTTATACAACAAACCACGGACAGTTCTTGATGGACGGATACTTGACTTACTTTACCTGTTACTGTGTAGGGTTTCAGAACGGAAGCTTTAATTAGGTGATCAACTAAAGCTTTCTTTGTTTAATTAAGGAGGGCTGAGTGTTAAAGAGCACGCTTGCGTATTTTATGATGCTGTTTGAGTTCTCGTGAATTACTCTAATGTGGAATGTAAAGGATTATTATTATTATTATTATATTTTTGTCCATGTAACAATTACGGGCGGCTTTTACTTAATACGTTCTAAGTTTCCACACTCCCCTTCTGCATCAAAGAGCCACCTACAAAAAAATACTTCAGCAATATGCAAATCCATTTAATCAGGTAATTTATCGCTAATCAACCGAGGAAATTGAGACAGATGATTTAAATAAGCTTCGGCTTATTACTGTGGTATTGTCCTTAGAAAATTACAGCATGCCTAAAGCTATCCCTTCAGCATACTTCGGACCATGTTATTACGGTGCTTTGTTTTTAACCAAGGACATTGCAGCAGCAGACAGGAGATTTCCAAAGGGCTCAAACTTTGTCAAACTAACAGTACAATCCTATATGTTTCCACTTAGAAGCAAGTCTCCCTGCGTCCAAGAGGACTTAGGTAAGCTGGTATAAGATTTCAGCCTAAACATCTTCTTTCTTTGAGGGGGCGGATCACCAAAGCCCCAGCATTAGATTTTGGCACCAGCCTGTGTTTACACACCAGTGTCTTCTGCAGAGAACTTAATAGCAGCAGACTGTGTTTACACCCCACTTCCCTACAGGGAGTTCTTACAATAGCTATCAGCAACTGGAAGCCTCTGGGATAACACCCATCCCCGGAGAGTCACCAGGTGACTTTCCACAGTTGCCAGCCTTAGGAAGCACCATAACAACAGCACCAAGCAGATGGAAGGCCTGGAGGACTTTTCCCTAAGGAATCCTTGCCCCTTCCCCTTCTAGCCCAGGGATAAGGCTTTAACCAATCTGAACTGTATGTAGGCCAAGCTGCTGTGGACTCCTTGGACTGCAGGAAGACTAGAGCTAATAAATAATAATAATAATAATAATAATAATAATAATAATAATAATAATAATTTTTTATATATCCCGCCCTCCCTGGCCAGAGCCGGGCTAAGGGCAGCTAACACCAGTAAAATTACAGTAAAAACATAATGGGGAGGGGGAGAAACCAATTTAAAATACAGGTTAAAATGCAGCCTCATTTTAAAAGTAGCCCACAGATCAAAACCGTAAGGGGAGGGAAACATAAGGGTCAGACTGAGTCCAAACCAAAGGCCAGGCGGAACAGCTCTGTCTTGCAGGCCCCGCGGAAAGATGTCAAGTCCCGCAGGGCCCTAGTCTCTTGTGACAGAGCATTCCACCAAGTCGGGGCCAGGACTGAAAAGGCCCTGGCCCTAGTTGAGACCAATCTAACCACCTTGCGACCTGGGACCTCCAAAACCTTAAGGTCCCATACCAGGCGGTCCCGTGATTCTCTCGCTTTTTTCTCCTGGCCACACTTTCCGAATAAAAATTCGCTCATGCTCCACCAACTTTTTTTATTGATAAGAAATGGGTGAGAAAACAAAAAAAGAAGCAACTGGCAGTGCTTGATTTATAACGCAGAACACAACTAGGATATGATCACAGGGCATCCAGAAGGTATAAAACAATGTCACTACATAACAACATGAAGCATTCCCCAAATATAATACTGGTTGTCCTTGAATCTTCCTGCCACATTTGCCATCCTCTCCTGCCACACCCTTTGAGGACCACTAACCTAGTCAACCATAAAGACCTAGTCAACCATAAACCTAGCTGGACCATAAAGAAGGCTGATCACCAAAGAATTGATGCTTTTGAATTATGGTGCTGGAGGAGACTCTTGAGAGTCCCATGGACTGCAAGAAGATCAAACCTATCCATTCTGAAGGAAATCAGCCCTGAGTGCTCACTGGAAGGACAGATCATGAAGCTGAGGCTCCAATACTTTGGCCACCTCATGAGAAGAGAAGACTCCCTGGAAAGGACCCTGATGTTCGGAAAGATTGAGGGCACAAGGAGAAGGGGATGACAGAGGACGAGATGGTTGGACAGTGTTCTCGAAGCTACCAGCATGGGTTTGACCAAACTGCGGGAGGCAGTGGAAGACAGGAGTGCCTGGCGTGCTCTGGTCCATGGGGTCACCAAGAGTCGGACACGACTAATCGACTAAACAACAACAACAAAACCTAGTCAAAGAAATTAAGCTTTCACTACGTTTACTAAATTGAGAGTTTTGCCTTATGCGATGTCTTGCAACAAATTGTTCCCCTCCACACATACACATAGACAAATGTCATGTATTTTGATGATGCTTTTTGTGAGTTCAGGAAGGGCCTCAGCTCAATGGTAAAACATCTGCTTTGCGTGCAAGAGAAGTGAAGTTCAGTAGGCTACTTCCAGCTTCCAAGGTGGGAGAGGCCTAGTGGCTGGGATCTCCTCAGTTGTCCTGCCGCTGTGCTGAGCTAAACCATGGTTTGGCTTGTTTAGTTGCCCAAACCAATGCTCGTGGCAGTACAGACAGCGCACTAAGCTGGGCTATGGCTCAACTCAGCAAAGCAGCAGAATGACAGGGGAAGAGAAAATCAGGTTGCCTTTCTCAGAGCCCACACTTCCATGCTAAACAACGGTTTGGCTTAAGTGTGCTGTGATCCTCATACAGGATCCGTATGATGTTCCCTTCCGGTGTTCCCTCCAGGCACAGAAAAGCAACATGGAAGTACAGTGGTACCTCGGGTTACATACACTTCAGGTTACAGACTCTGCTAACCCAGAAATAGTGCTTCAGGTTAAGAACTTTGCTTCAGGATGAGAACAGAAATCGTGCTCTGGTGGCACAGCAGCAGCGGGAGGCCCCATTAGCTAAAGTGGTGCTTCAGGTTAAGAACAGTTTCAGGTTAAGAACGGACCTCCGGAACGAATTAAGTACTTAACCTTGAGGTACCACTGTAATAAGTGAAAATCTTAGGTGCTGGCCCACTGTCCTCAGAGGGAAATGAGTTGCTGAGCCAAGGTACAGAGCCAAGTGGAGTCATGTATACTAGGCCTGAGCTAAGGAACCAGTTGCACTCGGGAGTGGATCTCCACGCCACATGTTTTCAATGTGGGCACCAGTATAAATACAAGAAACATGTCTGCTGCAGTAATGTATGAAGCAGTCCTGTCTACATGCAAATGCTAAAGATAATACCATGGCTGGCTAGGGTCACGGTGGGTTTATGCCAGCTAGAACCAGTTGCTCTTAAGTTTTTATTATCTGAAGATTTCCTCTCTCATCACTGGATAGCTCAGTCGGTTAGAGCATGGTGTTAATAATGCCAAGGTTGCAGGTTTGATCCCCATATGGGACAACTACATATTCCAGCATTGCAGGGAGTTGGACCAAAATATCCAACTCTACAATTCTATGGTTCCAAGCTCTCTTGTGCATCTGCAATTCTTTCACTTGTTTTTCCCCCCTCTTTCACTCAAGTGATTAACAGGGACAAAAACTTTGGCAGGAAATTCTACCCTTTAAGTTCCTTGGAAGACTGGGATTCTTGGAGAAGAAAACTTTTTCAAGTATTGTTTTTGAACAGCAAACAAACATCAGTTATTAACAAAACAATAGGTAGTGCAGCAAATTGGCTGGGATTAAAAGGAAACCAAAGAACTCCCAGTGCTCTGTGATCTACAAAACAATCTGTAAATTGTTAAGAGAAGGGAGGGGCAGAGAGAAGAAATTCAGCCTCCCTTAACCCCAAGACCATGTCTATAGCTCAAAGCCTTCCTTAAAATGCATCCCCAAGCATTTCACGAGAAATCTTTCCTGTGGTTGACAGGTGATTATCTCCCTATAATTATGCCAATCTCCTTATAATTTGTCAGTGAGGAACCGATAAAAATTTAATGACCTTGGAAGAAAAACACCAGCAATAGCAGATTAAATAGTATACTATTAAGGCTCTAAACACATTAAAAAATACACACACACACCACAGTGAATGTCAATAATAATAGTAACAGGGCACAAAGCGTAGACCTGCTTTGAAAGATAGCAAAGAAAAGGATTTTTAAAAAGACCTTCTTGCCCTGACCCTCCAAAAGCTAAAACAAACATATGAAATAGCTTGAGCATTATGAACTGGCTGGCAGTATTCACTCCACTGCTTTGCAGTAAATATAACATGTTTTTAAGGCCTGAAAAAGAGGAAGCCAGAGAAAGTAAATTAAGTTATGTATAAAAAAAGTTGCAGCAGTGCAACCTTCCAAGCTGCTTCAAGACAAATGGGTTGTGGACAGGAAAAAAGAAACAAGTCAACTTTCCATCTACGTCCGCCCCAAATTAAGGCAGTGTTCCTCAGCTGAAAAGCAGCATTGCTGACCCTTCTACTTAATTTAAAGGGGTGGCAGCAACAGCAGCCCCTCTCCAGTCCCATTATCTTGGGGGCAGAGAATAGGAGTGGTGGTCTTCTTTGGACTATATACTGGCCTACTGAACAGATTGGGTGAATTGACTTGTTCCACCTTCCACACCACAACAGGAATATTCAACCTCCCTGCACAAACTGGAACGGAACCAGACTTCAGCGTGTTAAGCCAGTCCGGCACAACATTCTTCATCACACTGCAGCGACCATCGCACCAGACCCAAGGCTAGAAGTCAATATTGCTAAATAATCACAGTGGTACCTTGGGTTAGGGATGTGGGTGGCGCTGTGGGTTAATCTACAGAGCCTAGGGCTTGCCAATCAGAAGGTCGGCGGTTCGAATCCCCGCAATGGGGTGAGCTCCCGTTGCTCGGTCCCTGCTCCTGCCAACCTAGCAGTTCGAAAGCACATCAAAGTCCAAGTAGATAAATCGGTACCGCTCTGGCGGGAAGGTAAACGGCGTTTCCGTGCGCTGCTCTGGTTTGCCAAAAGCGGCTTAGTCATGCTGGCCACATGACCCGGAAGCTGTACACCAACTCCCTTGGCCAATAAAGCGAGATGAGCACTGCAACCCCAGTCGGTCAGGACTGGACCTAATGGTCAGGGGTCCCTTTATCTTTTTACCTTGGGTTAAGAACTTAATTCGTTCTGGAGGTCCGTTCTTAACCTGAAACTGTTCTTAACCTGAAGCACCACTTTAGCTAATGGGGCCTCCCGCTGCCGCCGCACCACAATTTCTGTTCTCATCCTGAAGCAAAGTTCTTAACCCAAGGTACTATTTCTGGGTTAGCGGAGTCTGTAACCTGAAGTGTCTGTAACCCGAGGTACCACTGTATTTGACTTCCTGATATCAAGCGGAGCGTGGAAGAGGGGAACAAGCTTGTATTCTCCTCCTCTGGGGGGAAGGATTTGAACCAATGGCTTCAAATTACAAGAAAGGAGATTCTGAGTAAACATCAGGAACAACTTTCTTGCAGTAAGAGCTGTTTGACAGTGGAACGGTCTCCCTCAGGAGGTTGTGGGCTCTCCTTCCTTGGAGGCTTTTAAGCAAGAGGTTGGGTGGCCCTCTGTCATGGACGCTTTAGTTGAGATTCCTGCATTGCGGGGGGTTGGACTACTAGATGACCCTCGGGTCCCTTCCAACTCTACAATTCCATGATTTTATGACACTTGTGTTTGACCTATAATGAAGTACGAGTAAAGCATACACAGTGTATCAGACTTCACAAAACTGTGGCTCGGGCTTCAAGCATCCCAGCAAACACATATTTCTCAAGGCTACTGCTTTTAAGGCTTCCTTCGCCACTCAGTTACTTAAAATGTTGAATTCTTCTCTCTCTACTGCAGCTTGAAGCAGATCAGCTGCTGCAGGTTCTCATTATCAGTAAAGCTCAAGACCGCACAAATTTCTAGCCTTGTGCTACAGAAATGCCTACAGGTGTTCTGGCTAGGCCTAGCATTCATTTTCAGTACATATTTGTTAGGTATTAAAAAGCAAATTAACTGGCGGGCCAAGGGTTTTGGGAGAGTTGCCAGATAGGATCATCTGTGCTAATTTGCCAGCCTCTACCCAATTCACAGCTAAAGAAACCTGCTCTCTTGTTTTAGTTGCTAATGGAGGGTTGGTGGGGTATGTACCAAACAGTAACGCGCAAGACTCTCTGGAAATAAAAATCAGTTTCTGGAAATAAAAATCAGTTGCTGTTCAGAAATTACCCAGCGGATTACTCATTAGAAAAACCAGGTCCTACTTAGAATGCAGGTATTCAGACAAGGGGGTGGAAAGGGAGAAGTGTAGCCAATGCAAACCTACACAGAGTAGACCCATTGAAATTTCATCGGCATGACTGGTTTAGGTCCATTAATTTAAACTGACAGTATGTCTCTTGTTGTTGCCACCTATAGCTTTTATCATACTGCACCAGACACACAGGGACGCAGTTGGGGTGGCGCTGTGGGTTAAACCACAGAGCCTAGGGCTTGCCGATCAGAAGGTCGGCAGTTCAAATCCCCATGACGGGGTGAGCTCCCATTGCTCTGTCCCTGCTCCTGCCAACCTAGCAGTTCGAAAGCACATCAAAGTGCAAGTAGATAAATAGGTACTGCTCCAGCGGGAAGGTAAATGGCGTTTCCGTGCGCTGCTCTGGTTCGCCAGAAGCGGCTTGGTCATGCTGGCCACATGACCCGGAAGCTGTGCGCCGGCTCCCTTGGCCAGTAAAGTGAGATGAGCACCACAACCCCAGAGTCGGTCGCGACTGGACCTAATGGTCAGGGGTCCCTTTACCTTTACCATTACCAGACACAGAGGTCTGTCCTTCCAATATTACACATAACTGAGTTTCCTTTTTTAATGTATAAGTTGTAGAAGTCAAAACTTCAGCTTACCCTTCATCCTTCTAGCTCTGCAGGAGACTGCGCAGAGAAAAATTACCCCATGACCCAGGGGAGCCAGAGAGTGCTCAAGTCAACGCTGCAAAAACAGAAAGCGTTAAGGCAACGGATACATAAGTAAAAATCTCCCTGACTAACAAAATGGTCTTAACAGTTTGTACATGAAAATGGTCTTTGAATAGCTAACAATGTGCAAGACTGCCTTGGCCTAAGTTCTCTCAGGGAAGCTTCTCTGCTGTGGTATTTCCAAAGGAAAACTAAAACTACAACATAGATCACGCAGATGGGGGCAGAGATCTGGTGGGTGTTAATGTTCTCACCATGAGCTCTGCCATTATCCCAACCATTTCAGTTTGACAAGAGGCATCAAGTCACCAAAGGTAGACTGAGCAGAATGAATGAGATGGAGGACTTAGGGTGGTATCCAAAGATCTCATTCTGCTAGTGCAAGGTGCATGTGCTCATCAAACAGAACTTTCTCTGTCTCTCTTTTGCAGCTCCCCACACACCTTTCTAAAGGCTCCTGGGAGGCTGGGGGCGACATTGCTGCTGCCGTGAGTGCTGGAAGGAAGACCTGCTCCACCTGACCTAGGGGTGGGGCTCAGATTCACCTTGAACAGCTAAAAGGGGCTTCTGGGAGGCCACTGGGACATTGCTGGGTTGGGACAATTAGCTAAATGTTTTAAACGATTCCAATTTTGGTTCCTCTGGTTTGCTTTTGTTGGGTCGGTGTTGGTTAAACGTTTAGTTGGAACTGGCAGTTATTTTGAGTACTGTTATTGTTATTTGTATTTTTGTTGTTTTTATTACTGGTTTTGATTTATTGGTCTGTTTGTTGCTTATACAGTGGTACCTCGGGTTAAGTACTTAATTCGTTCTGGAGGTCCGTTCTTAACCTGAAACTGTTCTTAACCTGAAGCACCACTTTAGCTAATGGGGCCTCCTGCTGCTGTGCGCCGCCGGAGCACAATTTCTGTTCTCAACCTGAAGCAAAGTTCTTAACCTGAAGCACTATTTCTGGGTTAGCGGAGTCTGTAACCTGAAGCGTATGTAACCTGAGGTACCACTGTATAGGATATTTTGATGTTTTGTTGTGTTTTTGTACATGTTGTAAGCTGGCCAAAGTGGCTGGGGAGACCCAGCCAGATGAGCGGGATATAAATTAAAAAATATTATTAATATTAATATTCCAAAGGTGAGAAACCACAGAATAAGATTTGGGTGATGTGCAAGAGGTGGGTAGAAACAGTAAGTGGAATTGCCACTGTGCCAGCAGAACTGCACTGTCACTGCTTTTGGGATGATCAATGTATAAAACTAGATACTGCCCACATGACATTTCAGAGACTGGAATAGGATGCTTGGAGAAAGCAGGAGTTCTATCCCTGTTCCCTTATCCTTTCATTAATTTTCCCTGCTTCAGTCTTCCACGTTTCCCTCTCTTTCTAGACACTGTACCATCAGCTCACTCTATGCTGGAATCTAGACATGTATAAAAAAAAGTTGTGATAATGCTTTTTTTAAAAAAAAACACACATTTTGAAAAATATATGGAATTTGCCATAGCTCACCATCGCCATCTAGTGTTGCATTCGTATAATGCGCTTTACAACACACTTAAAACGTTCTGTTTGCAGCTGTATAGCTGAGTCCTGTGTGTCCTCTGAATTGGGAGCCAGCAGGTGAGCTGAGCAGCTCCATCCAATACGTGGAAATGCAGTCCCCACCTCCATTCCACACATCCCATGCTCACTTCTCTTGTGTGCATAGACCAAGCATGACCAGGAAGACGAGCAAAGTAAGGCACAGAGGTATATTAACCCCCCAAACCATTTGTTATCAATATCCAGGGTACCAATCACTAATCAGTGGTATATGACCAAATCTGGTTCACTAGATATTATTTTACATATTTGTTGTTAACATGTTTATAGATCTATATTGATATCTAGCTAGCTAGCTATCATCTATCTATCTATCTATCTATCATCTATCTATCTATCTATCATCTATCTAATCTATATATCTATGTTTTACAACAGTTTTACATAATGCAATAAAAATCATATAACAATTTTAAAATCGGCTAACTTACAAAAACATGCATTCTCACCTACATAAACCAGACAGAATAAAAAATACAGTGGTACCTTGGTTTAAGAACAGCCCTGTTTACGAACTATTCAGTATAAGAACTCCACAAAACCGGAAGTAGTGTTACGGTTAGCGAACTTTACCTCGGTCTACGAATGGAAGCCGAACAGTAGAAGGGCACTGGTGGCGGGAGGCCTCATTAGGGAAAGCGCACCTTGGTTTAAGAACGACTTTGGTTTAAGAACGGACTTCCGGAACGGATTAAGTTCGTAAACCGAGGTACCACTGTAGCTTAAAAGTTGGAAGCATAAATGTAGAAGCAACAAGCCAACGTTCACCAAATGCCAACCAAAATGCCTGGTATCAGTTTTGGAATATATTCTGGCTCTGTTCAGTGGGAAAGAATTTCTTAACTGCAGAGCAGTCAAAGAACCCATCCTTACTGTCCAGATTAAAAAAACCCAAAAACTTGCAGTGGTATAATAGTTAGAGTGGAGACACAGGTTCCAAAGCTCACCCAACCAAAAATCTCAATGGGGAACATTGGACTGTACCACATCTGGTTTGGGGAACCTCAAGCGTTGCGAATGTTGCTTAAAAAAATGTTGCTTTAAAAAAACCTCAACAACTTCAACCCTAAAAAAAAAGCTCAACAACTTCAATCCTAAAAATAGGTTAACAACTGTGGTAGTCCCTTCGGTCGGCCCTCACGGCCCTTCACTTCATCAAATCTGGCCCTCTTTGAAAAAAGTTTGGACACCACTGGATTATAGACATCTCCCATATATATATATATATATATATATATATATATATATATATATATATATATATGATCTCTACACAGATAAGATAATGTTCTCTCCAATACAATTTGTTTTCTGTGTGTAGGTGTGTGTGTGTGTGTGTATATATACATATATACACACATATATACATATATATATATATACACACATACACACACACACACTATATATATATATATATATATATATATATATATATATATATATATATTCCTCCACATGCAGACAGCATTCAGGTACATGAGTCTCTGCCTACAGCGGTATATGTTTAAGATCAGCCCCAAAATAGTCCCCCCATAAAGATACTCTCTCAACAAAAGTGTTATCTACCCTGCTTGCCCACACATGCATCAGTGTCAATCTGACCTTCTGGAAGGGGAGAAAAAAAGGACCGACTCTCTCCCAATTTACAAGAGCTTCCCCTCCTGATTGCCTATGGGCAATTCTTACCCATAATAGTCAACCAGGAAGAGTGGCTGCTTGTAAGCCTGGCACAGTCCAACAGTTTAGCATTAAGAATGCAAAGTCATCTTATCAGAATCTGAAAATGCAGGCATGACCTTATATAATTTTAGAGTTTGTATGCAGCATCCCTCCACTCTGTCACAACATTTAAGTTCTGTTTACAGAAAGGGCCCCCGAGCAACGGGCGACCACAAACACGAAAAACTGGAAGTGCAAACTTCCAAGTGGTCACTGCCGCCCAAAACATTTCATTGGTCAACATTAATCTTCTGTGCCCCCGAAATTTTTAACATTGCAGCTGTGCAGGCCTGCTGTTCTGTGCTTCAGCCAGCCATGCCTTCCTAGGGCATAGACATAGAATAAAGAACAGGCATCCTGCACCATTAAGAGGAACTTCAGCAGGTATGCTAGCTTGTCATGTTGTACCTCTTCTACACAACTATTAAAGGTATAGGAGCCAAAGTCCTCCCTGTGCCCTACTCCAGCACACTCCAATCCATTCTGCCCTCTGCCCGCTTCCAATATTCTACAGTCGCTGAATACACTCAAGCCCCTGTTTTCGGATCTCCCCCTTGAGGTTTTCCCCAAAACGTGGGTGGTGTTTTTTTGGTAGTTCTGCAAACTTAGGCTTCCCTAAGCCAGTCTGTACATCTCTCTTGTGTATAAGCTGTGTGCCCTTTCCGCTACATAATAAGCAGCGCTCACAGCCTGTACATCGGAAATATGATTTGCACTTAACCTGATGTAAAAAGAAAAGAGCTTGCTGTGAAAATTGTGACCGAGAAATAACTAAGCTATCGCCCCCTGAGCTATCACTTGCAAATGTTCTTTCTTCACTGAGGCAACTTTTGTACCTTGCAATTAATTTTTACTTTCAGGATGAGTCAACGTTTCAACGTTTGAAGAGAACTTCCTTGAAATGGCCTGCTGGTGTTATTCAAGAACAGCATAAGAAGTTATTATGGGTAGGAACAGCTCTGAGGTTTGACAAGAGGACATTCCAGCCATACAAAATATGAACCACAGCTTGTGTTTCATAGATGGATAAAAATCAATCACATTTTGAAGCTTAAAAACTTCAAAAGTATTAACTTTAATAATAATAATAAAGTTTTAAAACTGATTTTTTAAAAATCGTATTTTTAAAAAAACAACAAACTAGTTCAAATTAAAAGGTTTTTTATGCAAACTTGTTCAAGAGAGTTATGCAGATGTTAAACCTGAATCAAAGTTTTCTCCACAGCTCGTTTTTACACAAACACAAATCACAATTCAAAACTCAGTTGTGATATTGCAGCCCATTCTGTGAAGGTTTACTCAGTTTAAGTCCAAAATTAATTCAACCACCCCCAATATGCATAGGATTGAAGTCTAAATTAATGATTTAAATTGCCTTGCTTTAAAAAATAAATAAACCGGTCCAGCCTAATCTGCAGAAGAATCCTCTACAGGTAATGGTCTTCAAACAAACACATCGTTTTCACTTAGGGTTTACTTATATCCCACCTTTATAAAAAGGCAAAGGGACCCCTGACCATTAGGTCCAGTCGTGAGGCGCTCATCTAGCAGCAAACAAAAAGTGATTAAGAAAACAGTATAATCACCATACATAGCAAAGGCAAAAGTACCCACTCTTGTTTCTCCCACTTTGCAAGCAGTAACTCCTGTTGCCTGCAAAGTCTGGGAGAAATTGTTCCTCCGCACTTCCTCCAAATTTATTCTGCAACTTCTCAATTGTGCCTTTGAAAACCCAGTCCTCCATCTCATCACAACTTCCTTCCTCTATGCCCTCACTTCCACCTCTCTGCCTCACTGGCATTTTAAAAAACCCCACCATACTTTAAGGTACTCTAGTGAGGCAGCGACTCCAAATTAGTCGAAAGGCTTTGGCTACTGTGAAATATTTTCCCAGTTTCAACTTTGCTCGTTCCCCAACGCTTTCCGTCTTAAGACTGTATAAAATGTCAGTCAGTCTACTTGTACAGGGTACAATTGTTACCCCAGAGGATTAGTGCAGTATGTACCAAGCTCTACACCGTGAGAGATTATTTGAAAGAGGTCAGCTTCGCCGCAGAGTCACAGTAGCTAATACTTGGAAAACATCACTCATCTTTTAAAATCTCTTTCTACATAATTAGTTTAAGAAGTCGGAGCTTTTCAGTCGGAGGTTTACATGCATTTCACTTCATGACGTTTCCCTTTGATGGACGGTGCAAAAGGGTTTCAAAGCCTCCTGTTAGATGAGCAGTCTGGGATCAAAACCAGTCACAGAGGTTTTGCAGACTGTAGGATTTGCATGCACGAAAGAGAGAGAGACAAAAATCTCCAAACTCAGCTACTCGCCACAACCTGAGCTACACTTTTACCCGTAAGAGCAAAGACTCTGAACTAACAGGAACTCTGTGAAGTATGGTATGTTTCAGAAACCGAGCAGCCATGTGGGGTCACCAAATTTGCCAGCACTACTCCCTGGAATGCTTCCAAGTTGTTGCATGTCTCCATTGCCCACGACCACATCATTTCTTTGCAACATCTAGTGTAAACACTGCTCACAAATTTGGGGACAGAGTGAAAGGGAGAGAAGGCACAAGTATCTGTATATGTAATTCCAATACTCTGTGCTAGAGAACTCCTAGCACGACACAAGAAATAGAAGTTTCTGGAAGCCCAAAGCCCACAGCATTTCTGAATGGTTCACTGCTGTTGTGTTGCCTGCTTCTCATCAACTTATGTTGGACTGACTGGTTCAACTTCCTTTTTTGTGGCTGAATGGACCATTCAGTCATACTCAATATAGAGAGCAGAACTGCCAGCCCCAGAGGCGGCTGCTGGTATCGCTGCTCAAGCCTTGCCTCTTTTTCCAGTCAAAAAGCACACCCAGATCAGCAAAGCTGTGCAGAAGCACACAGACAGGGAGGGAGGCAAAAACAGTAAACTGACCCAAGGGGGAACTTGCAGAGGAGAACTGGTAGGGTAGAATCACAAGAACTCCTTCCCACCTGCTAATCCTCTCCTGAAAAATTTCCCTGCCCTGGCATCACAAGGCAAACCCAAAGTTGGCAAACCTGTGCTTGCCACATAACAAACAGCTCCAACCCCATAACAAACATTTTCAGCCCCATAACAAACAGTTCCTGCCTACACACACACACACACACACACACACACACACACACAACGCATGTGGTCCGGACAACAAAACAGCCCAGCATACATTTCAAGTTTTAGACAGGTGATGAAACAGGACTGAAACAGAAATTATGTATGTGCTCAAGTGACTTCCGTCCTCGCTCAAAACCTGCAAGTTGTGCAAGCAAAGTTTCTTACATATGGGGGACAGTTAAACCACAGGAGTCTAAAAATGTTGAAATCAAGTCAGTACAAAGTCAGAAAACAGGCTATGGCCTCATTTACACTTAGGCCTTGGTTGCACATTACAGTAAGCCAAATAACGGGTTACCACGATTCCATGGAGCTCACAGCCACTACATGTGCTATCTGGTCTTTTTCACTCTCACGCCACCATCAAGATTTGGCTTACGATATAATCCAACCATGGCAGAAGTACAGACCGGGGAGGCTGCCAACTCCTCTCTGAGTACCAGCACATTGCCGGTGTACCATGGTAAGCCACGGTTTAGTATTATGAGGATCTCTAACAGCGAGCCATAGGGTTGCATGCCTTCCCTGCCCTTGGCCACTCCACTGGACCTCCAAAGAGGGAGTTGAGAAGATCTCTCCATCAGATTAACCACAGCTTGCTGTGACATGCAAACCCAGATAAGAATGGCTCACTGAAACAAGCCAACTTCAAGCCAAAGTTTAAAACGGCTGGCTTGTTTCAGCGAACTGGAAGATCAACCACGACAGACATAGTGTTCAACTGTGGTCCAAGTGAAAGCTCCTCAAGAGGAGGAGGAGTGTGAGCCAAAGGTTCACTGTGGTCAGTGGCAGACTTTGGGCTCTCAAATTTTGGCGGCGCCCTGTGAGACACTACAATTTGGCACATACCACCTCTCAAGTTCCGTTCTACAAAGTTGTTGTGGCGCCCCCTACAGTATGGCTGCCCTGGTGGCACCACCCTAAAACCACCTCTGCTGCAGCTCATCTATGGCTTAGCATCACATGCAAACGCAGACTACAACTTATGCACTCACACTAAACCACAGAAGCTCTTACTCTAATATTACTCTTGCACCTTTCTTCTAGCAAGCTCATGCACAAAGCTCCTAGGTGGTGTCCCATGCACAAAGCTCCTAGGTGGTGTCCCACCCAGGCATTGACCAGATCCAGAACTGTGTTAGCTTCAGCTAGGTTGCTGCATTGTGTGCTTTGATGACCTTTAATCCCATTAAAGTTAATGGAAATCACATCATGGACTGCGAAAAGCAACCGTTTTCAGTACGGGGGTTTCATCTCTGCATTATGTGAGTTTTTACAATTTGGTGAACTCTCCACAGGCCTCGTGACTATTCAGAGAACCCGGAGACACACCAGGAAATGCTGCCAGTAGCCCGGATGAGCTGGTGAGGATTCACTAGTGATAACCGGAAAAAATTAGGAAAATAAGACTGCTTTCAGACATTCACAAAATCCATTTGAGATTGTTGCCACTGAGATGTGAACATTCACACCAAGTTTGGGACAGCCAATACATTCCCAGAGCACAAGGCTACTGGTTTTCAGAGAGGTCATTGCACGAACTACCTCCATATTTTCCCCTGAAGACATTCCTGTCTGGACCATATTATCCACTAAGAACAGGTCCCATGCAAGTCGTAGTTATTTAAATGCTGATTATGTAGGAGCAGCGCATTACAGACTGCACCCAAAGTTTTCTCTCTCTCTCTCTCTGCTTTCCTTGACAGCTGTAGAAATGTCACCTTGGAAAAGCGGCAGCTGTTACGAATTATCCACTTAGCTAAGCTCTCCCCCGAGTTCTTTAATTTTATTGCAAATGAAGGCACAAGGTGGGAAAGGAGCACAAGAGGGGTGGGGGAGGGTGGATTTGGTCGTCGCCCCCCCTCCCTTCTTATTTGCTTGTTTCACATAGATCCAGGTTCTGGTTGCCATCTTATTAATGGTACATTTATTTATTTTAATAAAAATGTTGCAGGACTCCTCAGTTCTCCCCACAAAAAGTTCCTAACAAAGAGCAGTAATTTAAAAAAAATACCAATACAAGACTCCGTGAGTGCAGAAGCACAATGACAAGAATGGTACTTAAAGAAAACCAGCGAGAGGAGAACTGGTGATAATCCCTTGGAGGGGACTGTGACCTCAACCTGGGTACAAAGGTTGCAGAAGACCTGTCTACATAGTGAAGCCTGCAGATTTAAAAATATGTATGTTATAGAATCATGCCAAGGGGATAATTCAAAAGGCATGAGCATGATTCTTAAAACCTGGAACCGTCGGTTTGAGGAAGGACAAAGAGAAATAACAAATCATAAATAATTTGCCAAGACAATAATGAAACGCGTTTGTGAATTCAAAGGCTCGACAGCTTAATTAACAAATAAAAGCTCAGCTTTCTTTGTTGTGTTTCCTTTACCACATATTGGCCAAACACCCCCCTTGCATTCGCCCACTCCCCCACCCCAACTTTGCTGCATTCCAATTTTTTACCAATTTCCAAGCCTATTCCAGCAAAAGATTGAATTGTTTCCAAAGAAAGTCACTTCGGTGAAATTGCCTGTTGGAACAAAACACCACAGCGAGAATCATCCGTTTACCTTTTAAAATCCGGTTTGCTTTCTCTCAGCAACCTTTCCTAATGAGACAAAGTATATCCTCTCTCCACTCCCCCCTCCCCGATTTTAACAAAACCAGAATTTTGTTTCCATAAATAGATGGACAAGGAAGAGAGATTTCAAGTTGCCTTCTTTTCTTTGCCATTGTCAAAGCAAAAGAGCTTTTGGGGGGGGGGGGAAGCAGCCCATCAGACTGCTGAACGTTTGCCTCCTTTGAGAGGCATTTTAAGAGGAAGAGAGACCAGTCTCTACTCCAGCTTCGTTTTACGGTCTGTGTTAATGAACTGTAGGGCTCAGCATTGCTCAGTTAAAAATCAGCGGTGATGCAACCACAGACACAGAGTTCAACAAGATCTCGGCGCATGGCGTTGCTCCAGAGATAGCAGCATTAACGCAGCAACAGATACGGAACGTATTTTCGGTGGCATTACCTGAATCTCTCATTGCGTCTCGCTCATCCTTTTCTGCATGATGATATCAAGGAGGCGAACTGTTCAGCTGCTTACAGGCGGAGGCGACAGCCAGGAAGCACAGTTGTGACAGAGCTTTGTTCTGCCTGCAGTGAATTACAGGAAGCCAGGGTTAGACAACAGCAGCAGCAGCAGGCAGCAGCAGCAGCAACAACAACAAATAATTAAAAAACCAAAGTGTCCCTTTTCTAGCCTGGATTTGCACATCTATTGGGAGACAGAGGACCAAAAGGGGAGAGGGGCAGGGGGGAGGAAGAGTCATGAAACGGGACTGACGGGAGAATATTCCATTGCATGTTTGCCAGATCTCTATTTAACAAGCAAGCAAGTTAAAATCTTCTCCATCGCTCTTTCGTGAAGCAGCCTACCCCTTCGGGCAACCCCCCCCCCCTCCTTGCCAGCAAGAGAAACAGACACCCTGTAGCTATTACAGATTAGACTTGATGTGGACAGAATATAGTTGCCTGCCTGGATGAAGCTATATATAAATACAGCCGCTGATCAACTTGCATAATCAGACTGTTCTGTCACCATCACCTCCACTCCCTAGCAACCCAACTCACCACCACCAGCTCTCCCCCCCCCCCCCTTTTAAAATAATAAAATAAAAGGCGAAAAAGGCGCGTGGGTTTTCAGAACGGCACAAAGCACAAAAGCCTTTTACCCCCCACCCTCCCAAGGATAACACGCAAAGCCTTTTCTGTCTCTTTCTTTAAAACAAAAACAAGGCCCCCCCCCCCAAAAAAAAAACCTGACCCGCAATGCTTCATATACCCTAAGCTCTTGCTCATTTGCCTTGCCCTTCCGGCTTCACCCCTGTCAAGCAGAATCTGGCCAAATGGAAAAACCAACATCTGCCTCTTCTTGTGCTGGCCCCTCCTCTGAGAGGTGTTGGGGGGGGGGAGAGAATCCATGCTGGGAGGTACAAAAAGAAAACATAACACAGCCACGACCATCCCCCAAAAGATGCAGTTGGGTGGCTTACAAGCTAGCTAGCTAGCTAGCTCGCTTGCATTTCTTTTTTTGCTTTTAAAGTAGGGAGTGATTTCATATATATGCCTCCTTAACTGTTTCTAGAGAGTGAGCAGGGTGGATGGAGAGTAGAGGCTTGCCGGTTCGGCCACTGCTCCAGAGAAGGCATCTAAGGACATATTGCAACGCACCAAAACCCTTCTCTTCACACACAAGCAACTTGCCAGCACTCAAACCCCACTGCACGTGCCCAACGCCCCCCCCAATCCCCAGACACCCCCCCCCCATATGCCTATGAGCGGAGTAACCCTCTATGCATGCCTCCTCAAGGGATAAGCCCTGCTGAGTAGGGCTTACTCCCAGGTAAGGCTGCAACCCCACGCCCCGCTTACCTGAGAGTGAGCCCCGCGGAATTACTTCCGAGTAGACAGGGCTAGGTTTGGGTCATTAGTTGCTCCTGCAAGCCCTGATATGCAGAAAACCTGAGGAGAAGGAAGCAGACTTTTTAATATATATGTATATTTTCCCCCACCCTATTCTGTTGCTTTTCTTGGAAATTACAAAACAACTCTCCTCCACAAACACACACACACACACACCCCTCTTGCATGACAAATCCTCCTTTCCAATCAGACTCTCGCTGCCTTTGCTGCATTCAACAGTTTGGATGGGAAGGCTAAAAGGTTAAAGCTGGGGGAGGGAAGAGGAAAGTCGACGCTCGCTGGCCTTTTTCTGCATAGATGTCCGAGATATGCATAGTGTGCGCTTATTTCTGCCGCCGCCATCCCCCCCCCTTTTTTTTGGGGTCCAAATGCAGCCCCCCCTGCTAGCAAGCCAGCTGGAGCTGAGGCAGGATACGACTTTGGAGGCTGGTTTTCAGATAGAAATATATATATATATAATGGTTTTAAAAGCAAGCACACGTTTTGCACAGCTCCGCAGAGCTCCTACCCCATTCATGCAGCCTGCAGCCTCTGAATTCTTGCCTGATCCGCCGTCGGCAGCAAATTGAAGACGGAGGAGGCGAGGGAGGGAGGGGGATGCTTGCCGGAGAGAGCCTTGAATGTACAAGAAACTGGAGGCGGGACGGGAAGGATCCGCCCCCTCCCTTCGCGTCCCGCCCCTTTCCTGACATTATTCCCCCCCCCCCCGCACCTCTCTCACCTTCCCTCCCCGTTTCCCAAAAAACCCCACCAACGAACCATTTCCCGCCCATCCAACTCAAGCTTCCGCCGGCTTTTGCTAGCGACAGAGGTAGAGGAAGCATGTGGAGTCGGAGGGGACACCGAGGGTCATCTAGTCCCACCCCCCCTGCAATGCAGGAATCTCAGCTGGATCATGGAAGGAGAGAGAGAGAGTCCAAGAAGTCTTGTGGCAGGCAGTTCCACTGTCAAGCAGCTCGTGTGGCATCTTTTTTATTTTTTAAGAACACGTTTATTGTAGCGTAATAAGCTTACGGGGGCCAGAGTTCACTTCATCAGACAAGGTGTTGTTCACAGTTGCCCAGGGCAATTTTATGTGGTGTACGTGTGTTTCTGCGTGTGCAAAAATGCCAACTGTCTGCAAACGTTCAGCCTGTGACCATCCTAAAAGCCATCGTGTTATATAGTTTGCTGATTCTGGGCGATCAAAAAAGTACCAAGGACTGTGGGACTCTCAGGGTTGTGGGTTTGAGTCCCACGTTGGGCGAAAGATTTCTGCATTGTAGGGGGGTTGGACTAGATGACCCTCAGGGTCCCTTCCAATTTCATGATTCGGTGGTAAATCAATGGCTGTGCATTGTAGTTGGTTACAGTGGCTGGATCAGGACCTGGGGAGACCAGCGTTCAAATTCCCACCCAGCCGTGAAGGAGGATGGGGTGAGGAAGGAGAGGCCCATGTACAACACCACTTTGAGCTCCCTGTGGGATAGGAATGACATTTATTAAGTAGTGGGTGGACACATCAGACGACACAGAGAACAAAATTAATAAGGGAAGTTGTTAATGTTTGATGTTTTATTCTGTTTTTAATTTGTTGGGAGCCACACAGAGTGGCTGGGGAAACCCAGCCAGGTGGGTGGGGTATAAATAAATTAATAATAATAATAAAAAAACCAAAAACAGATAAATCTTAACACATTGTAAATCAGGTTGCTTTTGCAGCTGCATGCAGGTAACAATCTCCCCATCCCTGTTTTTCGTTTGCAGGCAAGGTAAGGAGGAAGTTCCTTAAGTTCCATTCAATATTATGACTAAAAAAGGAGAGAGTGCCTCTGAGCATGTCTGCAACGCATCACCTGCAGCAGTTGCACACAAAGACAGTTAAACAGGTTACCCAATCGGAATCCAGGGGGGGTGGAGTCAGAGGGACTATAAAACCAGCTCTGGGAGGGGTCGAAGGGAGGAGTTGGGTGGTTGGTTGGAGTGGGTGTGAATTGGGATAGAGTCTGTGGGTAGGTTGAGTTAGTGTAGCGAAATAAGCTGAGTCAGGAACAGTTGGGTGGGAGCTAGGAAGACAAGTAAATATCTGAGAGGTGGTTTAGTGAGTGAGAGCAGGTAGCGGAAGTTATAGGTCTGGATAGGCACCCCATGATTGTAATTGACCGATACCGTTTATGAAACCACACGCTTGTTAAACTGCAATAAATAAACAGAAGTTTATGTTCCAATTTAACCCTGACTGGACTCAATATTGTACCAGGTAGGGCCTCTGTGGTGGCAACGAGAAATCAAGTGGTGGCACAGGGATCAATAGATGGTGAAACGTCCGGGGACCCTGTGTGATCACCACACCAACCCTATGATTCCATGCGCAGAGGCAAATTATTTTACTGGTTTCTCACTTTTCACCCTCAGTCATTCACAGGCTGCATCATGCAGCCAGACATTCAACAGGTGACACTCTCCACATCACTACACTTCCTTGCTGCTGCCTGTTGAATTTCACAGAGCTCGACGCCATCTTTCAAGAATCCCCACACCCTGCTGGCAGCAGCCTGGACCATCCCGATGGAGACATAGAGATTCTCAGCAAGATGGCGGCCATCGATCTTGTTCAAAATGGTATCACTGGAGCAGGGGCCACGTGACACTGGAAAGTTGTGCCTGAGGCTTTTCCTGCCATCAGGTGTAACATATCGTTGTAGCAGAAAAAACAGAGCTGGAACCTTTGTTTAACTCTTCGGAATACTTCTATTCAATACCATTGTTCAGAATCGCAGATCTCCACAAAATGTAATATTTGTAATCGTTATACAGTGGTACCTCGGGTTAAGAACTTAATTCGTTCCAGAGGTCTGTTCTTAACCTGAAACTGTTCTTAACCTGAGGTACCACTTTAGCTAATGGGGCCTCCTGCTGCCGCTTCGCCGCCGCTGCATGATTTCTGTTCTCATCCTGAGGTAAAGTTCTTAACCCGAGGTACTATTTCTGGGTTAGCAGAGTCTGTAACCTAACCTGAAGCGTCTGTAACCTGAGGTACCACTGTATATGCAATCACCCCTAAGCGCAGAGAAAACGAAACAAATTCTGTGTGTCTCTCTTTGGATGCAGCGGACTGGTAGGGCACAAGGCAAGGATGCCAACAGTAGGTGGAGCTAGAGCCAACTAAATCTGGGTCTATTCCGCTCTGCTCCTCTCTGTGTTCCAGAAAGGCACCATTGAGACTAAGGAGGAGGAATGCTGGCATGAGATGGCAGGCATTCGGGGGCTGGTGATGGGTAGATTGTGGTTGGTGGAGGCATGCCCCATTTGCCCCAGTGGACCAGCCCCACAGAATGGAACTTGCTTCTGAGTAACCAAGCAGAGCATCGCACAGAGGGCTCTCATCCAGATAAGCTGTTAATTCAGCATTCGCCCTGATTTGCTTGCACAATGCGGTGGTTAAATGGGGTGGCATGCAGCTAAGTTTTACTCACAGCTGATGTGTAAGTAATGGTCGTAACATAGTCGTGTTTAGTCATTTCATGGAATGATACAGTTGGAAGGGACCCTGAGGATCATCTAGTCCAATGCAGGAATACGCAACCTGCAGGGATCGAGCCCGCGACCTTGGCATTACCAGCACCAAGCTCTAACCAGCTGAGCTATCTGGAAGCTCATTGGGTCTACTGTGAATAAACCTTCATTGAATGTGTCTGCTTTTTATTGCCCATATGGGGAAGTCATAGTACCATGAGCATTCGTCCTTGTTTGCATGTGGGAGATTTACACGTCTTCCTGTTAATCATTTGTTCAACCCACACTTCTCGGTCCAGTTTCCCAGTCCCTTTCCTAACTGCAAGACGTCTGGGTGTTTGTTTTTTAATAGATTTGTTTTGAGCTTAGGGTGATAGAGCCCTTTAACTGAGCCAACTCTCTCGTAAGGTGGTGGACTCTCCTTCTTTGGAGGTTGGGTGGCCATCTGTCATGGATGCTTTAGCTGAGATTCCTGCATTGTAGGGGGTTGGACTAGAGGACCACCAGAGGTCCCCTTCCAACTTGACAATTCTATGATTCTGTGATTCAGTATGTGCTTGAATCACTCCTGCAAAATAGTGGCAGTCTGAGTGCACCGTGAGAGAGAGAGAGGAAGAGACAGAAATGACCGTGCTCAGTAAAGGATTAGTGTGTGGTAGCTGTCATGAAAGAATTATAGCATTGCTTGCTACTACAGGTTGTGTTTATTCTGGATTTGGCCGCACAGTGTGGGAATGAAAGTAGACTATAGAATGGAAAGATAGGAGTTGTGTCAGCAGAAAATATGGAAGAGAAACAAAGGCTGGAGGTACCAAGTCCATATGTTTCGTGGACTTGGCAACAGACCTGTCAGATAAGAGCAGAGGTGCAGAACTCAAAGCAAGTTATATATAATATGCTGAAGCCTGCATATGCACCATAAACTAGCATGCACACACACACGAAAGGATCTTGGAAACTGTAGTTTACGTCTCATGAAGCTACAGTGGTACCTCGCAAGCCTCGCAAGACAAAAAACTCACTAGACGAAAGGGTTTTTTGTTTTTTGAACTGCTTCGCAAGATGATTTTCCCTATGGGCTTGCTTCGCAAGATGGAAACGTCTTGCAAGTTTGTTTCCTTTTTCTTAACACCGTTAATACAGTTGCGACTTGACTTCGAGGAGCAACTCATAGCATGCGGTGTGGTAGCCTTTTTTGAGGTTTTTGAAGACTTTGGTGATTTTTGAATCTTTTCCAAAACTTTCCCGACACCGTGTTTCGCAAGGCGAAAAAAAGCGCAAGACGACAAAACTCGTGGAACGAATTAATTTTGTCTTGCGAGGCACCACTGTACCATTCCCAGCACTCTTAACAAAGCACAGCATTCTTTGGAGGGAAAAGTGCTCAAAATAAATACAGTATATGTGTCTCTCAGCAAATATTTAAGTAAATGGGCTAATCTGCTAAAATAAAACTATTTCAGAAAACTATAGGGGGTTTGGGGCTGCAAGAGTTCGTTCGGATGCTGGATGTTTGCAACAGCTTCAGCAGGGCCTGTTTGCAAGATCTTTTATCCTAGTTCGCCCTGAACTCATTCTAATGTGTGCACACGTCCAATACACAAGATTAGTGGCTCTAGCAATTTATGACCGTGTGTGAGCTTTCATGTAATAGCCGCAACGTAAGAATTGGCCCTGGATCGTAAGAAGAATCAAGCCTGCTCTTTCCCCTGCTTTGCATCCCATAATTTGCCCTCCTATCCATTCAGGTTAGCTGGAACAAGTGGAATGTGGAATGTGCCAGCCAGCCATGCCCTCCTACAGGATACTCCATTCTGTTCCACTTTCAGGGGGGTTAATGGGTCACTAGCAACAGAGTGTTGTTGTTTAATTTACTGGATATTCTATGGAAAGGGTAAATCCAGATAAAAAGTGTGGATTGGCTGGGGGGGGCAGGTGCAGACTGGGATTTTGACATCAGCTAGGGAAAACTTGCATGTGGTTCCACAATAAACACTGAACTGCATGCATCCTCAGTCCTCAACAGGCTGTTTGGGAGATTTTCCTCACCCCCTTAGGGTTTTATTTTCTTTTGTTGTACCTTAGACCCCCCCCCCTGCTGATATCTCCTTCATGTGTGTGGCTGTCACTGTTTTGGCTACATTAATTATCACCTCTGAATACCAGAAATATCTATTCAAGTTAGTACTGAGAAGAGCTACTTCTTCTCTGTAGAGTTTCATTAGCCAGAGGGCTGATTAAAGAATTAATTTGAAGACCACTTGTTTTGTCATAAAAGCTTGGATGTTTGTTTTGTGTTCGTTCTCAAGGAATTGAGCTTCCTTGAGTGACCCAGGAAAAAAGGAGGAATGATTTCTCTAGGGCTTGACCATACCCAGACAGAAATTTTTTTTAGTTCCTTTTTGCTTTCACATTTCCAACAGAACTGCTGCAAATAAATATTGCATGAGCAATTTGGGCATAATTCTCTTTCTGAAAGACAAGGTAGCAGGTGGAAGATTTTTCTAAAAAATATTTTACCCAGAATGACTGGAAATCTAAAAGTCACTCGCATGATTGGCAGCGTCGTGAAACAAACTATTGAAAACATTGCTTGGTATTGAGTAACATGAACGTTCTGCCTATGATGTCTACTCAGAAGTAAGGTCTACTGAATTCGGTGAGGTTTACTTTGTTGGGATTGCAGGCTAATTCCACACTTCCAAAGTCATTGCTTGCAATTGCAGTTTCTTAATGATGAATATGTATTTGTGAACTAACCCTGCATTATACTGAAACCAATTGGGTATGCATCCATGCAACACAATGGAAGAATTTGACTATTCTAGGACTTTCTTTTGAGAAGTGATCAGAAATAATCACTTGCAGTGCCCCAACTCTAGAACTTTCCGAGATTTGTCAAAGCCTGACTTTGAACATCATTCAGGGAATGTTCTCTGTTTGGTGATTATTCCGTGAAATTTTTCGTGTTGGGTGTGTCTTGCGTAGGGTCTCAATTCTTTCTCTCACTTGCTTAAAGGTAAAGGACCCCTGACAGTTAAGTCCGGCCGCAAACGACTGTGGGGTTGTGGTGCTCATTTCACTTTACTGGCCGAGGGAGCCGACGTTTGTCCACAGACAGTTTTTCCAGGTCATGTGGCCAGCATGACTAAGCTGCTTCTGGCGAAACCAGAGCAGCACACGGAAACGCCGTTTACCTTCCTGCCAGAGCAGTACCTATTCATCTACTTGCACTGGTGTACTTTCGAACTGCTAGGTTGGTAGGAGCTGAGACCGAGCAACAGGAGCTCACCCCGTCGCGGGGATTTGAACTGCCAACCTTCCGATCAGCAAGCCCAAGGCTCAGTGGTTTAGACCACAGCGCCACCCGCATCCCCCACAGTATTTATTGTCAAGGGGAGTGATCTATCATCAGGCCTGACCATTAGCAGTGTCTCTGAATTACAGAATGGATTTTCGTTATGCTTGATTCAAATATCCATTTGTTTTATTTCGTTATTTGATGCCACCTATGAATATTTGGTCAGCCCTAAATATTTTGTTTTGTTATGAAAATGGTGGCCAGGAAGTAATTTAAGGCAGCAGTCCTATATATACTCTGTCACTGGGGCTTTCCTCTGAGTGCGCAGAGGAAAGGTTTCTAATTAAAGTGTCCTGACAGTTGACCCAACAATCACCAAGACTGAGCCTCACTGATTTTCCAAATAAGAGGAAATGACTTTTGGAGCCATAAGCACCAATTCCCCCCCCCCCCAATTCTCCAAAATTAAACTCTGGGCAGGTCTAACGATCCAATCCTGCCATACACCGGGAGGTTATTGCTTGCTCAGAACAGCTGGTGTCTGTTCTGCATTCTGATGCAGGATCCCACTGTGAGCAGCAAAACAGAGATTCTGCGCTGATGAGAAGGTCCACTTACATATGCATAAGACTTTGTGCGCATGGAACAAGGCAGATTGGGAGCTGAGGTACGGCAGATGAGTGAGATACAGCATGCTTTCAGTGTCATAGGTTGAGTCTCGGCATCTCTACCTGCAAGGAGCTGTGTTTATTTTGTCAGACAAGCAGAGATGACTGAGTTAGACGGAACATGGTTTGTCACAATATAAGAAATCTACATATGTTTGGAACCTGGGTGGGCCATTTACCGCTGATCTCTGCGGCATCAGACTGTTCATATATGCATTTAATATCAGAGTAGCTACGTGCCTCTGAATAGAGATGTGAATGGTTGTCTGATTCCTACAACACAGAATCACAGAATTGTAGAATGGGAAGGGACCCCGAGGGTCATCTAGTCCAACCCCCTGCAATGCAGGAATCTCAGCTAGATCATACATGACAGAAGGCCATTTGCTTAAAAACCTCCAATGAATGAGAGAACACCCTCCAGAGGGAGTCCATTACAATGTCGAACAGCTCTGACTGTAAGAAAGTTCTTCCTGAAGATGGCTATGAAATCTTCTCTCAGACTTCTCTTTTCCAGGATAAACATACCCAGCTCCTTCAACCGTTCCTCATATGGCTTTGTTTCTAGACCCTTGATCATCTTGGCTGCCCTCCTCTGCACACATTCCAGTTTGTCAACATCCTTCTTAAATTGTGGTGCCCAGGACTGGACACAGTATTCCAGGTGAGGTCTGACCAAGGCAGAATAGTGTGGTACTATTATTTCCCTCAATCTGGGTAACAAAAATTACTCTTGTGTAGTGTTTTGTGGTGCAGGGATTGCACATGCTAGACCTTTTCAAAATATGTATTCAAATACCTGGAAATAAATAAAATCTTAATTTTGTCAAAATACTCAATTGATAACTCCCTAAACTGAAATAGAAAAAGATAAATTCTAATCGATTATAGACAAAGAAGTTTGTTTTAATAAGAACAACAGCAGCAACAACAACAATTTTAAAATAGCCGGGGTTTTCTTCAACATGCACACACACACACACACACACTCACAACATCCTTAGAAGGAGTAAATCCTGACACAGGATTGTATGTCCAGAAATGCACTCATTTCTGAAAAACTCGGCAGAGTTTGACAAAAAAAACCCTTGGCTCTATGGAGCTGACATCACATAACACGGGTCAGTATATTCCTCATGGACATGAATCCTGTGTGATCATAACAGTTGCTTCCATTTCAGCTGCAACAGAAAAATAAAAACAATATAGTCTCCCAGCAGCACGAGCGTCTGCTAGAGCAGTTTTGCACATGAAATGAAGGGTCATGGTTTTTACTAGTTCACTAAAGTCATATCAGTTGACATTGATCAGATATGATTGCATGCCATGAAATATGCTGAAGAAATCAACATCACCAACCTTTTACAGACCTGGCTGCTATATCAGCACAAACCCAGGATTCATTTCTCCGTCTTGCTACTTGTCAGGACCTACCAGCTCTCAGAGCCCGACTTGGCTGGGATCTTTTCCTGAAGAGGAGGGAATCGCCCTCCCCAGGGGCATCGACTTGCCCTCCACATTGAGGGGGCGCAACCACATGACATGCCACATGACGCCGTGTGCCACATGCGCTGAGGCGAGGCAGGACGCGTGGAGGGCGATCTTTGCACTGCTGCTCTGCGCTCCTGGGCTCCTGAGCTGCTGGGCGGGTGTTGAGATGAGCAAAGCAAAGATCTCGCTTGTCCCAGCCACCACCTGGTTCCTGGGCTGCTGGAAGCTGGGGCCCAGCAGCAGTGGAGGATGGCAGTCCCCCAATATGGGGGCCGCGGCCCCCTGCCTCACAATATTGGGAGAGCTGAAGCCGCCCCCCATCCCCTACACAGTGGTACCTTGGGTTACAGATGCTTCAGGTTACAGACGCTTCAGGTTACAAACTCCACTAACCCAGAAATAGTTGTTGTTATTTAGTCGTTTAGTCGTGTCCGACTCTTGATGACCCCATGGACCACAGCACGCCAGGCACTCCTGTCTTCCACTGCCTCCCACATTTTGGTCAAACTTATGCTGGTAGCTTCGAGAACACTGTCCAACCATCTCGTCCTCTGTTGTCCCCTTCTCCTTGTGCCCTAAATCTTTCCCAACATCAGGGTTTTTTCCAGGGAGTCTTCTCTTCTCATGAGGTGGCCAAAGTATTGGAGCCTCAGCTTCACGATCTGTCCTTCCAGTGAGCACTCAGGGCTGATTTCCTTAAGAATGGAGAGGTTTGATCTTCTTGCAGTCCATGGGACTCTCAAGAGTCTCCTCCAGCACCATAATTCAAAAGCATCAATTCTTCTGCGATCAGCCTTCTTTATGGTCCAGCTCTCACTTCCATACCAGAAATAGTACCTCGGGTTAAGAACTTTGCTTCAGGATGATAACAGAAATCGTGCCAGCGGCACAGTGGCAGTGGGAGGTTCCATTAGCTAAAGTGGTACCTCAGGTTAAGAACAGTTTCGGGTTAAGAACGGACCTCCGGAACGAATTAAGTTCTTAACCCGAGGTACCACTGTACTTTGCTCGCCTGCCGCTCCCCATGGAGGTTGAGAGGAGATGGAGAGGGGTACCTCGAGACAGCCACTACAAAGGATAACTCATCCTGCATGGAAGGAATTGAACAGATACTGTCCATTCAGGTATGTGGCAAGAGGTACCGTATTTACTTGAATGTAATGCTCCTCTTTCTTTGTCCAATTACGTCATGAAAATGAAGGCGCACATTAGATTCGATCGCACATTACATTCGAGTAAATACTGGTAAGTATCCCTTTGTTTCTTACCAACAGGCCCACAAAGTGGGAGCTGAAGGAAGATGTCCCATTCCAGCTGCAGGATGGATGTCAGTCAGGAAGACCTACCTAGCTACATGGTCCAGTGGGTGGGAGAAGGAAGCGGATAGTTTAGCTCATGGTTTTTAACCCTGCAAATGATTTATTTTATCCCGGGGTGCCCAAATTCGTAAGGCTAAACCACTGCCCATCTGGCTCTCTTTCAATACAGTGGTACCTCGGGTTACAAACACTTCGGGTTACAGACTCCACAAACTCAGAAGTAGTACCTCAGGTTAAGAACTTCACCTCAGGATGAGAACAGAAATCGTGCGGCAGTGGCAGGAGGCCCCATTAGCTAAAGTGGTACCTCAGGTTAAGAACAGTTTCAGGTTAAGAACAGACCTCCGGAACAAGTTAAGTTCATAACCCGAGGTACCACTGTATTGTTGTTCATAGGCCTTTCGTCAATCCTCAGATCATTTTTTCTCCCCCCCTTTTTTTCTTTTTTTAAAAAATCCTTTCTCACGAGTTAATGCCCACTGGTGATAGGTATCTTATACTAGTCGCCTTCCTTGCAGAATGCTCCAAGCAGCTATTTCCCCCTCAGGAATATTTCAGCTTGCACAAATTCCACATGGGTGACACAGAAATTATATGCAGGTCGCATCTGCAATGTTCTGCAAACTGACAAGACCATATTTGGGGATTGTGGCCACGTTCGGCGCAACCGTACGGACTTGCAAAGAGTTAACGGTTCAAAATGCGGATCCATCCAGAAATGATAAGAAAGTGAAAGAATTCTAAGCATGCTGCTTTTATGAAAACCAACCCTGCCTGAATAAATTCTTACATGCCGTTTTGTTGTTATAAATAGGAGGCAGCCTGTGTGTTTAAGAACCCATTTATGCTTCGTATGGCTTTAAAAGGGCTAGGCACACAGCATAGCTTGACAGGGAGAATAAACATTTTATAATAACGAGGAAGCGAGTCAGGAATTTGCCCGCAGGCCATTCCCTTGACTTGTTTATGTTGCATATTAAGGGCCTAAGTAGTGGCTTATAATAAAGAGCAGGCCCAAACCCATGAGACTGTTGACTCTTGTTTTTGACAACATATATGTGCAGCTTTTAAAAACCCTTGATCAATTTTCAGCGCAGTGCTGCTGTTGCTTTTAGCTCTTTTTGCAACAGCATGCATGCTTGATACCTCCATTTCTATTTACCCAAGCAACAATGCCAGCAGGAACCGATTCTTCCGCCTCCTCCTTCTTTCCCGGATGACTAGTAGCAAGAGAACCGGGAGACTCATATGAGGAGAGAGACTTGGATTCAAATCCCTGCTCAGCAAGGGAAGCAAAGTTAAGTAGGGCTTTTCCACCGCATCAGTTGAGAAAGCAGAAGCCCTTGGCCCCTGCTAACCGTCACCTAGCAACAGATGTTCCATCAGGTTGCAGAACAGAGCAATGGAAAAGAAGCAGAGGAGATAGACCAGTTGCCTTTCTCTCCCTCCCTCCCTCCCCCCCCCCTTGTTATCTCCAGGTTTGAGCTAACAGAAGCCATTCCATTGAGGTGAATGTTTCCATCCTAAATCATCATTACAGTGGTACCTCTGAAGTCAAATGGAAGCCATTTGACTTCCAAAACATTCGGAAACCAAGGCGCAGCTTCCGATTGGCTGCAGGAAGTTCCTGCAGCCAACTGGAAGCCGCGTAAGCCGCATCAGACATTTGGGTTCCAAAGAACGTTTGCTAACTTCCGGGTTTGCGGCATTCGGGATCCAAAACATTTGACTTGCAAGGCGTTCAGGATCCGAGGTATGACTGTATAAGAACTAGTGCCTGAGCTTTCATTTCCCACCCCCTCCTCTCGCCCCATCCCCTTTTCCTTGTGTGTTGTGTCTTTTAGACTAAACCCAAGGGCAGGCACTATCTCGAAAGAGATAAGCTCTGTGGTTAACCCCTCAGAAAATGACCCGCTCTATAATCATGGTACACTTTGGGCCCCTTTGTGCTTTACTCGTGTGCAGGGCACAAGCATTTATTTATCTATTTGCGCATTGAATTTATAGCCCGCCCTTCCTCCCAAAGGAGTTCAGGGTGCCATACCCGCCCACAATCTATTTATTTATTAAAAAGCTTTCTAAAATGGGTAAAACACCCTAAGTGGAGCCATTGCTCAGTGGAAACAAGCACATGCTTAGCATACAAGTTATTTTGTCACTGTCTGTGGTCTACCCAGAGAAAGAGGCCCGAAGCTGAAATGATGCAGTGCTAGGGCTAAATCAGAGTGACTGGAATTGGAAGGGATCACTAGGATCATCTAGTCCAACCCCCTGCAATGCAGGAATCTTTCGCCCAACGTGGGGCTTGAACTCAGAACCCTAAGATTAAGGACTTGGCTACATTGGTAAAGATAAAGTGCTTTATATGTGTTATAACACTGTGACACCAGGTAGCACTATGGAGTCCCATCTTTCTTTCTTTCTTTCTTTCTTTCTTTCTTTCTTGCTTGCTTGCTTGCTTGCTTGCTTGCTTGCTTTCTGAACCATTCAGTATTCCATTATTACATCCACCCAAACTTATTTACACAGTTCAATTGATCTTAATGCTGCCCACATTTCCAAATATGCACAATTCCCTCCCCCCCATATATTTAGTAAACATTTTCCAATCTTCTTTAAATGTATGTTCTTCTTCTTCTCTTATTCTTTATGTTAGGTCTGCAAGCTGTGCATAGTCCATCTTTTTAAGTTGCCATTCTTCTTTAGTTGGGACTTCGCTCGATTTCCATTCGGGGGCTAACAAAACACGGGCCGCAGGGGACACGGGTGGCGCTGTGGGTAAAACCTCAGTGCCTAGGACTTGCCGATCGTATGGTCGACGGTTCGAATCCCCGCAGTGGGGTGAGCTCCCGTCGTTCGGTCCCAGCTCCTGCCCACCTAGTAGTTCGAAAGCACTCTTAAGTGCAAGTAGATAAATAGGGACCGCTTTATAGCGGGAAGGTAAACGGCGTTTCCGTGTGCTGTGCTGGTGCTGGCTCGCCAGAGCAGCTTTGTCACGCTGGCCACGTGACCCGGAAGTGTCTTCGGATGGCGCCGGCTCACGGCCTCTAGAGCGAGATGAGCACGCAACCTTAGAGTCGGACACGACTGGCCCGTACGGGCAGGGGTACCTTTACCTTTACCTTTACCTTTAAAAACACGGGCCGCAGTAGTGGCATACATAAATAACCTTATTTGACACCTGGAAATTTCCGTCTGAATTATCCCCAACAAAAAGGATGCTGTTTTTTTTGGGAGGGGGAAGTATTTTTAAACATTTTTTTAAAATTCATTATGAATTATTTCCCAATACTCTTTTACCCTTTTACAGGTCCACCACATATGATAGAATGTTCCCTCAGTCTCATTGCATCTCCAGCACTTATCTGATTGAGTCTCATACATCTTAGCAAGTCTACTTGGAGTTCGATACCATCTGTAAATCATTTTCAGGTAGTTCTCCTTCAAGGAATAACAAGCTGTAAACTTCAGATCGCTCTTCCAAAATGTGTCTAGATCCAGCCTAAGAATCTCATTTTCTTCTGACTGAGCTCTCTTGCAGAACTCTATATCAGGGTGATTGGCGCCAAAAAGCACACATTGCCTTTAGGTAACTGCGCAACTCACTCATGCTCAGGATGTCTTCAGTTCTGACCAGTTCCCATCATTGAGACACACCTCCTCCCTCCCTCCCAACATCAGTTTATTGGGCGGACTGCCAGTCCATTACTTGTTATTCCCCCAGCAGACTTGAAATCACTTCCCTGTCCCACTATCCTCTTCATGTAGACCAGCTGCTGAGCCGTTGCTACACAAGTGGGTGTGCTACACAGGGACTGTGTGTGTGAAGGGACCACTGAGCTGCTAGTGCTTCTTGCTAGAGAAAGCAGTGTGTGTGTGTGTGTGTGTGTGTGTGTGTGTACTCGCACACACGTGCCTCGTGACTTGCACAGAGGGAAACGCAAAACAGGAGTGACATGCAATGCATGGGGGCTGAAATATACTCAGAGTCGAGAGTGGATTTCATGCTCGTTATTCAGCTCATAGTGGTGAGGAGGAATGGAAGTTCACCCAGAATGTCTGCTTTATATACATTATATACACAGTGGGCCCCACTTGATTGGCTAATTCCGGGATTCTCCTGTAGGCCAATCAGTTTGTGGATTCACTTCCACCTGGAGCTGGATTGGGTGGCTCCTGTGGACCAATGGGACTGCTGCATTCTGGGTCCTATTGTTCTAGGACCAATCAGACTGCTGCATTTTGGATCCTATTCAACTCAGTATGAACAGGTGCAATGCAACATCTTCAGACGCTGCCCTGCGCCAAATAACGATAACTGCAGTAGAGCAGATCAGCTGTAACCACATGAAGATGGAAATTGCTCCCCAGGGATGCTGCTAGCTCCAGGAGGCAAGCTTCCACGGGTCTCAATGGGAGCTTTTGTCTCAGGACTAATTGGATCTTTGCATGTATGTGTGCGCGAAGGGTGTATCATTGTGACTGCAGGGGAGGAGTGTTAAAACCCCTCATCCTTCACGCCGTCTCATCTCTGATCACGGTTCCCGCCGCAACTTTTAAATAGGAAGTGGGGAGCTACGCACATTAAACATCAACATCTAGTTTGGTCCTTCAACAGCAAAATCACACAAAACATCTGTGTCAGTAGAAAGAGCCAGGGAATTGGGCCCATCTCTTAAAAACACTTATCATTTTGCAGATACTTTCCTTTTGTATACAAAGAATACCACAGTGATAATTTCCGCCCTCCCTTCCCCACAGGTGGGCGGGGTTTGTGGCACCGAGCGAGGGCTCACCTGGGCAGGTGCCTCCCACCTGCTTGGGCCGGCCTTCGACCTGCCCTCGGTCAGGGAGGACAATGGCCAGCCGGCTGGGAGTGGGGCAAAGGCCAAAGAAAAGAGGCTGACCCCTTTGTCCAGGCCACTTTTGGTTTTCTTCCTTCCCAGAATGCTGCTTATTATTTGAAAGAGGAGCAGATTGTAAACCTCTGTTGAGTAGGGAATCAGCCTCAAGTCTATCACTCCTCTTGCTCTCAACCGGCTCAGCCTTCTCTTCCTTCACTATTAGATTATTTTTATGCTGCAAAAACAGCTGCCCTTGCAAGTTGCCGCTTGCTAGAGACCCATATTTCTCAGACCTGTTCAGCCATACCATACACCAAAAAGGATTGCTGAGGGTGATAAGTCACCTCCCTGCCGCCTTCTCATTATGGAGACAAATCCACAATTTAGACGCATCCCTGTGCAACCGGCGATAATTCTGTCACAGAGGCTTTGGCTATTCGGAGTTGCTTTTGTCACTGAATCTCAGTTTAAAATAAAGTCATTGGACAAAAATCTGGTTAACTTCTGATGCTTAAGGCATCAGAAAAAACACTTTAACCTAATTATACCTTACAGTTTGGATCAGCGTTGTGCTTCTGGTAGGGTTTTTAAAATTAAAAAACAAAACATATTGCCAAAAATAAATGTCCATCTGTTCACCCGAACTGCCCCACTAGTTTGCCATTTTGGCAGCCGTTTTGGCAGCCACCAATAATTCACTGTAGTTTCAGATACAGTCTGCTCACAAAATTTTCTTCAGTACAGTATTTGCTTTAGTCGATGGGGGAAATTGACAAATATATTCTGGTTTTTTTTAACCAGAAGCATTTTTATTAGGAATTATAGGTACTGACATTCCAAAAAATCAGAAAATACTTTTTATGTATGGGACAACAGCTGCTCGGATGCTACTAGCCCAGAGATAGAAAGAAGAAAAGTCCCTACCAGAGAGGAATGGCAAGTTAAGCTGATGGACATTGCTGAAATGGCAAAGCTGACTGGAAAACTCAGGAACCAAGAAGACCAAGGAAACTGTTAAGAATGGGAAAAATTTATAAGTTGTTTAGGAGACCACCGCAAGCAGATTGAAACATTAGCAGGATTTTAATTTCACTTGTGATGTAACAAATACTATGGATAATATGGATTGATATAAAATATAGATTATGGAATAATATGCAGTTATAAAAGCTGAGAATAAGACCCACGGAGGGAAGGAAGTTGTGAGATTCAGAGATGTAGTTGGTTTGTTTAAATTTTGTATTTGTAAAATCAAATAAAAAAGTTTTTTGGGTTTTTTTTTAAAGAAAAGACAAATATATTCTGCCCCAGTTTCTTTAGATAAAGGCAGATCCCCCAGCTTCTACATATACCCCTCTGCCTTTTAGGATAAAGAGAGGTTAGGCCCACTAGAAATAGCAAAATAATAATCCTCTCACATTTGTCAAAACAGCACTCCTATGACATGGGCTTTCTGTAGGGGCAAGGCTCATTCTTTCAGTTATTGCTGCTTCTTTTTTTAAAAAAAGGATAGTGTTATGTATTGAAGTTCTCACCCTGGCCACCAGGAGTATTGTGTATGTAGTTTTCACTCAGGTCCACGTCAGTTATTTTAGGCGGGAAACCCTGGGTTGTTGTTGCTACAATGTTGACAGCCGGCTGCCTATAAAAGCAGGCCGGCTGAGCTGTTTGCTGTTCAGTTCTGTTCCAGCTTACAAATAAAGAGATGCTTTGAAGAATCGCTGTGTCGTCTGCTATGCCTACCCACTATTCAACAGACAGGAAACAAGCAGGCATCTCTTGCCTTCCACCAGCTACAACTAAATCCAGGGACACCTAATGACAATGCTATACAGTCGTACCTCGGCCTAAGAACAGTCCTGTTAACGAACGATTCGGGCAATGCACTCCACAAAACCGGAAGTAGGTGTTCCAGCTAGCAAACTTTGCCCTGGAAAACGAACGGAAGCTGACCAGTGGAAGGGCACTGGCAGCAGGAATCCTCAGTTTAAGAATGTTTTCAGTGTAAGAACGAATGAAGTTCATAAACAGAGGTACCACCGTATAACGGCACTATGCATGTGTGTTGAACCAAAGGTGAACTGGAGATTCTTCCACCTTGTGGAATATCCCACAAGTGTGAGAATTGGTTGTTTTGTTCAGGGATGCCATGGTTTTCCATCAGTGAATGTCGGAGCGCAGGCTATTGTGGATAAAGGTATCCAGAAAAGGAATCCTGTCAGCAAGAACAGAACTTCTTGTATTATTTAATAACTCAGATGTTCTCCCTTGTATCTTTCCCACTGCGTGAAGGAGAGCATTCATGTACTTAGGTATTTATTTAAAACCTTTCTTACTCATTGCAAATGCAATTCCAGACGGGGGTGTATATTAAAACAAAATTAGCTGCATCGTACAAGGAGGAAAAACAAGGCAGATCCTTCCACCAGCAAACTAAAATAGCATCAGTACCAGCACCAGAGTCCACCAAAAGCCTGAGTGAAAAAACTAGGCCTCCAGCTGTTACTTGCTGGTCCTGTCCCCTCCTTTACATTCCCAATGGCCTGGACTCACTGCCTGTTACCCATCATGCTTTAGGAAGCTTCCTTTGCAATTTAGCATCCTGCAAAATCAAAGTTCTAAATCATGCTTCCATGAGTCTGTTCCTCGCTGCGAACATTCAGCCCTGAGTCATGGAGGATGGAATGGGCGAGCAGGTTTGTGCTCTCTCCCCTTAGGTGATGGGAAACACGTGAGGGCAAAGGGCAGCAACTGGATGCCAATACCAAATAGGTAGGTAGATAATTTATTACGGTCGGAGACCAGCTTATAAAACACACTTGGGGGTACAGTCCCAGAAGGAAAACAAACAATTAAAACAATGTACAACAATAAATTTAAAATTTATAAATGCAATAAGCGTATAGACAGTTAAAACTTTAAGATAAACTACCTCAGAGAGATTACCCAGAGTCACCCATGGAACCGAGTTTGGGGATTTTCTTAACAAACTAGTTTGAGTCGGGGGATGGTCTGCGCCTACAGATCTGTACACAGAATCTGGAGACCATCCGGGTCGTCTTCTGATCTTTGCCTAACAGGAAAAGGTCAAATTTTTGCTTTTCCGGGAGGTCAGTGAGCCTCACCAGAAGGGGATCAATGGTCTTACTATGTGCATCTTCATAAAAGGGACATCTAACGGACAAGTGCTCTGGGCTTCCTATCTCCCCCAATGAACAGGCACAAAGTCTCTGAGCATATGGGACTTTTTAAAAGGCTCCTTCCAGGACCAGCGAAAGCAGAGCCAAGCTTCTGGCGAGTGTAAAGGCCCAATAGGTATTTCACAGAATCATAGAGTTGGAAAGGAACCTGGGGGTCATCAATTGCAACCCCCTGCAATGCAGGAATCTCAGCTAAAGCATCCATGACAGATGACCATCCAACCTCTGCTTAAAAGCCCCCAAGAAAGGAGAGTCCACAACCTCCCAAGGGAGACCCTTCCACAGTCAAACAGCTTTTACTGTCAGAAAGTTCTTCCTGATGCTCAGTTGGAATCTCCCTTCTTGTAACTTGAAGCCATTGGTTCGGGGCCTACCCCCAGAGCAGGAGAAAACAATCTTGCTCCATGCAATAGACCTTGAGATATTTGAAGATGCCTATCATCTTGCCTCTCAGTCGCCTCCTTCCCAGGCTAAACAAACACAGCTCCTTCAACCATTCCTCATAAGGCTTGGTTTCCAGACCCTTGTTAACTTGTATCATCACCTTAAAGGGCTGGTGAGAATGCCTGAAAGGCAGAAGGCGGAAAGAGACTTTTAATCATCTATTTTACAGCAACAATGCCCACAAGTAAAATGTATTGGATTAGAATTAATAACTTGATAAAAGAGATTTGGGGATATGAGATCCCACTGGATCCGTGTGTGTGTGTGTGTGTGTGTGTGTGTGTGTGTGTGTGAGAGAGAGAGAGAGAGAGAGAGAGAGAGAGAGAGAGAGAGAGAAATAATATGTGTTGCTCAGTCTGTCAGGAGCACAGATAATTAGCTTCTGATACGATCACAGTAATAAAGATATTATATGCCCCACAAAAGGGGGGATCATAGAATACACCCTTCAACGAAGGAATAGACAGTCAAACTCTGAGGGTTTGCCTTAATACTTAAATTAACTCAGTGTGTAAGAACGAAGGAAAAGAGACAGTGATAATTTTATTATTAATTGAAATCCTTTTGTTGAGTATTGTATGACTCATTCACTATATCCACGAATACAAAGGTAAAAAAAATTTATTACGGCCATTGAGTTAAAATTTAATTTAAATTGAGATGTACATAGATAAATGTTGTTTTTTCCTTTTGATAATCATTTTAGTAACGATTAAAAATTAACATGTGCCTTTGTTTTAAAATAGTTTACTTTGATACATTTATGTTAGTAATGATTATATTAGAAATGATTGTAGCTATTTCTTATATATTTGTACCTGTATCTAATCTAAGATAAGGAACAACTACTATGACCACCTAAAAGGCTGGCCTTGGCCTCATCACTTCTGTTTTCCTTGTGTTTTAAGCCGGTAGTGTTGTGTACACAGCCCTTATGTCCCTCTTTGGAGATGCCTGCAACTATAGCAGATAGTCAGTCAGTAGAAGACACTTCTAGATTCTGCTAAATTTGTCCCTGACTGCTGCGGACCGACAGGACAAGCCAAAGTAAGCTGCCCTATTCACAGTGGCATTCTTGGAATATTTGACAATATTTGATTACAGCCAAACAATGGGCAGTCCATTGGCTGGTCAATTGACAATATTCTACCTGACATTTGACCAGCATGCCAAGCTTAGTTCTCAGGTAGTTTCTCATGCAGGTAGCGCCAAGGGCCATTCACACTTAAAGCAGTTCTGCCCAGGGGAGGAGGAAGGGGTGAGTTGTGGGTGTGGTCTGCCCTGGGTGTCACCACTGAGGGGGGGGTGACAAAATGCCAGGCGGCACTCAGCGCGGGCCCTGGGAGTGACGCAGTGGCTTGGGCACCCGCCGCCTTCCCCTCAGCTGTAGGGTGGCTGAGCGGGAGGAGGTAGGCAGATTCCTCAAACGCCTCGTGGAGCATCCTGCCCCGGCTCGCCCTACGGGCAGCTGCACACACACACCCCAGGCGCAGGGCACGGGCGCCACCGCAGACGCCCGATCGGCTTGCTCCACTGCTGGTTCTGCCTTTGGACCATTCTCTTGAAGCTTTCTGTATTTGTTTTTGCAGCTTCAGATCATAATGCTATGAGTTTTTCTTCTAATTCTCTGATTACTTTAGAGCAGGCTTCCTCAACCTCAGCCCTCCAGATGTTTTGAGACTACAATTACCATCATCCCTGACCACTAGTCCAGCTAGCTAGGGATCATGGGAGTTGTAGGCCAAAACCATCTGGAGGGCCGAGGTTAAGGAAGCCTGTGTTAGAGTTTGGAACTTAATAATCGCAGCAGGATGAATATTTCTACCTTCAATGCCCGCTGTCAGGCATGATTTGCTCTGAGGTTTATTTCGTTTTCTTTTTTTGGTGTGGGGTTTAAAATACAGTGGTACCTCGGGTTACATACGCTTCAGGTTACAGACTTTGCTAACCCAGAAATAGTACCTCAGGTTAAGAACTTTGCTTCAGGATGAGAACAGAAATCGTGCTCCGGCGGTGCGGGGTCAGCGGGAGGCCCCATTAGCTAAAGTGGTGCTTCAGGTTAAGAACAGTTTCAGGTTAAGAACGGACCTCCAGAATAAATTAAGTACTTAACCCGAGGTACCACTGTATTATGTCCCTCCAATATTTTCCCTTCAGAGTTTAAGTGTGTGTGTGTGTGTGTGTGTGTGTGTGTGTGTGCGCGCCCGTGTGTGCTTTGCTCATGTTACTAGTTCAGATTTCAGTGGATAGCAACCCCAATATTAACAGGAGGGTCTTACTCAGAGGCATCTGCCGCAACAGGACGTTCATCCTAAATGTGCTCATTTTACCCAGCCAGTGTACATATTTGTCTCTATAACTGGTACACAGCACTGCTGGATGATAGGCTGAAGCCAAGGCAGATGGCTTCTCCTGAAGCAGAAGCCAAACTCACCTGAGGGGGCCGCTAGGAGAAGGAAGATATCTGTGCTTCCCTAGCTTTTCGGTGCCCAAGGATCTGGGTGGCAATTCGTACTCCCAGCCTAATTTTGTGGGGCTGGGAAGTAAGGGAGCCCAGAAGGAGAGAGGGGAAACATGGGGGGGGGTGGATGAAGAGCAGGTGAGAAAGCCAAACTAGAAGGAGTAGCAAGAGTTCTCCACAAGCCATCAGTCCAGATCTCTTGCGAGAGCAAGCTTATTGCTTTTGCACAAACAAATGTTTGACCCACGTCCCCAGCATCCTATAAGCGTTGTCTAAATGTTTACTGGGAAGCTGGACTGAAGCAATGGCTTAACTCTAGGAAGGAGGAGCGGAAAAAACCCTGCAGGGCACTGGCACATTAGCCCACTCTCATTCTGTGAAACTGTACTTAATTTCACAGTTTATAGCAGGGCTGCCTCGTTTTATGAAATATGCACAGCAGTTGTACATATGGCTTTATTATTTTCAGCAGTCGAACTGCAATTAGTTATATCATCAGGCTCACATTGCTGAGGCAAATTAGAGATTATAGCGCATACAGAGCTCTACCTACAATTTACCGCGAGCGGTAGCTTATTTACATAATAAGTATAGGTCAATTTATAGTTTGATAATTTGGGCCACAAGTTTTAAAATGCCGCCAAAACATAATAATCAGGCAACTTTTCTGCCTGCCCCTAAAAGTTCCTTAAGAAGAAAATGAGCTGCTCCTAGATGTTTAAATTCTGGCAATTGGATAATGAACGTGCATCTGCTGGTACGCTCAATATTTATTTCACGTTATGGCAGATCCGAAGATTTATTAACACCTTTGTCTGTGGGTAGAGATAGCCTCCACTCCAGCTATATAAATCCTTGCCGCTACCTGTGGTACATCATTCTGCAAACCTCCTCTCTGCTTTAGCTTCCTTTGTTGCTCTACCTCTGATTCTATCGTTTTATCTGAAGCCCTGAGACCATATAGTTTTCAGGAGGCCTGACGGATGCACAGAAGACTTAGGCTCTTGTATTTTCGTGGGTTTCCTGTGTTCCAGCACGGAGGGAGATGAGGAGGCTTCTAGCAAGGAGCCCTGACTCAACACTGCTGCCCAAGGAAAGCTGGAAGGCCTTTCTGTCTCTGGTGGGGTGCATGGCACATACGAAAGCAAGTTCCCCTGGGAAATGTAGTTGGTTAAGGGTGCTGGGGACTATAGTTCTGTGAGGGGTAGACTAGAGTTCTCAGGGTACTTCGGAGGGGGAAATGTGTTAAATAAGGGTAAATGCAGAAGGAGTGCAGGGCTGGCAAGCAAGATTTGAGGGAGGGAGTTGTGCCTGTTGCGCTCCCAGCTTCATCCAGAGAGTGTATTAACTTATGGTCTGTGTGTGTGGTTTGGGAGCTGCACGGTCAGGGGAAAAACAGTGTTGTCCAGGGTTGTAAAGACTGCGGAGAGAATAATTGGGTGCACTCTTCCCACCTTGGATCAAATCTATGTTTCCAGGTGTCATAAGAAAGCTGCAGAGATAGTGCAGGACAGTGCACATCCCAGAAATGATCTCTTTCAGCTTCTGCCTTCTGGAAGAAGGTACAGGGTTATAAAGACTAGGACTAGCCGCCTAAGAACCAGTTTCTATCCAAATGCGATTTTGGTTTTAAACAAAGTGTATGGTAGTCTCTGTGGGAGTCTATTGTATTTAATTATGGGGTATCAGAGTTTTTAGGGGGCTAACCAGACTGGGATAGTTGGGATAGCAGGCTTGCTGGCCTTTGAATGTCTGGTGTAGATTTTCAGTTTTGTTGTTCTGTATGGGACGCAGGTGGCGTTGTGGGTAAAAGCCTCAGTGCCTAGGGCTTGCCGATCGAAAGGTCAGCAGTTCGAATCCCTGCGGCGGGGTGCACTCCCGCTGCTCGGTCCCAGCACCTGCCAACCTAGCAGTTCGAAAGCACCCCCAGGTGCAAGTAGATAAATAGGGACCGCTTACTAGCGGGAAGGTAAACGGCGTTTCCGTGTGCAGCTCTGGCTCGCCAGATGCAGCTTTGTCACGCTGGCCACGTGACCCGGAAGTGTCTCCGGACAGCGCTGGCCCCCGGCCTCTTGAGTGAGATGGGCGCACAACCCTAGAGTCTGTCAAGACTGGCCCGTACGGGCAGGGGTACCTTTATGGGACAATGGCAATAGAGTATCGTATCATAATGACATCCTGTTCCTGGGGGAGAGGTCAGTTTGTTGAGCCCGATTCCAAATCTGGCTGGATTTGGTTTGCTCACTGCTCAAAGCTGCCATGGTCTGAATTTATAGGGGACAGTCCTCTGTTTTGAAGGGCTGTCAGAAGACATTGGAAGGTGTCTTCTGTTTGACGACTGCCCCATCCAGGTCTGGCTTAAAGATAAGAAGCCACAAGGATGGAGAGCAGAGGCTTTGAAGTTGCCCATCCACACTTAGATTGAGCAGATCCAGCACCCGGGGGCCGGGTGCGCATGCGCAGCAGCCAGTACAGATTCCGCGCGTGCCCTTGGCCGCTCTACAGCTGGGGGGGAGACAGTGGGCCATCCCCCCCCCCCGGTGGCACCCGGGGCGCACCCCCCCTTCGTACGCTCCTGCATGCAGGGGCCACCTTTTGTCTTCCATACTATGGTGAGATGTATTTCTATTCACATTACAGCAACGATTTGCAAATTTGCATCTGTACATGTCACGTTCTGCATTTTACCGCTTGCATATTGCCGTAGACCTCCATGATCTTTTATGAGATGATGGTATATACTTTTATATATACATATAAAAAAGGAATTACCGTATGGACATTTTTTGCACGTTGGTGTCCTCTTTTGTGGTGATGCAAATCCTCTTTTTGAGGGCGGTGAATAATTGGCCACGCTTTCACCACTACACAATTCCGGGAGCCCAATTGAATTCATTCCCTGGACTGTGTGCACTTAGTTGCTCTTTTTCCTTCCGTGTACCTATTGACTCCTTTCTTCCAATCTAATTTGAGTCTCTTATTGAGTTTTAGCTTCAGCTAATACATCACTGCAATCCATGAATAGCAGAAACGTAGGCATATGAAGAAGACGACTGCAGGGGGGGACATCTAAATTCCTTTCTCTGAGATCCAAGTTGTTTACATTTCTGCTAAGATTAGATTTAGAGGGGCATTTAAAGACAAATAGTTTGTAATTTCATCATGTTTCTTGGCTAGGGCATGATATAGGAAGGAAAATGGGTTGGGGTCCCGTCCCCCCCACTCTCCACACATCCTGGTGTTACTAAATTTAATCTTCACAAGTCTGCAAGTTAAAAGTTCAAGACCTGCTGTGAAATGTGCACATATAATGATGATCGAGAGTACGTTTCTGCGCACAATTCAAAGTGTTGGTGCTGGCCTTTAAAGCCCTAAATGGCCTCAGCCCAGTATACCTGAAGGAGCGTCTCCACCCACATCATTCAGCCAGGACACTGAGGTCCAGCTCCGAGGGCCTTCTGGCGGTTCCCTCCCTGCGAGAAGTGAGGTTACAGGGAACCAGGCAGAGGGCCTTCTCAGGAGTGGAACGCCCTCCCACCAGATGTCAAGGAAATAAACAACTATCTGACTTTTAGAAGACATCTGAAGGGAAGTTTTTTTTATGTTTGATGCCTTATCATAGTTTTAATATTCTGTTGGGAGCTGCCCAGAGAGGCTGGAGAAACCCAGCCAGATGCGCGGGTATAAATAATGATAATAATAATTATTATAATAATAAGTTGTTGTTGTTCGTATAACTTCTGTGGTTTTGGCAGGCCTCTCATACTCTGTGAGAAATACCTTGACCAGTCGGTTGGGTCCAATGCACTCGCAAAACAACAGAATTTTGAATGCCTTGCTGTTTATGGAGGGGGAACTAGCATGGAGTATAAACACATTCTTTTTGCACAACGTGAAGCTTCGGGGAATTGTGAATATAAATTCTGACTCGGATACCCCCTGTGGCCCTGGGTATGCCATTAATCTACTCTAGTTCTGTTTTCTCATCCATGAACGAGATAACTTAATGCCTGCCCTACCTTTACAGGTGCGGTGAGGATTCATTCAACAGTGGTGAGGGGAGGGTGACACAATGCATAATTTCCCTTTCTCCCCCCTTCATGCCATCACAACCTCATTTAAAAAGTAGCCTTTCATTTGGACCGGTCTTGATGAAGGCTATTTTCTGTCGTTATAATTTTATTTTCTACAATTCTATGATTCTATTATGCCCGTGTATTTATTGTAGGGTTGTGGCATTTTGTCTGTTAACTGGCTAGAATGAGATGAATCCATTTTAAAACATTTTATAGTGCACTGTAAGGACTCGTCCATGCAGGAGTTGACTGTGTGTTTGCCACTGTTTGCATTCCCAGTTATTTTGTATACTCCACGTGGCATTACTCTCAAACAACACCAATGTCAATTCTTTCCCCCTGAGAACTAGTGTTTACCCAACATGGGAATAATCTGATAAACAAGGGGAAATTGGGCTCCAAACAGCTGCACTCAGAGTCATAGATGATTTGGTGCAGTATTCCCCCCTCTGTACCCCCCCCCCGGCTACGCCCATGATCACATTTTTGTTACATGAATGGTGACACAGATCCCCTGGGGTTCATGGACTATTGGACTATTGTTCATGGACAATCAGGAACTATTGCACATACTTTTTTGAGTACAGTGGTACCTCGGGTTACATACGCTTCAGGTTACAGACTCCGCTTACCCAGAAATAGTACCTTGGGTTAAGAAATTTGCTTCAGGATGAGAACAGAAATCGTGCTCCGGCGGCGTGGCAGCAGCAGGAGGCCCCATTAGCTAAAGTGGCGCTTCAGGTTAAGAATGGTTTCAGGTTAAGAACGGACCTCCGGAACGAATTAAGTACTTAACCTGAGGTACCATTGTAAGGTAAAGGTAAAGATGCCCCTGACAATTAGGTCCAGTCATGACCAACTCTGGGGTTGTGCGCTCATCTCACTCTATAGGCCGAGGGAGCCGGCGTTTGTCTGCAGACAGCTTCCAGGTCATGTGGCCAGCATGACAAAGCTGCTTCTGGCGAACCAGAGCAGCACACGGAAACGCCGTTTACCTTCCCGCCGGAGCGGTACCTATTTATCTACTTGCACTTTGATGTGCTTTCAAACTGCTAGGTTGGCAGGAGCAGGGACCGAGCAACGGGAGCTCACCCCGTCACGAGGATTCGAACTGCCGACCTTCTGATCGGCAAGTCCTAGGCTCTGTGGTTTAACCCACAGCGCCACCCGCATCCCATGTGGTGCTTCAGGTTAAGAACAGTTTCAGGTTAAGAACGGACCTCCGGAACGAATTAAGTACTTAACCCAAGGTACCACTGTAAGTCCCTTTAAATTCTTCTGCTTTTTAAAGGCCTTAACAACAGCCAGCCCTGCTTCTGGGCTTCCCAGTCCAGAAGCAAATGTCTGGTCACTGTACAAAGCAGGACACAGGGCTTGATGGATTTTTGGTCTGATCCAGGAGGGCTCTTTGCATGCTATGATACCCGTTTTCCAAAGGGCTGATGTGCCCTTGATTTGTAACCAGACTGTACAGCTTCAGATATCAGTTAACAACTGCTGCGTTACTTCATAAACTAAGATAAGCTGGAACCTACAACAATTTATGACATATGAAGTGTACTCTTAAAGCAAAGCAGCCAACCTCAGGCATTCTTTGTGCCTAAACAACAAGGGTGGAGGACGTGCCTTGTTACATTTACAATGACCTTGGACCTCGGGGAGAAAAATCGCAGGCATCCTTTATTTTTAGAAAAAGCAGGGTGGCGCACCTTCAACAACTGCCGCCAAGACTATAAACATCCAGCATGTGCTTTTTCATCAAAGGCATATTCCGGATGTTGAAAGGATAAGCAGTCTTTTTTAAAAAAATTATAAAAAATAAAGACAAAATTAAAGGAGCCACTTTAAAAGCTGACGTTGTAAGCAGCTACTTTTGCAAGACATAAGTCTTTGTTGGCCCTTTGGCGTCCTGGTCAACACACAGTGGTCAACATATGTGTGATTTTCCAGTTTGCCTCAAGCTTCATTGAGAAACGGTGTTGGGGACTTTGTGCTTGAACGTTTGCCTTTTTATTGATAGAAGCTTTGGCTTAAAAGCAGAAGTCTACCGGCGTAGACCTATGGTGCTGGGAAGTGCTTTCTCTCTCATTACATGGCTGATACTCTGCCCATTAAAAGAAAGGAAGAAACATAATCCTAATTTGTGTATATCCATTTTTGGGGAAGAGGGGAATACACTGCTAGACAGTGCTGAATCATATCGTATTTTTTCCAAAGCAAGGATCACAAGCACCACAGATGGGAATGCCATCAAATTGTGAATTTGTGTTTCAATGGTTGAGTTTCATCTACCTCCGAATTAAACCTGGAAAAGGCTTCTCGTGTCTCTGCTAAGCGTCTCCCCTTCAATGGTAAGGGTTCTGTTCTGTTCTTTGGCTTGGGAAAGTGGTGGAGAGTCTCAACAGGTGAAGGGCATGGTGCACCCATTTTTCTTTTTCTTGGAGAAGTTTGAAAAGACTTGGGAAGCCAAGGAAGATTCCACATCACTACGAAAGACCTTTTGGAGGATGAGAGGTCAGACTCAGCTCCGGAAGGAACAGCTCAAACATTTGGGTGAAGAGTCTGAATTGCTTCACCCATTACCTGAGTGTCACAAGAAGTGCTTGCCACCAGTTATAGGCCAAACAAACACTTAAAAAAAATTAAACCTGTCTGTTTCAATTCCTCTACTCTCTGAAGCTTCTCCTTTTCAGTTCTCTCTCTCCCCCTTGTTATTGGGGAGAGTCACTACCTAGTGGTTGCTCCCTTGGCTCTTTGTGTTCACGGACTTCTTATTGTCTATATCCCCAGTCCTTCTGGGGTTCCCAATGCAGAGGGCAGAAGGCACAATCTGAGGCTGTTAAACGTCATTTGTTTGTTTGTTTGTTTGTTTGTTTGTTTGATACATCACATTTTCCTCTGAGGAGCTGTAAAGGTAAAGGGACCCCTGACCGTTAGGTCCAGTAGCAGACGACTTTGGGGTTGCGGCGCTCATCTTGCTTTACTGGCCGAGGGAGCCAGCGTACAGCTTCCGGGTCATGTGGCCATCATGACTAAGCCGCTTCTGGAGAACCAGAACAGCGCACGGAAACGGCGTTTACCTTCCCGCCAGAGCGGCACCTATTTATCTACTTGCACTTTGACGTGCTTTCGAACTGCTAGGTTGGCAGGAGCTGGGACCGAGCAACAAGAGCTCACCCCGTCGCGGGGATTCGAACTGCCAACCTTCTGATTGGCAAGACCTAGGCTCTGTGGTTCAACCCATAGCGCCACGCACGTCCCCTGAGGAGCTGAAGGTGGTGTAAATAATTCTCCTCCCTCATTTGAACTTCACAACAACAAGGTAGATTAGGCCAAGAGATGGTAACCAGACCATGACTGAGTGGACACTCAACTTGGTTCTCCCAGATCATTGTCCAGCATTCTAACCATTGCACCACACTGACACTCATGGGCTGTACTCCTGCTCAAAGTAGACCCACTGAAATCAATGGACATGACAAACTTAGTTCCAGAAATTTTAGTGGGTGTACTCTGAGCAGGACTAGCCTTGGATACAATGGCTCCAAGCGAGAGCGCCCCACTTGCTATTGATAAGGCCCACATCAGCAGCTAGCATCAATTAAGGTCCTACCTTTTTAAAAAAAATTAAAAAATAATCCTCACAGAGTCCTTTAAATTTCTCAGAGCGCTGGCACCACATACAAGTAAGCCTGCCAGAACCCATTGACAGAGGAGAGGTCCCACCTAGGGACACTTTACTCAGGGCCTCCTCAAACCTAGACCCTACTTGGACCCAGCTTCTGCTTTTGGATGATCCCTGCTCAAGGCCAATTCTCTTGCATCTCACGTCATGGTTGGAAGAGGGCAGGAGGTGGAATCCAGTGTTGCATGAGCAGACTTCCGCCAGCGCAATGCAGCTTCAACTTTCTCTCCTCCACCCTCCATGCCCCTGAAATCATCTCCAGAGGGTCGGTCAACCCTTCAGAGCAGATTTTGGGGGCAGGGAGAGGGCTACTGTGGGGAAGAAAGGAAAGTGGGGTCCTACTGCCTGAGAGGAAGTTCATTCTGCTCACACACAGGGAGGACCATAGCTGGCAACTTTCAGATTTCAAAATAAGGGATCAGCAGCCTTGAAAATAAGGGATCAGCAGCCTTGAAAATAAGGGATCAGCAGCCTCACCTGTCCCTGGGACAGTCTACGGGATATCTAACAATCCGGGATAACAGCAGGAAACGGCGCTGGAATAAGGGAATTTCCCACAAAAAAAGGGAAGGTTGACAGCTATGGGCAGGACTGGATACAACCCAGACACAGTGTGGACAGATCCACAGGGGGCCCCAGTTTACTGCAGTCATTCAGGATAAATATGTCTATAGCCAGTCTGTTCGTGTTGTCCACTTCTCCTGTTTACATACACCTTTTTAGAGTTCCTCAGCATTCAGGAAAGTTAAGGAGGAAAAAAGAAAGTGGGGGCAGGAGATTGGGGAATAATTGCACTTCAGAACTGCCACACAATGTCCACATTTGCAAGGGGGAACTGCTTTCATGTGGCAGCACCTGTGTTCTGGAACTCCCTTGCCTGATGTCAGGGACCGTGCTGAGGAGGCCTGTACTGAAAAGGGAGGGTGGGAGCCTCCCTCTCCTCCTGCTCCTGATCAGGATCCTGAATCTTCCCAGGAGCAGGAGGACAGTATAGATTTGGAACCGTGGTTTGCAGAGGGACATAGTTCAGAAGGCAGAAGCTGAGAAATACTGGATGGAGAAGCAGCATTGGGAGAGAGGGAGTTAACAGGTTCACTGTCTCTGTAAAGCATTCATCCGCTCCACCCAAGGTCAAGAAGAGCTGATAAGGTAGCAGCACAGAAAGCACAGTGGTGATGAGATCAGGTTACAAGATGCGGGAGTAACATGGGTGACTAGGGAGGAAGTGGGTGGAACCCTTAATTGGGAGCACCGCCATCCCTAGGAATTGGATTCTTTGTTCTCTCACTGTGATCATTAAAGTTTCTAACTGGTAAGAAGACTCCTTTTCCTTTGTTCTGCTTATCTACTGCCAAAGGGGGGGAGGAAGGTGATTCCCTGAAGCCTGACGCCTATTGACATTCAGCAGGTGTCCTCACTATGTTGTTTTAGATACCTGCTGAAAACTCCTGATTTGCCAAGAGTATCCGGACACATGATTTAGTTACAGGCGGCTCCCAATTTACATGGAGGTTACAAGACACCACAAATTTATGTGAAACTGTGTATTTGAAACCCTATTGGAAAAGCCTGCAAACACTCAATTTTGCCCCTACCCCACCCACCCCTTGCACCCCTTTTTGTGACATTTCCAGGTCACTTCCATGTTCAGCATGATGCAGTCAGGCACATATCAGATGCACCTAAAATGGTCATTGCCTGTACCTATATTTGCTTTTAAAGTTTTACTGATTTCATCGTTTTATTTTTATTTATTTTTTAAAATTATGATGGTTTTATGTATCTTTGCTTTTAACTGTTTTGTGGAATTTAGCCACAAGTGTGGCTAAACCTGTAATTTTATTTGTACACACCTCTTGGAGACCATTTTGATTAAAGAGGGTACAAATTTGCTAAATAAATAGGAAGGTCTAAATTAGTTGCAGCATAACATTCATTCCGCGATCCGGGGGAACCAGCTCATCCAGCCTTAGGGCTAGGCTAGGTTTAGAAATATTTGGTCCAGCAATTTGCAAGGTATGTGCAAATAGGCCCCAAGGCAGAGACTCTGGATGGTAGAGTTCACTTCTGTCCCTATTATCTTGGAAGCAGAATAGTAGGAGAGAGGCCCATATATGAAAAACACATGCTTAGTGTTTCCCAACCTTGTGCCTCCAGCTGTTTTTGAACTACAACTCCCATCATCCCTGACTAGCAAGACCAGTGGCAAGGGATGATGGGAATTGTAGTCCAAAAACAGCTGGAGGCACAAGGTTGGGAAACACAGGTTCAACAGAATGTTTAAAAAGTACTTACTTGTGATCACGGGTTCTGCACATTTTAATTTAATTTAATTTTTTACTTTCATATAAAAGGGAGGGACTTCAGTCGTTGTTGCCCAAGGCAGGAAATTTTCCTGGCAGTGTTGGCACCTTTATGCATTAAAAGATTTTGAAGAAGATTTCAAAATGAGTTTCCGCAGGACAAAATGAGATAGTGGGAGATCCATGATTTGATCTCACATGTGAGGTTTTTTTAATTTAAAAAGTAAATACAGTCATCAATATTTATTTGTGATCAGGGCTGCATTGTAGGGATAAATGTGGTTAGTTAAATCCTTTGTCTCCATGCTGTCTTCCCAATCAAAATATCCCCTCCTGAGCTGCTTTTTGGCACATGGAACAAAAGCTGAGTATATGGGTGGATTTTATTTAGGCAGACTGCATTAATATGGAAGGTGGGGGGTAGCAAAATAGCCAGTTTGTGCACTCAGTTGACTGCAGTTTTGAGTGTTGCATTTTACATGTGAATGAGCCATCGCAGATTGAACATCAGCGCTCCTTCGGTTTTCATTCCACTGCTATCATGCATTTATCCTATTTAAACTTAGTAGAATCTGCTATCAAATCATAAATCTGAAAATGAACAGAAGCTAACAGGTAAAAAACCAGAAGTTACCTTAATTCATTCCTAAATAACTTTAAACTATGGTTGTGTACCATAGCTTGCACAACTTTTAGAAACTGCACCCAGATTTACATATGGTGATATCAAATCTGAAACCTTCATGTTCCAGTGCATTATAATAAAGAAATACTCCAGTTTTCAATAAACTTATTTCATGATTGTTAAGTCTCTCTGATCCAGACAAAGTTTGTCAATTTAACCATATGCACAGAGCCCCACGTTTTAAATACCCATTCCATTACTGATGGGTGCATCGCCCCTCACTCACAGTGCCTTTCAGTTTTTCAAACATTCAGCTATGATCCGTCAGGTGCTGAGAAATCAATAATTTGTGAACCAGTCCTGTGTTTTATGCGTTAAGGAGCATCCATTATCTTCTGCATAAACCTGGGTTCAAAATTGCATCCCACTGGGGAAGGCTGAGCCAGCAAAAAACTACCCCTACAAATGCATATGAGCATATGAGCACATGAGGAAAGGAAATAATGAAGCAATAAAGAATTGGAGAGAAATGAAAATATAATACAGCAAATACTAAAGACCATGAAGAATTAAAACTGAAGACTATCATCCTGAACTCCTTCCAGAACAACACCTTAAAACAGTATAACCCATTTTGAGTTTCATAGCATTCTAAGTTTTAAAGCAGATCCTACACCCCAGTCCAGTGGGGCCGATGGCTCTTTACCCTTCATCTGACCCCTAAGAAGAGAGAAAGGGAATGTGCCCCTTTTCATCCATCCTGAGCTTTTTATATTGATCAGAGGTGGGGCCAGAACTTTCTGGGTTACTTACAGGGGAGCATAAAGATGTTGTCTTCATTGACAACATTTACCAAAATTTTATCAGGGGAAAAATTCCCAGTATCCCCATAAGTGATCTCCTGCCAAATAATTGTCTGGTAAGCACACTGCATGTCAGCATTGCTTCATAAACAAATACCACTGCTGCCAGTCTTGTTATGACTTCGCCAGCTGCAGAGACTGCAAACAAGTTCTTTCTCATTCTCTTTCCTATCAGCAAGATCTCTTCCACCCTTTTTATAACCGTCGAGGCCTTTCACATCTCTATATCAAACAGGTCTCATGCACACAGCTTTGGCTTCTCAGCAAAGGTCACCATGACCCACAGGCAGTTCGTCTGCAGACAAAGGTTATGTAGAGTCAACCCTGGTCACTCTGGCCATCCATTTTGGTTCCTCAGATCTGCTTTAAAGGTAAAGGTAAAGGGACCCCTGACCGTTAAGTCCAGTCGCGGACGACTCTGGGGTTGCACACTCATCTCGCTCTATAGGCCGAGGGAGCTGGCGTTTGTCCGCAGACAGTTTTTCCGGGTCATGTGACCAGCATGACTAAGCTGCTTCTGGCGAACCAGAGCAGCGCACGGAAATGCCGTTTACCTTCCCGCCGGAGTGGTACCTATTTATCTACTTGCACTTTGACGTGCTTTCGAACTGCTAGGTTGGCAGGAGCAGGGACCAAGCAACGGGAGCTCACCCCGTCGCGGGGATTCAAACCGCCGTCCTTCTGATCGGCAAGCCCTAGGCTCTGTGGTTTAGACCACAGCGCCACTCGCATCCCATCAGATCTGCATTAGGATTTGCTAAATAACCGATGGTTCCTTGGACCTGGAAGGGACAGATTATCTTTCTGAAGAGGTTTGGTGCCTCTGGATTTTTCTTTAAAATAGATAAATGTTGTTGCCATGCATCTGTCTCGGGAAACAATGGAGGAGTGCACCTTTGGGGGTGAAGTCAAACTGTTGGAAGGTTGCAGCACCTGTTGTGGCTGTAGAGACGGATACAGGAGAGACCTGTTTTGTTGCAGCTGGGGCAGATGAAGGTGTGCGGTTGTGTTGCTACAGAGGCACCACATCATTTCTTCTCTCTGCACTCCTCCCGGCAGTCATTCCTCCTGTGGTCACAACAGTGGATACACAACCTGACTGACTGTCTCCAGGCATTGCGGTTGTCTGCAAGGGATTCCCTCAAGGCGGGGGTTGACGCAGCCAACCTTCATGTCACGATTGCAGGCATCTTTGCAACACAGAGTTGGTCTGCCAATGGGCCCGGTGCCTGAAGCCACAAATGAGATGTGGCAAACCAGACTGACTGATATAGTTATTTAAGAATTAACTTTTGTCAGTGACCTCTCGTTTGTTCTTTGTGCAGCTGCATAATTGATAAAGGTGGGCATATCAAGTGTTGTAAGAAAAAATGGCTCCTTTTCCCTTATGGGATATCCAAGAGCCCATATAGAGTCCTTCAGTGGCTTCCCTATCAGCAGGAGAAAATACAGTGGTACCTCGGGTTACATACGCTTCAGGTTACATACGCTTCAGGTTACAGACTCCACTAACCCAGAAATATTACCTCAGGTAAAGAACTTTGCTTCAGGATGAGAACAGAAATCGTGCTCTAGTGGTGCGGCAGCAGCGGGAGGCCCCATTAGCTAAAGTGGTGCTTCAGGCTAAGAACAGTTTCAGGTTAAGAACAGACCTCCAGAACGAATTAAGTACTTAACCCGAGGTACCACTGTAACAGAGGCCAACCAGAGAATATTGAGAAGCAAGGCAGCTAGTAAGCCTGATCTTCATTAACTCTTGCAACAGGGTCCTCACTCACCACATGCAGGAGGGGAGAGGGATCCAGAACAATGGTGTGCAAGCCCTTATATAGACTTTTGAAATAGCCCACCCTGTAGCTCAAGACCACCCCCCAAAACATCATACATACATCACAGAAGAAGGCGGACTACAGCAGAAATATATCACAGGGGGTGGTCTACAACAGAAATCCTGTCTGGCAGGATACTGATAATGGCCACATGATTGCTTTACAGCCTGGCCATTCCTTTTGAGATGCTAAATACTTAGTTCCTGAATCCAGGTCACAGACTCACCCTATTCATACACAAATACGCCCTTAAGACAGGATTTGTAAGCAAAAAGACAATGGGAAGGCTTTCCCCATTTCCTTCCTTACTGCAGAGGAATATTTGAGGTCACTAGGAGAGTCAAAATTGTTTCAGGGTTATTCTCCTGTACTATTTCAGACACGTAGTTTATACACTTATGTATGTGTTTGCCTTGTACATTTATTAACATTTAAATGAGACCTTAAATTCTTATAACACAAGTGTTTAAACAAATAAAACACACTTCCTCACGCCATTGTCCCAGGTTGGCTAGGAAATCCTTTGCCATATCATGTGTGACCCCTGCTTCAATAATAATAATAATAATAATAATAATAATAATAATAATAATAATAATAATCTATTTATACCCCACCCACCTGGCTGGGTTTTCCCAGCCACTCTGGGCAGTTCCCAACAGAATATTTTAAAAAAGATAAAACATCAAACAGTAAAAACTTCCCTAAACAGGGTTGCCTTCAGATGTCTTCTAAAAGTCAGAGAGTTGTTTATTTCCTTGACATCTGACGGGTGCCACTACCAAGAAGGCCCTCTGCCTGGTTCCCTGTAACCTCACTTCTCGCAGTGAGGGAACTGCCAGAAGGCCCTCAGAGCTGAACCTCAGTGTCTGGGCTGGAACGATTCTAACTCTCTGCAGCTGCAATCTTAACCACCCTGGCTAGAAATTAACTCCCATTGAATTCAGTGGGCTTTGCATCTGAGTAAACAAACTTAGGATTGTGCTATAAATCACTTGGGGTTCTCTATGTTTGGTTTGAAGTGGACTTGATGAGACCACAGACATTTCCCGAAGCAAAACCACGGCCTTCAAAGCATCATAGCATTTACTTGTGTGTTCAGCTTAGCCATTACTTCTTCCTGGTGATCTTTGACAGCTTTCCCCCCAGACCTTGCGGTCTGCACACATCGTGGAGCCATCTGGGGTTTGAGCAAAACAGCAGGTAGCATGATATTTATCTTCACTTGTGACCTGCAACCGAGCACAAGCCCGCAGAGATGACAGACCGCTGCAATTAAGACCTTCTATCTTTTCCGCCATGTTGAGGCAGCGACTTCAAATGACAATGCCGTGGACTCCCTGGGTGCAGCTGCAGCCTCCAAATTATCCCCATCTAGCTGTTAAGTCTCTTGCCGTTAATAACATTTGTTATGAATGCATCAGCAAGCAGCGGCTCACACAGAGGGGACTGGAACGTCACCGGAATAAAAGCTGCCTCTCAGAGAACGCATCTCACTCCTCTCACAAAGAGCGGCTCCAACGAGACAGTCCCTCCTTACCTCTGGCGAGGGGGGGGGGAGAGCATCTGTTCCATAGTCTGCCTCAGTGGTTTTAATTACCCTTAACTATTCCTAATCTACTAGTTTGCTTGCCTTAAAGGGAACTGAGGATGAGGGGGGGAGGGGATGTGTGAGAGGAGGGATCCCCACTTCTTTGCTGCTTGGTATTGTTGTGTGGCCTCAGCACTTGCCCAAGTAGTGGGAGGCTGTAGAGACAATAGGGCTGCCACATGTCTGGGTTTTCCTGGACACATCTGGGAATCGTGCTGCCAAAATGGCGCCTGGGCAGATTTTTGCTGAATTGGCAGAAAACCCAGAAGTATGGCAAGTAGGATGATTTTTTAAAAAATGTTTTTAAAAGCCCCAAAACCTAATGGGGGGGAGATGTTCCCCCCAAAAGCTCCCTCCCCCCATTTCCACTTTTCACCGGATTTTCACTTTTGGGAATATGGCAAAAAGCTAAAGATAAAGGACCCCTGGACAGTTAAGTCCAGTCAAAGGTGACTATGGGTTGTGGTGCTCATCTCTGCTTTCAGGCCAAGGGAGCTGGCGTTTCTCCACAGACAGCTTTCCGGGTCATGTGACTAAACCACTTCTGGCACAACAGAACACCATGACAGAAACCAGAGTGCATGGAAATGCTATTTACTTTCCTGCCATGGCAGTACCTATTTATCTACTTGCACTGGTGTGTTTTCGAACTGCTAGGTTGGCAGGAGCTGGGACAGAGCAACAGGGCGTCACCCTGTCATGGGGATTCAAACCACCAACCTTCCAATTGGCAAGCCTAAGAGGCTCAGTGGTTCAGACCACAGCGCCACCCGCATCCCAGGGAATATGGCAACTCTTAGAGACAAGCTCCATCCAGACCTGGTCTCTGTTGACAGAAAGAGTACTGGGTTTGTGACATTTATAAGTAGAGTGTAACTGGAATTAAATACCATGTGTGCTCCTACCGGGCGCCAGATCTCACACCACAGATCCCAAGGGCAGTTCCAAACTGTTTCATGTGTTCACACAAACACACATACTTTCTTAAATGGAATTTGTCACCTTCCCCCTAATAGCGGATCCCACTCCAAACATTCCAGAGAGAGATCTCTGCATCAGGAAACAATCTTCTAATTATTAGCTCCCAAGAGGAGACATCAGTTCGCCATTAAAGAACGTTAGCATTCTTCTGTCAAACTCCAGCCTTTGATCAGACCTTGTTTTCAAGGCAAAAGCATGGTGATCAGAATAGCCAGACTGCAAACCCACAACAAAATCTTCTGAAGTCACCTATCTCAAAAGCCGGTACAGTTGGGTCGCCTTTTATGGGCAAGTGTCTTGGCACCCACATAAATGGGTGTTACGCAACAGGAAAGTTGTGAAAACAAAGTTTAAGAGAGAGGAATGTAGTGGAGCACTGGTTTTTAAAAGTTAACTCGGTTGCTTAAAAATGTGGAACATTTTGCATATTTATCCTCATGTTGTACCATTCTTGTTACAAGTTTATAAATTGCAAAATTATTATTTTGTTGAAAAAAATAATGTGAAGCATAGCCTATGTTCATGTAGCATAACTGCATTTACACACATTCATTCCTTGTTATCTTTCATCTTTGTCTCTAAGAGCTGGCTGAGCAAAGGTAAAGGTAAGTTAAATGACTCCTGGACGGTTAAGTCCAGTCGAATTTGACTATGGGGTGTGGCACTCATCTCCGCTTTCAGGCCAAGGGAGCTGCCGTTTGTCCACAGACAGCTTTCTGGGTCATATGGCCAGCATGACTAAATCGCTTCTGGCACAACAGAACACCGAGACAGAAACCAGAGCGCACGGAGACACCGTTTGCGTTCCTGGTGCAGCAGTACCTTTTCATCTACTTGCACTGGTGTGCTTTCGAACTGCTAGGTCGGCAGGTAACAGGTTGATCAAAATGAGCCAGATTTCCCTCAATAGGTTTCTGGGACTAGGAAGAATCCTAATGATCCTTCATGTCACCTGATCCTTGCTGAACTGAGGGCTACAAAACTATGCTCTAACCATCAACATTGGTAGAGTTGAAGCAGATTGTCCAGAAGTGAATGAGGTCCTTGGGCTAAGAAAGTTTCCTGAGTCTTCTTATAAACAGTGGCCAATATTTCTTCTCCTTCTTCTTCTTCAATATATATATATATAGATAGATAGATAGATAGATAGATAGATAGATAGATAGATAGGCTGCTTCTCAGTGAAACAAAACACGCTGCTATTTGTGTGAAGGCTTCCTGAACTGTATTAAGAGATACAAATCACTCTGTCAGGCAATCCTTCATCTTCTGCAAGGTTAAAATTAAATTCCTAGAAATCCGCAAGCATTTCTGAATAAAGTAGAAGGAACTCAGGAATATCCCGAGGCAGAATGAGAAAAGGGCTGGCTTCTTTCCTTACCTTTTGGTTTGAACATATTCGGTAAAAAGAATTACGAGTTAGCATGCTCAGGAACTGCACACTCCTGAGGCAAATGGAAAATGCAGTTTCAAGTGTGCTGCCTCTGATTTTACATCTTAGAAAGATTTTTTTAAAAACAAAAAACTGGTGGTTAATGTTCTGTGTAATCAATCTCTCAAAGGTAAACAACACTAAAAAGGTATAGGCCTATCTTTCGATTCACTGTAAATATATGAGGAATTGTCTTGTCCCCTCAGGCGGGGAGGGAAGCAGCAGTCCACTGTATTAAGCCGTATACAAAACTGGCTGGTTATATGAAAGTTATTGTCCTGAGAGAACCATCTGCCTCCTGGTGGGGTCTGAGAAACAGAAATGTCTGGAGCCATCCATGCAATGACTAATCGTACGAGTAACAGTTTGGTCCTGAGCTAGATCGATGGGTGAGAAGGAGCAGGACTTTTTAATGTGCAGATTGGCACTATCCTTGTGGAACTCCCTTCCCAAAGTCCATACGGTCAGCTTAGTTTTTATTTTCAAAATATTGAAAAGCCGATCCCATCCACCCTGACAAGCCCTGGGGAAACTATATATCATTTACAGAGGATATACCGTATTTTTCGCCCTATAGGACGCATTTCCCCCCCTCCAAAAATGAAGGGGAAATCTGTGTGCGTCCTATGGGGCGAATACAGGCTTTCGCTGAAGCCTGGAGAGCGAGAGGGGTCGGTGCGCACTGACCCATCTCGCTCCCCAGGCTTCAGGAAGCTATCAGCGCGCCGGGCAGACATCGGCCAGCCCCACAAGCTCGGGGGACAGCGGGGAGGTGGAGCGCCGCCATACCGCTGTTCCCTGACCTGGTTTGGGGGGGGAATAAAGGGGGGGAAATCCTTTATTTCCCCCCCAAAAAACTAGGTGCGTCCTATGGGACGGAGCGTCCTATGGGATGAAAAATACGGTAACTCTATGTACAGTCTGATTACGTACTTAAGTCGTTCCGGAGGTCCATTCTTAACCTGAAACTGTTCTTAACCTGAAGCACCACTTTAGCTAATGGGGCCTCCTGCTGCTGCCGTGCCGCCGGAGCACGATTTCTGTTCTCATCCAAGAGCAAAGTTTTTAACCCGAGGTACTATTTCTGGGGTTAGGAGAGTCTGTAACCTGAAGCGTAAGTAACCTGAAGCGTATGTAACCTGAGGTACCACTGTACTGTTTGTTGAAGTGGTTTTTGTTTTGTTTTTGGCACTTGGAAGCTGAAGCATCAAGGGTCTTGTTGATCACTGAGCTGGCACATATTTTCTAGAATTTCCAGGGCAGTTTTTTTTTTCCATTTGCTCTGCTGCTGAAATAATAATTTACTGGTTTCCCCAGCCGCTCTGGGTGGGTGGCTCCCAACAGAATTAATGATAATAATAACAATAAAGAGATAAAACATCAAACATTAAAAACTTCCACAAACAGGGCTGCTTTCAGATGTCTTCTAAAAGTCGGATAGTTTTTTATTTCTTTGACATCTGATGAGAGGGCATTCCACAGGGAGGGAGCCACTACCGAGAAGGCCCTCTACCTGGTTCCCTGTAACCTTACTTCTCGCAGTGACGGAACTGCCAGAAGGCCCTTGGAGCTGGACTTCAGTGTCCAGCCAGAACGATGGGGGTAGAAATGCTCCTTCAGGTATACTGGGCCGAGGCTAGGGATTAGTAGCTTACATTTAATGTTTTCAAAACAACAACAACAACTGGTGCTTTATATTGCTTTATAGTCCTTTTGCTGTTCCATGAGGGCTCCATGGAGTCACGTTAGGTAGGATTTAAATTTTAAAATAACTGTGTGTTGCCATTATTGCTAGTAGCCATTACTGGACTTCAGAGTGGGTGCCTTAAGTCAGGATTTAGTATCTGGGATAACAGGATCCCCAATCGATAAAGTTAGCAAGCCCTGCTTCAGTGCAATACATTTTAACTATTGGAGATTTCTGCAGCTCATTAAAGCACATTCCCCCTAATCTTCCCGAGTTCTTTACTTGCATATTTTCCTAGGAGATTAATCTCTGTGACATGACCAGGCCATCATGCTTGATTACGAGGAAAGAACCCAGTGAACTGGGTAGCACATCATCAAAAGACAGGATTGAAGCAATCAGACTCTTGGAGTCCTGAGAAAATGGCAACATCAAAGGTTGAAAAATGCTACGAGCGCAGAGAAATTTCTGCTGGCAGTTCCCATGATTGCTTTGTATCCCAAGGGACTTCAGCTGCTGTTAATACATTGGCCCCGATCCAGAGAAATAGAGGACCCACGATGCTTTGACTCTGCAGCGTGTCTGTGCATGCAATCACATCCGTGTGTTATTTTCAAATCTGTTCTTCTCAAATGTGTACGTAAAGCCCGATATAAATAGTTGGTGTGGGGTGATATGGTCCCAAGCTCGACTTAAACGGAGGTACAAAACGGGCCAGGGAATATTTTAACCATTGGGTTATGTAACGGTTTCCTTTCAGCCTGAAACAACCAGACAGATTTTCAAGGGAGGAGAACGAGGCTCAGTTGCAGACAGAGTGCATGTTCTGCATGCCAGTAGATGGATCAGTGATCTGACTCAATATGAGGCAGGTTTCTATGTTTCTTCTGAAGGAAGAGAGGACGCCAGATACTAGGGAGGCTAGCAATCAGTAGCCTGGCACCCCAGTAGTTTCTTATTGGCTCTATGGATACAGACTGAGGTCACATCCACGGCATGACAAACAGCTGGAATTTCCCGAGATTTGTCCACCAAAAATAGTGTCCGGGTGGAATTTTCAGGAATCGGTAAAAATGCCCAGCAAAATCCATATCAGAAGTGTTGATTTTTTTTTTCAAATTTCCTAAAAACATAGATCAAAAACCAAACAAAAAAAATTTGCCCCCCAAAAGCTCAACAACTTTGTGTCTGGATTTAAAGCACCATTGTACCACTTTAACAGTCAAGGGGAATCCTGGGAACTGAAGTTTGGGATTCCAAGCTTTGTGAGGTCTGTAGCCTTAACCAACGGCAGTTCGCAGGATTCCCCAGAATTGTGGATGCGGAATAATAATAATGTTTAAATGTATGGTGTGGATGTGACTTGATACCCTACAGCAGGATCCCCCAAACTTGGGTTGCCAGCATTTTTGGGACTACAATTCCCATCATCCCTGACCACTGGTCCTGCTAGCTAGGGATGGTCCCTGCCCTACAGTATGGCAAATTCCACTACTGCAGACCAGTCTGGATGCAAGGAAGTTGGAGAGCAGCTACTGTGGCCAGGCCAACAGCCACTAGTGTCTTTATTTGCCAAAGAGTTTCAGATCTGACTCACTATGGAATAGTAAGGAGCTGCCCATTTAAGCCAGCCTTCCCCAACCCAATGCCTTCCGGATGTTTTGGGATAATATTTTTCTACATTCTTTTCACTAATATATGCATTTCTATGCACGCTTTACCCTAGCGTGTGCATTTTGGGTGCACATTATTTGGCTGGAGAATTCCACTGCAAGATTCAGAGAGTTACAGATTTCAAAGGACGACTGCGTTTCAATGCACATATTGTTTTGGAAAGTGAAAATCTTGGTAGGCTTTAAAACCAGAGCTGAATGCAGTTTCTTCTCCATCCCTAATTGTGCCTGCATTAGATACTTTCTAATTCAGCCTCGAAAACCCATCGTGACAGTCTAGGCTGTACAATGAGTCAAGCAAAAGTCTTTTGCGCAGAGTTCCCCTAGCGTGTCACTGTGTTGTTCCCTGTGGCTGTGGTTGACTCAAGTGAATTACACATCAGCCATGAGGCATTTCTGGGTCGTTTGCATCCTTCCCCAACAAGCCTTTTAAGTAGAAATCTTTATCCCACTACACATCTGTACTCAAAGTACAGTATTTTTAACCGGTTTTGTATATAGAACTGCATTTAAATGTTTGGATTATTTTCACGTGCGGAAGTACATTTCAAATTATGTTATACACGGAACAGTGTTTAATTGTTCTTACACTTTTCTTGTTGAATGGCTGGAATTGTTTTAGTTGTTACTATTGAAAGCGTTGTTGATGCATACCTTCCAACATTTGCCAGCAAAAAATCAGGATGTGTGGTTTTCGGTGCTGCGCTGCCACGTGAGTCAGCTGGCTTGCGCAGAAGCGCAACCACCAAAAGGCATGAGGCTCAGTTGGCCGCCTCCCCTGCCACAGTGCCTACCTGGCAACAATTTGCTCTTTTCCCTCCTCGCTCACTTCCTCCTCCCACTGGCTCACCCTCCTCCCATACAATTGTCATTGTCCCATACAGAACAACAAAATTGAAAAAATCTACACCAGACATTCAAAAGCCAACAAGCCTGCTATCCCAGCTATCCCAGCCTGGTTAGCCCCCTAAACACTCTGATACCCCATAATTAAATACAATAGACTCCCATAGAGACTACCTTACATTGCATTTAAAACCAAAATCGCATTTGGATAGAAACTGTTTCTTAGGCGGCTAGTCCTAGTCTTTATAACCCTGTACTTTCTTCCAGAAGGCAGAAGCTGAAAGAGATCATTTCCAGGGTGCACACTATCCTGCACTATCTCTGCAGCTTTCTTATGGCACCTGGAAGCATAGATTTGATCCAAGGTGGGAAGAGTGCACCCAGTTATTCTCTCCACAGTCTTTACAACCCTGGACAGCATTGTTTTTTCCCTGACCGTGCAGCTCCCAAACCACACACAGAGACCATAAGTTCATGCTCAGCAATGCACTGGAGGGGAAAAACAAGACATTCACAAATGAAATCAGAAGCCAGGATTGCTTCTGTAATTCTATGCATGTCCCGGCTGAATAGGGAGACTTGACAGGTTAGGTGATGTGCTCTGAACAGGGATCCTCAGCTTTGAGCAACGTTTGGTAGTCGTTTGGAGTACCGTATTTTTCGCTCCATATGGTGCACCTGACCATAAGGCACACCTACTTTTGGGGGAGGGTATTCAATAAAAAAAATATTATTTAAAGGGAGCACTGAGCATAGCCTGTATGCACCCCAGGCTCTGCTCAGTGCTCCCTTTCATGAGCCGCGTGGAGCGTGTGTGCGGCGCTTGCAGGCTTTTCCCCGAGGAGGGAGAACGGCAGCCCATCACTGATGCTGCTCCCCAAGCTTGTGGGGCTGGCTGTGGGGGAAGCCTGGCTTTCCCCCAGCCCCAAAAAGCAGGTCAGGGAGCAGCGGAAAGGCTGCGCGCAGCCTTCCTGCTGCTCCCAGAGCTTGTCGGAGCTGGCAGGGGAAGCCCAGGTCCCCCCCCGCCAGCCCCAGGGACCACACATTCACTCCATAAGACACACAGACATTTCCCCTTAGATTTTAAGAGGGGGAAAGTGTGTCTTATGGAGTGAAAAATATGGTAGTTTATACCGAAAGTTGCTGCAATAATGTGGGAAGTGGGGACAGAACCCTCAGTTTGAAGAGCAAAGAGGGCACAGGGGTGAAGAACTCTCCCTTTTAGTCTTTGCCCACTATCCTAGTGGAAGCTTCAGCAATGGCTTCTGGGCCGAAAGGGAAGAAGGTATAATCTGAGTCCTGGCCTAGTGCTCTTCCTCTGACTCGAACACCTTAACCTCAAGGAACTCTTTGTTGGACCAAATGAGTTGCTTGCTAGAGATGGTGTTTGTTGAGACTCACTGCAGCCTCTCAACTCAATAGGATTGCTTTCCAGCGTGGACTGAGAAGTTCTGATTGCTTTGAATAACAAAGAAGATCAAAGGTAGCCAGCTGGTTTGGGGTATCATTGCCAGGCAGCAAATTTGTACACCATTCAGTTTATTGCATTTTTACTGCCGGGGAGGAGGAAAAGGCGTTTGCGGGATTTTTCTGCTTCAGGCGCCAATATATCAGTTACAGTTTATTTGCATTGCAGTGGTTTTACTGCGCGATTGTTTTATTGTTTGAATGTCTACACCACCTTGAGGTGGATTTTAGTCAACTTGCATCTGACTCGATATTCCGAAGGACCGCATTGTCCACAGCACAAGCATGTGTTTACTCAGAAGTAAGTCAGAATGTAGTGAGGATTACTCTGTCGTAAATGTGTTTAGGATGGCAGCTGTAACAATGCAGTAGCTTTCCTGGACAAGACCCTCCCATCCCCTACATGCCAGGCCATAAAACAAAATATAACTCTCCTTTAAAGTACTGCTGCTCTCCCTGCATTTTAAAGTAATTGCCCTTACCTGACAAAAGTCCAAACTGCTACTGTTCAGATATGCAGATATGTGTGAAGTTACAACTGCTACCTGCCAGTGCCATAGTAAACTACTACAGTCTTTCCTTGCAATTTCCTCCCCTTTCGTTCACAATTGCACAGGAAAATGTATACGTTTTTAGTCATACATGGGCGCTTTCTTATTATACTGTGAAATCCTGTTTTACCACATGAATATTCATATAATAATTTAAAACTTCCCCGCTGCAAAAAATAAAATAAAATAAATACCCAGGCAGACAACACAGATGGGAATTGATGGATGAGGCCAAGTCTAAATGACGAAAAGCAGAGAGACAAGACAGGATATGGGTGTGTCCTCACAAATTCTGAGTCTTTTCTTAATATAAAAAAAGCTACTTGCTCAATATAAAAAAGGAAATGTTTGAAAAGTTCAGTAACATTCATGTTTTAAATAAAAACATAAACTGTCATTCCATCTCAATGGCAAAAAGGGCCTGCACTGTTTCCTCTTCTGTATGAGAAATTAATGAAAAACATGCTGAGTTGAGGATGAGGGATGAGAACGCTGAACGAAACTTGTGCAGAATGACCTCAGTTTTCTTTATGAAGCTCCTAGGCTGCCACCATTTAGCTTAACCAACAGCTCCACCTAACCAGGCACATCTACAATGCAAATGGCCAGCTAGCTAGCAGCCAGGATCTGAAAGGCAACAAGGAGGAGATAATGTTGTAAACAAAACTTGCCCTTCTTCCCTTATGGGGTATCCAAGAGCCTGTATAGACTCCTTAAGTGGGTTCCCTATCGGTAGGAGAAAATAACAGAGGCCAACCAGAGAATATTGAGAAGCAAAGCAGCAAGTAAGCCTGATCTTTATTAAAGCTGTTGCAACAGGGTGCTCCCCTCACACGCAGGAGGACCCAGAACAAAGGTGTTCCTCCCCTTATATAGACATTTTAAATTGCCTGCCCTGGAGTCCAAAACCACCCCCAGAAACATCATACATACATCACAGAAAAGGCGGTCTACAACAGAAATCTGAGTGTGTTGTTTATCTCCTTTCTGGCAGGTTACCTGATAATGGTCACTTGATTGGATTACCTGGGGAGCCTGGCCAGTCTTTTGTAATGATAAATACTTTGTTCCTGAGCCAGGTCACAGGCTCACCCTGTTCATACACAGACGTACCCTTAAGACAGGATTTGTGAATGAAAAGACAATGGGGAGGCGTTTCCATTTTCCTTCGACCTGGCAGAGAAATATTTGAGGTCAGTTTGGGAGGGACAAAATGGTTTCAGGACTTTCTCTGTGGGGTTTCAGGCATGTGGTTTATATATACAGTTATGAACATTTATATTTTATATATGACCTTAAAATTCTTATAACAATAACAAAGAATGTGAATGGCTGCCGTAGTGCACTTCAAAGGGGGAAAACGGATCCCACATAGAAATTGGTTGCTCAGTTGGAGTTGCTGTGTTTGCTAAAATGCAGCCCAACTCATTTCTTTTAGTGGTCGCAGGAATAAGTTCCTCTAAATATCAAGCCGTCACTAAGAGTGTGGTGTTGACTTGGCAACTTGTCCCTGATGTTTGCGGTCAAGCGAATTTAGCCCTATTGGAATGAAAACTCAAAACTTACAAAATTCAAGGACATCTCTCCTAGCAAGTCCTTCAAGAGTACAGAACCCAATGCCTTGTTTGGGTTGGCCATGTTTCACTTCCAGACTGACAGGCTCAGTATTGCTGGGAAGGAGGATGTCTTGAACGGGCCTCTGGTTTTGTAGCAGAATGTTGCAGGAATCAGGATCGAGATGTACAAGAACTGAACTTGTTCCCTAGCGAATGACCTGCTTCCCTCCAGACCCGTCTCTGTAACACAAACGACTGCTCCAAATAACTATTTCTGGAATCCCTTCAGACACTTTTGCCTTCCTGCCCTCCATCTCTGCCACTTTCTGAGCCTCTCTCAACCATTTCGTTTTTATGATAGCTCCCATCTAAACGCTCTTCTGGGATTTTATCATGCACAAGAATGTATTAGCACAACATGACAAGCGGTTGAGCCACAGTGCTATGGGCAGGAGACTTGCATGCTTTATTCTGACTTATTAAAAATGTCTGAGCATATATATATATATACCTATTTAAAAGCAGCAACAGAAGAAGCATTTTCATAACAGAAACAGTGCATCATATGCCATGCAGTGCCTCCATGTGTCTGCCTCCACTTATGTCTGTGGCACTTTTTTACATATACATGTCAGAAAAATTGGTCTTCTTTTCGCCTCTCTGTGAAAGGGATCCTGGTATCCAATTTCTGCAGATTCAGTTAACTCGGCTGTAGTGGTGTGATTCTGCTTTCTAGCTTGTCTGGAGAAGTCATTTGTTCATTTGTCCACATAGGGAATTCTCTTTCCTTGTTCCTCCAGACTAGCCTATGGGTTATAAAGGTAAAGGTAAAGGGACCCCTGACCATTAGGCCGTGACCGACTCTGGGGTTGCAGCGCTCATCTTGCTTTATTGGCCGAAGGAGCTGGCGTACAACTTCTGGGTCATGTGGCCAGCATGACTAAGCCGCTTCTGGCGAACCAGAGCAGCGCACGGAAATGCCCTTTACCTTCCCGCCGGAGTGGTACCTATTTATCTACTTGCACTTTGACGTGCTTTCGAACTGCTAGGTTGGCAGGAGCAGGGACCGAGCAATGGGAGCTCACCCCGTCGCAGGGATTCGAACCGCCGACCTTTTCATCGGCAAGTCCTAGGCTCTGTGGTTTAACCCACAGCGCCACCCGCATCCCTCCAGCCTATGGGTTATACCCAATATTAATCCTGCTGAAATTAATGAACTTGACTAAAAGTCCATAACTTTCAGTGGGTCTACTATTGAACATGTCTGCTTTCGAGTAACATGAACCAATTGGGGGGATTTTTCAGCAACGGCAACCCATTTGTTGAATGCTCACCCCAGGGAGGCTTGCCTGACGCCTTCATTACATAATTTTTGGTGTTGGGTGAAGATGTTTCTCTATAGCCAGGTCTTTGGTTAATTAACATCCTATGGCCTTTTAAATGTGAGGTTTTTTGGGGGGCGTTATTGGTTAGTTTTTGTTTTATTACATATTTAGTGCAAGGGAATATGTGAAACAAAGGCCATCTGAACGGGGCTCCCATTTGGGTACATATTTTTAAACATCACTTAAAAGGTTAAGAATAATCCACGCATCCTGTTTCAGTCTGGATAGTGTGACTAAATGTTGTACATTGAACACACTGTGTGTGTGTGTGTGTGTGTGTGTGTGTGAGAGAGAGAGAGAGAGAGAGAGAGAGAGACTGTTAAGTAGCTGGGCAGTTGAAGATTTATTATGGTCTTAGCTTTTCGTTTCCTTCTTTTTAAATGCATGCATTTAGCAAACAGCATGACAGGTAAGTAGAATGAGCTCACTTAGTCACCATTATTGCTATTTTCAGTAAAAGATTTCCTTTGCTTTTGAATGATTTATTTCCAAAGGCCATCACAACTCTAACAATACCTGGCGGTTCCTCCCCCCCCCCCCGGCCCCATGGTCCATGATGTTAAGACAAGACAAGAGGATGGAATGCAACAATTAAATGTTAATAATCTGCTGGAGATGTGCTTTAGCTACTTCAAATGTGCCCTGAATAGCCGCAGTGCTATTACGCTGATGGCAGTTAGACGTCTAAAGCCTGAAAACGTTCAGTGTAAATATTTAATAATAAAATGCATTGGTCATAATTCTGAACTTGCTTAGATGTTTCTGCTCTCCTAAGGACATCCCTACGAAGCAAAACAGCCCTTATAGCATCATTTGTAACATTTGCTGTTATGCATTCTTACACACGCTAAGGGGACGGTCAAACAAAAGAATAAGTGCTTTGACACCTCGCAGAATTCAGTGGTTGATTTGGGGTGCAATCCTACAAAGCCCAGAAGGGCATCCCCCCCAAAACCCATAGGGCTTTGTGGATCTCCCTCGTTCGTGGAGGTCTCTTTGTTGCTGTTGTGGATGTTTCCACGGTGGCTTTTCCTCCACCATTGGTGGGGTTTAGTTAGGTGAGTTGAGCTCTCATGTTCCCTGACACACACCCAGAACAGGGGCCACCCCAGAGCTGGCCTTTTCCATGCCATTGGGAACAACGGGAAGGAAGATGCAAGGACACACACCAAACAAAGGACAGGGAGAGGAAATTCATTCTCCGCTGCCACATGAGGCCAACATGATTTTGGCTAGTCCTCTGCCTTGGGTTCCCTTTGGATTGCTCTATTAAGAACATGTTTAATTCTCTCCTGTTGTCATCAGTGGGCTGAATCTGGCTGCTGACAGAAGGCTCATTGACCCCAGCAATGTGGAATGGCATGAGAGTGCTGTCCGTGGTACTTGTGCAGTGGCTGGTTCATATAATAATAATAATAATTTTTATTTATACCCCGCCCTCCCCGGCCAGAGCTGGGCTCAGGGAGGCTAACACCAGTAAAATTACACTAAAAATATAATGGGGGGGGGGTGAAATACAGCCTCATTTTAAAAGTAGCCCATGGATTAAAAGCATAAGGGGAGGGAAAACATAAGGGTCAGACTGAGTCCAAACCAAAGGCAAGGCGGAACAGCTGTGTCTTGCAGGCCCTGTGGAAAGATGACAAGTCCCGCATGGCCCTAGTCTCTTGTGACAGAGCGTTCCACCAAGTCGGGGCCAATACTGAAAAGGCCCTGGCCCTAGTTGAGACCAATCTAACCACCTTGCGACTTGGGACCTCCAAAGTGTTGTCATTTGTGGACCTTAAGGTCCTCTGCAGGGCATACCAGGAGAGGCGGTCCTGTAGGTACGTGGGTCCTAGGCGGACATCACCACCTGATGCTGCTTTTCCCAGCTGATGAACCTGCATGTGTGAACTGACTGCTTAACCACCTCCATAAGAATACTGAGTCAGACCACTGGATCCATCTAGTTCAGTGTTGCCCGCACTGACAGGCAGTGACTCTCTAGGGCAGAGTTTCCCAAAGTTTGGTCTCCAGCTGTTTTTGGACTACAACTCCCATCATCCCAAGCTAGCAGGACCAGTGGTCATGGATGATGGGAACTGTAGTCCAAAGACAGCTGGAGACCCAACTTTGGGAAACCCTGCTCAAGGGCCTCTCAGCCCTAACTGGGGATGCCAGGGATTGAACCTGCAACCTTCTGAATGCAAGGCAGATGTTCTACCACTAAGCTATAGCCCTTTCCTCTGCAGACTAGGCAACCCAGACTAACTAATAAAGTTACTGTGATGGAAAAGAATCATCTCCGTGAGAATCAACCTCAGTGTGATTTCTAAAGTTCAATTACCCACAAAAAATATATACAATTTCAGTACAGTTTTGTTTTTTACTTGCCTTTGCTATTTGATTCTACTGAGCCCTTATGTCAAAGTCATGTATCTATTAGCAGGAGGATTTGTCAGCCTGAGGGTGTTTGTTCCTTTTAAACTTAAATTATTGTACAGCACCTAAGGCTTAATAAACAATTTAAAATAAATAAATGTATCAAAGTAATAATAGTGATGCCTACTATTATTATTCAACACATTCGTTTCTTTCCTCTCTCTCTTTTCGTCTTTTAAACTGATATTCCCCCCCACACACACTGTTTTTGAAAAAAAGTACCGTAAATAAAGTCACAAGCTGCCGCCTCTCAAATCGGTGATGTAAGGAAAGCTCAGATAAAGCTGTCATCTACTCTACTTGTGATGGAACTATGGAAGTGCTTATTAGCAAGTGAAAATACAGCGAATGTTGATCTGGGAATAGGAATGCCCAAAAAGAGGGGTTTTGTTTTGGTTTTGGTTTTTTTGGTTTTTTGCAGAATGCAAAGACAGTTTTTCTAAACCCTGCGAAATTAAAATGTCAACCAGCACTGTGGCTGAAGGAGTACTAACAACCCCTTTAAGAATGTCTTGGATAATATTATGTAAAGCCCGATGTCTGTTATTACCTCAGCATTTGCCCCACAGGCTGTCCTTATGCTGATCATCCTAACAGCTTTCATACCTCTGGGTCAAGAACTGCCACTCCTGTCAAAAGGCATTTTCTAATGAACTTGCTGTGGGCAGCTGACGGATGTGTCAGAAGTGCCTGGAGAAGGAAGTGGGAGGTGACAGTTCTGCCATTACAGGACAAAAGGGTGGATAATGAATATTGCAAATGTGTAAACGTGGCTGCTAGGGAAAGTGCGTTTTCCTTTCATGTATTTAAGGCGTCTTTAACACCACTACCCTGTGCATGAATAATGAGGACTGCCTATCTCAGCATCAGAAAACCTCACCAAATAATCTCATCCCCGCTGAACTGGCAATACATCCCATCATATCTGCTGAGGGCTCAGCTACACGATCAGCAGATTTGTGTAATGTCGCCCGTCTGTTGCTAGACGGGAGTGCATCGAAGTACAAGTGTTGGGATTCTGTACCGCATTGAAACAAGGAAAAAAACAACAACCCTCTAGTCACATAAGTAAACTAGCAAGATAGAGAGAAGGGTTCTCTTTGGGGCTGTGTGCACACTGTACGTTTAAAGTACATTCAAAACACATTCGTTCCCTCAAAGAATTCTGGGTGTATGGTTTGCCCCTCACAGAGCTGAAATTCCCAGAAACCCTTAGCAAACTACAGTGACATTCTTTGAGGGAAATGATCGGCACATAGTCTCAATATATATATATGCCAAAGCTAGCATGAGGAAATTGTGGTTCTCCTGCTGGTGTGTGTGTGTGTGTGTGTGTGTGTTGAGAAATTATTGGCATCCATTGTTTGTAGTTCCCAGAATCTATGGAATAAGTTCTTGTTTCAACAAGCTCTTCCAGCTGGATGGAAAATGTGTCCTAGGGTGTTTATTTGTGCTGTTTCATTGTATGGTTGTAAATTGCCTTGAAATCGATAGGAAAGGTGATTCATAAATTAAACAGTAACCATTTCCAATTCAAAGAGAGGCACATCATAGCTTCTTTAGACTTGAATGTCACCCATGGACCAATTTGAGAGTCCAGCTCGAATGCTTAGAAATCTTGGGCTGGATCCAAAGAATTGTGAGCTTGCCCAAGACTTGACACCATTTTTTTCCTGCTCCCTCTTCTTCCTCTGACCATCCATCATTGTCCCGCCACCATTCCCCTGGCCTTCTTCCTTCGGGGGCTTCCTTGCTGGTACCTCCTGCCACTCCTCTGTCTCCAGCCAGTCCGTGACACCATTACATTGACGTTTTTATCCTATAGAAGAAACACTGGGATGTGTCTGTCATGGGTTGGCATCATCCGGATTCAGCCAGCCCGTGACAGTACCCAACAAAGTTGTACTTTGAAATTATGGTGCTCAAGTTCCATTGGGTCTGCTCTTAGTAGCGCTACCATTGGACCCAAGCCAATGATGGAATGTGTGGTTGCTATTTCAATGTTTGTTGTAGTAGGCAAAATTACACAATTATTTTGGGGCCTCGCTTATTTTTATCCTACATCTACCCCAAGACATCTAGAGACACGTCCCCATTCTCTCCTGCTGTTTCAACCATTTCTCCCACCCACAATATTTCTCCAGTTGAGTTTAAGAGTGGGAGGACTGAGGTAAATATTTTGCATGGACAGGATTCTCTAAGCACACCTGGAAACCTCTTCTAGTGAAATCGATGGGATGTATTAAATGTCAACGATCAGAGGAGAATTTGATGTCAAAATATTATCATCTAAATTGGCTATAAATGGGGGCTGGAGAAATTATATGCTAATTTTGCTCTGAAAACTATGAAGATGTGATTCAGTGTGATTCACTGAATTTTAATGCTGCTAATAAATTTGTACACATGCAACTGAAGCTAGTCTCCAGCTGCTAACCCTCCAGCCCTCTGCTGTAAAGAGAGCTGCTCAAACAGGAGGGCTGCACACAGCGAGTTTTATAACAGTCATGGCATCTATTTATTATTAGCTGAATAATTACTGTTTTGGCATCAATTCTCGCTCTTTCGATTGTGTTACTAATTTTAGGTTAGGTAACAAAAAGGTTATTCGTGTGGCCTTTGACAACCAAATTCCAGAAGAGTGGACTGGAGGGTTGTCGATTCCTGAGGGAATCATGAGAGTTAAACCTACTCTCACAGGCGATTGAATTTGGTGAAAATATGTTAAACATGCGTAAGTTGCGAGTCGACTGTACAACCTGAATTTGCCGGTGCAACACATTAAATCTCCCACAAAAATAGCAACACGAAGTGCCCAAGGTTGTTGAGCTTGAAGCAATTCTCAAGTATTTCCATACACAGCAATGGTCTGTTCTACCGCTGAGAATTTTCTATTATGCGTTCCTTTGCATACTTATTTAGGAATAAGCTCTGGTGAATATAGCTTGGCTTATTTCCACATAAGCAGACATATGATTGCACCACATATCTTGCCTTCATCTTTCTATATCAGATACATTCCATTACTTTCAATTTCCAGTGACATTTCATATAATACTGACATTTACGGTTCTCATCTTTCACTTCTGTTATTTCCTCAATATATATCTGATCGGACCATATATGCTTTGTCCTCAAAATCTTTATGAGGCGAGTTTTAAATGGGCATACTCAAATCAAATCAAATTTTTAATTTTATTTATAAGATATTGGCACATTGCTTTCATCAGCAAGATCTGAACCTTCCTGCCAATAGTAAAAATCGTCTGTTTACTTTGTAAGTTTAAAAATACAGCTCATACAAGACACTCATTATTGTGGGCTCATGCTTTTCTTATACAAATACCAAGCCTTCAGTATAGAAACCATGTGTGGGATTCACCTCATGACTGCCGTCAGTAAGGACTTTCCCCTCCTCTCTCCCCCTGAGCCCCTAAAATTGGATTTTGGGGGGAGGGTCCAGGAGAACTCCCAGACATCACACGGAAGAGGAGAGGAAGAAGAAGAAGAAGGGTTTGGATTTGAAGGAGTCTCAAAGCGGCTAACATTCTCCTTTCCCTTCGTTCCCCACAACAAACACTCTGTGAGGTGAGTGAGGCTGAGAGACTTCAAATAAGTGTGACTGGCCCAAGGTCACCCAGCAGCTGCATGTGGAGGAGCGGAGACGCGAACCCGGTTCCCCAGATTACGAGACTACCGCTCTTAACCACTACACCACACTGGCTATGTCTGGCAAGCTACAATTCTTGTGCTGTTTCAATGTTGAATGCCACCTGTTAACTACTATTGCATGCCACCCCAATCTCCGAGCTCCACAAGATTCCACAGGAATAGTTTGTGTTTCCTTTGGGCACAAGGCACAGAGGAGACTGCAGTGTCTTTATGATATATGGTTAATTTACACATAAATACAACCTGAGCCTATGATGCAGAGGTTCAGAGCATCAACACCCCAAAGGGGTCTCGCTTCTCCCATGACCACAGCCTTGGATTCAAACAGACATCAACCATTCCTCTGCTTCTGTTACTTCTAGTCTGCTGCCTTCCTTCTTGGACAAATAACTCCTATCCACTTGCTCTCTCGCTCAAGCCCTTTATGCTTTGTCCTCTTATTGGTCCATCACCCGGGAGGTTAGCCTGACTTTATTAGCTTTTAACACTTGCCAAATCCAGGAATAGGAAGTGTCTAGCACTCATCTTAACACCCCAAGCCTTGATTAAATTCTAACGCTTACTGGATCCAGGAATTTAGAGAGGTCTGGCACCCACAAACACTATAGCACTCTATTTTCCAAATTTATTCTGGGGGTTTTCTTACTTCCTTAATCGAAGAGCACCTAAGGGAGTCTTACTATAAACATGCTTTATTAGTACAATAATACATAATAGAGGTTTTAAACTAGTCCACCAACCTTTAGTATCATGAAAAGTCATATACAAGGTTGGCCTGAATTATTCTTATGCTGCCTTGAGCTAATTCTCGCCTTTTGTTTTATGTGGACATTATTATACTTCTCCATCACTCATCTATTTTTTCCTTAAATATACAGGTTGGTAATGATTGGGAAATTAATATTAATTTCTGTCAGAGCACTCATTTTGATTAATTACCTTCTCAATGTTTTCCATTACCAGATGTCTTTTTTTATTAGGTTAGGCCACAACTCTATACACACATCTACCCGAGAGTAAGTCCCACTGAATTTAATTTGACTTATTTCTGAATACATCTGTACAGGAAGGCTGTGCTGTTGATGGTTCACAATAATGCTGATCTTTGAGTTGGATTCTCATTTTTTTGTCATCTCCATTTGAAATATACTCAGAGTCGCAAAGTGATTTCATGCTCTTTATTCAGCTCATAGTGGTGAGGAGGAATGAATGAAAGTCCCCTCAAAGTATCTGCTTTATATACATTATTTACACAATGGGCTGCACATGATTGGCTAATTCTGGAATTCTACTGTAAGCCAATCAGGTTGTGGATTCACTTCTATCTGGAGCATGATTGGGTAGTTCCTGCCAACCAATCATACTGCTGCATTGTTCTAGGACCAATCAGACTGCTGCATTCTGAATCCTATTGTTCTAGGACCAATCAGACTGCTGCAGTTTGGATCCTATTCAACTCAGTACATAACACCATTGGATGCTTCCTGGGTTTTTTGTGTGTATTATAATAATCCTGATAAACTATTAGTTAAAATAACTGGGTGACACCCAATGATGTCCGCCCCCTTGGACAACGGAAATCTCCTTGGGCAACAGGACATCCTGTATCTCATCTCCCCTTCCAGCCCCTCTGCACATTCCTAAAATAATTTGGGTTGCAAAGGGGACTGCATGAGGGATTGGCAGAAGGAGAAGCCCCACTACACAAGCCAATGTCTATATTGGATCACACCCATTCTCAATAGTTATAACCACCATCAATAAACACCAGTATTTAATCAGTCTCTGTTTCCAACTGTATCGTATTTCCTTCTTAGTATTCAATTAATTCCCAGGTATTCAGATTGGTTTTAAGTAATCTCATCTCTTGACAAGTTCACATCCCTTACAATTATGTTCTGAAAACCTTCCACAGATTAGGCATCAACATCAAGGTGCACATCATCAAAGAGTTGGAATGGACCTATCTATGTTACATAAGAGAGCAATCACTTTTGCCTGTTAGCCCCACTCTGTGTTCTGTTTCTTGGTCAGAAAAAAAAAGGAATAACAAGAAGAGGCATATTTCATTATATTCAGGGCTTTTTTTCAGCTGGAACTCTCTGGAACTCAGTTCCGTCACCTCTCAAGTGAGAGGTTCTAAGAGAACGAGAGAGGTGTTCGTGGTGAGCTCTCTCTTTGTAGAAAAATAGCACTGACTATATTGCTTGTTGTTGTTGTTTAGTAGTTTAGTCGTGTCCGACTCTTCGTGACCCCTTGGACCAGAGCATGCCAGGCACTCCTGTCTTCCACTGCTTGCCACAGTTTGGTCAAACTCATGCTGGTAGCTTCGAGAACACTGTCCAACCATCTCGTCCTCTGTTGTCCCCTTCTCCTTGTGCCCTCCATCTTTCCCAACATCAGGGTCTTTTCCAGGGAGTCTTCTCTTCTCATGAGGTGGCCAAAGTATTGGAGCCTCAGCTTCACGATCTGTCCTTCCAGTGAGCACTCAGGGCTGATTTCCTTATATATAACATCATAAACATACTATATTAGACATATGTATATATCGCAGAAACCTCTCTCTAATTTCACCCCAGCCTTGCCAAAAACTCAAGGCACCATACTAATTCGCCTCTCTCCATTGTTCCCGACCTGCCTGTGAATTCCTGTCCTTGTTTGCTCTTACTGTTTGCATGCAGTTCAAATATCTTGCCCTTTACCTTCAAGGCTCTGTACTGCTCTCATCCACTTACATCCCAAGCTGTCATTTCCTCCCACTCTTATAGCCCACATTTCTTCCCTGTTTTAATTCCCCCCATATATCTGTCCTGGCAGACAGGAGAGAAGCTTCATGCTCAAATATCACCTCCTGTGAAGTATGTATGATGTTTTTGGGATCGACTATGGGGTGGGCAATTTCAAAAGTCTTTCCAAAGGACTTGCATACCTTTCTTCAGGGTCTCTCCTGCCTCCTTGCAAGGAGGGGAGGAAACTCTGTTGCAACAGAAAATAAAGATCTGCCTTGCTTTCCACCGGATCCTGCCTCCATCCATTCTTCTCCGACTGATTATGGACTTAGGCGACCCAGAGTCCCATGGGCAGCAAAAGCCAAACCCCAATTTTTACATCACTGTTAAGAAAGTCATGGGAAAATGCACTGGAAAACATGGGTAAGCGCTAATGATTAACAGGAAGACGCAAGCAAATCAAGCTGAATGCTCATTGTCAGGTAACCTCCCTGCAATCAAATTCAAAATGACCATACATAGTCTTAACGTCCATATAAGCTTTGTGCAAGGAAATCAGAACAGATGCTAACTAAATTGCTTGTCTAGGGGAGTCTTGGGTGAATACAGATGACCTGTACAAGTTCACAGGATGCTGCAGATGACTAACCTACTCCAGAGTAAACAGTAAGGAGAATTACAGCACACTGGTATAATGAAGTTTCGATGTAGGAGGAAGCAGCTATCTGTATTCACACCAGATAATAGAATTAATCTCTGCTAGATGCTAGGAAACATTCCAGACCATTCCTAAACAGATCAATACTGATAAAGGGGTTCAGTCACATTTTACTGAGGTGAGGATAATCTGCTGGGAACCGAATGAGGCCTGATATGATTTACTGGAAAATAAATCCTTGTTCTTTCATATTTTAAAACATTTTTTTCTTCTCTATTGAGATTGATTAAGGCTCTCCTTCTTCCACAAAGCCTTACTCGACATCTGAAAGCATAAAGCCATGCAAGGCAGCCTCGGAGGAGAGTTTTGTTGAATTAATATGATTGGATCCATATAATAATTGGCTAAGAGTCACTGCTCTGCTGTGCTGATCACATAAAATCCAAGTACTATTGGAAAAGTAAAAGAACAGCACAAGCGCCATCTTGGGTGTATTTCTAACGCTGGGGTGTATTTTACCTCGCTCTAAAGACCTGCTTTGCCAAACAGGTGCTAATTTGATCCACGCTGCACTATTGTATTGGTACGTATCAATTTTTACCAAGGCATCCTAGTAAATACTCAGAGAAAGTCATTGGACAGAGGCCTGCAAGACATTTTATTGATAAATCTCAAAAGCCATGAAATCACCATCCAGTTTCAACCCTCTTGCCATCATTTACCTGCAAATGTTCACCTTCACGAAGGCAGGGTGGGAACATCATACTCCTAGGGTAGGTATCTGAGGATAATTCTTTTAAAAAACCAAACAGTTCAGGGGGCATTTCCAGAGGGAAGATGACCAAGGCAATTCTACTGGATGGAAGATTTCATTTCTGCTCTCATTTCAAAGTCTTCAAGTTGGAGGTACAGTGATCCATGGCTGCTGGCGCCATTTTTGCAAACTTATCCATCCTCTTCCCAACATCAGGTACTTTTTCTTTGAGTGGAACCCTGAGTTCCTTCCAAATCTTCATAAGCACTACTCTACAGTTGTGGTGGGATGCGGGTGGCACTGTGGGTTAAACCACAGAGCCTAGGACTTGCCGATCAGAAGGTCGGCAGTTCGAATCCCCGTGACGGGGTGAGCGCCCGTGGCTCGGTCCCTGCTCCTGCCAACCTAGCAGTTCAAAAGCACGTCAAAGTGCAAGTAGATAAATAGGTACCGTTCCGGCGGAAAGGTAAACGGCGTTTCCGTGCGCTGCTCTGGTTTGCAGAAGCGGCTTAGTCATGCTGGCCACATGACCCGGAAGCTGTACGCCGGCTCCCTCGGCCAGTAAAGTGAGATGAGCACCGCAACCCCAGAGTCAGCCACGACTGGACCTAATGGTCAGGGGTCCCTTTACCTTTACAGTTGTGGTGGAAAATCAGCCTTAACATTTGCTGGAGGGAAATAAGTCCCGGGGCCTTTGGGTACTGTACTCTTCATCTGTGGAACTTACAGGAAACCTCTCCGTTCTTCTTGTCCTTTGGCTTGTCCTATTTTTGGTCTGGTTACACTCGGGGGCATTCTCCCCCTTTGTCGGTCCTGCAGTACTGCCAGGGGCCATGCTGGGGAGGGCTGCACAGAGGAGGAATGGTAGGAGCCTCCCCCTGCTCCTGATCAGGATCCTGAATCTTCCCAGGAGCAGGAGAACAGTATAGATTTGGAACAGTGGTTTGCAGAGGGACATACAGGTGAAACTCGGAAAATTAGAATATTGTGGAAAAGTTCATTTATTTCAGTAATTCAACTTAATATATGAGATAGACTCATGACATGCAAAGCGAGATATGTCAAGCATGGCTCCCCAAATCTCTTTTCTGATGAGAGCAGCTTTTGCATCCCATTTGGAAACCAAAGACCCAGAGTCTGGAGGAAGACTGGGGAGGCACACAATGCCAGATGCTTGAAGTCCAGTGTGAAGTTTCCACAGTCTGTGTTGATTTGGGGAGCCATGTCATCAGCTGGTGTTGGTCCACTGTGCTTCATTGAGTCCAGGGTCAACACAGCTGTCTACCAGATTTTGGAGCACTTCATGCTTCCTTCCACTGACGAGCTTTATGGAAATGCCGACTTCATTTTCCAGCAGGACTTTAACACCTGCCCACACTGTCAAAAGTACCAAAACCTGGTTCAATGCCCATGGGATTACTGTGCTTGATTGCCCAGCAAACTCGCCTGACCTGAACCTTACAGAGAATCTATGGGACATTGCCAAGAGACAGATGAGAGACATGAGACCGAGCAATGCAGAAGAGCTGAATGTTGCTATTGAAGCATCCTGGTCTTCCATAACACCTCAGCAGTGCCACAGGCTGACAGCATCCATGCCACGTCTCATTGAGGCAGTAATTGATGCAAAAGGGGCCCAAACCAAGCATTGAATACATATGCATGCTTCTACTTCTCAGAGGTCCAATATTGGTCTGTTTGCAACCCTTGTTTTGCCCATTTCATTTAATATTCTAATTTTCTGTGCTCGCTTCGGCAGCACATATACATTTAATATTCTAATATTCTAATTTTAATTTGGGGTTTTCATCAGCTGTACGCCATGATCATCACAATTATAACAAATAAAGGCTTGACATATCTTGCTTTGCATGTCATGAGTCTATCTCATATATTAGTTTCACCTTTTAAGTTGAATTACTGAAATAAATGAACTTTTCCATGATATTCTAATTTTCTGAGTTTCACCTGTAGTTCAAAAGACAGAAATTGGGAAGAACTGGGTGGTGAGCAGCTAGGAGAAGAAGAACTGGGAGAGAGAGAGTTAACAGGCTCCCTTTCACTGGAAAGTGTCCATCCGCTCAGCCCAAGGTCAAGGAGAACAGATAAGGTGGCTGCACAGAAAGCACAATGGTTGCAAGATCAGGTTGCGAGACGCGGAAGTGAGGTGGGTGACTAGGGGGGAAGTGGGTGGAATCCTTAATTGGGAGCACCTTCATTCCTAGAAATGGATTCTTTGTTCTTTTGCTGTGATCATTAAAAATTTCTAACTGTTAAGAGACTCCTTTCGCTTGTTCTGCTTATCTATTGCCAAAGGGGGGGCCGGTACAGGGCGAAAGCCGAGTCCCTGAAGCCTGACAAGTACTTTGGCAAGCACTTACAAAAAGGGGAGGATATAGGGTTTTCTTCTGGAGACCTGAGTTAGGGCACAGAATTCCCCTGGCCACACAACCCTTTACAGGAAAGAATGAAATATACTGTACTCATTTGGTTTTCATCTCACCACCACCCCACCCCACCCGCAAACAAATTTAATTCCCTTTGCTACAAACTAAAACAAGCCACTACATCTCTGGTAGAATATAACCAGTGCTGAGGCAAATACAGTGGTACCTCGGGTTAAGTACTTAATTCGTTCCGGAGGTCCGTTCTTAACCTGAAACTGTTCATAACCTGAAGCAGCACTTTAGCTAATGAGGCCTCCCTCCCACTCCCGCCGCGCCGCTGCTGCGCGATTTCTGTTCTCCTCCTGAAGCAAAGTTCTTAACCCGAGGTTGAAGGGTTCAGGGCTTCTGCTGAGCTTCTGAAAACTTAGTGAAATGTATTTGGGTTTGTGGTCATGGCAGGAAACATCAAACAGAAGGTCAGTTGCTCCCCCAAATCTTTAGCTGAGATATCTTTCTTAAAGCGAGCAATATGTTTATAGTAGTCGAAACCTAAGCTAAACAAAATAGTTTCCATGCCACTGCAGCCGATTTTAGACATCTCCACTTTGATACATATTTATATATGTAGTTACGATAAATACAAAACTATTACAGTAAAACTCAGCAGATGCTGGCATTTAATGGTAATTCTTAATATCTTGGAAGCTGTCACTAAATTTCAGGAATCGCAGGCTTTTGGCCAATGACAAAACAACATACATATATAAAACGAAACGGTGACAAACTGACCATTTCTTACCCAATTCCATTTCCTTAGCAAACCACTTTCTTGCAGCACAGTGCGGAAACTTACCTGCAGTGTGGTGTGCAGTGTAGTGATAAGAGTATGGGACTAGGACTGCAGAGATCCGGGTTCAAATTCTCACTTTGTCATGAAACACACCAGCTGACTCTGGCTAGTCCCCCTCTCTCAGCACAACCAACCTCACAGAGAGGAGGAGAAGTGTGAATGCCAGCTTGATCTGCTTGGGACTACAGGTAAATAAGCAAACATGCCTGCCCTGGTGAAAACATATGGAACAACTTTACCACATAGAGTGTCAAACTACCAAGCATTCCCTTCTCCCGTCTGCCTGGAAAGAGCTTGCTTTGAGCTGTGTGGAGGTGTGGCTTTAAAGGAAAACAGCTCTAAGCGTGCTCAGAACAGCTCCCAGGGCAAATCAAGTAGAAGCCACCCCAGAATTGGCCCTATGGAATATTTTACAAGGCAATAATGCACACTCACACTACAAAGAACTTATAACCCACCTAGGGAGGATCCAGACACAGGAAAGGCAACAACAATGCTATAAAGAAGTCAGAAATTAAGAAATTAGATTGCTATAACAAAAGAAAAAATCTATATGGAAAATCGCGTTTTTAATTTTTCCTGCTCTCTGGCGCCATCTGTTGTTGCATCCAAATAACTGTTTCCTTACTAATGTAGCTGAGTCCCTACTCTCAGCAGCCAGGAGCATCATAACTAAACATAGGAGGGACCTGGCAGGAGTGAACATGGACCACTGGTACAAAGGTGCATTGGAAACAGCTTTACTAGAAAAGCTAACTGACAAACTGGAACTAGCACAGGGACAAATAAAAGAGGACGCCTTCACCCCGGTGTAGCTCCCCTTTATTACATACACACAGCCCACCAAGACAAGAACCCACCGATAGAGTACAAATCAATATGGCTAAGTCGACCCAACAACAGGCCTCTCCCTCCTACACACAAACAAAACTCACTGCAGTCCACTATAGATAACCAACCATGCACTGCCCCCTGAAATTTCTCTCACCATCAATGAAAACTAAAAAAATTAATAGAAAGAGAACCTACCCATGTGACACCGACACAAAAACCTTGCACACAGACTACGTAAAAGAATGAAATTGAGCTGTAGAAAGGACTTTTATCATCTGAAAACAGAAACGATGTACATACGTTTGTAACCCAAGAACATATTTAATAAAAACTTTTAAAAAAATTAACAAATAGGCAAATTAACCTCAGATATATCCTAAGTGGGGTCAGGTAATGACAATGGGTGGGGACAGGGTTGAACAGCGGTCAGGGCAAATAGCTAGTAGACTCAGTAAGAGAAAAATTGATTTTTCTTCCTGAAGACAGAAGAATGGGATCTCCTGTCAGTAACAATCAGACTGGCTGAGCGGTGCCAAGAGCCGATTGGTCAGAGAAAGGGAGATTGGCAGAAAAGTATCCAGAACTCTCTACATTGAAATGGGTTGTGGAAGGATTTTTGAGACAGGGAATAGCGTGGCTTTGAGATTTGAGGGAAGCCTTTTAATAATAATAATAATAATAATAATAATAATAATAATAATAATAATAAAAATTGCTGGACATTTCACTTGGTAGGGCTGAGCCTTCTGAGCCTTGGTTGCCCTAATGGACTACCACACTCTGGGGAGCTGTGTGCGTGAGAGTGAGAGAGAGAGAGAGCGCACTCTGGGGAGCTGTGTGTGTGTGTGTGTGTGTGTGTGTGTGTGTGTGTGAGTGAGAGAGAGAATATATCAATATCAGAGCTGAAAATGTGCTGCAGTTTCAATAAGAACTGAGACCCCTCCTATAGTTAAAGAAAAAATTGATGGCGGCAGCTGCAAGCTATGCATTTAGCAGAACATATATTGAACAGACACTATAAATACTAACACCACCAGGAAGCTATGAACAAATACTATTACTAGTATCTTGCATTTCCTGCAGTCCTAAGCATGCATGCTTGAAAGCTGTCCTGCCAGAATCAACAGAAAAGGCTAGGACCGGGCCGCAAAACTCCCATCTACATGGCCAAATCATTCAGCTGCAATTTTCAACACCGCAGAATTTCAGACCCATGTAAGCCCACTTACCACAATAGTTGTTGTGGGTACCGCAATGGCACTAACAATGATGAGAGAAATTGATTTCACCAATGGGGTAATTATCCAAATTAATTATCGCAAGATGGTGATGATGCAGAGAGCATCAGCTATAAACATTTTTAGAGTGACGAACCACCTTCACTAAAAGTCTGTAAATATGACCCTGTTTTCCAGGAGAGGGTCCATGTTTCCCTGCTGCTCTCTGTGGAAGAAACACTGTTTGTGCAACACTCCCCTTATTTTCCCCATGTACCGTACTTTCTGTGTAAGCATAACATCTCAACAACGCTTCCTCTAACATAAACACAAAAGACCTGCTTAATAGCTCCAAGTATTCCTCCTACTTTATTTACTTAGAATTCAGCCTGCCAAGTTTGGCTCGGCTATTACAGGGCTGGGCTTGTTTTGGTGCTTTTAAAAACAGGGCCCGTTTCAACAACTTAAAGCAGTGTTGGCCAAACTTGGCCCTCCAGCTGTTTTGGGACTACAGTGCCCATCATCCCTAGCTAACAGGACCAGGGGTCAGGGATGATGGGAGTTGTAGTCCCAAAACATCGGGAGGGCCAAGTTTGGTCATCCCTGACTTAAAGGATCTGCCCTGCCTGAAATTACTTGCCACCAAGTTTCCCTCAAAAGAAAGGGCAAAATTAGTCATAACTACCATATAACACCTGAAGGATCTATACTAGCTCCCAGTAGAAGAAGAAGAGTTTGAATTTGATATCCCGCTTTATCACTACCCTAAGGAGTCTCAAAGCAGCTAACATTATCCTTTCCCTTCCTCCCCCACAACAAACACTCTGTGAGGTGAGTGGGGCTGAGAGACTTCAGAGAAGTGTGACTGGCCCAAGGTCACCCAGCAGCTGCATGTGGAGGAGCGGAGACGTGAACCCGGTTCCCCAGATTACGAGACTACCGCTCTTAACCACTACACCACACTGGCTCTCAGTTCAGGGCACAATTCAAAGTGTTGGTGCTGACTTTTGAAGCCCTAAATGGCTTTGGCGTTGTATACCTGAAGGAGTGTCTCCACCCCCATCAGCCCAAACCCTGAGGTCCAACTCTGAGGACCTTCTGGCAATTCCCTCATGCCAGGAAGATGATCCTGGTGAGGGGTGTAGCCAGGACGCACCGGGGCAAGCAGGAGATAGGGAAGGAAGTACTCACTGACAGAGGATGGTGAAGAGATAGAGGTCAGCGCACAGGAACGAGAGCAGCAGGACCCATCACCAAATGGCCCCTGTCCCCATAGACAAAGCAGGCTCTGGGGCATAGGGAGCTGCTGCAGGAAAGGCGCTCTAGTAAGCTGAGGCAGGCAAGGGCCCACAGACCAGCTCACTAGTTGGCCAGGCGAGGCTCGCTAGCTCTGGAAGAAGGCTGTGATTCCTCAGCTGGAACAGGTGAAGGTCACCTGCCTCATCAAGCTCAGGTGCTGCAATCAGCAGGCGAAGTGCAAAAGGTCAACAGAGCTGAGGTGCTGGGTTTGCTCAACTGCCCAAGTTGACAGATCTTGATTTGGATGATACTAGACTTCTACAGACTGTGTTTTGGGTTTGACCCCTGAACTGTATCCTGACTGCTGAACTTCAGACTTGGCATAATGACTTGCTGCCAGGTAGGCCAGGGGTTCGGGACACCTGACTGCAAAAAGTAAAGTTACAGGGAACCAGGCAGAGAGCTTTCTCGGCTGTGGCACCCAGCCTGTGGGACGCAACGGTGAGGGATGATGGGAATTGCAGTTCCGCAACGTCTGGCACTGGTTTGTCTACCGTGGACCCTCTGTGTTGAACAGGATCACCGAAGGAAGAACAGCTGAAAAATTAATAATATGAACAAGACCCAGACCAAACCAATAGCCCCTCTTCCATTCCCAAATGGCAACGGAAATGTTCTGTTGATCAGGCTACTAATGGAAAGCCTGCAGCTCTTGAATGATGGATTTACAAAGTGATGGATGCTAATGAGATTAGCTTTCTGCAAGATTTGGTTTTGAGAGGTTTTCATGCACATGTCCATGCAAACAGCTCCGGTGGTTTTCTGAGCTTCACAACTACAATTAAGGCGGCCCAACTTGATAGGATTCTTATCCACATCCCTGTGAAAGACGGAGAACGAGGGACCTGGCTTCCCTGTGCTTTCCAACTTTCTCCAATAATTGCCTTGGCCTTGGATTAAAGAATATTGTGTTTGGAGCTTGTTTATGTGCAGAACAAAGAGGCACATAATCCCACAACACAATCAAATAAGACTGCTTAACTGGCAGAATTCTGCCAGCTTCCAGCGCTGGAGAAAATTCAAACAGGCAGCCCAAAGATTTCTGCCTGCTCCCACCCCGAGGAAATCCAGGAATAGCATAGCCAGTCAGACTTTCCATAGGGGACATGTAAAATAGCTCTGGAGAGGGTGTTTGCTAGTAACAGAGTTAATAAAGCGGTCAAGAGGGAGTCAGCTAAGGTCACTGGTCTTGCAGCCCAACTAAGAACAAAGCCAATGGAATTAGAAAATTAATCTTATCAGGGCATATCACAGAAGTGGAGGCGAAACAGGGTGGAAACCAAAACCATCTTTCCCAATGCATGGTTAAAGCCAATAGGAAGAGATGCATCAGTGTCATTTTTCATGCCAAAACTCTTATGTAGCCAGTACTATTTTTTATTTTATTCTTTTGGGAAAGGGGTGCTGGAACTCACAATGTTCTCTTGTAATGGCAATGGCACCCACCTGAGAGGTGCTGGACCTGAGTTTTGGTGTGTTCTGGCTCAAAAAAAGCCCTTCCCCTATTTTGGATTATTTTTTTCATACACTAGTTTCCTCCAGACATCTTTGCCAGAAATCCAATTGGTTAGAACACACACATTTACAAAATATATATATTTATTTTAGGTAGGAAATAGGATCTTCTTCAGGGTCCTATCTATTCAGGGCTGGATCTATACTGATCTTAAAGAACATTATATTGAATAACGTTTAGAATGTTTAATGGCAGTTTTCCTTTTTTTTTATTTTCAATTTTTATTGAAGTTTCTTAAAAAAGACAAAAGAAAGGGGGGGAAAAAAGAAAGAAAAAAGTAATATACACAATACAACATACGAACAAAAACAGAACTCCATAAACAGACCGTTATAACACAACTCGTGTCCCTTTTAGACTTCCTTCAGCGTTACTGACAATCATTTGTTGCTGTCCTTTTGATACGCACTCCTTCCTTTTTTCCATATTGCCGATTGTTCTTCCCTTCCTCCCAATCTCTATTAGGCAATATTTAATATTTATTTACAAAGCCTCTTTAAATCCCACTAGCGTTATTTTTACACCATAATTGCTTTCCAGATAACACACAAATTTCTCCCAGTCCTTTATAAATTTTTGATCTTTAGTATGTCTAATTTTCCCTGTTAATCTATCCAATTCCGCGTATTCTGTCAATTTTGCTCTCCACTCTTCTACCGATGGGACATCCTCCGACTTCCATTTCTGAGCTAGCACGACTCTGGCTGCTGTCACCGCATACTGGAAGATCTTATAATCCTTTCTCCTGACATCCTTCCCTATAATACCTAATAAGAATGCTTCGGGTTTTTTCACGAAGGTATACTTCAGCATCTTTTTCAGCTCGTTATAAACCTCTTCCCAAAAGCTTCTAACTTTATTACATTCCCACCACTGATGGAAGAATGTCCCTTCTTTAGATTTACACTTCCAGCATTTGTTATCCACCTTATACATCTTTGCCAGTTTAGTGGGAGACAGGTACCATCTATAAAACATTTTCATCGTGTTTTCCCTCAGTAACGTACAAGCCGTAAATTTTACGTTCTCTTTCCACAGCCTTTCCCAATCTTCTAGTTTGATATTATATCCTAAATCCCTCGCCCATTTTTCCATCACCGGTTTCACCTCTTCGTCTTTCATGTGCCACTCCAACAGTATTTTGTACATTTTTGATAATTTTTTATTTTCGTTATTTATTATCTCTTTTTGGAAGATTGATTCTTTTTCTTCGTAGTTCCTTTCCTTCAATTCTTTTTTGAACATTTCATTTATCTGGAAGTAGTTTAGCCAATCATACGTTAATGCCTTAACTTGTTCATAGGGTTTTATTTTCCACTTCCCTCCTTCTTTAACAACCATTTCTCCATAATTTCCCCACTTCCCCCTCATGTTAATTGTCTTGATACACCTCATTTCTAGTGGGGACAGCCAATGTGGAATTTTGGGCTCTAATATATTTTTGTACCTATCCCAGACCTCTATTAAAGCACCTCTGAAGATGTGATTTGTAAATCCTTTATGTACCTTCTTTTTATCACTCCATAGGTACGCGTGCCACCCGTATCTGTTATTAAACCCTTCCAGATCTAATAACTCTTTGTTCTCCAACTTTACCCATTCTTTTATCCAGCACAAACATGCTGCCTCGTAGTAGAGTCTCATGTCTGGTAGGGAGAAGCCACCTCTTTCTTTTATATCTGTCAAAAACTTAAATTTAATTCTCGGCTTCTTCCCTTCCCAGACATATCTTGAGATCGCCTTTTGCCACTCTTTGAAGATTTTTATACCTTTTATTATGGGTATCGTTTGGAATAAATATAACAGCTTGGGAAGCACCATCATCTTTACTGTCGCTATTCTTCCCCAGAGTGATAATTTCATTCTGGCCCACGACTCCAAATCTCTTTTTACACCTTTCCATACAGGGATGTAATTATGTTGAAATAAATCTATGTTTTTATCGGAAAGCCAAATTCCTAAATACTTAATCTTCTTTACTACCTCAATCTCTGTTCTTTGCTGTAAAAGTTCCATCTTGTCTCTATCCATATTTTTAACTATCATTTTAGTCTTTCTCTTATTCAATCTGAATCCTGCCAATTTGCCGAATTGTTCCATTTCATTTAGAATTTCCTTTATACTATCTGTAGGTTCTTCCACAGTCAGGACCACGTCATCTGCATATGCCTTAATTTTATATTCATTTACCCCTAATGTCACCCCTTTGATTTGTTTATTTTGCCTAATTGCGTTTAGAACTTCCAGGACCACTATGAATAGTAATGGCGAAAGTGGGCATCCCTGCCTTGTACCCTTACCTATTTTTAATTCCTCCGTGATGACATTGTTTACTATCAATCTTGCCTTCTGCTCTGTGTAGATTGCTTGGATACCATTGAGGAAATCCTGACCCACCTCCATAACCTCCAAATTTTTTAACATAAATTCCCAGATTACATTATCAAAAGCTTTTTACGCGTCCACGAATATTAAGCTAGCTGGTTTATCATATCTTTCGGACAGAAATTCAATAACATTAACTATATTCCTTATATTGTTCCTTATCTGTCTGCCCGGTAAAAAGCCCTCTTGGTCTCTGTGTATAATCTTTATCAATATCTTTTTTAATCTCTTAGCTAAAATTCCCGCGAAAATCTTATAGTCTATGTTTAATAGCGAGATAGGCCTGTAGTTCTTAACTTGTGTAAGGTCCGAATCTTGTTTTGGTATTATTGTAATAAATGCCTCTTTCCATGTTCCTGGGATGTCCTTCTCTTTTAGGATGTTATTCATTACTTTAGTCAGCGGGTCTATCAGTATGCCTTTCATTTCTTTGTAATAACTGGCAGTGAACCCATCCGGCCCAGGTGCTTTCCCTCTTTTTAACTCTTTTACGGCTTCTTCTACCTCTTCTTTATATATTGGAGCATTCAGCTGTTCTTTTTGATCTATTGAGATCTTCCTCACCGCTTTTTCTTTCAAATATCTTTCTATTTTCTTCTTATTATTCCTCTCCTTATTCTTATACAATTGCTTATAGAAGTCCACGAAAGCTCTCCTGATTTCCTTCGGTTCTGTTGATTCTTCTCCATTTACCTCTATGTTTAATGGCAGTTTTCCATTGCCGGCGGCTTGCTGCTCTGCTGCGCCCTCTGGTGTCACATTTTAATAACGTATTTTTAACATTTTAACAAGGGACGCGGGTGGCGCTGTGGGTAAAAGCCTCAGCGCCTAGGGCTTGCCGATCGAAAGGTCGGCGGTTCGAATCCCCGCGGTGGGGTGCGCTCCCGTCGTTCAGTCCCAGCGCCTGCCAACCTAGCAGTTCGAAAGCACCCCCGGGTGCAAGTAGATAAATAGGGACCGCTTACTAGCGGGAAGGTAAACGGCGTTTCCGTGTGCGGCTCTGGCTCGCCAGATGCAGCGATGTCACGCTGGCCACGTGACCCGGAAGTGTCTCCGGACAGCGCTGGCCCCCGGCCTCTTGAGTGAGATGGGCGCACAACCCTAGAGTCTGGCAAGACTGGCCCATACGGGCAGGGGTACCTTTACCTTTACCTTTTTAACATTACAAATGATGAGTGTCGATCCGCCCAAGGACACTCATAATGCCGGTATTCAAACAGGTCAATTGCTTTATTATAATTTTGAATAGCTTAAGGTATTCTGCAGCTTGGTATCAAGTGTTAACTGGAGAGATGAGTTAGCAGCCACCATTTTAGAAGACTTTGTTCCAATTGCTTCGTTGCTGTTCAGCGGCTTAAATAACATGGCAATGATCGCTCTCCCATGATAAAGTGATTGATGGTAACTGACAAGCAGATGGATGTCTGCATCCAGTTTTGCAGCGCTAACATTTCTACTGGGATGACTGGGTACCACAGCTGTAGTGACATGGCTTTAATGCCACAGAGCCAAGGGGCTAAAGCGGTACAGGATGAATCCCTTGCTGGCATGCTCCAATACTGGCAGCCAGCATGGCATGCATGTTTCATGGATTTTATATGTACTTTCTTTCTCAGAGCTATGGGAGGCTACTATTCCTACAGTCTCGATTCCTACAGATGACTCTGCCATCTGTTGTGATTGGTTAGGCGAACGTCCACTTATAATACAAACAGTATTTCCATAGATCGTATGTCCAAGACAGATTGAAATCATACAATAGAGGCATTCCTTTGATTGCTTGAACTTGGGCCACCTGTTCATTTTAATAGCTGTGTCTTAAATTGGATTGTTTTATTGTGCATTTTGATTCGGGATATTTTAACGTCTGCGTAACAGATTTTTATACAGTGGTATCTCCAGTTGTGAACGGGATCCATTCTGGAGCTCCGGCTGCATTCCAAGGAATTCGCAACCAGAGATGCTTCTTCTGTGCATGTGCACAGTGCAAAACCCAGGAAAATACTTCTGGGTTTGCCGCGTTCGCATCCTGAAAGATACGCAACCAGAGGTGTGCGTATCTAGAGGTACCACTGTACTTGGTAAATGGCTATTTTGGCTTTAAGCAGCACAGAATTTAAATAACAATACCCACAACTCGTTCATCGCAGCGAAAGCAAACGAGTCTAGACACAGAAAGCAAGATAACCCAATACAGATGCGTTCTAAGACTCCTACTGCAACACCCACTTCTCTGCAAGCAGGTCCCATTGAACTCAATGAGGGCTGACTTCCGAGTATTCAGGTATAGGATCATGCCAACCTGCACTAAAACAAGAGCAAGTTGAGCTGAGGCACAAAAATGCTCTGACTGTCCAACGGGTGCATTGTGTAGAAGCTGATGGCAAAGTGTTTATCTGAGCAACTACCCATGAAAGCATTAAAGGTAAACGTAAAGGGACCCCTGACCATTAGGTCCAGTTGTGGCCGACTCTGGGGTTGTGGCGCTTGTCTCGCTTTATTGGCCGAGGGAGCCGGCGTACAGCTTCCGGGTCATGTGGCCAGCATGACTAAGCTGCTTCTGGCGAACCAGAGCAGCGCATGGAAATGCCGTTTACCTTTCCGCTGGAGCAGTATCTATTTATCTACTAGCACTTCGTGCTTTCAAACTGCTAGGTTGGCAGGAGCTGGGACCGAGCAACGGGAGCTCACCCCGTCGCGGGGATTCGAACCACCGACCTTCTGATCGGCAAGTCCTAGGCTCTGTGGTTTTAACCCACAACGCCACCCACGTCCCTATGAAAGCATTAGGTGCAAAATATATACCATTTCTCAGCCTGCTGGCATTGTGAATTCCAGTATGCGATACGGCTTCCTAGGTTTGGTTACCAAGTGAAGTGGGATTCCAAATGCAAAAGCTTTTCATTCTCCGGAGCTTTAACAGCTTGCCAGTTCTACTTAAGAGGGCACATGTTGTCTCAGTGTAATGAACAGAGCTTGAATGGGGGGGAGGGGCTGGGTTTCAATCTCTGCTCAGATCTGCAGCTCCTTAAATTGGCCTTAGGCAAGTCACTGTCCTTCAGCCTAACTTGGCTCACAGGGCTGTTGCTGAGATTCTGACAAATGAAATCTCTCCTTTGTCGTAGTGGTTCCTCCTCCTTTTATTTAAGCTTCAGTTTGAGCGGACAGAGAGAGTTCTTTTCAAGTGCATCCTATAAAATTAATCATAGAAAAAATAATCTGCAGCATCTTCTTTTAAAACAGGAATTAATTAATCTCTCACTCGCACATACAACCCATATGTTTTTAAAGGTAGCAAAATTCATGTTTTAGTCTCCTCCCATTATACACAAGCCTCTAAAGTTGATCTTAACACATCAGAAGTGAGAAATAGCCACCAAAAAAAATTCTAAGCAAGCTGACCAGTCCAAGATTTGGTCCAGAAGCAGACTGTGGACAAAGGGCAATATTCTGTAGGCCTTTGGATTGCTCTCCTGTGCCTTTTGGGCCTAGTTACAGAGCCAGTTTATTTCCTTGTCACCCATTTGAATCTCTCTGGAAAAATCATAAACAGCACTCATCTTCCAACATTGAAGCGGACCATATATTCAGTTTTTGGCAAGAGACTTGTGGCTGTGTCTCTTTCCCTCTTCTTTTAAAAGGGGGGGGGGAGGTACAATTCCAAAGAGAAAAGAGCTGGTTGGTGTTGTTGCCTGTAGCATCGAGTTCTTTCGGTGTTTCTGGCAGCCAGTCTCATAACTCCACCTGTCACTCAGGGAGGTTGCAGTTTCCAAGGGTACGGACCTCTCTACCCCATCCGTCACAAGGAATGGTGCTTAGCTTCTTTCCAAAGTGCTAGTCTCTTCGTAGTGAGCAGCTGAGCCACTCCACTCAAAAGCAGCAGGAAGATGGTAAAAGACATTGCAACGACGTAGTGGCTAATGCTGCAACAGAGAGAAAATCATGGGTGAGACAGCAACAGATTTTAAATCAACAAAAGGAAACAAAGTTTACCGACAACATTAGAGGGACACAATATTGATCGCTCTCCTAAACAGGATGTTCAATAATGAGCATCTGTTTATTAGCTGTGTTCATCACTGGCCATAGCAATACAGACTTTGCCTGGATAGCTCAGTTGGCTAGAGCATGGTGCTGATAACACCAAGGGTGCAGGTTCAATCCCCGTACGGGACAGCTGCATATTCCTGTATTACAGGGGGTTGGAGTAAGATGGTCCTCAGGGTCCTTTCTGTTAAGTTGTGGGTGAACATATCAGACGACACAGTGATTCTTCAAACAGCTCTTGTTTATTCACAGGCCAGAACAGAACTGAACGGAAGGGTTCAGCCAGACTGCTTATATAGAGCTCCACTACAACGCAACTGTAACTATTTTCTGTAACTATCCAATCACTGAACGTCACTTTCAATCCCTTATTTGCATATGTGGACCTGAGTGAAAACTATCTACAGTATCCCCCTGCTGGCCCAGGGTGAGAACTTCAGTACATAACACTTTCCAACTCTGATGCAACAGACAAAAGTATCAACAGCTTATTTTCTGGGCAGGAAGGAAGTGCACTCCATTAACACATGAGAGTTTCATGATCTTGGTGGTTTTTAAGCAGAGGTTGGATGGCCATCTGTCATGTGTGACTTAGTTGAGATGCCTGAATCGCAGGAGGTGGGAATACATGACTCGCCTTCCAACTCCACAATTCTATGGGTTTCTGCCTAAAGGTTTAGATCCTATATTTATTAGTGGCAAGTCCCTAAAGTAAGCCAACACCAGTTTTGGACATTAACACCAATATATGCTTCTAAGCAGTTCTCTGTCCTCCTAGAGCAAAGGCAGATTACCTAATGGTTAAGATGTGGAATAAACACAGTTCGTCAAAGTAGATAGTCATTAATGGGAGAAATTGGAATACTGACTAGAATGAAACAAGAACATTAGCTCCAATATTATTAGTTAGGACGCTTGGTGGCCTCATGAGAGTTGATCTGAATCGCTGGCAAACTAATCAAGCATGAGAAGAACTCTCTAGCTGAACTTTTAGCCGATGAGCCGCATTGTTCTTTAAGAAAACTATGGAGCTCCCTCCCTCCCCTCAGTTACAGCTAAAAAGAAACAGCCCATAGAACTGCTAGCTGCTGCCACTACCTGCTGCTGCCACCACTCCAATTCCACAGAGAAGGTGCAAGTTCAGAGGCTGATAATATTCAACCTGGTTTGTCAAAGGGCAGAAGGCATTGCTTGAACAGCCTGGTCAGCACCCTTTGGACTTTGCAGTTCACAGGAATGCTTACAATGAACTGATAACGTGAGCCTGTCTTGGGAGAAAAAGCTAATCTTGCAACCCAGCTGGTTAGGCTGAATTCTCTCCCCCCCCCCCCCCCAATGGCTTAAAAGAGAATTGTTGCTGGATTTTTGTTTAAAGCTTTCAATGGAGTTTTATCCTCAGAACTGCATCTTAGCCTTCATCACCTCCCCAAAGCACAAGCTGCCAACCGGGGGGAAAAGCACAACTCTTTACATTTACAAATCAAGGGTTTTTGGGGTTTTTTGGTGTGTGTGTGTGTGTTTGTTTGTTTTAAAAAATGCAGATCCTTTGATGAATATTCTAATTAGTGTTTTTATCCTTTGAGAACTTGGATGAAATTTTAATTACTTTGAATAATTAAAAGGAGTTCATGACTTCATAGTTTGTTCGCTCATATGGAGCCAGAAGTTCAGACTACACAGCTCTAGAGAATCTACTCAGTCAATGGAAAATATCTGTTGTCTTCAGGAGAATTCAGTTAAATGCCAGGCACACCACTGAGACTCCCAAGTCCAATAACAAATAGCTATTCTACTCATAATTGACTGTGTTGATTATTCGGCGTTTAGCATTGAAATGGACCCAGAAAGTAGTAATTGAGGTTTATTACTTTAAATCATAAATTAAACAACTCCACCCTTTCTCGTTCATTCCATCTTATGTCTAGAACTCTATTCCAGAACTGCAAAAAAGACCTCTCCATCTGATTTAAAGCGATTCCACCTAGCACTGCAGTTCTGTGCAACACAGTCCATGCTAATCAGGACATATAGACACATCTGGAGAGGCTTTCTGTGAATTAAAAGTGGCTGCATGGGGGCAGAGGGAAAGGGAAAGACTGGTTGTGAAACCTGCTTTCCTTTTTTTGCAAGCGCTGGATGCAAGTCAATCGTACTTAACGGCTAAATTTGCCAAAATGGAACACAAAATTGAAAACTCTAGCAGGAAATGCTACAAAGACAACGGATGTCAGAGATGGACCACAAGCTGAAGCAAACATCTATTAAAATTTGTTAAACCTGCCACGCTAGTTGTGAGAAATTGTGGTGCGCTATAGATTCAAGTGTTCAATTTATCCAACTGTCTTTACAAAGAGAGATGGCGTTAACAGTGAAAGTAAGATGCCAGTAGACTTTATGCTGATCCAAACTGTAAGAATCTTGGGCCTCCCAAATGAATTGAGAGAATAGGTTTCTTCTGTTAATGGTAATTTTAAATTTGTGAAAATTTACTGAGAGCAACAATTCTGAACCTTAAAAGAGGAAGAGAACTATTTGGAATGGCAAATAACTGCATTCGAGAATAGGGATTGAATCTGGGCTGCATATATACAAAGAGTTCGTTCTACGACTGAGATACAGCTGCTTAACAGAGTCTGGACAATACATTACCCTCATGCTAATTAAAGCTTGCAAATGGAGCTGCTAACCAGGACAAAGGACCCAGCGTGATTTTGACATTGCTCACATTAAGTCAGGACTGCATGATGAGCATCAGTGGGATTTGAGATGGCTGGCTACTGCATCACGGAACCACCTTTCTTAGAAGTTTAAACACCTTCTGATTCCCATTGCGGGATTCCTCATTCAAAAGATACAAGTGAAACACCATTTTAGACTGTTGAATATATGCTGTAATGGTAATTTATGGACCTAATAGGTATCTAAAGCTATTTGCACATATGTATTTTATAAAAGTAAGTGTTGAACTGAAATACAATTAAGAAGTATATTAATGGGGGAGGGATGGGGGGGGGGCAAGAGAGTGGGGCCCTAAGCTATCGCTTGTTTATCTTATACATAAATCTGACACTGCTGGAAAGACCCATACAACTTGTCACCCCCTATGTCATCCAAGGACACCCCATAGCACTAGTGTAACATTTTAAGGACACCTTAGTAAGCCATAACCTCCTTAAATTTGGTGGTGGGGAACCCCCAAGATGTGGCTTTCACATTTTTTGTTATCTTCTCATTACAAAAAAGGATGGACATTAAAAAGCTGTTTCTGGACGCCTACAGAAGATGCTCTGGAAATACAGCACTACTGCTAGGTGCCAGATAGAGGCTGGAGCCAGACTCTGTCGTGTTTAGATTAGACCTGATCCTACTCAGCTCTCTAGATCCAACCCATCATTCGCGCAACAGGTTTTAATTCTGATCATGAACAAAAAGTTTTTACTGTCTGACAAAAGGAACGCAAGGGAAGAGAGAGGAAGAAAAAGACAATAAGGACAAGATTAAATGTCTATGCAAAAAAAAGGTGTGGACACGCATAGAAGAACGGGGAACTTTACAAATCGTGCATGTTGCAAAGAGGAGAACGAAACTTGTAAGTAACTGCTTTGAAATGAAATAAGAGAACAAAAACAGCTGAGCCACCTGAAAAGCCCCTGCAATGTGGTTTAAGGAAGTATGTTCAAAGGGGAAGTGAGAAAGCCTGTGTAATACTCATTGGATTTCAGCCTTCTCAGTGGGCCAGAATGTTGACATAACTACTCCTATATAAAGCGGCTGCAGAAAAGAGGGAAGTAAATCAGCCCTAACACAAAAATAATTTTTAAAAAGCCAGGAGTGGAAGAGTTGAAGTGCCCTCTGTTGCAATGGAAACAAGTCGGATTAGGGCCAATGAACCAAAAATGAATCCTGACAACATGAAGGTGCTCTGGCTTGATGGCTCCCACATCCAGGAAAAATGAAGGAAGCCTGTTCTGGATGGAGGTGCGCCCCCTTAAATGATCAGGTCTGTAATCTAGGGGTAGCAGCCCTGGATTTCAGGCAGTCACTTGAAGCCCAAGTGGTTTCAGTGTCGTGAAGTGCCCTTTTCCAGCTCTGACTGTTATTGGGCAGGAATAGCTTGGTTATTCTTAGCCATGCTCAAGTGATGGGACACTTGGACTTCTTATAGAAAAAACCTGCTCCTTTTCCCTTATGGGGTATCCCAGAGCCAGTATAGAGTCCTTCAGAGGGTTCCCTATCGGAAGGAGAAAATAACAGAGGCCAACCAGAGAATATTGAGAAGCAAAGCAGCTAGTAAGTCTGATCTTTATTAACTGTTGCAACAGGGTCCTCACTCACCACATGCAGGAGGGAGGAGGAACCCAGAACAATGGTGTGCAAGCCCTTATATAGACTTTTGAAATTGCCCACCCTGTAGCTCAAGACCACCCCCAAAAAACATCATACATACATCATAGAAGGAGGCAGTCTGCCAGGATATCTGTTAATGGTCACCGATTGCTTTACCTTGGCCATTCTTTTGTGATGGTACATACTTTTAGTTGTTGTTGTTGTTGTTGTTGTTGTTGTTGTTGTTGTTGTTGTTGTTGTTGTTGTTGTTTATACCCTGCCCACCTTGCTGATTTCCCCCATCAAGTGTTAAAAACAATACAGCATTAAATATTAAAAATTTCCCTAAACAGGGCTGCCTTCAGATGTCTTTTGAAAATAGGATAGCTGCTTATTTCCTTGACATCTGATGTGAGGGCGTTCCACAGGGCGGGTGCCACTACTGAGAAGGCCCTCTGTCTGGTTCCTGAATCCAGGTCACAGGCTCACCCTATTCATACACAAATACGCCCTTAAGACAGGTAAGCAAAAGACAATGGAGAGGCTTTCCAGTTTGCTTCCTCCTTGCAGAGAAATATTTGAGGTCAAAATGGTTTGGGAGAGTCAAAATGGCTTCAGGATTGCTCTCCCTTACTATTTCAAAGACGTGGTTTATATACTTATGTATGTGTTTGCCTTGTACATTTATGAACGTTTATGTAGAGCTACTCTTGAAGATAGTTCAGAGACTGCAAAACTGCTGCTGATCAAGCTTTCTGCAAGGTGTAGGTTTTGAAGTCTTAACCCCTGAGTTGCTTAGGACCATACTTCTGTTGTTTACAACACCCCACTCCATGAGATCAGACTCACCAGAGGGTCTTCTTGGCACTAGAACATCAACTTTAGAATACGCTCCCTCTTAAAGCCTTGGCTGGCACCCACATTACCTGTCTTTTGGTGCTAGCTGCAGATGTTTATATTATGCTAGGCACTTCCAAGGATTTTTTTTATAGGGCTTGTGCTGGAACAGATGGGGAGATATACTGTATTGTTTTACTTTTTTAATTGGATGCATCTTCTCTGGCTTTTATTGTATCCTGAATTGTCACCTGCACCAAGGTCATTTTGTTGAAAGGCAGGATGGATGGATAAGTATTAGAAGTTTTTGGAGTAAACATTACGGAGGGAGGAGTGACTACTAAAAACACTGCACTGAATGGGAAAAGTAGGCAACGGGTGGAGGAAATGGGGCAACAAAACACACAATCAATGACTCCAAATAAGAAATGACCAGTAAAAAACAAACCTCCCTTTGCTTTCTCCAATGTCCCACCTTCAAAACTGCCATCAAACAAAACTCTTGTAAGAGCTGTTGCACATATCATCTGGTGACAATCTACAGCTAAAAGCATGAATTGGTTCCAGTGGAAAATGCTGCATTTGCAGAGATGCCTGCAGTAGAACTCAGCCTGTAGAGCATGAGAGTCTGAATCTCAAAACTGTGGGTTCAAGACCCACATTGGGCAAAGAGATTCCTGTATTGAACTGGATGACCTCCATGGTCCCTTCTTGCAATTCTACGATTTCTTATGACATGTGATCATTCAAAAGTGAGTGGCAGAACTCCCGCTGCCTTATAACACCTTGGATGATGGTAACCTTGATGTGGTTTGCAGTGAAATTGCTCTCCCTTTTCTCTGCCACAGGATGTGTATGTGTTACTGGTGGTGCTAGTCAGGCTTTCTAAGTGAGAAGTCAGACCTCTTTTGGGGGGATGTGGGAGGCAGCTGAGTGGAGTACAGGTGAGTGCTGGGTTGGCACCAGCTGCCTGAAACTAAATCTGTCCCTGGGATAGCTCAGTTGGTAGAGCAGGAAGAAGAAGAAGAAGAAGAAGAGTAGTAGTAGTAGTAGTTTGGATTTGATATCCCGCTTTATCACTACCCGAAGGAGTCTCAAAGCGGCTAACAATCTCCTTTCCCTTCCTCCCCCACAACACTCTGTGAGGTGAGTGGGGCTGACAGGCTTCAAAGAAGTGTGACTGGCCCAAGGTCACCCAGCAGCTGCATGTGGAGGAGTGGGGAAGCGAACCCAGTTCACCAGATTACGAGACTACCGCTCTTAACCACTACACCACACTGGCTCTCTTAATCTCAGGTTTGTGGGTTTGAGCCCCACGTTGGGCAAAAAGATTCCTGCATTGCACTAGGTGACCCTGGTGGTCCTTTCCATCTCTTCAGTGCTATGATTTCTATGAGATATGATCATTCTGTGGGCAGCGTTTAATCTGCAACGGCTCACTCACACACCCGACTCCTCACTTAATGCTGCAGCCATCAGTGGATGAACAGTGTGAACCAGTACCAATGCATCTGGAAAGGACTGGAGTGAGGGAGTCACAGGTACTGTGTGGCACTCGTTTCTCCCTTATATGCTGCTCTAGATTTAGTTACACACCCCAAAAAAATGTTCAGCAAAAACGCTGCTGAAGGAAAGAAATCATGCTACAAATAGAATGCAATTAAAAGCAATTCCTACTCCATTTGTTATCACATAATGGCAGCCTGCCAATATATCTGAGGCTATCAGCAACCAGTACTGCAATGCCTGCAGGCAGCTTTGCTTGGAAAATTAGTTTTCATGCAGGAGTAGCACTGTAATTTTAAAGGGAAACAAAAAGCCACGTTTGCTGAACAAAAAGGCAGTATCTAGTTATAACAGCTTGGCAAGGTTTGATTTCCTTTTATGTTGTACATCTGACGGGGTTCACAATTACAATAACGTCGAATATACAACTTCTTCTTCCTTGGCTGAAGGTCAGTAATAACGTATATATAATTCAGTGGGATTGAACTTGCTGGAAAGATATGACTATGGGATAGGAAGACACTGGATGGAGGCATTCTTTTTTGCCTTCCATTATGTGCAGAAAACCCCCCACCCCACCCTCAAACCTTTGCCTATGTCATAAAGGCATTGTCTTCATTATCATTGGCTGGTGCTGGCAAGTTTGGGGAAACATACAACATGGTGAGAACAGGCAGTATATCAGTTTTACTACATATTACAGAGGAGAAATCGCTATGAGACAGCTCCATATTTATGGGGATATGTACTTCTGTCCTTATATCTGAAGAGGCAGTTGAGAATTTATGGTTTTTGGGGGGTGGATTTGCATTGGTTTGGCTGTTGTACGCAGCTGTACCACTAAGACTGGTAGCAAGGTATGGTATCACTTAACATCCTCATCTATGAACTGAGAAGCAGAAAAAATGGCAGGCTTGTTAAGTAATGAGAGAAATATATTGCAGATCATAAATGCCGCAATAATACACTGTATAAAATATAATAAGGAAGTAGTGAGATCATTAGCTGTTCTGGAAAATTCACCACACACATAATCACTGGATTCCCCACCCCCCACCCCCTTTTTAACAAACACTGACCTTTTTCCAACCGCCAAATAAAATAATGGCAGGAAAGAATCTTTCTGAAAGAGTATCTGTTGTTTTCTGGGCTTAGACCAGTTTCCTGAAATGGCTTCACTGAATAAAATAATTATATGGCACCTTAAGAAAAGTGTTTTGAGGAGAATGGTCCAAAGTGTTTTGTAGTTGCAGGATGTGTGCCAAAGTCGCTGCCGACTGATAAATAACTCAAAAGGCGCAGAGCAGGTGATATAGATGGCCTGACTAGAAATAACTTCTATATACTGTCCTCCATGTCCTGGACCCAACTAAATGACCGCTGATGCCGGGGCTGTGGGCATCTCCCTCAAGGCAAAACACTTCTGGGAGAAAGTGAACAAGACCACATTGGTTGAAGAAGGTACTGATGGAAGCAGGAGAGGGAACTGCACAATTTTTGGAAACGAAACTTCCTATTTGCCACTTATTTTACCATACTTGATTGTGAACATTCAGCAAACTCCTCTCTGTGAACTTAAAAAAACCAAACTGGAAGCTCTTAAGCTGAGGAGGAGTGGTGAGAATACCTCCGATTCTGTTAAAAAGGGTATTTACTTTAAGACAATGACTGAAGGGGAATAATGGGAAATGAAAATTCTCAAGATGACCTGGGCTGAGAAGGGACATCAGGCAAAGTGTTTCACAGCAGTTAAACACTAAACAACTTAACAAGGCAAGAAACGGGCACTAATAAATAAAATATATCACCATCAACATTTATAGGCAAGGAAGGGAGATGGTAGATGCAGCATGGAAGCACTTGCCTTGATTGATCTGTAGACAGCATTTAACTATAGGGATTGAACTAAGAAATAAACAGCTTAATCGTTGGGTTTATTTTAGAGGCAGTGTTACTGCTAAAGAGGAAGAAAAGGCAGTGCAGGAGGAGAGGTGGGGAAAGTAAATGCTTTGTACCTTGTTCCAATATCCAGCCAGCTTCCATAATCTTTAACCAGAAAGAAGAAGTGCTAAGGTGAGAGAGAAAAACAAAGAACACCATGTTGTTTGGTAAATAAACGTTGCACAATGAGAATCACAAGACTCAAACACATGTTTCAGGCGTTCATTTGGGGGCATTTAATTCTTGAAGTAAAAGGTGACCTGGCTTCATCAGAGAATGTTTAACCGAACAACAAACAGGACAGGATACAAGCAATTAAGGAAGTGGACTTGAAGAGGAAAGGGCTAGGTTCAAATTCCTGCTGTGCTATGAACTCTCTGAGCCAAGGTACAGTGGTACCTCCGGTTACGAACTTAATCTGTTCGGGAGGTCCGTTCGTAACCAGAAACCGTTCTCAACCTCAGGTGCGCTTTCACTAATGGCGCCTCCTGCTGCGCATGTGCCTCCGGCGCGCGATTTCCTCTCGCATCCTGGGGCAAAGGTCGCAACCAGGAGCAAATACTTCTGGGTTAGCGGAGCTCATAACCCGATGCGTGTGTAACCAGAAGCGTTCATAACCAGAGGTACCACTGTAATTGTTAGAGTATGTATGGCTATTGCTGAGAGCAGCAATCTTGTGGTCTCTTCCCTGTACCTCCCTAGCAATGTCTAGAAAGAAAGTGGGGAAGCCCACAATGTGATCACACCCAGGTTCTACAACCCAATTTGTTGGTTGCAGCTTGCAGAGGTGGGAATGTGTCGTGCATCATGTTCTAAATGGTTACTGGTTATACCAATAATGTAAAACCCTATGCACACTTAAGGAACTACCCAAAGTCATGCATACAGTGTGATCTGCCACATCTCCTGCAGCAGCACTAGGGGGAAGAAGCAAAGACTGCTCTCTTTGCAAGGCTGCAGAGATGGACTCCCATCAACAGCTGCAAATATCTTGCAATAATGTCTGTCCATTTGGAGAACACCGTTCAAGGCAATTTACAACATAAAAATATAGTAGGGCACTAAAAAGACACCATGAGAACAAAACGATAAAACTATTTACATCTCTTACAATTAATTACACTTTACACGCGGCAAATTCCGAGAGGAAAACGTTGTTAACTGTGACGCGAAACCATTTCTCAACTCTGAGCCAGGCCTCTGGGCTGCAGAGTCGTTTTCTAACTGCCAAACGGTCATTTCCGCAATTCCTCCCACAAAACAACAACACAATAAATATCCCGTTCTGAATTGGCAATATATGAAGGAGTAATTGCCTTGGTTTTAGCAGTGTGTAGTTTGGGCCTTGGAAAACACATGGAATTACCTGAACTGATTCAGGTCAGGCGATTTCCCCATGCAATTCTGGCAATTTATTTATTGCGACGGAGAGCGCAAACATCTCTGAATGGGACCCAGACTGGAAATGCAGATTTATTTTTCCCTTTAACACTCCCCCCTCCCCAATCACATTCGTTGACTACTCTATAATTAAAATTATGACTGCCTTGGATGTCTAGCACATTTCTCCAATGGCAGCAGCTCCATGAAGTGACACAACAAAAGCAGGAGGTGTTGTGACATAACAAAAGCAGAAGGTGGTGTCACTTCAAGTAAGTCCTCAGGGAAGGGTAAGAGATGTGGGAAGCAAAATCTCAGAAGAACAGCAGGCCTTTTCCCCTTACTGCTTTAGAGACACATCCCTTCGAGCCATGTCATAAAGTGTAAATTGCGTTACAGCCAACAAAAATGGCTTTCGGGAAAGAGTTGCGTGACATTTCCTCCCCTTTCTCTATTTAAAAAAGAGAGCAGTTTCGATTTTAACAAACTGTGGTTCTGAAATTATAGGATGGATACTGAAATATGTTCTTCCCCCATGCTTAACTCGTGTGTGTGTGTGTGTGTGTGTGTGTGTGTGTGTGTGTGTGCGCGCGCGCACACACACACACGCATGTTTGTGTCCCTTCCTGTCTGGTAATTCAGGCATCTCTCTTGAAAAATTAAGGCAGACCATGACATATTTTTCTTTTGTTCTGAAGGCAGGGAGGAAAAGGAAGAAAAATTAAACTGGGCACCCAGGTGCATCTAGCATTCCCTTTTCACTCACAGGCTTGAACATTCAGTATGAAATACGTGAAAACCAAGCACCGCTAACTTAAAAATAGCTCTGTGGAAGAACTGAAGTAATAAAGATGATGTCTCTTCTGATGCATTCATTAGATGATGTACAAAGGATTGTGAAAAGGGGGTTCGTGGGGGAGGGAGGGATTTCCATCTGCAATTTATGTGGGGTTTCAATTCAGTTCCCTGCCCTAGTTCCAGAAACTTTGAAGTCTGAAACTAATTCAGATTTCTCTTGATTGAATTAGCAGAGCTCTCTGGGTTTTGATCTTATTTGTACAGAATGTCCGACAGTAGCTTACCAAAGCCATGATGTCTGAAATCACAAGAACAATGAGAAAAAGCCTGGAGGGGGGAAAAGAGAGAGAGAGACAGTGTGTCAGAGGAAGACCATAATTCATAGTTCAACAGTGCAACAACAAAGCTTCGTAGAATCCCAATAATATGACAAAAAGTGTTACAGAGGTACAGTTCAGTTCTCCTTTCATCTGTTTTCTTGGAATTATGTGTCTTAGGTTACCAGGGATATACACATCCTGGGCTAACTAAGGAGGAGGGATCAAAATTCTGTATTAATGCAAGCTTAAAAGGAAGGCCATTTCCCTACAGTTGCTCACAGAGCGAATTATGTGGAAGCCTTTGTTATTCTATTTAACAGCAAGATTGATAAGTCACCTTTTAGGACAGAGCCTTCTCAAGGTAGCTTCTAGAAATGTAACACAACGCTGAGGGCATAATGAGTTTAAAAGAAAAAAGAAACCACGATAATTATTGAAATTTTCGTTCTGTATCTGCTGCTCACGAGGAAAAGAAGAGCACTGAGAGCTTAGCTGGTGGCCCTGCTAAGCTTCTCTGTATTTCCAACATGTCACAAAGCACTGCTCAAACGTTTTTTAAGGTTTATTCCTGCCCCCCCCCCAGTAAAATCCTTCATTTCCTCCAAAGAGCTCAAGGCTGTGTGAATCGTTTTCTCCCTCACTACCTGCCACATTTTATGCTTGCAAAAGCCCTTCTGTGAGGTAAGAAATGGGGTTTTCCTAATCCTTGTCCAACATTCGATTCCAGCTTTTGCTAGCCAGGTGCCTTCCAGCTGTGGTGGCTGTGGATGATAGGAATTGTAGTCCGAAAGGTCTGAAAGGAGCCTGGCTGTTGAAAGTGGCTCTAACCACTTGCCACACCTGCTGTGAAGGTGATTTCCACAGCTTTAGGGATTAGAAACCTGTATGTTGAAAGCAAAGGCCCTTATACAAAGCTGAGTTCTGTGGCCATTACCAAATCAGTTACTTTGGGCAAAACAAAACCCCATCCTGGCCAACATGATGTATTACACCAAACAAACCCGATACATTTTATTTTATTGCTGCAGCTTTAGGCTTATATCTTTAAAAACGTGGTTGAGCTTAGCTGGAAGTCGATGCTTATAATTCCAGGTAGGTAAGTGGGTGTAATAAGGGCTGTATTAAGTTAGGAAATGAACACAGAAATCCAACCTAATGTAGTCTAAGGTATTTAGAGGAGCAGGGAGAGTCCTATCTATACTGCCCAGAGTTCCTTGGAAGATACAAATGTGATGGCAAAAAGTTAATATTAGAAATGCTTTAGAGCAACGCTTTGCATTATTTTGCCTGACTTCAGGCCCTGTGTACCTGAAGTCAGCCCAGATACTGAGGTCCAGCTCTGAGATTCTTCTGGCAGTTCCCTCGCTGCGGGAAGGGAAGCTACAGGGAACCAGGCAGAGGGCCTTCTCGGTAGTGGCACCCGCCCTGTGGCAACGCCCTCCCATCAGATGTCAAGGAGATGAGTAACTATATAACCTTTAGAAGACATTATGTTTTTAGATATGCTGTAAGCCGTCCAGAGAGGCTGGGGAAACCCAGCCAGATGGGCCGGGTATAAATAATAAAATTATAGTGGTGGTGGTGGTGATGATGATGATGATGATCTGAAGGCAGCCATGCATAAAGGTAAAGGTAAAGGTACCCCTGCCCGTACGGGCCAGTCTTGACAGACTCTGGGGTTGTGCGCCCATCTCACTCTAGAGGCCGGGGGCCAGCGCTGTCCGCAGACACTTCCGGGTCACGTGGCCAGCGTGACAAGCTGCATCTGGCGAGCCAATGCAGCACACGGAAATGCCGTTTACCTTCCCGCTAGTAAGCGGTCCCTATTTATCTACTTGCACCCGGGGGTGCTTTCGAACTGCTAGGTTGGCAGGCGCTGGGACCGAGCAGCGGGAGCGCACCCCACCGCGGGGATTCGAACCGCCGACCTTTCGATTGGCAAGCCCTAGGCACTGAGGCTTTTACCCACAGCGCCACCAGCGTCCCTGCATAGGGATGCTTTTTAATGTTTTTATATATGCTGGAAGCTGCCCAGAGTGGCTGGGGCAACCCAGTCAGAAGGGCAGGGTACAAATAATAAAAAATTATTTTATTATTGTTATTATTATTATTATTATTATTATTATTATTATTGACTTTCAGGTGTCTCATTTGCAACTGAAAATGGCTCTAGTGGTTCAACCTATAAGCAACTGAGTCAGAGCCCTTGCAAATCCTCTCAGAAAGGACTCTTGGCTGCAGCCTCCCTACCACTCAGGGAGACAAGTTCTTGTTCACAACTCTAATATTTCCCAAGAGAACCAAGGCAGTTCTTAATGGCCTCCCTAAACCTTTTCATTTTTATTTGTTCCAGGCTGATAAGGCAGCCACTCTCTTTTGTGCCCCAATAACTGATAGAGACACCCTCCACCAAGTTCACGAATGGCTGAGTGTTGAGTTCCACTTAGCCTCGAGGCACAAGAAACTAGTTATCCAACTCTTTGGTATACAAGATCATTTGTGTTTGGGAAAGCACATTTCAGGGAACGAAATGGACTATGAACAAGCAAAGTGAAATACAGCTAAAGACTTTTTCATTATCTTTATTTTTCATTAAGTGATTGAAATATTAGGCCACATGAACACCACTCTAAATTGCTAATGACTGGCTCTGCCAGCGACTCGCACTGAAACAACGCTGCAAACAGCTGACCTAGTAGCAGGGAGATGGGCCATTAACTGTAATAATAATTTAATTGTAAAGAATTATAATTAGAAGTGCGCTATCAGTTACAGTGTGAAATTTCATTAAAATGTGCTATTCCATAGCACAGAGCAAGACTATTACCGTGGCTTCTAACAAATGATCCCCCTCTGAGAAAAAAGCAGAATCTGGCCACGTGATCCAAGCGTCAGCTCGGTAAATTAATTATACCTTACAAGATCATTATAAATTTGACAAATCCAGTTCCTGCAGATTAGCTTACAAGCTTAGTTGGCTTTGCATAGCAGATGCACAGCTGGATATCACCATGTCATTAAAATTACTGCCAAAACTTTTAACAGCGACCCCATAGAGGTATGGGATGTGGGTGGCGCTGTGGGTTAAACCACAGAGCCTAGGACTTGCAGATCAGAAGGCCGGTGGTTCGAATCCCCGTGACGGGTTGAGCTCCCGTCGCTTGGTCCCAGCTCCTGCCAACCTACCAGTTCGAAAGCATGTCAAAGTGCAAGTATATAAATAGGTACCGCTCCAGCGGGAAGGTAAACGGCGTTTTCGTGCGCTGCTCTGGTTCGCCAGAAGCGGCTTAGTCATGCTGGCCACATGACCTGGAAGCTGTATACCGGCTCCCTCGGCCAGTAAAGCGAGATGAGCGCCGCAACCCCAGAGTCGGTCACGACTGGACCTAATGGTCAGGGGTCCCTTTACCTTTACTTTACATAGAGGCAAATACATATACATATAATAGGGCAGTCTGGAGTGGAGTCCCTAAGGTGGTTGGATGGGGCTGTGTAGCCTTCTTCAGCAACTCCTGCCAAATGTATTGTTCTGCTCTCCTTTGGACCACATCGATGGGGCCAAGGGGGTGGGTGGGTCTTGTCATCTGGGCAGCCCAATACCTGCATACACACTGCCCAGGTTCTTGTGCCCCAGGGAAGTCACTTCGGTGCTGCAAATGCAGCAGTTTGACTTCACCCCCAGAGGCACACTCCATCATCTCTAGAGACAGACCGATGCCTGTGATGTTAACATATGAGAGTGCTGGAGGTGAATTAGTTAAACAAGTTACCCAATCAGAACCCAGGGGGGTGGAGTCAGAGGGACTATAAAACCAGCTCTGGGAGGGGCGAAAGGAGAGGTCGTTGGGAGGTTGGTTGGAGTGGGAGTGAATTGGGATAGAGTCTGTGGGTAGGTTGAGTTAGTGTAGCGAAATAAGTTGGGTCAGGAACAGTTAGGAGCTAGGAAGACAAGTAAATATCTGAGAGGTTGTTTAGTGAGTGAGAGCAGGTAGTGGAAGTTATAGGTCTGGATAGGCACCCCATGATTGTAATGGACCAATACCGTTTATGAAACCACACACTTGTTAAACTGCAATAAATAAACAAAAGTTTATGTTCCAATTTAAACCTGACTGGACTCAGTATTGTACAAGTGGTGGCCCAGGGATCAATAGACGGTGAAACGTCTGGGGACCCTGTGTGATCGCCACAGTAAAAACCACAATAGGACGGTTGGAAGTCAACCACAGAGCCTTCATCGTTTATGGGTTCACATGATCAATAGCAGTGACAGCAGCAAGAACCTTCAATAAACATGGAACTATGCTTTGCCAATGGGACGCGGGTGGCGCTGTGGGTAAAAGCCTCAGCGCCTAGGGCTTGCCGATCGAAAGGTCGGCGGTTCAAATCCCCGTGGCGGGGTGCGCTCCCGTTGTTCGGTCCCAGCGCCTGCCAACCTAGCAGTTCGAAAGCACCCCCGGGTGCAAGTAGATAAATAGGGACCGCTTACTAGCGGGAAGGTAAACGGCGTTTCCGTGTGCGGCTCTGGCTCGCCAGAGCAGCGATGTCACGCTGGCCACGTGACCCGGAAGTGTCTCCGGACAGCGCTGGCCCCCGGCCTCTTGAGTGAGATGGGCGCACAACCCTAGAGTCTGTTAAGACTGGCCCGTACGGGCAGGGGTACCTTTACCTTTACCTTTATGCTTTGCCGAACTTAAGAGGTGTGCTTAGCTGTAGTATATAGAAGACAAAGAGCAAAATGTTGTAAAGGAAGTACCAATTATGGTAGTGGACTGCAAGTATCAGATCTATAGCTCAGAGCAGGTCTTAATGTAATATCTAAAATACACATCCATGGAACAGGGCTGGCCCAAGACATTTTCCAGCCTGGGGTACGGAAGCAAATGCCCCCCAAATAAATCTTCTCTTCTCTTGCAGTAATATTACAATATTAATAATAATAATAATAAATTAAACTGAAAATCTGCTGTTGCTTCACTCTGTCAAATGGCAGGGCCAGCCAGCCCTGTATGTGAAATAGATGCAAACAGGAACTCAAGTCACTACCAGCTTTTTAAAAAGTGTTTTTTTATAGTCGAAGATTTGATAAAGCTTGAACCCAGTGAATGAAGAATAATTGTACTCACTGCAGGGATTTACAAAGAAATAGCTGCAGACAGTTTACGCCGTGCACCCCAATGAACCCCCAAGAAACTGCTGCTTCGGTAAAAGCGTTTACTGTACCTTTTTGAGGATAGCTGCGTTGTGACTTGAACAGCTTCAAAGGCACATGACACAAGAACAAAAGGGATTACAATCTGTCGAGGACACGGAATTACATTAAGCTAATTGAAATACCGCAGAAAACAAAAAACAACCAACAGCCACAAATTAACATAGCTAGTATTCAAAGAGACAGTCAAGCACATCTTGAGGTTGGCTTTACAAAATCCATCGTTTTGAATGCAAACATTTTATCTAGTTAACAGACCTGTTGCCTTCAGTCATGGCCCTGTAGGTTCTGTGCATTGCAATCAGAATATTAATAGTCCTTGTTACAATTCTAATAGAGCGGTATATATTTTAGAAATAAACTACTGTGTTATGCCAGGGCTCTTCAAATTATTCTACCTTCACGGAACACTTCCCATACAAATTTGCCTGCTGAGGAACTTCTGGGGCACGTTCTCGACTTCATATTGCCGAGAAAGATTGCCAGTATTTTGTCTGCCTTTACTGCTCTTCTCAGCGAGGAAACTTTGGCAGCTTCCAATGTCGCTATCCCCTGCAATAGTTAGAAAACCACTAGGGGTTTCCAATTTCTGAGCCATTTTCTCTTAGACTGGTATAATTCACTCATTTCTTTGTTCCTCAGAATCCAGTTTCCAAATTTCTCCCAATTTGCTGAATCTCTGTTTTTCTCCAAATGTAAATGCTGGCTTGCAGTGATGTTTGGTATTTCCAGTGCGCAACCTTCGTGAGCCTGGTGCCCTCCAAAGCTACAACTCCTATCTGCATCTGACAGAACTTGCTGGAGGGCACCAGGTTGGGAAAGGCTGGTGTAACACAATCTTCTGAAGTCTGAGCTGGCGCAGTGTTATTATCTCATTGGGCCCGGAGGTGTGACTTGAGACATGCATGATGATAGTGGGTAATCCATTACCTGTTCCACAATGCTTCCCCCTCTGCAACACAGTTTAACATGCTGTATCCCTGAACAGGAACGGATGGATCAGTCAGCTCCCAATTTATCTCATTCTCAGTCCCTTTCGCTTCTTGCGGCTTTCTTTTAAACTGCACTAAAACACGAGAATGGGGCCTTCTCTGCAGTGGCTCCCCGCCTGTGGAATGCTCTCTCCAGGGAAGTTCGCCGGGCGCCTTCATTATACACCTTTAAGCGCCAGGCAAAAACATTCCTTTTTAACCAGGCCTTTGGTTGATTTGATTGACATCCTATGCCCTTTTAAAATGTGGTTTGTTTTTCTTCTTGGGTGTGCGATTGGGTTGTTGTTTTTATTTTGATTATATATATATATATGTATTGTGGTTTTATACAGTGGTACCCTCAGGTTATGAACTTAATTCGTTCCGGAGGTCCGTTCTTAACCCGAAACCGTTCTTAACCTGAGGCGCGCTTTCACTAATGAGGCCTCCCGCTGCTGCTGCGCCACCGGCACATGATTTTCGTTCTCATCCTGGGGCAAAGTTTGTAACCCAAGGTACTACTTCCGGGTTAGCAGAGTTTGTAACCCAAAGTGTTTGTAACCTAAGGTACTAGTGTATTTTGATTTTGTGCTGAGGCCTCCAGGTATAGGGCAGTATATAAATTCAATAAATAATAAAAAATTAACAATAAAATTTGCAACCCGTTAGTTACAGGTTTACACAGTGGTCCCAGGACTGCCTTCAGAATATAGGGTCTTTTCACAAGTAACAAGTGCTCCACGGCTGCTAGAAAGCTTGACTGCTGCCACGACCGCCATGCATACGTTCAAATGTGATCACAGAAGTCCCCGCAATGGATAACAACCCTCCTCCCAGGGATTTCCATGGCGGGGGGTGGGAGAAAAAGATGGCCACACCAGGGCAATCATCATCTATTCAACAAGCAGCAGCAACAAACAAGGTTCCATATGGAATTCTGCTTATTTCAGTAGGACCACCTGCCATCCTGGATAGCTCAGCTGGATAAAGCATGGTGTTGATAATACCAAGGTTGCAGGTTTGGTCCCTGTATGGGACAGCAGAGTAGTCCTGCACTGCAGGGGGTTGGACTTAGATGATCCTTAGGGTCCCTTCCAACTCTACGATTCTATGACTTACCGTATTTTTTGCTCTATAAGACTCACTTTTTCCCCTCCTAAAAAGTAAGGGGAAATGTGTGTGCGTCTTATGGAGCGAATGCAGGCTGCGCAGCTATCTCAGAAGCCAGAACAGCAAGAGGGATTGCTGCTTTCACTGCACAGTGATGCCTCTTGCTGTTCTGGCTTCTGAGAATCAGATTTTTTTTTTTCTTGTTTTCCTCCTCCAAAAGCTAGGTGCGTCTTGTGGTCTGGTGCGTCTTATAGAGCGAAAAATATGGTACTTTATTTAGCTTGCCTTACAGCTCATGAATGGACAGCGGGTGGCGCTTTGGGAAAAGGCTCAGCGCCTAGGACTTGCCGATCGAAAAGGTCGGCGGTTCGAATCCCCGCAGCGGGGTGCGCTCCCGTCGCTCGGTCCCAGCGCCTGCCAACCTAGCAGTTCGAAAGCACCCCTGGGTGCAAGTAGATAAATAGGGACCGCTTACTAGCGGGAAGGTAAACGGCGTTCCGTGTGCTGTGCTGGCTCGCCAGATGCAGCTTGTCATGCTGGCCACGTGACCTGGAAGTGTCTGCGGACAGCGCTGGCTCCCGGCCTCTAGAGTGAGATGAGCGCACAACCCTAGAGTCTGGCAAGACTGGCCCGTACGGGCAGGGGTACCTTTACCTTTTTACAGCTCATGAATATATATTTTTTAACATTCCTCGGAAGTCGAACAGCTTCCAAAACATGTTTTTCATTTTTTCCCATTTACTTTGCAGCCAGCCCATTGATCCTCAATTTTCAAATGTTTGGGAAGCCAAACAAGTCTTCTGGAACAGATTACATTTGAAAACAGAGGTTCCACTGTGTGTGTGTGTGTGTGTGTGTGTGTGTGTGTGTAGCATTTTGCATTTAAGAAGTCTTACCAGAGAAGATAGGTTATTTGTGCAGGAACAGTTAAGCTAGAATTGAATAAATCCGATCATATCATTCCCTAAAGGTGCGATTACTAACCTTCCACAACAGCAAGGCTCCCATCAGGAAAGGGCTGAACACAGTCAAGAAGCAATGGACTGAAGTTGGATCAAAACTAGAGACCAAGAATGAAACCAAAACAAACATTATGTGTTTTCTGCAAGTAATATGTTCTACTAAGAAACAGGAGTTTTCCCACCCCCCTTACACTCAACATTTGAATCATCATGCAACGACCTTTCAAGTCACACGGCTTCTAGTTTTATAGGCTGCCTCTAGTTTTTTACATAACAAGCAAACAGTTCTTGGATGCTACTTATTGCTATAAAGTTTTATTTCTGCAGCACCTTTTGTTTTACGAAATGTTTCCCACCCTCCGTTTGCTTTCACAACAGGTCAGTACTTGGACAGACAAAGAGTTCTTTTAAACAGGCTGCCAAGAGTCAAAAAATACCCTACTGCTCTGTTGGTGCTTGCATAGCAACTTTCTGTTGTTGCTTCATGAAGAACATCTCATTTGATACCCTTGTTCTGGTGACCTTTCTGCTGGATTGCTACAATGCACCTGCATGTCAGGCTGCCCTTGAAGATGATCCAGAAGCTTCGGCCAGGTGCTGGGGGCGATAAGTGGTTCAACGTGCTAGACTCACAAGATGCTGGATCTTAAGGAGATGCACTAGCTACCAATATGTTGCTGTACCAAATTCAAGGCACTTGTGGAGTCCTTTGCAACTTGGGAACTAGATATTTGAAGTAGAGTTTCCCTCTGAATAATAATAATAATAATAATAATAATAATAATAATAATAATAATTTATTATTTATACCCCACCTATCTGGCTGGGCTTCCCCAGCTACTCTGGGCGGCTTCCCAAAAAATATTAAAATACTGTAATACATCAAACATTAAAAGCTTCCCTAAACAGGGCTGCCTTCAGATGTCTTCTAAAAGTCTGGTAGTTGTTGTTCTCTTTGACATCTGGTGGGAGGGCGTTCCACAGGGCGGGCGCCACTACCGAGAAGGCCCTCTGCCTGGTTCCCTGTAACTTGGCTTCTCGCAGTGAGGGAACCGCCAGAAGGCCCTCGGTGCTGGACCTCAGTGTCTGGGTAGAACGATGGGGGTGGAGACGCTCCTTCAGATATACTGGACCAAGGCCATTTAGGGCTTTAAAGGTCAGCACCAACACTTTGAATTGTGCTCGGAAACGTACTGGGAGCCAATATAGGTCTTTCAAGTCTTGGCGGCCATTCCCAGTCACCAGTCTAGCTGCCGCGTTCTGGATTAGTTGCAGTTTCCGGGTCACCTTCAAAGGTAGCCCCACGTAGAGCGCATTGCAGTAGTCCAAGCGGGAGATAACCAGAGCATGCACCACTCTGGCAAGGCAGTCCGCAGGCAGATGGGGTCTCAGCCTGCGTACCAGATGGAGCTGGTAAACAGCTGCCCTGGACACAGATTTGACCTGTGCCTCCATGGACAGCTGTGAGTCCAAAAAGACTTCAGGGGCACAGTTACCCCATTCAGGACCAGGGAATCCTCCACACCTGCCCGCCTCCTGTCTCCCCAAAACAGTACTTCTGTCTTGTCAGGATTCAACCTCAATCTGTCAGCCGCCATCCATCCTCCAACCGCCTCCAGACACTCTGTATCAGGCTACTCATGTGTTAAGATGTGACAGGATGGTGCTACTTGACTGCCAAGAGAAATCCATTATGTAGCAACATAGGACAGGGCCTTCTCTGTTGTGGCACCCCACTTACGGAATTCCCCTTCCAACTTCTCTAGACATAGTTCACAATAGTTACCTGTTCACAGAAGCTATGTTTCCAGTACCGAAAAAGGCTGTCACTTGGAAGAAAACCTGGGTAGGGCTAAGGAAAACACAACATGCTCCTTATTGAGCAAACGGTCACACTTGTTTCACATGCTAGCGGTATAAGCATTCCCAATGACAACTTTGCACCACAGGTATAAGATAATGGTAAAAATATCCAGAACACACCAAGCTGTGCATGGGAGGTGAGAAAAGAGGAATAATGCTTGCAAAGGCCTTTAGAACATTTTTTTATTAGACATCCAAATAGATGCCTTTGTCTCAATCACAATTAATGGATAGATTAAATATTACCAGCAGCCCATCTTTCAGGAAGACAAAGCCCATGTATGTAATAGCCAATTTTATATAGCAACATCTGCTCATTCCCTTTCCCCCCCCCATCTTACATTGTGTTAGAGTCACATGGTTTTTAACATGTCAGGTGAACGGTAGCTGGGTAACCAAACTATTCTTAAAGCATAACTGTTCTGATCGATCAGTTTCCATTGTCCAATAGGAAAAGTAAGAAAAGGGGTAGGACCACTCAAATTTTAACAGGGTGAAAGCAGGTCCCATTTGTTTGTTCAACAAGACCTCGTTAGATTCAGCATTCAGGTAACAACTGAAAACTCTACCTGTAGGTGATGTGTACTAAAGCAAATTAAGAGAAACAGGAGTCAGAAAGATCTTTACTGCCTTCTCCTAAATCCCAAGCCTCAGTTTTTAGATGCATATATAAAGACGTCAAGTATATACATCCCTGCAAAGCTTTTAAATTGTTCCCCCACTCTATATATTAATGTAGCTTTCTCACTGTTAGGAAAGCATAACTGCATGGGTAGGAAAACTAAGGCCCGGGGGCCAGATCGCCTTCTAAATCCGGCCTGCGGACGGTCCGGGAATCAGCATGTTTTTACATGAGTAGAATGTGTCCTTTTCTTTAAAATGCATCTCTGGGTTATTTGTGGGGCCTGCCTGGTGTTTTTATATGAGTAGAATGTGCCCTTTTATTTAAACTGCATCTCTTGTGGGGCATAGGAATTTGTTCATTTCCCCCCCCCCTCCACAAAATATAGTCTCCCCCCCCCCACAAGGTCTGAAAAAGTTTGCTGACCCCTGCATAACTGCAAATAAAGAAATCCAAAGCATGTACTTCTCAGAAGTGTTTAATGGCCCAACGATATAGTAAGCAAGACTCTTCTTCTGAGATTCATACCTACAAATTCTGTGTAAGACAAGAGGGAGACGAAAAGCACAAAACCACCAGAGTGCCAGTATGCTAAATATATGCAGTATGAATCAACTCGTGGAAAATCAGGTTAACCAAAGGCCAACTCACAAGTCCTAACTGGGAAGCTTCATTACTAAACTTTTCTGGATATTGTTTTAAAATTTGTATTTAAAAAAATGGGCGCAGTATATAGGCTCAATGCAGCAACAACAGCATTGTTATGTAAACTTTCATTCCTCATAATAATAATAATAAATAATAAATTTTATTTATACCCCACCCTCCCTGGCCAGAGCCGGGCTCAGGGCGGCTAAGACCAGTAAAATTAAAGTAAAAACATAATGGGGGGGGGCCAATTTAAAATACAGGTTAAAATGCAATTTAAAATGCAGCCTCATTTTAAAAGTAGCCCACAGATCAAAACCATAAGGGGAGGGAAACACAAGGGTCAGACTGAGTCCAAACCAAAGGCCAGGCGGAATGGCTCTGTCTTGCAGGCCCTGCGGAAAGATGTCAAGTCCCGCAGGGCCCTAGTCTCTTGTGACAGAGCGTTCCACCAAGTCGGGGCCAGTACTGAAAAGGCCCTGGCCCTAGTTGAGACCAATCTAACCACCTTGTGACTTGCGACCTCCAATGTGTTGTCATTTGTGGACCTTTAAAGTCATCTGCGGGGCATACCAGGAGAGGCGGTCCCGTAGGTATGTGGGTCCTAGGCCACATGTATGCTTCCTGCCCCATTGACAAACACTTCGCTTGTAAAATTACCCACTAGCAATTCCAAGCCGGCCCATCCTAAGAAACCAAGATTTTGCTTTTTTAGAGGGGAAGGGAATGAAAATGAAAAGCCAAGCCATCGCATTGCAACCAGGCCTTCACTCAAGGAAGAAAAAGGATACGAAGAAAAAAGATCTCCGGACGTCATCCAAATGAAGTTGTCGGAACTGTGTTAGATCATTAGTGTATGAAAAGCTGAGAGCAGCAAGCTGTAAAAGAGAGAAGAGAAATCAATGCCACGATGTCAGCTGGCATCCTGTTGATATTAAAGGTATATTTTCCGGGGAGCAAATGAGAATTTAAAGAGTTATTCCTTCAGAGAAGCCCGTGTCTGTTGCTACGATAGCATCTTCCCCAACAGTTTTATTATACTTTAATGACTCTCAATAAAGTTATCGCTCAAGCAGGATGATCAAGTGGAAATGCTTCTGCTGCCTTAGGTAAAGAAATAACTCCCCGAACTTTCCATTTGCTCTCTTATTTCTTCCTGCTTTTCCCCAAACGTCCTGGAAGGAGACATATTTTCATAATTCAGAAAAAAGGTGATTTTTGCAGCTGAAGCATTCTCCTCTAGTGAGCTATAGCGGGAAGCAACGGAGGTGCCGTATCCGCGACTGCTGGTTAATTCCTTCCCTCTGGTGCAGTGTTGATTTACGTGGATTGACAGCATAGCACCTGTGATAGGAATTTTATGGTCTTAGATATATGGCAACGTTCATAACCACACGTACATAGATCAGCACAGGAAAGCCAACCTGGAACCATTTTGATTCCCAAACTGACCAAATGTTGTCTCTGCAAGGTCAAACTGGAAAAGTCTCCCCATTGTCTCTCTCCTCACAAATCCTGTCTCAAGGATATGTCTGTTTGAATAAGGTGTGAGTCTGTGACCTGGCCCAGGAAATAAGTATTTTACCACTACAAAAGAATGGCCAGGCTCCCCGGGAAATCCAATCAAGTAACTTGCCAGACAGGAGATAAACTGTAACAAGAGAAAAACAACATTTAAATTTCTGTGATGTAGGTGGGATGTATCTGAGGGGTGGTCTTAGATTACACCCCTTCTGTGATGTATGCATAATGTTTCTGGGGGTGGTCTTGATCTAGATAATGGGAATTTCAAAAGTCTTTATAAGCTCTTGCACACCATCTTTCTGGGTCCTCCTCCTCTCCTGCGTGTGAGGGAGTACCCTGTTGCAACAGATGAATAAAGATCAAGCTTACTAGCTGCTTTGCTTCTCAATATTCTCTGGTTGGCCTCTGTTATTTTCTCCTACCAATAGGGAACCTATGTAAGGACTCTATATGGGCTCTTGGATACCCCATAAGGGAAAAGGGCAATATTTTTATTTACAACAGATGGCGACCACGCACGAAGGGACTTTTGGTTACCCGGATTCTGGAAGCGAGGAAGGACTGGTTATCCAGCGCGCACCAGGCAGTTTGCCAGGAGGAATAACCAGTCTTCCATCGATCCCAGGGTCTGGAAATAACTGGAGGTTCAGCGGGGCTAACCAGAGGAAGCAACGCTTGATCAGGCCGGCCTTAAACAACCAGTCAAGAGATCGTGGGATCACCAGGAACAGCGCATGCGGAAGTGAGTATTAAGTAGGAAACACGGGTAGTGGGTTGGGTTCTCTAAACCACAGCAACCAAAATTCTTTAATTCTTCCTTTTCCCTTCAATTCTAAAATTTCTACTTTTTTCCTCATCTAAAAATTGCCTTCTCCTTTCTGTCCCCTCGATCTCAACACCAGCCCTAGCCCTTCGGAGTATGCCCAGGCAAAAGTTGTGTGTGACTTCTTTCATTTCCCTTCTATGCTGACCTATTCCTTCGGAGTTTTGCCCAGAAAAAGGTCGTACTTTTTCTTCTGTACTGAAAACTATAACTCCCAGGTGCAGCCGCACCTCTGCCATGGCGATCTTTGTTAGAGATGACCTGTGAGCAGAGAAAGCAAGGGCACCTGATTCCTTTCCTTCTTTGTCATTTCTGAGTCCCAATCTGGCACTGCGCTACGCAAGCGTCCAGTAGGGAACTCTCAGGTTAGATTGTAAGAGGCAGGAGGTTGCTGTGGGCTCCCTGGCTGAGTAATGACCAAAGGGGGGGTTTGAGATCGCTGACCGCACTGTTAGCTTAGTAGCCAGGAAAGGCCAACAGCTGTACCAGCCTAGTAAGTCAGGCCAGACGAACGGCGGTGTGTCACAGTACTAATTCTCGGAGTTGTCCAAATTGAGTGTACTGTGGGTTATTTATTGTGTTTCCTGAATAGTGGGGATAAAACCCCGACTGCAGTATAAAAGTAAAAGCTAGCGCTATTAAAAATTCTTAATAAAATGGGTGCACCTCAATCAAAAGAAATGAACCCACAGATTCCTGGCGTGAAAGAAGCCAATTGGTGCTTACTTCCCGCCTGGACTCTGACAGTCCCCTTCAATTTGTGTTTAAGAAACGTTTTTCCTGTGTTTAAATTGTACTTAGGCAACATCCAGCAGCTGCTTATCTTAAATGTGCCATCTAAAATAAAAATGCAAGCTTGCTCCAAGTTCTAAATCTAAGAAAGCCATGTTGAACGTTATCAATCTTAAACAAGACAAAAATTGAGAATGAAGTGTGCAAATGTTTGTTATTTGAGAGAGGCTCTAAGAGTTTTTCTCCCAAGTGGTAAAATCCTGTACACGTGCTACTTGTGTTCTGAAAGGAGGATTACCCCACCTCCTTCCTCTAGTTTAAGTGAGGGTGATTTTAAGTCTAATGGTAAATGATGTTTTGTTGTAACTTTTGAGTTTGTGAGTACACCTGTGTTCCAGTCTATTTTGGAACATGAAGTTAACCTAATGTTTCTGCTGCAAAAGCCTAGTTGAGCAAAATTGCTGTCTCAAACTAAAATGCAGTGTATGTATTTCATTAAGCACATGCCTATGAAAGGATGGTGTTCTTTCTAAGAAAATTGTTATTAAATGTAGAGGCTTCCATGGCCAGCAAAATTCTATGAGTCCAGTCCAGATATCAGTCTCTATAAGACTTCCTGGCCTCTTTTCTTAGAAAATGCCCCCTTGTTTCATTCTGTCTCTTTCAGGTTTTTTTCTTCTTTTCTTCTCCTTCTTTCTTCTGTGCCAGGTAAATTTACTCCCGAGTAAGCTTCCTTTAAAGGAAACTGCAAAAGGGGGGGGGCATAGATTAGGCTTACTATTCCTCTGCAAGTTCAGGAAAATTTGTTCACTTTTGTATTCCTTTTAAATCAAATCTATGGCTGTTTTAATTATTTGTGAGTGGTTATATCAATTGAATTAACTTTGCTTTATAAGGGATCCTCTCCCTATCTTAGGAAAAATGTTCACTTCAATCTTCCTTTAAAGATACTTTCTCTAGGAACTTGCACTCATTAGTCTAAGGAAGTAAACTCTCACTCAAACTAGCTTCAAGATCTGCTAAAAGGGTTCTGTATAAGTTGGGTACTTTTATTTTCCTCTTCATTAGTACATGATAGGCGCATGGTTTGTGATAGGCGCATGGCTTGTGATCTCTTCCCCAGTTGTGTCTGTGTACATAAGTATGTGTGTGTCTCTCTGGTAGTACAAATCTTGCTATGAACCCTGTATTTTAGGGTTGGACTAGATGACCCCAAGGTCCCTTTCAACTTTCCCAATTTGTGGCTGATGAGTTGAAATTCAGCCCAGATTTGCTCTTTGTTTTTAAAGGTGAGAGGTGAAAGCTGTGATGTTTTGAAGCAGAACTGGTGATATCAGGCATTTGAGTGATTACAGTGTTTATCATTTTGTCTATTATTTTGAATACTTGAATTGCTGAGTTTCTCTTTTTTGTTTTAAAAATCTAACCCTATTTTAAAAATCTACTCCTTACCCTTCCCTTCCCTTATTCAAATTCTAATTTAGCCAAAAGATGCAACATTTTCAATAGTATAAAAGGTTTGCTGAGACATGAACTCTGCACATGCACAGAGGCTAGATCAACTTACAAAGTGAGAAAGGAGGGGGGAGAGAGGAGGTTTGGAGAGGTGGGCTACAGGGAGTTCAAAGCACTCCCACTGTGAGTTCCTCTCTTGAGTAGTTTGCCTCCCCAATGGGGATTTAACAGTTTTTGTTTGTTTGTTTGTGTATATGTCTATGCATTTTAGGAACAGCATTTCCTGGCAGACTTCTCACATGAAATAATTTTCTCTTTTAACAGGATATGTGAACCCCATTAACAAAGTGTTTGTCCCTTCTTTTCTCCCACAGCACAAATGATAATGAGGGGATGCAAACAGTGATTTAAATACTCTATAAAAAGTAATTGTATTTGTATTTCTTTTGTCTTTCTTCCCTTAAAGCCAAACAGTCACTTTCTTTCTGTTCAGCAAAACAAGTCTGAAGCCCTGCTATATTAGTTGATTTTCCTCTATCTCTGACACTTTTTTAGGTTACAAATAATCTGTTTTTCATTTATTAATCAGTTTTTCATTGGGTTGTTAGAATGCCAAAACAAGTTACTTCAGGTGACTTCAGGTTAAAAACAAAAAAACAAATTGTGTGTCTTAGCATTTATTTATTTTTTGTTCCTCATAGGTCATTGTGTGTGTGTGTGTGTGTGTGTGTGTGTGTGTGTGTGTGTGTTTTACTTTGGGGACATGTCCATCACATGTTGAAAGTCATTTTCATCAAGTTCTACTTATCAGATAGCACATGCTGAATTTGAACCTTTTTTCCATTGTTTTACCATTTTTTTCAGTCCAGTGGTAATCTGTGTGGTTTTGATAATATCTTATTATTATTTAATAATAATTCTTTTCTAAATTTGATGTCTTTGTGTCAAGTATGTTTTCATCTGACTGGTAATCTAATTTTTTGCTTTCTTTTTTATTTTTTAACCTTTGTTGTATTTTTTACAGTTCTCTTTCTATACACGTGGAGTAATTTTTTATGTAATAATATGGGGGGAACAACAAAAACTAAGTGAAGGAAAGCAAACAAACTTAGCAGATAATAACAGTAATTATATGAAAATGTGATAATAATATTAAAATGAGTAAAATGCTTAACATGCTAAGATTTTATTATTTGCAGCTAATAACTCAAGGAGATTGGGGGGGGGGCTTTTGCTCCTTCTTTTTCTAACTGTCTTTTAAGTCCAAAAAACCCTGCCCCCTTACAGGATATCACTTCTACAGATGTGCAATGATGAAAAGCAGCAACAACCCCTCAGTTCTTCGCCATCACAAGACCTGCAACACCAGAGTTTTCAAAGTGGCCACAGCTATCTCTTTAAAATGATATAGACTGATGGGGAGTGGGGCTGACAAAGGGGGGAGGACTTGAATTGCAAGGACATTTTCCCACTTTTGAACCTTAAGACTGTGCTCCAGGATTCAAAAGATACATGTGTAAAAGATCACAATTGTGTCAAGATATGCAACTGATATTTAATTAGGTTTTTTTTTTGTATTATGTGTTATTATGTAAGAATGTTGAAATGTGTCTGACAGTGTGATTTCCACAAAGGGGGGCAATTTTTGTGTGTAATTGTTTTTATGTTTAATGTCTTATTGCTTACACACCAATGGAGAATTCTCATGCATTTTATACTTGCTAATAGCTCACACTATTGTGTAGTCCAATGTTTAGCTCAATTTATAACCACATTTCATTGTTCCACCTGGCCCTCTGCCAACTTTCCCTATCCATTTTAAAATGTGTTAAACCTCGTTTTGCCAAGGACAAGCTTCTGGATCCATAAAACACCAGGTACATGAAGGTGCAAATGCTTTGGTTTAGCAGGAATGATCCCTTATAGAGTTAAATTGACTTATTTGGACAAAGTGCCCTTTTAAGAATGGTTTTCTTTTAACAGATTGGTTTGAAGAGTTGAGAACCATGGGGCAAGATAAATTCAAATTGGACTCAGTTTGAATTGGGCAAGTGTATCCAGGCTGCAATTAGCTTTTTGGTCCTTTAAGTGCAAGTGAGCAACTTCCATGAGTGCAAGACCACAGCCTATAATAAAATCCCATAGCTAAAGGCCAAGGCAAAGGCATCTCCCTCACGAGATGCCCAAACCTGTGCCAGCTATGGTGAATGCCAGGCGACATGGTTAAATGAAAGCCCCGAGGGGATTCAACAGACAGGATGTGTTGCTGTAGCACTATGTCAGTGTGAGACCACAGAAGAGCTAGCTTGACACCTGAGAAACACACAAAAATGGCGAAGGACAAAACACCAACTGCATTTTTCAGTCATTAGTGGACCTTCCTGCTAGGTGTAAAGCATAGAACACTATTGAGTAAATGGTATCTCCCAAAGTGTTAGAATGCCACAAGTAATTTAGTAGCAAAACGCAACATGTGTTATTTTTATATACAAAGACATCCATTTACAAAAAGGGGGGATAATGTGATAGGAATTTTATGGTCTTAGATATATGGCAACGTTCATAACCACACGTACATAGATCAGCACAGGAAAGCCAACCTGGAACCATTTTGATTCCCAAACTGACCAAATGTTGTCTCTGCAAGGTCAAACTGGAAAAGTCTCCCCATTGTCTCTCTCCTCACAAATCCTGTCTCAAGGATATGTCTGTTTGAATAAGGTGTGAGTCTGTGACCTGGCCCAGGAAATAAGTATTTTACCACTACAAAAGAATGGCCAGGCTCCCCGGGAAATCCAATCAAGTAACTTGCCAGACAGGAGATAAACTGTAACAAGAGAAAAACAACATTTAAATTTCTGTGATGTAGGTGGGATGTATCTGAGGGGTGGTCTTAGATTACACCCCTTCTGTGATGTATGCATAATGTTTCTGGGGGTGGTCTTGATCTAGATAATGGGAATTTCAAAAGTCTTTATAAGCTCTTGCACACCATCTTTCTGGGTCCTCCTCCTCTCCTGCGTGTGAGGGAGTACCCTGTTGCAACAGATGAATAAAGATCAAGCTTACTAGCTGCTTTGCTTCTCAATATTCTCTGGTTGGCCTCTGTTATTTTCTCCTACCAATAGGGAACCTATGTAAGGACTCTATATGGGCTCTTGGATACCCCATAAGGGAAAAGGGCAATATTTTTATTTACAACACACCTAATAACTTCTTATTTCCATTGCTCCCACATTAGAGCACTCAACTGGATAATCGCACTCAGCCAGGTTACTGCAGAGCAAACTGAGCTAGCTCCAGAGAGAGTAAGCATGGTTTGGTTTCTGTCATTCTCCTAGGTGCCAGTTCAGGTGTGGGGAACCTTTGGCCCTCCAGAAATTGCTTTGAAAAAAATTCAAAAAACATTTATTCAAAAGTGACAATAAAATACATTTTCAGTCAATATACCTGTACAGTGGTACCTCAGGTTACATACGCTTCAGGTTACAGACTCCGCTAACCCAGAAATAGTACCTCGGGTTAAGAACTTTGCTTCAGGATGAGAACAGAAATCGTGCTCCGGCGGTGTGGCAGCAGCCGGAGACCCCATTAGCTAAAGTGGTGCTTCAGGTTAAGAACAGTTTCAGGTTAAGAACGGACCTCCAAAACGAATTAAGTACTTAACCCGAGGTACCACTTTATTCCCTCCACAGACACCTCTGTGATGGTGCTGGCATTAAATTAACCTGTTCTGGTCTCCCTTTCCCCCCACCTTTTATTGAAGAACAGATATTTCTGAACCACAACTCCCATCATGCTTGCTGGGGCTGATGGGAGTTGTAGTCCAGCAGCATCAGGAGGACCAAAGGCTCTCCACACCTGCTCTAGTTTCTCGGTGTAACTGCTAGGGGCTTTGCGCCAGTGGGCTACATTGACTTTTATGGGATCTGCCTGTGCTGTCTTCACCCCTGCAGCCAACCTGAATGCTACATGACCACAGCCTAAAACAGGCATAGGCAAACTCGGCCCTCCAGATGTTTTGGGACTACAACTCCCATCATCCCTAGCTAACAGGACCAGTGGTCAGGGGTGATGGGAGTTGTAGTCCCAAAACATCTGGAGGGCCGAGTTTGCCTATGCCTGGCCTAAAGGGTGGGTTTAAAATCACTGGGCCTTTCCCACTTCCACCCATCAATTTTAAACATATGGTAAGAGTTTGCATCTGCCTAGTGGAAATGGCTGCTGGTACTTGGGATTTTGCATCAACGCTCCCTGGTCCATGACCCTTTTGGGCCAGGCTAGTTGAGGGGAAGAGAATCCTTTTCTTTTATTTGACAATAATAATGCCTAGCCAAATAATGCCTAGACAACACACACCAGAAGCAATGAAGTCTAATCAAAGTTAGTGTCCAGTAACTAAATGTCTAAGTGGTAGGCAGCCCTGTTCAGGGAAGTTTTTAATATGTGACATTTTAGTGTATCTTTCATCTTTGTTGGAAGCCGCCCAGAGTGGCTGGGGAAACCCAGCCAGATGGGCGGGGTACAAATAATAAATTATTATTATTATTATTATTATTATTATTATTATTATTATTATTATTATGGTATTTACCTACAGTGAAAATAATGGTTACCTTTGGCTTTGGTGAAATGCCGTAATGTTGTGCTGCTTCTTGTTCCATATTTATCCACACAAACATCAACAAAGCCAACGCCAGGGGGAAAAGTGCTTCATATCTACGTCAAAATACATTTGAAATTAAAAAACAACAACCCAGCCATCAGATTTATTTTTCCTCCACCTCCCTTCCATAACAAATGCTACTAGGTTGGGTGTTTGCGTGTGGCAGGACGGTGGTTTGGCAACTTGTTCAACAACTGTGTTGGCCACAGTCAAGCTGAGCTTTCCATATTCACGTTACTTGCAGATTGTTCCGATTAATACAGAAAATGCCAAACAGTTGGAAGAAATATTGCCCTTACTTGGCAATTCTCTCCTCGTTTGAAATTGTTACCTTCAAGTCGGGTTCTAGTAAACTGGCAAGTACTATTTATCAGCCTCAGAAATTTATCATCACCTTAGAAATTGGCTGTTTTGTTTGAGCTACGTGTTGCGGATGTGGCAAAATTATTTTTAGGGAGAAGTGAACCGAGATGGCCACATTCTGTTGTTCTCAGAAAGCTGGAATGCTTGAAAAATTCAAAATGGCTACTGCCATCAAAGGTGACTGCCTTCTTTTCCACTACAGGGAGCCAATTTCATAATGGTCAAAAGATGAATGCATTCAGAAAAACACACACACACACACATACACACTATTACAGAGTGAACCGACTGTTCCTCCAGCAGCCCTTTTTGAGAGCTACTGTATTAAAATACTATGACAAAAGAAAGGGCACTGATTGCAGCTTGCTAAAAATATAAACCTCAGTGTGACATTCCATACAACTCTATTATTACATTTGAAATACTAGGGGAAACTTCTTCTTTTTTTACATTTGGATTCACCGCCCTTTTCTTTTAGTAATAATATTTCAACCCAAGATGCTTTATTTAAAAGCATAGGTTTAAAAGTGGGGGCAGGGATTTCATCTCTTCAAATTTCTGTGTCAAATTCACAAATTTTGGATTGAATTGTTGTTTATCTCCAAATGCTGTTGGAGATCATAAGAAGTGAAAACTGAATGATTCAAACACTTGTTTTTATTTGATCCCCCTGTTCTGATTATTCCTTCCTCTTTTTTACTTTCTGGTTTCTACTGTATTTTGAAATCATAGTGTGTGTGTGTTAGCTACCATATGTGTTCTCATGAATCAATGCAATCAAAGGAGCTACCGAAAAATGTTTCAGAGTGTCATACAAATCACTGGCTAAATGTTTACTCCACGACGTCGGCAATGAGATTTAAACACACACAGCATCTGGAACTTTGCTTCTTACTGGTTAAATGCAATGGAAGAATGACAAGAATCTGGCAAAATGAAAATACATGACTTTAAAATTGCTTAGGCAAGAGAAAAGCAAATATATATATATATATATGCTGGAAATTCATTTATAAAGTAGAGAGAGAATTACCCTGTACTAAGCAGAAGGTATGTTGACATCAGGGAAAGAAATATGCTCAGCAACCTCGGGAAGAGAAATGTGGGGCTTAGCAGTGGCACTACCAAGGACGAACCTGCAATAAACACAATATCATCTGTCAACACCGACATATTTGAATACCCCCCTCAATGACTCTCAAAGCTTGGGAGCAATGTACGACTTGTGTAGTTTGCATTCACATTCCTAGAAGCTAGGGTGCAGGAAAATGGTTTCTTTCCTCACTCTTTGAATTGAAAGCAGTGGAATATCCACCACAAAGCAAAAACAAAACAAAAAAAACCATCTGCTACAACAATTCTGAATTTACCCCATGAAAAGAGGTGGCCAAGTTTGGATACAACTTTTTTCATGGGATTTTGCACCACTCATCCAATAGCCTTATATTGTTGTTTGTTGTTTAGTCGTGTCCGACTCTTCATGACCCCATGGACCAGAGCACACCAGGCACTTCTGTCTTCCACTGCCTCCCGCAGTTTGGTCAAACTCATGCTGGTAGCTTCGAGAACACTGTCCAACCATCTCATCCTCTGTCGTCCCCTTCTCCTTGTGCCCTCCATCTTTCCCAACATCAGGGTCTTTTCCAGGGAGTCTTCTCTTCTCATGAGGAGCCTCAGCTTCACGATCTGTCCTTCCAGTGAGCACTCAGGGCTGATTTCCTTCAGAATGGATAGGTTTGATCTTCTTGCAGTCCATGGGACTCTCAAGAGTCTCCTCCAGCACCATAATTCAAAAGCATCAATTACCAGGCTCAATCGTGCTTATTTGGACAATTGAAGTAAGCATGCCTGAGTTGTTTCTCTTGAAGGAGTACTTTGGTGCTGGAATGACTACGTATATATGAACGGGGCCCAAGCTGGAATGTAGGGAGAAACAGCTTGAAAGGTAAAAGGTAAAGGACCCCTGGACAGTTAAGTCCAGTCAAAGGCAACTATGGGGTTGCGGCACTCATCTCGCTTTCAGGCTGAGGGAGCCGGCGTTTGTCCACAGACAGCTTTCCGGGTCATGTGGCCAGCATGACTAAATGGCTTCTGGTGCAACAGAGCACCATGACAGAAACCAGAGCACACAGAAACGCTGTTTACCTTCCCGCCACAGTGGTACCTATTTATCTACTTGCACTGGCGTGCTTTCAAACTGCTAAGTTGTAGAGAGAAACAGCTTGAAAGACTTAGAACAGAGCCTTCCAAACTTTTCATACTGGTGACGCACTTTTTAGACATGCATCATTTCGCGACACAGCAATTCAGTTTTACTAGCAAACCGGATGTTAAACTAAGCCCTTTCCAGCCCCGGGAGGAATGCAGGAAGCATTCGCACGATACACCTATACACTGCAGCCAACACACTTACGTTTCATGACACACAGTTTGGAAAGCTCTGACCTAGAGGCTGGAAGTAGCCTGCCTTATCACAAGAGGCACCGAGCAAAATATCAACTGGAAGAAGAGAACAAAAAGCATTCCTCCAGTTCCAGTTTTTGCAGCATCGACGCTATGCATCTGAACTCCACAACAGTTAATGATGCATCTCATTAATGCCAGGCTGAGCTATTAATCTCCAAACCACAGTCCACTTCTAAATCAACATCACTCATGTGAGCTCCAAGAGGGTGCTGATATTCTCCTTTTCTTTTTTCCCAGGATGGTGCTTATGGATACTTCTATTTATGTATAATCACAGAACATTACCTTTCTGGAACCAGCTGCTGCCAGTCAAGGACATGTCCCTTCAGGTTAAACTCTTAAACAGCAGGAAATGTGTGTCTATATACATGTCTTTACATGCCGGACCAGGACAATCCCAGTTTTTTATTTGTATTTCTTTACTTCATAAAATTTATATACCACTTGATTGTAGGAAAAAATCTCAAAGCGGTTACCGTTTTCCCATGACTGCATTAAGGACCTTGGTGGGATAAAAGGTGGGTTATTTAGAAGAGGTAGGGCTGCATCCATGGGACGCGGGTGGCGCTGTGGGTAAAACCTCAGTGCCTAGGACTTGCCGATCGCATGGTCGGCGGTTCGAATCCCCGCGGCGGGGTGCGCTCCCGTCATTCAGTCCCAGCGCCTGCCAACCTAGCAGTTCGAAAGCACCCCCGGGTGCAAGTAGATAAATAGGTACCGCTTACTAGCGGGAAGGTAAACGGTGTTTCCGTGTGCGGCTCTGGCTCACCAGAGCAGCGATGTCACACTGGCCACGTGACCCAGAAGTGTCTTCGGACAGCGCTGGCTCCCGGCCTATAGAGTGAGATGAGCGCACAACCCTAGAGTCTGGCAAGACTGGCCCGTACGGGCAGGGGTACCTTTACCTTTACCTTTAGGGCTGCATCCAGACCCATAGCTGACCCATTGACACTAATGGAACAAGGTAGTCATGGCTACCTTCGTTCCCATTGATTTCAGTGGCATGACTGTCTGGCCTGAATGCCTATTTTATTTTTTTTATATTTGTGTGTGTGTGTGTGTGTGTGTGTGTGTAAATAAACAAACATTATTTTATTATTACACTTTGTAGCCATGATCGTTATACATCAACTAAGTTTGCTTGCAATTAAAGAGAAAAGAAAAATAACATATGAAGGGGAAAAGGGGGCAGCATAGTAACACTCCCCCCCCAAAAAAAATCTCAGTGAATAGATTCAAAGATAGAATGTTTTTTTCAAAAATGCTGATGTGAGCAGAAAACTCTGAACTGATGAAAAGTTTATTGGGTCGGGGAGGGCAGGGGGCAGGAGAAGCCACCTGTTCATTCGACCTCGAAGATTCAAGTCTCCCTCCAGCAGGGGGAGGAGCGGCAGGAGCTCTGCATCCAGGATAATCCCAGTTAAGGAAAGTAGTGCTTACCTAATGTTGTCCAGCTAATAATCTGATTTGTTGTAGGCAGGCCTTGTTTGTTGTGAAGACTACTGCGAGTACTGTTCACGATGTAAGTTGACAGTGCCAGACTGAGAAACTATGAAAGGAAAGGAAAGGGAGCAATTAATCTGGGTGGTTCCACTATTCTGCAAAGACACCAAAACTTAAGCGTATAAACCAAAACCGACAAAAAGAAAGGAAACGGAAGCAGATTTGGCACTTTTAGCTGGAAAAAGCACCCATGTTTAAAGGGCAAGACACTTGTACAGCTCTCCCACTGAGCACATGTGTTTAAATGGCTGGGGTTCCAAATGCCCCCATGAAGAACGAAATAGTACGTAACCCATCATGCCCTGCCATGTGTATATATTATGGGGAACTCTGGTCCTGTAAATGAGCATGTACAACTGAAAGCTTCACAGAGATATTTGTCATTGAAATGCACAGTAGGATTCAAGATGTGATGTGCGAATCTGCACTTGCCCTACATGACTTAAGTTCTTGATGTGAGTAGGGCAGATACGACTGGCTATCCCATTTAACAAGCAGGAAAAAAATAGCCTCTACCAGTATGAAAGAGCAGTGGGACACATGTGTGCCGTCACAACAGCTTTTCTATAAGCTTTGCAGCATGCTGGCCCCTACAAGGACGCATTTTCTGCATCCCCTGCTCCCTTAGGGGATGGGATAATTGTCAGGAGCTCATCCTACACTCGAGTAGGACCATGGCAGAGACACATGCCCTCCTGGTCTATCGTTCGGGAGCTTCAAAAGCGTTCTTCAGCCCAAACATCACAGCGACTGATGCCAACAGACATTGGCACACTTAGGGATCCACAGAGTCTTCGCAGCTTGCGTATCAGACCTCAGCAACTCAGCATTTTGGCTAACCTACTTTATTTACATATAAACACACACAGAGCACTGCAACATGGCTCCCTCTCTCTCTAGCATCAGACAGCAAAGAGAAAAAGAACAAAGGACAATAGTCCAGCTTCACGGAACACAGTAACACAAACATCTTGTCTCCGTCACTTCCCGCTCTGTGGAGTCAAAACATACACTGTCATGTGATAGACAAAAATCCCATTACTGCAATCATGGAGCAGGAATTCTAACATCAGTAGCCCTGTGGTAGAGCAATGGTTTGCATGCAAAAGGTCCCATCCCCAACACCTGCAGCGGGGAAAAAAGATTAGGTAGCAGGTGATGGCAAAGACCAGAAGAAGAGTTTGGATTTGATATCCCGCTTTATCACTACCCGAAGGAGTCTCAAAGTGGCTAACATTCTCCTTTTCCTTCCTCCCCCACAACAAACACTCTGTGAGGTGAGTGGGGCTGAGAGACTTCAGAGAAGTGTGACTAGCCCAAGGTCACCCAGCAGCTGCATGTGGAGGAGTGGAGACGCAAATCTGGTTCACCAGATTACGAGTCTACCACTCTTAACCACTACACCACACTGGCTCTGTGACCTTCAAGGGTTCCTACCACTCAGTGCAAACTGCACTGGGCTTCATGATCTGGAATAATTCAGCACCCTAAGCAGCAACATTGCGGAAATGATGCAGGTCAGACCACAGTGTCGCAGGTAACTGGTGCTTTGCCCACAGTGATGCTGGAGTTGGAAGCGGGCTACTTGCATCCTCTTGCTGGCATCAATTCCCCCAACTCCATCTCTATACGAGCTCAGTAGCTCATATGGAGGCAGTCAGGTTATTTGTTCTGAACTGCTTATGCAGTTACTGTGGTTTTACATGGTACCGGAAAACCTCAGCTCAATCTCAATTTAGCTTTCTGCAGAATTGGCTTGTAGGATGTCTCCCTCTCCCCAAAGGTTCTTGGTTCTTAACATACTATTCAGAATCTATCCTTTCACTTTGTCAGGCTGGTTTTCTTTGCTTGGAAAAAATATATACAGTAGTTTCAATGCCATGTAGCAACAGTGCTCTTTTGCAAAAATGTTCAGTAATACTGTTCAGGATTATGGGAAAAGCTTGCCAAGTAGCCTGGGCACAGCAAGAAAAGTTAAGAACTACATAAAAAAATCTAAAAATGCAGAAGCTCTAGGAACCACATACTGCTTAACATATTTCAGTTGGTCATGTTTTCTTGGAGGCATTAAGTATTGTATAACCCCATTATGTTTTGGATGCCACCGTAAAGTATTCAGCAACTCCCAGAGCAAACTGTTGATTCATACTTGCATAACTGCATTTCACGCTTGATTTCACCTAGGCAGAATAAATAGGGAAACGAAACAAACTTTTGGAGGAAGGCTTTCAACAAAGTTTATTTAAGAGCTAGACCTGTCAATAGGAGTCCATTTCCAAGCTTACAGAGTTACAGATTAGAGAGGTAATTAGAATAGATCACAAAGCAGCAGATATCTGGCACAGGTTTCTATGCTGGTTTAATAAAACTTTGCCTGGCGTGCCGTCATGTGACAATCCACAGAGAGGGCATTAAGTAATATATGCTGGGCACTCTCTCTGTCTCTTTTTCCTGCCCTACACAACAACAGCTTAGACTTCAGACTTGAAAATTAATTTAATGCAAACCTTTTCCCCACAACAGCCAGTAAAGGCACTAGCCAGAGTCATCCTGCCGTTCCACTTTATGTTTGTCTATCAATCAAGTTTTATTACAGAGGAACTGAAGTTATTTCCAGCTTCGTCCTTACTTTGCAGCTGGATGGCCATAAAGGATAGAGCAGCAAGCCTACGCCCCACATTTGCCTGTTCACTGGAGTCTATAGGGAACTGAAACCGGTGATACTGAACTGTTTGGAGTGGATAAGACAAGGCACTCCAAAAGGGCCTCTCCAAATTGGGTGTGTGGGCAGTAAAACAGCAAATTTAATTCTATACAAACAAGCGTGAGATAAAACTGCCTGTATTGTAATGCCCTTACACAAATCAGGGCTTTTAAGTACAGAGAGGAAACAAGTAAGAAGGGACATGATAAAGGTGTATCTAATATATGAAGTGGACAGAGTGAAGTACCGTATTTTTTGCTCCATAAGGCGCACCGGACCATAAGGCACACCTAGTTTTTAGAGGGGCAAATCAAGAAAAAAAATCTTACTTCCCCCCTCAGCCCCAAAGAGCAAAGAAGCCAAGACAGCGAGCGGGATCCATCCCACTGGCTGTCTTGGCTTCCTCTTTAGCCGCGCGCAACCTCTCTGGCAAGGAGAGGCTGCGCGCGGCTATGGCAATACCCCCACCTCCCGCAAAAGCCCACAGGAGCTGCGCGCTCCTTAAAGGAGCGCGAGGCTCCTGTGGGCTTTTCTACGAGGAGGGAGAAGGGACTGACTGGCCGCGTCAGTCCCTTCTCCCTCCTGAGGAAAAGCCTGCAGGAGCCGCGCGGAGCTTGTGTGCGGCTTTTGAGGGCTTTTACTGCCTGCCTCCCCCCTGCATTCGCTCCATAAGATGCACACACATTTCCCCTTATTTTTGGGGAGAGGGAAAGTGTGTCTTATGGAGCGAAAAATACGGTATTTCTTCCTGTCTCATAATACTAGAACTCAGGGAGATCAGATGAAGTTTGTAGTAATGGGATGCTGGAAGATTCAAGACAGGAGAAAAAAGAAAGCACTTTCTGCTCCCTATGGAATTCACTCCGCAACGAAAGAGTCGTCTTTTAGCAGGATTATTGCAATAACCTGCAGTTTCACAACAGTGTATATTTAAAGTTGATGAATAAAAGAATAAGTTAACTTAGAATATGCAGGAAATGTAAAAAAAAAAAAAAAATTAAGGAACCGAAGAAAGAGGAAGTCAAGTTTTGAAATGTTAGGATCGTAAAACTATCTAAATGTATATAACTGAAAATCATAAGTAATTCTTTTTTAAAAAAAGAACCTCGTCTTTTGTATCACTTAATAAAACAAATATTTCTAAGCAGTTGTCATTGAAACAACAGAAGTACAATGTCATTCAATAATCCTAAAAAATAGGACCAAACAGAACAAAACTCTAATGAAGTTGTAACTTTAGTTTCTATTGTACACTGTTAAATGATTTTATTCATTTTGCTTTTTTAATAATAATAATAATTTTATTATTTATACCCCGACCACCTGGCTTGGTTTTTTACTTTCCCCCCCCCCATTGTTTTTTACCAAACATTTAAATTTATTTGCAGGGGAGGAGATCCACATAGAGATTTTATTTACAGTTAAGCAGTAAAGAAAATTTACAAAATACAGTGGTTCACCTCTGGTTGTGTATCCTTCGGGATACGTATGTGGCAAACCCGGAAGTATTTTTCCAGGTTTTGCCGCACGCACATGCGCAGAAGCGCACACGCGCTAGCACAGAAGCGGTCCCTCCAGTTGCGGAAACCTCGGGATCCGACCAGAGCTCCGGAATGGATCCCGTCCGCAACCGGAGGCACCACTGTAAATATAAGCTATAGATTACAAATAAAACTGAGCAGTGTACACAACAGAGAACTAAGAGTCAGAGTCCAGGAAAGCTCGGGTAAATGTATAAGTCTTCAAGAGGCATTTAAAGGCCATTACGATCTCTTGCTCACAAATTACCCAAGGGAGGGAATTCCAGTTGGTGGGTTTGTGTTGTCACCAAGCATCAGCCAACAAAGCCCTTCCCAAATATTTTGAATCAATTTTCTATTTTGCTCATTTCTATAAAAGTTGCACACAGCAGCAGCCACCATGCTTGCTTTCTTTTGTTCCATCTTCACAGCAACAGAACTGTTCATTATAAGGGATTCCCAATAAATGCCCTCAAGTACAGCAGAAGGAAATCAGTTAAATCTAGTTTTAGAAAATAGCAGCTAATATTTGGGAACAGGCAAATATTTAAAGGCACCAGGGAAGGGAGGCTGGAAGAATCCAGTAATAAAATGAAGGCTTCACTAGGCCTTTTTCTTACATGGCAGACGTCACCCATAACAGCCGATAAGGAGAGGAAGAAGTCAATACGAAGAGTTTACTAGGCTAGATACATTTAAATATGTAACACAAAAAATGTACCCAGGTAATTCTAACCTGGAAGGCATCTGTACTCAGTTGTTCCCAAACATGTTTATTCAGCAACACCACAAAATGATGGAAGCTGGGGTGGATCTGTTTGCTCTGCAAACATAAAGAGCAACATTAAATTTGTCTTTTCCATTATGAAAATGTACTATACACACTGAGGGTTGGGTGGGAATGCTGCGTGGAAGCCAAAACAGTCCTGTTTTAGGCTGATCAAGGCTGTTCTTACAACAGTATTTGTGTTCTATGTTGGTACCAACAACAAAAAAACTCATAGAAGTTTGCCATTTTATTGGGTTCTCTCTTACTTACTTACTTACTGAAGGAATATACTTGAGAAGCTTCGCAGAGCCCTTCAAGAGACATAGGTGTTGTGAGTGAAAAAATGAAACAAACTGTAGAATATGAAGTAGTATAATTTGGTGCAGCCTCATTAATGCAAATAACTGAATAAATGTCTATTTATTTGGCTTCACAGAAACGGCTTGGTAGTCGTGTTTCGAGCTCATTCAAGAACCCAGGAAAATGGCATAGGATTAATGTTCAAGTTAGACGTAATTATCTCTGCAGAATTTGAATTTTTCACAGTTTCCAAATACCAAAGCTAACTAAATCGCCTTGGGGTTGTGGGGAGGGAAGTCAACAGCCCACAAATGTTTTTGCTTCTTTCAGCAAACGTAGGACCACTTTGCACATGACATACTAGACAGGAGTGTTTCTAGAACATTCCAAAAAGGAGTGCCAACTTGGCCCAGCGACAGTGGGTTCCTGGGGCCATGGGTGCCATGCAGCATGCATAAGCCTGGCACGAAAATCTGTGGGTGCCCGGCTCCTACATGGGGAATATTGTGGGTGCTCAGGCACCCAGGGAGCAGTTGGCACCTATGCCCCAAGATGTTTTGAATGTTCATTTAAACAGTGAATAAACGTTTACAAGTGTATCTGCCTCACAAGTACATGTGCCCCTCAAGCAGCTCTTGATTTTGTTTGGCAGCGATAACATAAAAAATTCCTGATAGCTTGCTACTACTGTGCAGTGTGTGAAATGGCCTTGACGGGGAGATAAACAGAGGCAGCTTCCCTTCTCATTCACAACTAGAACCTGCCATCTTACAGCTGTCGTGGCCGTCCAGCTCATCATATTCCTTCATTCCTTGGGAATGTTAACCTCATGCACCATACTGTCAGCTGAGGGAGCTCTTTAAAGGTTCTTAATGCAACAAACAGGATAAGGAGAGCCTTTGCACCCGAGAACTTCCAGATAATTTAGCCAAAGCCAGACCCCAGTTTGACTGTAGCTTTACACTACAATAAGGGACGTGGGTGGCGCTGTGGTCTAAACCACAGAGCCTAGGGCTTGCCGATCAGAAGTTTGGCGGTTCGAATCCCCGCAATGGGATGAGCTCCCGTTGCTCGGTCCCTGCTCCTGCCAACCTAGCAGTTCAATAGCCCATCAAAGTGCAAGTACAGTGGTACCTCGGGTTACAGACGCTTTAGGTTACAGACACTTTAGGTTACAGACTCTGCTAACCCAAAAATAGTACCTTGGGTTAAGAACTTTGCTTCAGGATGAGAACAGAAATCGCGCGGTGGCAGCGAGAGGCCCCATTAGCTAAAGTGGTATCTCAGGTTAAGAACAGTTTCATTTTAGGAACGGTCCTCCAGAACGAATTAAGTTCTTAACCCGAGGTACCACTGTAGATAAATAGGTACTGCTCTGGCGGGAAGATAAACTGCGTTTCCGTGCGCTGCTCTGATTCGCCAGAAGTGGCTTAGTCTTGCTGGCCACATGACCCGGAAGCTGTACACCGGCTCCCTCTGCCAATAAAGCGAGATGAGCGCTGCAACCCCAGAGTCATCCGCGACTGGACCCAACAGTTAGGTGTCCCTTTACCTTTACCTTTTACACTACAATGGACTCAGTTTAGCATTTAGCGAAGGCATGCATCAAACAGTGAAAAGATAAGTCTAAACACAGTTTATTATATTAGCTAAACTGAAGATGGATTTGCAAACATTAATCCTGAGGGCAGGACTGCTTTCGTTTAAAAGGTTATACAACTTAATCACAATTCTCCTATAGGAAGTTATTGACTCCTAATTTACGGTCCTTATTTACTGTAGCCAAATAAAATTCCCCCGGAGATGGCTCGGTTGGAAAACCATTTGGATTCTTTGTGGGCGTCATTTGAACTGTTTTCATTCCTAGAGGTTTGCTTTGTGGCAAAGCCAGCATGCCAAATCAGTCTGAGCCAACTCAGGTCACGAGGAGAGAGGAAAACGGGGAGGGGGGGGACAAGGATAAAGCGAAGTATTTCAAAGCAAGTAAAAAGGTGACTTTCATTACAAGGTTGTGGCAAATTACATGGTTGCAATCTGTTTTGCTTTTTATCTTAATCAGTTTAGCTCCTTAATTCTTCCATCAATACCACATTTGCAGTGACATCTAGTGGTAAGGAAGAACATGCTTTGGGGAGAAATTAAACTCTTGCCGAGAACTACTATGTTTTGAAAAATTATATTTAGTACCTATTAGAGCCAGCCTACAGCAGATTTTCTTTTTACATGTACACTGGGTAGCAATAATTAATGTGCAATCCACTGGAACTGGAACATTTTCAACCCTGTGATGAGCCACACTTCAAAATTTTCTAACAGAATTCATGAGAAATATGTTGACAGTAGCTCCGATTTATGCATAATCTCCAACTGGAAATAATTAAATATTTCTAACAGAGCACCTTTCTTAAGTGCTTAAGTGCTTCACACACATTGTCGCAGTAATCTTACAGCATCAGTGTTAAGGTATAAGCCAGTCTTCTTATTTTCATATTATAGATGGGTGTGATAAAGGGGAAGTATAGCTCTGGGATTTTTTTCCAGAGCAGAAGGGATGACGCTTTCTGCCAGTACATCATGATAACTGAAGGACTTGCTTTACTCCAGCAAGTAAATCAGGAAATAACAATGCTTTTATATCTGCATGTGACAGATTAGCAGAAGTAAAAAAAAAAAAGGGAGAAAATAAGCAAATAGAGGCTGGGTGCTCCCTTCCTTTTTTTTGACGGGGTTTCTACTTCAAGCTAGCAGATTAAATATTAATTTTTCTTTGCAAGATGGTTTGCATTTTTAATTAAACACCAAAGTTTGCATCTCGTCTGGCTGAACTTTTGCTAAAGCTCAGTGTAATTCACAAATTGAGCCTGTGCAGTCAGAAACAAGCACCGTCGAGTTCAATGGCACTTAATTCCAGATAAGTGCAGGATGGCAGGCATACTGATGCTGAGAATTTTGGTGTTTTGCTATTTATTTATCGGATTTCTAGAGCATCCTTCTTCGTACAGCGAACTCAGGCCAGTTTCCAACATGCTACATTCAGTATAAAGTAATAAAATACAATAGAAAACCAACCATTAAAAAATCACAGCAACACAGGGGAAACGACAGTATCAACTAATTTATTCCATCCACACCTTCAGGGAGAGGGAATTTCACAGTCGAGGCACCACAGCAGAAAAGGCCCTCTCTCATATCACTGCATAGTGGGCTGAGCCTATTGGCAGGACGAGAAAAAGAGTGTCCCAGTGTGTAACACTGGGTTGTACACAATTCATAGATCTACAGTGGATAGGGCCTGATATATTAGTGGGACAGTTTCTCCTCTATTCCCCAGCATGCTTGCACAATTTTATGGGTATCTTCTTTTACATTTTAGAGGTCATGCATACTTAAGACATAAGAGGGGAGTTCTTTGAGTCTACTAAGAAAAAAAGAACTTTAAGAGAAAGTGGATATGTGTATATTCTCACGGAGGAAGTTTCAATGGCATCTCATGCCTAAGCAAAAACAGTAGGTTTACATTCTGAAATGACCTGGTTTCATAACACACAACAGATACTCAGAAAATATACTCTCTATATAATGATGAAGCTTAACCTATTTTGACAAAGTGGTTTGGGGCCATAAGCCAAGGATGTTCTTTATCTCCCCCCCCCCACGCCCCCAGTGCCAGCCCTGCACGGCCATCTTTGTCCTGAATTCTTGGCACGAAGGACAAAGAGGAAATATTTTAAGGTTTTTACAAAACGAGCAGACACGAGAAAAATTGGTGAAAGGAAAGAGGACTGGATTGGTTTTATTTATGATCTGTGCAAGTAACTTTGAAAAGTTTTGTTTGCGCGTCCCTCCGACAAGCATTTTCAATGCAGCTTTGAAATATATCCCGGGTAAGTAATAGTAACGGAGACCAATTTACCCACACCCCAAAATCATGGAACTGTTAGGCTTATTCTGAGCCACTTTGAGTTAGAATGGGGGCACGGCAAGGTCTGACTGTTCCTCCAACACCACCCCCACCCCTGGTGAGCTTCAAGATACCTCCCCAATACAAATGCGTAACTCCACCTTCATGAATGCTTGAAGGTCCAACTGCTGCTGCATCTCCTGCTCCAGAAGTTAAGATCCCTGGCTTCCTTCTGCAGCGGCACCAGAACTGTTTTGCTTCTCTGTACAACTGCCCAGGAAAGGGCTGCACGTAATAATCTAAAGACGCTTCCTAGAGCTTTTTTAATATTACCGTATTTTTCACTCTATAGGACGCACCCAACCAGAGGACGCACCTTGTTTTAGAGGGGGAGAACAAGAAAAAAAAATCTCCCCCTCTCTGCTCAGCGCCCCTTCAGAGAAGCGGCAGGAGTAACGGAGCCCCTTCCATTTCTCCTCCCGCTTCGCTGAAGGGGCGCTGCGCAGCTCTCCCTCTCTGCTGAAGCCAGGATTGTCTTGCTCTCCCGGCTTCAGCAAAAGGAACCTGAAGCCTTCGGAGCGCAGCACGAGTTCCCGCTCTCCAGGCTTCAACGAAAGCAATGCGTAGCCTCCGGAGCGCGGAGGGAGCGCTCCCTCTGCACTTCGGAGGCTTCGCGTTGCTATCACTGAAGCCAAGGAGTCTGCATTCGCTCCATAGGATGCACACACATTTCCCCTTAATTTTTGGAGGGGGGAAAGTGCGTCCTATAGAGCGAAAAATACGGTATTTTTAAAAGCCACTTTTACCCACACGGTCACAACGAGCTGAACAGCTGTTCCACACAGCTTTGAAACATTTTTACAAAACCCCGAGAAGAAGGATGGCAATCAGCCGTCAGACTATCACAAAAGCACGTGCAAGATACTGTCAGACCCATGCATGGGTTGGTTCCTATAGATGTGGACTATTCCACCTATTAATAGCACACAGAGGGAACAAACCACAACCGCTGACCTAGTGTTAAATGCAGACTAGGAGATCATGGTTTGGGTGTAGCAGAGAAATGGACCAAAAATGTGAATTCATGGTTTGTCATGATGCAGGCTCCCTTCACTCAACAGCAAGTTCCCAAAATGAATCGGTTACACAGAGATCCTCCTTTGCAAACATGGAGCGTTCTAGCATTCACAACAGATTAGAGAAACACATTTGGAGCTCTGCTTGCTCCCTGGAGGTGCTGCGTTGTGGCCAATCATTACAAGTGCCTTAAGAAATATCAAATCAGTGGGGAAACTTGTGGTAAAAAGTAAGCTGACCCAGAAGAATACGCAGAACTGATTTTTTTTTTAATAGTGACTGCATAAATGAAAGCTACACTTCTCAATAATTCATGTTTACAGAAGTCACTGACCTGAAAGAGGTATATTGTGAGTTCTTTACAAGGCATGTGTTTCTTTTTCTGTTTCCAGAGGCATGTCACCAGGTAAGATGAAGCCAGCAACAGAATCAGCAACCCTGCTGTGGTTCTGTAAAATATTAGACATTTGTGAGGTTGTGTGGTTTTTTTTTAAAGAATATATAGCTTTAGGAATTATTTTCATGAAGTTGAAATCATGTTACTGAAGGGCAACTACACAACAAGCCTAAAACATTAATCTAAGCTTTTGGGAACTGGGAGGAAGACAGAGTCAAGACGTTTTGACTATGTCCTCCTTCCCTTTCACAAGACTCTGTTTCACCATAACTTCACAATTTCCCGTATTGTGCCAAAAATTTAAAAAGCCACTAACTCGGTAATTTACAGAGGAAGAATTACCTCCCAGTAACTAAGCAAGGAAGTTGTATAAACATTGGTTCCGTTCTCAGTGAATGACTGCATCTCCTAACTCTACCAGGTCCCAAGTCCACTTGCGGGCCCTTCGGTCCCTCTGTTTGCAGAGAAGAGCCTGCAGACCATGTCACCAATACTGTGATTGCAGGCCTCTAACTTCTGTTCTTCGCCTCTGCTCCCAGGACCCAGAAGGCAGTCCCCAACAATGTTGTTTCAGTGGCTTTCCCTCTTCATGGCAGGGAAGCAGAGAAAGGAGGAAAGGTCTCCATAGAGCTCATAGCTCTACAACTAGTAGGAGCTATTAGAAATATCTAACTCTATTCTGAAAGAAGACTGAAACGAGGATAGGATTTCCCCCAAGGAAGGATACATTTATAGAGAGAAACCACTCTAGGATGCCTTTCTCCAGCAAAGAGGAGAGCAGTGCTCCAAAAATGAAGTTTTCAATAACAAACCTCATTAAAAAAAAACCCCATGCATTTCCTCCACAATTACCTTATTTAAATTCTGGAATTCAACAATAGCGGCGATACGCTTTCAATAACATAATCCCCACCCAATGAAAACGAAATCTGTGCATGCCAGAGGAGGCTCGGAATAATTTTATTTGTGCTCTTACACTAGAGAGAAACTTGGCTTTCTTCCTACAACAGGCATCAAGGGGAAGACTGCCAGAAGCAAACACGACAGAATCCAGCTTAGCACGATGGTCTACAGCAATGAAAAGAAACACCAAATAAATGAGTCACGTGTGCAAATAAAACTAATTACGGGAACTGAAATACGAAGTGGAAACAGCAGAGATCAGGTGAGGTCATGTCAAAATTGCCATTTGGAGGTCTCCGAATCCTCAATAAAAACATGCCTGCACCAAATGCAACCTTCTGCCTCACATGTCATTTAAGAGTTATCCTTCGCACTCTTAAATGTTTCTTGGTGGCCCGGGACCTCCAAGATGTTTTTGTTTGAAGACCATAAGGTCCTCCGTGGGACATACCAGGAGAGGTGGTCCCGTAGGTATGAGGGTCCTAGGCCGTATAGGGCTTGAAAGGTTAAAACCAGCACCTTAAACCTGAAATTAGAGAAGCCTTTCAACCCCATTCTCAAGAACGTACTTAAAGCTCTGTGACATTAAAGCAGAAAGGGACTTAGGAGCCACATGGATTTTGTGTAATGACCAGCTGGCTGCTATGAGAATTGCGCAACTTTTAAGAATTGGTGCCTGAATTTGCTTGTTTTTCTCCATCCTCATTCTCCCCACCTCTTTTGGATCATGGCTTTTCGACTGCAAGCCTGAGGGAAAGGACAGTCTCTTATTTTTTGGATCTATAAGCTACCCTGGGATGCTTTTCGGCTGAAGAGTGGGGTAAAAATATCTTAAATTAGTAAAAGAATCAGAATCTCTCTGCACATTAAATACCTTTGCTTGGTTCCACTGCTGAGTAACCAATGGCCACATGGAAAAGATAATCAGGCCAAAACTGAGGGAGGAGCGATAGAAAAATGAGAAAACCTAGATTTAGAAATGGAATGGAGGTAGAGGAGAGAAATACAGACATGTTAGCAAGACTGACATTCTCCTCAAACAAATAATATCTCAAATAATATCTTCATAGCCCAGTTTTAATTTCTCAAAACATTTTCTGTATTCATCCTTTTCATTATAGTTTAAATGTATGATTTATTTATTTTTTTAAAAAAGGTTTCCAATGAAGTAATGGAAGCCAATTAATGAAAATCAATAATTAGGTGTATCACTTACTAATATTTCAATTCCCAGGATGCAAACGAGTAAGAATCCAGCAAGCTGAGCTGGCTGAAAGTTCACGAAAGACGCCACTAGTCTCTGAATAACTGGGTATCTGTATGAAAAGATTACATTAGGCAATTATTATTTTTATCAGATCAGGAAGTACATAAAGATTGTCACCTAACAAGGACCCTCAATGCCTATGAACTGGAAACAGCAGTTTCCAGTGCAGCACGAAACGAGAGAATAACTATTTACCGACATGACTTTAATTATCTACTTTCAAATTTTGTGTGGCACAAGTTTCTGTTTCGTATACGTCAGTTTACAAGGCAGTGAACTTAGAAAGACATCATATGTAGCCTGGATCAGAGGGGTGCCTTCAGTAGCTAAAGAGCAGAATTAAATTCTGCAGACTTTCCTATCCCTCACTCAGAGTCCAGACACAACACTTCCTTCATCCTCTCCCGCTACACATAGTTCAAATGCCCAGTTTGCCCTTTCCCTCAACTATTCCACGAAGGCGGAATACCAAACGAAACGAAATGTTGGCACTTCTGACAATGAACTGCTACTCTGTCCGCAATCAATACATATTGTACTAGCCTACAGAATGTGGTTCACTGCACAGCAGGAGCCACACACAAAAAACAACCATAAGTAACAATGCCAATGAAATTTTATTGCATAGAGTCTACAGAACCATTTACCCAATCAAAAATAAAAAAGCACACATCAGATAATTTGCTGCTCAGAAAGTAGGGGATCGTGTTATTCAACTACCTTTCTGCCATATTAAAAGCACTTGCTCATCAGTAGCGTAAACACGCTTTTATTTTTGTGTGGATGGCGCATGAATATTGCAAGACTTTAACTTTTCCTGTGCAGGTTTTCAGGCTGAGAGTGAGGGAATAGGAACTTGCTAGTGTGCATTAACTTGAAGTGATTGAAAGCGTTAGTGAATGTAGAATTTGTATGACTGAAAGTTGTATCACACAAGTTCTGATGTTTTATCTGTTCCCCCCCCCCCCCCCCTTTGCTTTATATGCCATGTGATTTAATCTTGTTGTTTGATTTCCTTGGTACACCATTTTGCAATATTTCTTAGGAGCAGAATTTGCAATATTTGCAATATTTCTTAGGAGCAGAATTATACTTTAAATAAATAGATGATAGATAGATGACAGATAGATGATAGATAGATGATAGATAGATAGATAGATAGATAGATAGATAGATAGATAGATAGATGATTGATTGATTTCAGGCCACTTTAGAAGGTATCACTCATCAGTTCCAAAGCTTTCTTTGGCTTTTTGCTTCCTCTTGATCAAATTCAAATGCAGCCATACAGATTGCCTACCTCCCACCCCTCCTTTTTAAAAACTTACTCTTTCAAAACTGCGTACCATATCGGGACTGGTAACAGACAATATATGTAATAAGTCCAAGGCAAGCTTTGAATGAGCAGGAAAATGGCGATTAATACCCCAACAGCGAGAAACATATACTGGAAAAGACAACCGGCTCCCTGGGGGAAAAAAACAGATACTTGTAAAATATTACTTTAACATTGCAAATATTTCATTTTAATGTTTCAGATTAAACTACTGCAAACTGTTTGCCAGCTTTTGCAATGCAAGGCAGACAAAGCAAAATTTCAACAAGCTGTTGACAAGCGGATTAGTTCACAGAAAGCCCAAATCGAAAAGTTCTTAGGATGGAACTAAAAAGGTAAAGGGGCCCCTGACCATTAGGTCCAGTCATGACCGACTCTGGGGTTGCGGCGCTCATCTCACTTTATTGGCCGAGGGAGCCGGCATACAGCTTCCGGGTCATGTGGCCACATGACTAAGCCACTTCTGGCGAACCAGAGCAGCACACGGAAACGCTGTTTACCTTCCCGCCGGAGTGGTACCTATTTATCTACATGTACTTTGATTTGCTTTCGAACTACTAGGTTGGCAGGAGCAGGGACCAAGCAACGGGAGCTCACCCCGTCGCGGGGATTGAAACCGCCGACCTTCTGATCGGCAAGTCCTAGGCTCTGTGGTTTAACCCACGTCCATCGAAGGAACTAGATACTATAATAAAGGGGGGGGGGTCCATGTTGAATTAGCCAACCCTGTAACACATTGAAATGAAATGCCATTGTGTCCTGACATCTCCAAGCCACTCCTCCTGCATCATCAGCAACCACTGACGATACAGAACAGAATCGGGGGAAACAGTTGCCACGTTCAGTTGTAAACTCTTGCCTCAAAGCATAGTGAGGGAAATTATTCTGTGAACACACTGTGTACTCGTGTACACAGCTCAAGCACCCTGTGCTTTGCTCCTGGCCTTCCTAAAGCAGAAAAACAAACCTCGGCTTCCCGCTCGAGGTTTGTTGAGAAGAAGCAGACCACAGGTTTTGGTTCAGATGTAATTGCTAAGCAGGCCACAACTCGTGGTTTTGTTTTGCTGCTCAAGGAAGGCAGGAGCCAAGCGAGAAGGACTTGAGCTACATGCATCAGCACACAGCTTGCTCACAGGCTAATCTGCCTAGCTATGCTTTCCAATCAGTGTTACAATCCAACAGTGCCACTGTGATAACAAAGGGACGCTGCCAAGTTTCACTTATATACCCTACGGAGGAGGCAAACTCTATTTAAGATTGCCATTTTCAGAAGTGTTCTTGTCTTGCAATGTCTAGTTCCATCTTTACAGGAGCAAGAGTATTGTGTATTGTGCACACGGAGCTCTGCTCTCTGAAAGGCCTGTAGAAGAAGCATGCATCTATCTGACGTATACACTTTCCTCGACAAAATTCATGGGACAGACCAAATATACAGCTTTGCGGGATCATGATCAGAGAGAGGGAGTTGCGGGGGGGGGGGGGAGAGAGAATGAATTCCTTCTCTTTGAACAAATTAATTTTTAGTAGTTATTCTGGCAGTGCACTTGTAAATCAAAACATTCCACAAATCACAAAAACAGCATCTGTGAAAATAACTTTAAGGAAACTCAGGTTTCTAAAAAACATTTCTTCCAGCAAAGATTTATATCACTGAAGATTCAAATCTGCCTAAATGAGAATACAGTCGTACCTTGGAAGTTGAATGGAATCCGTTCCAGAAGTCCGTTCGACTTCCAAAATGTTCGAAAACCAAATTGCGGCTTCTGATCGGCTGTAGGAAGTTCCTGCAGCCAATCAGAAGCTGCGGAAGCCCCGTCAGACATTTGGGTTCCAAAAGAACATCCGCAAACCCAAACAATCACTTCCGGGTTGTGGCATTCGGGAGCCAAAACGTCCAAGTTCCAGGAAGTTCGACAACCCAGGTATGACTGTATATACCAATAATATGGGAATTTCTTATGCTGATTTGAAAAACAATGCTAGGCAGATACAAACAGGCACAATATATATGAGGAAAGAGCACAGAAAAATCCAACATCTACCTTTTACTATCTCTAATGTTATCCTAGGCAGGCATAGGCAAACTCGGCCCTCCAGATGTTTTGAGACTACAACTCCCATCATCCCTAGCTAACAGGACCAGTGGTCAGGGATGATGGGAGTTGTAGTCCCAAAACATCTGGAGGGCTGAGTTTGCCTATGCCTGTCCTAGGAAATTTCCTATATATGTACATATTATTCCCCCTGCCGAACAATGCAGATTAAAAAAAATAAGACACTTGTTTGTGAAATTGCACCCATATACATCCAGGAATATAGACGCTACCAGGATTCATCTGTGGGGAAATGAAGGCATACACATGTTCTAAGGAATCAGTGTAGCCTGGTGGTTAGAGTGTCAGACGAAGACTGGGGAGACCACAGTTCGAATCTCCTATTCATTCCATAAAGTGCACAAGGTGATCTTTGGCCAATGACCACATCTTAGCCTAACCTACCTAACAGGGCTGTTGTGAGGATAAAAACAGGGAAGCCACATATTCTACCTCGAGTTCTTTGAAAGAAAGGTCAGATATTATTACAAGTAGTGAGTGGTGGTATGGCACCTTTTTTAAAAAATCCAATTTGCTCTTGTGAGCTCCAAAGGATACAGACCCCATTGTTTAAAAAGCAATTCGAACATTTTAAATAATTTACTCTCAGATGCTTAAAAATATTTAGAGATGTAATATGTAATACTCTCAAACACCTCCGGAAATTCAGAGCTCTAAAATTACATCTTCAAATATTCTTCAGAATCGTACGGGGAGAGGATATTTGAGACTAAACACAAGATATGAAACATTTTGTCTCTAAGTATTCTTTGAATTATTTAGAATAATTAATCAGCCCAACTTATCTCATCTTACACTGTACTTTGCAAAAGGTCAAGGCTCTGCTCACATGAATTTATTGGGAAATGCTAAGAAAACAGCGATCTTCATTCGTGTCACCAAACAAAGCAAATCCTTTCACAATGAAAGGTTTTCAGAGGTTTAATTTTTCCACAGCATAACGTCTTTGCTCTCAGTTCATCTTTTCAACTGTGCATATGTGTTTGAGCACTTGTCAGAGAAAACCTTTTTTCCTTCCTATTTAAATAGACGCATGAGATACCAGGAAACGTGTCATAGGATTATTTTTGTGTCAGATGTATGAGAAAGAGGTAGCCCCCTTCTCCTTAACCTTGGTTTAACATTTCTTGCAGATGAATAAATGCTGGAAAAACACTGGTTGATCCGGCACTGTTTTAAAGGCTCCCCCCCCCCCCTTTGACACTTGTTTTTTTCCTGCCACTCTCAGCTCTACTCGGGTGAAAGTGCAAGATATAAATGTAATAAATAACAGTACCTGTGTAGGCCTGCCAAGCCAGACACTGAGCTAACTTGCTACAGAAAATGCCATAAACAGCCTCAGCCCAGTATACCTGAAGGGGTGTCTCCATGCCCATCGTTCAGCCCAGACACCGAGGTCCAGCTCTGAGGGCCTTCTGGCAATTCCCTCACTGCAAGAAGCAGGGAGCCAGGCAGAGGGCCTTCTTGGTAGTGGTGCCCGCCCTGTGGAACGCCCTCCCATCAGATGTCAAGGAAATAAACAACTATCTGACTTTTAGAAGACATCTGAAAGCAGCCCTGTTTAGGGAAGTTTTTAATGTTTGATGTTTTATTGTGTTTTTAATGTCCTGTTGGAAGCTGCCCAGAGTGGCTGGAGAGGCCCGGCCAGATGGGCGGGTGTCAGGGGTTCAGGGAGAGAGGCACAGATGAGGGAGGAGACTGAGAGCGAGGGGGAAGAATCCCGGAACGAGGAGGAGGAGGATGACAATGACTTGAGGGTTTCCATGAGTCTTTCAAGTGAATCGGAGGATTCCCAAAAGGGGGCGCCCCTGGTCAGGCCAAGGGGAGCCACAGGGGGGACTCGTCAGGAGCAGGGGAGCAGCAGAGGAACCCCGAGCGGGAGTTGGAGATCGGGGCCGGCTTCCCCGCCGGAACGGAGTGAAGAGGGTGGAGTTCCCAGTGCGACAGACGAAGCAGAGCAGGAAGCAGAGAGGGGAAGGAGATCGGGGCAAGACGTCCTGCCGGAAGGGGCGGAGAGTAGTACAGAGAGTAGTGTAACTGTCAAGAGGAAGGTCAGAGGTAGCGAACGCGCGCCAAGTTCAAATGTGGAGGCGCGCGGAAATGCGGAGAGCCCGGAGGAGGAGCCTGGTCCCAAAGCACGGAGGAGGGGGGAGCAGGCGTCTGGGGACTCAGCGTCAGGGGAATCCAGGAGGGAAGGAACCCAGGGGGGCAGAAAGACCCTGCGGAAAAGGAAGGACAGGAAGAGGTGGACCAGCACAAGCCTCTTAAACTGGTGTAGAGGCGGGACTGATTCAGAGGGGACTTCAGCGGTCTAAGCGTAACAGACGTGGGGCTGCGCGCCTCGGCTGTGGAGCAAACAATGTACTTCAATAAAGACTTTTGTAAATAAAGTGGACTTGGCGTTGGTCTCTTGTGAGCTGGGACCTGAGGCGGCCCTGACAGGCGGGGTATAAGTAATAAATTATTATTATTATTATTATTATTATTATTATTATTATTATTATTATTATACAGGCAGACCCCAGAAGTAGCAGAGCTGAACTTACCTCTTTATTCGCGATACTCCTCGTCAAATCAGTATGCATCTTTGTAATAATCAAAATGACATAAAGTGTCCAGCCCACAAAACCCATGGTGACACTGAAGCCCAGGAAAAACCTGTCGTACGTATGATAATATGAGAGTCCTTCCAAGGCAAGGCGAATCAGCTTGCTGCAAAGAGAAACCTATAGAAAGGAAACAACCTTTATAACCCTATTGCTCTCAAGACTGACTCACAACTGGGCTCAAACCCAACTTTCACAGACAAACCCAACTACCAGTGATGAAACTTAGAAATGAATTGAAAAATAAAATGTAAACATCAAATGTAAAAGGTAAAGGACCCCTGGACAGTTAAGTTCAGTCAAAGGAGACTATGGGGTTGCGGCGCTCATCTCATTTCAGGCCAAGGGAGCTGGCGTTTGTCCACAGACATTTTTCTGGGTCATGTGGCCAGCATGACTAAACCACTTCTGGCGCAACAAAACACTGTGATAGAAACCAGAGTGCACGGCGTTTACCTTTAGGCCGCAGCAGTACCTTTTTATCTACTTGCATTGGTATGCTTTTGAACTGCCAGGTTGGCAGGAGTTGGGACAGAGTAATGGGAGCTCACCCCGTCGCGGGGATTCAAACCACTGACCTGCTGATCGGCAAGCCCAAGAGGCTCGGTGGTTTAGACCACAGCACCACCCGTGTCCCTGTTACATCACATGTAAACATTCTACCACTAGATAGCAATAGGGGGAGGAAGGAAGGCCCAGATAAGGTGGGGAGGGGGAGCCTCAGGCCCCATAGGTCAAATTTGACCCTCTAGTCTAGACATTTCTATCTGGCCCTTGGGACTTGTAATGGGTATGAGTTACTCGTGCGTAAACTGCCACCTCTCTAGGCTAAATTGCCTTGTTAAACCGTTCTGACTGCACAGCCCATCTAAACGTGGCTGCCTCAGTCGCTGGCAGAATCCGTCAGTGGGCGTTTCTTAAACCTCTTCCAACATAAAAGCTGTTTGACTCCCAGTCTCCTCCTCCTCTCACTGCGCGGGAGTCTTCTGCGCAGGGAGGGCGTGGGTAGCGGGGGACCCGTGCTCTCCTCACTGACGTCCAGTGAAGAGTCCTGGAGCCCTCTCTCCGCTTCCCCCATCTGCCCCCCTTTATCCCTGGTGTTGTGCTGATTTCCTTCCCCCTCTCCTGAGCTGCTCCTCCCCCTGCTGCTGGGTCCCTCGCCAGCATCATCTGGGAGCCTCCCCTTCGCCTCTCGCTCCGATGTCAGTTCCCTGACAGGACTCTCCGAAGGGCACAATGTCTCCCTAGCCACACCCCTTCTCCCCTCACCAGCCCTGCTTTGGACCCCACTTGGCTGTTTTTGCCCGGCTGGAACGTGTCCTTGGACTCCGATGACACGTCTTGCTTGTATGGATGGAAAATATAGTGGGACATGTGAAGAAGCTGGCCTATTGTATTAAAAAACGGTTTTTAAAAAGGGGCCACTCTTGCATCTGTCGCTGCCTCACCACCAGCAAGTTGCCCTCGGAAGGTTACTCAGAGGGAAATGCGGCCCTCAGTTTGAAAATTATTTCCCCATCTCTTTAACAGTTCGCTAAAATACCACACAGAAGACTAAGGCAAGATGGAAGGGACTGTTCCTGTTCACTTACCGCTTCCTCGTATTTCCCATGATGAATAGAAGTCCTTGCTTTTCTAAGAATGTCAATCTGTTCCGATTCAGAAAGAGATCTATGCACAAGAGAGAGGAATTTTATTTTAGTCTCAGTTCTATTTCTCTTTTGAGGCTGGAAGAATAAGAGCAGGCAAACTTCTTGCAATACTGTATTGTGTTCTATCTGTTTTGCTCTATAAAAGCTGTGATTGTTACTTTTTTTAAGAAAAAAAGACACACACACACACAATTCCCTCATCGATAGATTGCCATCTTGCTTAAAAGCATGTCTACAAGGGACCAGCGCAAACTTTAAAAAAAAAAAATGCTTTATTTTCCCTGGAGAGTTTTTAGGTTAGCGCCACAGAACGCAAGGAGATTTATTTCGTCTGGAGAAAACCATGGAACCTAAGGGGATCCATGAGAGCAGCAAGTTATGCAATGTTAAGGATATATTAGAAAGGGTGTTAGAGAAGAACAGCTTCATCTTCTTTTTATTCAGGTCGGCTGGCGGAGGAAATCTTAATAATTGGGAAGCTTCAGAATCTGCAATACTCATCTGCACAGTGGTACCGCCGGTTGTGGACGGGATCTGTTCCGGAGCTCTGGTTGGATCCTGAGGTTTCCGCAACCAGAGGGACCACTTCTGCACATGCGTGTGGTGCGGTTAAGCACTTCTGCGCATGCGCTGGGTGAAACCCGGAAAAATACTTCCGGGTTTGCCACGTACATATCCCAAAGGATACGTAACCGGAGGTGAACGTAAGTAGAGGTACATGTAGGCAACAAGTATGAAAATCTGGGAGGTTTGAATGGATGTTCACTGCATCTTACAGATCACTGCACCGATGTAATACTGAGCAAGCCCAAGAGACTTGAGATTATAGCCTCGAAAACTGTAGAGGCTTATCGTCAACAATGGGAGGGTGGAGGGGAATCTGTTTCGTTACAAGAATATAAACAACATCGTTCCTGTGTAAGAACAATTAATTATGTAACTAAACATCATCACTAATTGTGCAAAGGCTTGTAAATTGTCCCTTAGGAGATGTTAGTAGCTCTCACTGGGAATATGCATGACAAAATTAATATTTCCACCACATCATTCATGTCTCCCACTAAAGAAAAGAGAAATTGACAGTTCAGACACCAAGTCTGTGATGAAAATGAAGAACCATAACAAGAGTTCAGTCTGGTTATTGATGAATAGCTCTTTTGAAAGAGGCCATCTCTGCAGATAGGGCTTTCTTCCTGTGGGGTGGGATGTCACTAAACCTTATAAAACAAGTAAAAGCAAACAAACCCAACAATTTGAAAGGGGGAAATCTGTGCTTAGCACATGCTACCATACACGAATTTGTTTCTAACCCCCTTACTTAAAACACACACATTAAAAGAAGTACAGTGGTACCTCGGGTTAAATACTTAATTCGTTCCGGAGGTCCGTTCTTAACCTGAAACTGTTCTTAACCTGAAGCACCGCTTTAGCTAATGGGGCCTCCTGCTGCCGCTGCGCCGCCGGAGCACGATTTCTGTGCTCATCCTGAAGCAAAGTTCTTAACCTGAAGCACTATTTCTGGGTTAGCGGAGTCTGTAACCTGAAGCGTATGTAACATGAAGCGTATGTAACCTGAGGTACCACTGTTAAAAAAATAGTAAGTTTCTCAATGGGCATAAGTTGGTGAGACGAAATATCTAAGCCGCTCATGACAACAAAGCAGATTATTTTTTATAAGGCTGGGAAGAGAGAATTTGCACGCCTATGTATTTTGCATGTAAATAAATTAAAGAGTCAGGGTCAATTAAAGGCCAGAGGGAGGAAAAAATGTGATCCACAGCAACTCCTCTGGCCAACATTGCAGCAGAGTCAGAAGAATTCAGCAGGGACTAGAAATAGCAACTTTAGCCTCAAGGTCTGAAAGATGTGATGCAAGACACTTTCGAGTGAACGGGGCTTAATGAGGGAAGCAGGAGAAGATTGCCACAAATAATAATTTAAAGTAAACTCTCCATGTTGCAAAGGCCAAGCATGCATAAAAATAAAAAAGCTGTTCCAGTGAAACAGGTACACATGTGTACAGTGTTGTTGTTTTTAGTTTGTTGCTGGTTTTAATCTTTTAATCACTGGCTCCCGGTGGAGTAGAGGGTCAGATTTAAGGTGCTGGTTTTGACCTTTAAAGCCCTTCACAGCTTAGGACCCTCGTACCTATGGGACCGCCTCTCCCGGTATGCCCCACCGAGGACCTTAAGGTCTATAAATAGCAACACCTTAGTGGTCCTGGGCCCTAAGGAAGTTAGATTAGCTTCAACCAGAGCCAGGGCCTTTTCAACACTGGCTCCAGCCTGGTGGAACGCTCTGTCTCATGAGACCAGGGCCCTGCGGGATCTGATCTGATGACAACAAAGAGTTATGTGCTGCCACAGGTTTCCTTCTTTCTGAACATCGCGTCATTAAATGTTCAGAGAGGTTCGCAAAACCCCTCTTCTTCCAACAGGGACCTGGTAGCACTCAGCCATTTCTGTGGTTCTTTTAATTTAGAGTGTTTTTAATTGACGACGTCTGTACTATGCTCTTATGGTCTTTTTGGCTGGTGTCGCAAAATACTTGGAAAAAGCAGGATTAAATTGTTTGTGGTAAATAGGAAGCAGATGTCAGCTACACAGTCCCTTTGTAATTTATCTCCCATCTCTAGAGGGGGATAGAGACAGGAGCAGTGAGTATTATGCTTGCTCAGTTTTCCCCTTTCTGAGTATCATAGTCCACTTCCTCAAGTCATCCTCCTGAGCCAACAACTTGGGTCCATCTTCTCCTACTCCCCATGGCAATTGGTAATAAAATCAGGAGTAAACTGGGGTAAGCCTGCAGCTGGCACTGATATTCATGACCTCCTCTAAATATTTATCCTCACAACACCCCACCACGTCATAATTATTTACATCATATTGGGCCCACCTAGCTCTGCTTTTAAAAAGGTAAAGGTACCCCTGCCCGTACGGGCCAGTCTTGACAGACTCTAGGGTTGTGTGCCCATCTCACTCAAGAGGCCGGGGGCCAGCGCTGTCCGGAGACACTTCCGGGTCACGTGGCCAGCGTGACATCGCTGCTCTGGCGAGCCAGAGCCGCACACGGAAACGCCGTTTACCTTCCCGCCAGTAAGCGGTCCCTATTTATCTACTTGCACCCGGGGGTGCTTTCGAACTGCTAGGTTGGCAGGCGCTGGGACCGAGCAACGGGAGCGCACCCCGCCGCGGGGATTCGAACCGCTGACCTTTCGATCGGCAAGCCCTAGGCGCTGAGGCTTTTACCCACAGCGCCACCCGCGTCCCTGCTCTGCTTTTAAGTGTTTACATTTTCTCAATCCAAGCACTGATCCCACGCAGCTCAGTAAATATCCCTATCAGTCCGGTTAGTCCTTTATCATCAGTATTTGATAGAAAAGCAGAGAGATTTTTTAAAAATGTGTTTAAGGAAACACAGTAACATTGAGGACACCCTTACTTGAATGGTGAAAACAGGAATGAGAGTGTGCTTTTCTTCTTCTGTGCCATCTTAATCTGAGAAAGAACGACAGGTTTAAACAAAAAGCAGTGTACTGTATACTGTTAAGGAAATGAATTACGAAAAATATGGAGACGCATGCCAACCTTCTGCATCTATCATACACAGGATTTATTTATTTTTTATTTTTTAAAATGCAGTCTGAGCATGTTTCCTCAGACGCAAGCCTCAGTGTTTGGTGAGGCTTACTCCCAGGTAAGTGTGCAGCCCTAAACACAGCCAGTGGGGGAGAAGGATTCATATATATGGTTTGAGAAGGGAGGAGTTAGGAGAGGCACGGTGAGCAGTACCTCAGGGTCCTTTGAGTGGACCACTACAAGTCTCTTAAGAGATCGACTAAGGTTACACCTACACCAGCTTTCTTTCGCATAATGGATAAACCCAAATTTAATTTGCTCTGGTGGTGTCCTAGAAACTCCATGTTGTACCTGGTTCTGACTCCTTGAGTGAAGACATCTAGGAGCAATATAGTCCAAAAATTTACCCAAAGAGAGGCATAAGAACCAGAAGCAGCAACTTATGCCTTCCCCTCAGTATAGATGTCTAGGAGCAGACCATTCTTGTGTGAGCCACTCTCATCCAGATATACACACACACACAGAACCTGGAAGTGAGTGTTCCAGTTTTCGAACATTATTTTGGAAGCCGAACATCTCACAGGGCTTCCACGGCTTCCTATAGGCTGCAGGAGCTTCCTGCAGCCAATCAGAAGCTGCGCTTTGGTTTCCGAGTGCTTTGGAAGTCGAATGGACTTCCAGAACAGATTCCGTTTGACTTCCAAGGTACAACTGTCTATCATCTATCTATCTACCGTATTTTTCGCACCATAGGACGCACTTTTTCCCTCCTAAAAAGCAAGGGAAAATGTGTGTGCGTCCTATGGAGCGAATGCAGGCTTTCGCTGAAGCCTGGAGAGTGAGAGGGGTCGGTGCGCACCGACCCCTCTCGCTCTCCAGGCTTCAGGAAGCTATCCGCTAGCCGTGGGAGACCCAGCTCTCCCACGGCTAGCGGAGCGCTGCATTAATCCCGAAGCTTGGGGCGTGCGGAGCTCAGCGCGCCCCAAGCTTCTGGGTGCCGGAAAGGTCTCGCTAGCCCTGGGAGAGTCCCGCGACGTCGCGGGGCTCTCCCAGGGCTAGCGAAGCGCCGCGCTAATCCCGAAGCTTGGGGCGTGCGGAGCTCAGCGCGCCCCAAGCTTCTGGGTGCCGGCAAGGTCTCGCTAGCCCTGGGAGAGTCCCGCGACGTCGCGGGGCTCTCCCAGGGCTAGCGAAGCGCCGCGCTAATCCCGAAGCTTGGGGCGTGCGGAGCTCAGCGCGCCCCAAGCTTCTGGGTGCCGGCAAGGTCTCGCTAGCCCTGGGAGAGTCCCGCGACGTCGCGGGGCTCTCCCAGGGCTAGCGAAGCGCCGCGCTAATCCCGAAGCTTGGGGCGTGCGGAGCTCAGCGCGCCCCAAGCTTCTGGGCGCCAGCAAGGGCTAGCGGAGACCTTGCCGGCGCACAGAAGCTTGGGGCGCGCTGAGCTCCGCACGCCCCAAGCTTCGGGATTAGCGCTCCGCTAGCCGTGTCTAGGCTGCGGATAGCAGCCTGCTTCCTGGAGCGTCGGGCGCCCTGAAAGCAGAGCTCCAGGCGCTTCGGGAACACATCCACAGCGTGGGGAGCCTTGCAGGAATTTTTCTTTTTCCTTTATTTCCCCCCCAGAAAACTAGGTGCGTCCTATGGTCCGGTGCGTCCAATCGTGCGAAAAATACGGTATCTATCTATCTATCTATCTATATCCTGTGTTTCCTAAACATTCAGTGAGGCTAAAATTCACACCACAAACTAGATACAGACACTGGTGGACTCGCATCTCCCATCAGCCCTAGTCAGCATGGCCAACAGCCAAGGGTGATAGAAGTTGAAATCCAACAAGCAAACAAGGAGGGTGCACAACGTTAGCCAGGTTCAAGAGGAGTTTCAAAATCTAGACACATTTTGTAAGAAGGCAGTGAAACATACTTCAGACACGTAAGAGGTCCTCTTTTAATGACCTTAAAGAGCAGACTGGCACCTATGGGAGCTAGTCTCTTTGTCTGAAACAGATGAATGGCTTGAGCTTGGGAACTTTTGTTTTTTCTGCTTTCTTTGGCATGTACCAGAAGCTGTATGCACAGATTGTAACGGGAATGTTCCAAACCCGGCTGAAGAGGAAATGCAAACCCCAACTCTGCAAATGCTGGCGATTCAAGTCCCGGTTGCTTGAATAGGACCCGTGCCAGCAGAACACTTTGAGGATTGCCAGCAATAGTCATTAGCGAGATTGGAATTCAATTCCAGGACCCATCTGACCCCGCTGGTAGAATGCATTGCTTTCAGTGGCAACAATTCACACTAGCTAGCCAGAGTTTGTCCCTTAAACTCCTCATTCTAATACAGTATTATACAGTATTATACACAACACCACAAGTATCGTGAAATATTTACATTTCTCCTTAAGTCAATGAAAAGTATCAAGCTGTTACAGTAAAAAAACAGCTGCAGGGATTTAAACTAAAATTACTTGATGCTACTGCTTCTTATTTATAAATTCAACATCTTAGAATAATTCTTTTATCGTTTTAAATTGCAGTCCTAAGTATTTAAATGCTCTCTTTTTCTCTCTCTCTCTCTCCACTGTAATAGCTTTTATAAGTTATTTTTCCACTGTATTTAGACAGATGTGTAATGTTTGCATTTGAGCAATATTTCATTTACCTTAAATTGTTCAAGAATCTGAGCAGCATTCGTAAACATACTCTCTGCTTTAAAATGAGCGGTGTTGTTCAGGTACTCCAGAGGTAGACTCCCCTGAAAAAGGCACCAAAACCCATGTTTTATGGACACATTATGGATAGCTCAGTTGGTTAAGAGTGTGGTGCTGATAACACCAAGATTGCAGGTTCAGTCCCCGTAAGGGACAGCTGCATATTCCTGCATTGCAAGAAGTTGGACTAGATGACCCTCTACAATTCGATGATTCGATGAAGCCAAGACTAGAAAAACATGTAAGCAGTTTCTGTGGGGAAGGAGAAATTGCTACTCTACAGTACCAAGTCATTATATACTGAATGGCAGCAGGATCTCACCTACCAGTCTCTCCCCTGCCCCATGGCCATGACCCCACACCACTGACATCGCGTGCCGGAGCATGAAGAAGAAGAAGAGGAGTTTGGATTTGATATCCCACTTTATCACTACCCAAAGGAGTCTCAAAGCAGCTAATATTCTCCTTTCCCTTCCTCCCCCACAACAAACACACTGTGAGGTGAGTGGGACTGAGAGACTTCAAAGAAGTGTGACTGGCCCAAGGTCACCCAGCAGCTGTATGTGGAGGAGCAGAGACGCGAACCCTACACCACCAGAACACTACACCACACTGGCTCCGCCACTGGTGATATGATAAGTTTATTTATTAAAAATATTTATGCCCCCATTTTTCCTTGCAAGGGTTGTGTTATGTGTGCTGGCGTGGTTGCTCGAGAGCGAACAGGCAAGACCCCCACTGGTCTTTTCAAGGCTTTATTGTCTGCGCAAAACATTCACAGTGCAGAACGTCTCAATTCCATGTCTGCTCAGTCACTAGCAGAATCTGGGAGTGGGCGGTCCTTAAACTTTCCCCAGCAGAGCAGTCTTTTGACCCCCATCCCGCGCCTCCCCTCTCTGTGCATAAACCGACTGCGCAGAAAGGGCATGGGCAAAGGGGGACCTGCCTCTCCCCCCCCCCCCCCGCTTTGCTCAGGCTTGCGTTGCGGCTCTCTCTTGCATCTTCCGAGCCCTGCATCCCTTCCCCACTGGAGGAGTGGCTTCCCTCCTCTGCGGAGGAAGAGCTGCTTCTCACGATCTTCGGAGGCTCCCTGTAACCCAACTGCCCTTCCACCTCTCGCTCCTGAGCTGATGGCAGTTCCCTGACAGGTTGGTTCAAGGATTCTAATTGCATAACCAGGAGAAGAAGAAAAAACCCACCAACTAGCATGTATCTTACCACAGAGTTCAGGGGGAAAGGGACTCCAATAAGAGAAGCCATCAGCGGTGCTATATCAGCCTGCGGAGAAAAATACACTCAGTTTAAGGCTGCGAAGCGAAGTGCTGTAAAATTAGTAAAGGTAAAGGGACCCCTAACCATTAGGTCCAGTCGTGGCCGACTCTGGGGTTGCGGCGCTCATCTCGCTTTATTGGCCGAGGGAGCCGGCGTACAGCTTCCGGGTCATGTGGCCAGCATGACTAAGCCGCTTCTGGCGAACCAGAGCAGCGCACGGAAATGCCGTTTACCTTCCCGCCAGAGCGGTACCTACTTATCTACTTGCACTTTGATGTTCTTTCGAACTGCTTGATTAGCAGGAGCAGGGACCGAGCTCACCCCGTCGCGGGGATTCGAACCACCGACCTTCTGATCGGCAAGCCCTAGGCTCTGTGGTTTAACCCACAGTGCCACCCGCATCCCGCTGTAAAATTACAAAGTAGGAAAATCCATTTTGATGCAAACAAAGTGTGAGGTCCTTTAAAACTTGCTGCAGACTATAGGTCTTCAAAATAATACTGTCCACGTTTTACTGGTTTTAGGATAATTGAAATGTAGGTCAGCACAGAAGGGAGACAAACGTTACATAATGCCTAGAACAAGAGGGGCTCTGTGCTTTTGGCAGGGGGGTGGGCAGGCACAAGGCGATCAAAGACGCACTAGGAATGAATGCTGCCTAGGACCTTTGCAGACATAATGTTCTCAATCTCCTAACTGTGGCTGTGCAATGGGCAAAGTAGCAAGGGCTCTGCTGTCCAGTCCAGCATTCAGCGTCCCACAGTGAGCCTCTGCAAAAACTATAAGCAGGATGTGAAGGCAATAGCTCCCGCCCACTGTCGTTCTCAGCAACTGGCATTCAGCGGTATACTACTTCTGATCTGAGCCACTGAGATAGCCATCTTTTTCTTTTCGTTTTTACAATTCATTAGAGCACAATTTTATTAATTGAAAGACTACCAGCTTTTAGTACAGTTCCATGCAGTAGGTTCAATACAGGTGTACAGCAACAGACAATCAATGTCATAAATAAAGAACAAAAGCGTAGTCCGTTAAAGCGAAAGATTGCAGTGGAGGTTTGTGTGTGTTTTTGCAAGAGTAAGAAGAAAGCAAGAGATAAAATAAGATGACCTAGGCTAGGGTTGCCCAAACTTTTTTCAAAGAGGGCCAGCTTTTTTTAAGGATTGAAATTGTTGAACTTTTTTGGGATTTGACCCCAATAAGTAAACTGTCACAGGGGCCGGATGAAACCAGCCAGGGGGCCGGATGATGTCCCCAAAATGGACTTTGAACATGCCTGTTTAAATCTTGAGTTCTCCAGAGCTTTTGCTTGTTTAAACAAAATTTATGCAACCATACATTGTGACATACATACGGATGGGATGCGGGTGGCGCTGTGGGTAAAACCTCAGTGCCTAGGACTTGCCGATTATATGGTCGGTGGTTCGAATCCCCGCGGCGGGGTGAGCTCCCGCCGTTCGGTCCCAGCTCCTGCCCACCTAGCAGTTCGAAAGCACGTCAAAGTCCAAGTAGATAAATAGGTACTGCTTTATAGCGGGAAGGTAAACGGCGTTTCCGTGTGCTGCACTGGTGCTGGCTCACCAGAGCAGCTTCGTCACGCTCGCCACGTGACCCGGAAGTGTCTTCGGACAGCGCTGGCTCCCAGCCTCTTAAGCGAGATGAGCACGCAACCCTAGAGTCGGTCACGACTGGCCCGTACGGGCAGGGGTACCTTTACCTTTACATTGTGACATTACTTTAGGGGGAAACACTATGGAAAACGAGAATTCTGACTGGAGTGATGTAGCCATCTTATAATAATAATAATTTTATCATTTCTACCCTGCCCATCTGACTGGGCTGCCTCAGCCACTTGGGGACGCTGCCAACATACGTATATAGAAAACACAATAAAACATTAAATAAATGTTCCATGAGCCGCCCCGTTAAAAGGGTTTGCAAACCCAGTTACAAACTCTGAGTGTTAAGGGCGATCCTCATTATAGCATTAGTGCTGGCCGACAGTAACGTTATGCCGTAGGTGTGATGGAACAGAGGGGGAGATTTGCCCACAAAAGGGAAAGGAAGGGCTCGGCATGCTTTCAATCTCTTCCCTCCGGTTAGCATACTGAAAAGGTTGTCATGCCTGCCCAGTTCCATATTGATCGGAACAAATCAAATCAAATTACCTGGCTATTTTAAAAAAACGTTTTTGCTATCGCTATAAATCATTCTCCCACCTGCATGTCTTGTGGTAGCTTAAATTAAAGACAAATGTTAACCAGCTGTAAGGTACCTGGTTGACATCTTGCCGCTTTAAGGTCTCCAGTTTCCAATCTACGAAAGGATAAAGAGAGAATTAAAGACCATTTGCGACACAGGCCTAACCGACACAAACAGATCTGAGGGGGAAATAAGCCCTTTGATGCTTAATGAGTTGTCGGTCTCTTCTGCTCCATAACACACTTTTTTGCTGCTGAAATGAGAGTCTCAGAACAAAAATCTAAGAAATTTACTTAAACAATTTCACCTTTTTAAAGCCACAGAAAGACAAATTTTAACTACTGTATCAAGTTTTGAAAATGAAGTCAGAGGCATAAAACTTTGAGCCACTTTAAGATCCTACCCTGTTCCAATCCACAGGTTTTAATTTGTATGCTGCTTTTCCATACTTCAAACCATACTCAAAAGATTTTACATACTACACTTGATCTTAGCCAAAAGGCCGAGAAGCGATTTTTACATAATTAAATCTGTGCCATAAACTAGATATAAGGAGCACTCATATTAAGAGTGCTCTGTAGATTGATAGCTGTAGTCTTATATATACTAACCTTTTACGCTCTTTCACTCTTCTCTAATGTTCCTAACCCTTATTTTAGACTCCGTTAGCTTCTTTTGGATTCTTATAGACTTTTATATATACTTTCTGTTTTAACTCCTTTTAGTTTAGTTTAAAAACAAACAAACAAACGTTTTTAGATTTTAAATGATTGTACCCCTGCCTCCTTATGCTGGTCTACGACCGTAATAAAGATTTGTTGTTGTTGTTGTTGTTGTACATAATTAAAAACACAGCAAAAGTAAACAATAAATGAAACACATCAAAAAGTATACAACTGTAATTGAACGATTTCCATGTAAATCATTATAAGAACTAGGAATAAAGATACAAAAGCTTAATATCAATAACAGCAACAACAAAAAACCCAAAGCACCAACCCAAGAGTCACATAATATCTTGGGCTTAATAATAATAATAATAATAATAATAATAATAATAAATTATTTCTACCCTGCCGATCTGGCTGGGTTTCCCTAGCCACTCTAAGCAGATACCAACAAAACCTTTAGCTGTGCATGCAGCCCTTGTTTGAGCTAGCACACAATAATAATAATAATAAATTTTATTTATATCCCGCCCTCCCCAGCTGAAGCTGGGCTCAGGGCGGCTAACAACAATCAAAATAGTCCAACATTCTAAAAACATTCATTATAAAATTAATTAAATCAAATTGAAATCAAATTAATGGCAACCATCAAGCAAAATTCTGTGCAGATTGCCAGAGAAGGGGGTCAGGCTGCGCCCTGACCAAAGGCCTGGTGGAACAGCTCTGTCTTGCAGGCCCTGCGGAAGGATGTCAGGTCCTGCAGGGCCCTAGTCTCTTGTGACAGAGCGTTCCACCAGATTGGAGCCGCGGCCGAGAAAGCCCTGGCTCTAGTTGAGGCCAGCCTAACCTCTCTGTGGCCTGGGATCTTTAGGATGTTTTTATTTGCAGACCGTAAATTTCTCTGTGGGACATACCAGGAGAGGCGGTCCCGTAGGTACGAGGGTCCTAGGCCGTATAGCAGCAAGTCTTCCAATAATTACACTTTCCCTTTTTTATTTCAACTGGGAAAGTATGGTTAACAGGCTAGGTAGATGCCATGCTATGAAGCCAATTTAAATGCTTTGGATCAAGCCACGGCTTGAACCACAGTTTCCAAGCTGAAATAAGAACAAAGCAAAGCTACAATTAAATTTTCTGGGTTTTGGGGGGAGGAAAGATTGTGTGGACAATTGGGTCTGTCCATATCTTGACCTCAGGCCACATTTCTTCAGCCTCAGGCCTCCTCCATCAGTAACATGAGTTCAAATTACCCACCCTACTTTCTGGATAGTTTTATAAGAATGTATGTGAAGCAGTTTGAGCTCTCAAAATAAAACACCGCAGCCCCTTGGTTATATTGTTTGCCTTTTCATTTTATCATATTTATCATAAATTTTGTTGTTGTTTTTATTAATTAATTAGCCCTCATCTGCATTGTCCTACTATATAGGATGCTCCAAATGTGTTTTCTCATAAAAAAAGGTCCCTGGTAAGTAAATGTGGAATTAATTTATTTTATGACTTACTAATGGCATTTGGTAGTACAATGGTACCTTGGAACTCAAACATAATCCATTCCGGAAGACCGTTCAACTTCCAAAACGTTCAAGTTCTGAGGCGTAGCTTCCAATTGGCCGATAGCTAGGTTTTTGAACAGCGGAAGCCATGTCGGACATTTGTGTTCCAAGGAACATTCGAAAACCGGAGCACTTACTTCCGGGTTTTTGGCATTTGGGAGCCAAAACGTTTGGCAACAGAGCCGTTCAAGTTCCAAGGTAGCACTGTACACAGTGAAGTCCAGTGGGCTTGGATCAGATGCCTGCATTCATATCCCTGAAGTCATGAAGCGACTTCCGTTTTCTGATAAATATACCAATTTACCTCTGGCAGCTAAGAAGATAAAATGAGGGACATGGCGCCCCCCAGACTACAGCTCCCATCATTCCCAACCACGGCCCATCTTGGCTGGGGCTGACAGGCATTGAGGTCCAACAAACATCTTAATGGTGCCAGGGAGATTACCCCAAGATAAAAGGTTATTACGCCCCTTGTATTTTAAAAGCATACAGAAAAAATATGACCCGCATACAGTGCTATTTTTTCTAGAAAAATGGGTGCTGGAATTCACCATGAACCCCTCCCTTGTTCCCTTATTGCCACCTGAGAGGTGCCAGAACTGAGTTCCGGCGAGTTCCGTCTGAAAAGCCCTGCCCACCCATATAATCCTATCTACCTTTTAAAAAAGTGTCTTCATACTGTTGCGAGGCGACTTTTTGTGGAGAGTTGATTCCTGCTCCCCAAGCAACGAGTGGTGTTAATGTTTCTGATGGATGGCCTGCCCCATGAACCCCTAAAAGAAAACAAAGTTAGAATTACTTCACAATGAATTGCTGCCCCTGCAATGGACCTTAACGCAGAACAATAAACCGTTAAGATTGTACCTTTTAAAACATTTGAACTTGTCTAGTGTTACCCACTCAGGAACCTCAGAGGACGCCTAATGTTAAATGGATGTGTCAAATGCTGCATTTCTATATGGAAACTTGGCTGATTCTTCTGTACCCGTGTGGCTTATGGGAAGCTCTTGACTAGACTGCTGCAATGTGTTCCTTTTGGGGCTTCCCTTGAAGACAGTCTAGAAGCTGCCAAACACAGCAGCCAGGCAACTTGACTAGCACTGTAAAGCAGGGTCATGTGACACCTATTCTTAAAAGATCTGCACTGCCTACCTGCTACCAAAGCCAATTTATGGTGCTAATGTTAGTCTGCAAAACTCTATATGGCTTGAGATCAAGGTATTTGAAGGTTTGCTTCTGTCTTATCCACACACACACACACACACACACACACACACACACACGGGTGGTCCTATGTAAAACAGTATCTTTTCTATTGTGGGCACCCTGGCTGCAGAATTTCCTCGGCACAAAAATACTGTTGTCTCCAATGCTAGCTGCTTCTAGGTGTCATAGAGTAACCAACATTTGTTCAATCAGATTTATGGAAATTACATTTAGAGTCCACCTTTCCTGCAAGGAGGTCAAAGTGATGTACAGTGGTACCTCGGGTTACAGATGCTTCAGGTTACAGAAGCTTCAGGTTACAGACTCCGCTAACCCAGAAAGAGTACCTCAGGTTAAGAACTTTGCTTCAGGATGAGAATAGAAATCGTGCGGCGGCAGTGGGAGGCCTCATTAGCTAAAGTGGTACCTCAGGTTAAGAACAGTTTCAGGTTAAGAACGGACCTCCAGAACGAATTAAGTTCTTAACCCAAGGTACCACTGTACAAGTTTCTCCTGCTTCCCATTTAAACTGCACAACAACTCTATGAGGTAGGTCAGGCTGAAGGACAGGGACTGGTCAAAGGTCACCCAGTGAGCTTCATGGCTGAGTGGAAATTTTAACCCCGGTCTCCAAGGGCCTTGTCCAGCTCTTTAACCACTGCACCACACAGTCTCAGGTTGGTGCTGGATTTTCGGATTTGCTTCGTATTTTTGTTTTATAGGGGTTGGGAGGGGGTTGTGTTGATGTGTGCCTTTTTAATAGGTTATTGTATACTGCCCTGGGTTGAGCTGTGGATTACAAATGTAATAAACCATAGGCATTCTAACCAAATGCAAACAATATCCTTACATGAGAAAGATACACAAGTATTTCTGTTCCTAACACATTTTGAGTGGCGGGACACTCTCTTTATCAAATGCTTCTTACTGCTTGGGTCACCAAAGCAGACTTTGCTGCTTGACCTCTCTTTCTATCACATCACAGAATGTGTCCAAGAAAAAAAGGAAATCTGTGGCATTTCTGTATATAAAGCAAAGGAGAAACAGTTTTCAATAAATTAACTAAAACCGGGGAAGCAATCTGGGGTTTTTTTACATTAAGAAGCCTACTTGAGTGGATGGGTACATTCTGAAGTTATATTAATACTTCTGAGGAGAATCACCATGAGAAAGATTAATCGGGGGGGGGGGGGGTTAAAGGCAGCCTTGGTGTTCATCGGCACTTTAGCAGCGAAGGAACATGAAGAAAAAGGTCATGTTTGCAAAATCCTCACCCCAGTCTGTCATTCCATGGTCTGAAGTCAAGATGAAAGCTGTGCTGCCATCATTTCCATAAAAATCCTCAACCATCGAAACAATTTCTTTTACACCTTCATCGACTTTCCTAATATTGCTCTTGTATTCTCTGGAGAGGAGAGAAAGGGGCAGAATGTTTTGACATGATTATAATAGAAAATGAATCCAGACGTTCATTAAGGCAAGAGGCTTGAGTTACAAGGTGATCAACCAAAGCGGAAAAGAAAAGAAATGCAAGAACAAAGAGTAAAGTTTTCTCTTCAGTTTCCATATCAATAATATCCCCTTGGTACATTACACTAGAAATCTGGATCCAAGGCACTCTATCCAATTAGTTTTTTAAAAAGTTATCTCCTGTGGTACAGGCAACCATGATACAACTGGAGATGCATTTGAAAGTTCAGCTGACAGATTCTTTAGCACTCTCTCCTTTTCCCAACACTAATGTAATATTGCAAAATGACTCTTTGCCTATAAACCCAAGGAGCCCTGGGAATCATAGTTCTAAGAGGGGACTCGGGACTCTAAAGCAGGCATAGGCAAACTCGGCCCTCCAGATGTTTTGGGACTACAAGTCCCATCATCCCTAGCTAACAGGACCAGTGGTCAGGGATAATAATAATAATAATAATAATAATAATAATAATAATAATAATAATAATAATTTTTTTTTATACCCCGCTCTCCCCAGCCGAAGCTGGGCTCAGGGCGGCTAACAAAATCAAAATAATCCAACATTCTAAAAACCTTTCATTATAAAAATTAATTAAAATCAAATTGATGGCAACCATTAAGCAAAATTGTGTGCAGATTGCCAGAGGCTGCGCCCTGACCAAAGGCCTGGTGGAACAGCTCTGTCTTACAGTCCCTGCGGAAAGATGTCAGGTCCCGCAGGGCCCTAGACTCTTGTGACAGAGCGTTCCACCAGATTGGATGATGGGAACTGTAGTCTCAAAACATCTGGAGGGCCGAGTTTGCCTATGCCTGCTCTAAAGGAATTTATCAAACTACATTTTACAGCTGAAGGGAGGGTGTCAAGGTGGGGAAGTGAGATATTGCATCGTCTGGGATATAGCCTTCTTAAAAGCGGTGCCACAATTATGTAGCACCTTCTGCAGAAAAAAGACATTGTCCAGCTTCAGGCATTTTTGTTATGGCGGATCTCCTGCAATGGTAACATGGCTCATGTCAGGGAACTGCCATCGGCTCAGGGGCGAGAGATAGAAGGGCAGGTGTGTTACAGGGAGCCTCCGAAAATCTTGCGAAGCAGTTCCTCTTCCGGCGAGGAGGAAAGCCCCACCTCCAGTGGAGAAGAGGTACAAGGACCAGAGGATGCTAGGAAGAGCCTTAACACCGAGCCTGAGCAAGTTGGAGAGGCGGGGAGAACGCCCTTGCCATCGCCCTTCTTGCGCAGTAGTTTGAGGCGCAGGGAGGGGCAGAAAAGGCTGGGGGTGACGAGACTTTTATGTTGGGGGAGGTACAAAAACAGACCACTCCCGGATTCTGCTAGCGATTGAGCCAGACATGAACTTATGACACTCTTAACTGTAAATAGTTTGCACCAAAATAAAGCCTGTAAGAGACAGGTCGGAGTCTTGCCTGGTTACTCGCGAGCAACCGCAACAGTATCTGACAGCTCGTTTTAAAAACAAATGTAAAAAAATATTACCGTATTTTTCGCTCTATAGGTAGCACTTTTTCCCCTTCAAAAATGAAGGGGAAATGTGTGTGCGTCCTATGGAGCCAAGACGCCATAGCCCCGCGACCCTCTCCCGGCTGGAGAGGTGACGTGCGACTATGGCAGCAGCCTCTCCGCTGCCCGCCTTTACGCTGCTCCCCGACCTGCTCTTTGGGGCTGGTGGTGGGCTTCCCCCCGCCAGCCCCAAAGAGCAGGTCAAAAGGAACCTGAAGCCTGGAGAGCGAGAGGGGTCGGTGCACACCGACCCCTCTTGCTCTCCAGGCTTCCAAGGTAGCCGCCTGAAGGCGACTGAACACACCTTAAACGGCACCTTGTTTTAGAGGGGGGAAACAAGAGGGGGGAAATTCTCCCCCTCTCTGCGCAGCGCCTCCTGCCGCTTCGCTGAAGGGGCGCTGGGCAGAGAGGGGGAGATTTTTTCTTCTTCTTGTTCTCCCCCCCTCTAAAACAAGGTGCGTCCTATTGTCCGGTGCGTCCTATGGTGCGAAAAATACGGTATGTGCTGGGTTTTCAGCAGGTATTTTTGCTTGATATTAAAGTTCTACAGATTACCATAAGACTTTTGTTAGGAATGCAATTAAGGGTTAAACTACACCCGCTGGATTCCCTAGAACAGTCACATCAAAATGTGGCTGCAACCCCTGAAAAATGTGGAAGGGGCTGCAAGTTGTAAAGCGGAGCTTTTTCTCTTCACCCCCTTTCTCAAACAGCAGTCTCTGCCCCACTCCCTTCTGTGCCCTGACGCATGAAAACCTCAACAAGCTTCTCCCTTAACCACAGGCCTGGATCCTAACTTTCTGCTTTGGGAACCATTGAAAAGTTTGCTGACATTACGATTAGAAAGGCCACGATGAAATATGTTAACTAAATGCTTGAAACACTGTATTAGCATAAATGAGTACGTTTGCCTACTTTTCCAGAGTCGTCATTTCAGGTTTAAATGTCACAGGAGGGATTTACATGGATGATACGGAAATATTAAAGTGACATTTTAAATTTCACAAAGGGTATGACCCCCCGTTCTATTTATGCATCTCTAAAGTACTAGCTTAACTCCCTCCCATTGCTATCAATTGCACTAAAAGCTGCTTAACTTTGACGGGATCTGCTATATTTTAAAATACAGATATTAATGCACTGTACCTCGAATGAGGCCGATGAACATGCCCGTTTGTGTCTATCCCCAATAAGTGCAGGAAAAAAACAACTTTGCGCTCGTGCAGTTTAGAAAGCAATGTTTCGTTGTTTCTGGCAGAGCGGAAGAAATCCTAGATAAGAAAAGACAGTTATAAATTATCCTGAGAGCAAGCAGATATCCAAACTTCTAAAATTTCACATTTTTGTTTGATGCTGTTAAGTTGTGGGCGAACATGTCAGACGACACAGCGATTCTTTAAAGAGCTCTTCTTTATTCAGATGCCAGAACAGAACTAGGCTGAGGAGCTCAGTCAGCCTGCTTATATAGAGCTCCAGAACAATGCAACTGTTGCCATTTTCTAAAAGTATCCAATCACTGAACGTCACTTTTCGATCCTTCATTTGCATACAAAACTATCCCATCACTGAACGTCACTTTTCGATCCTTCATTTGCATAACTATCTACAGTATCCCCCTGCTGGCCCAGGGTGAGAACTTCAGTACATAACAGATGCCACCAGCATGTACGCAGGAAATCGAATTCTGCAGCAGTCCTAGTTCCCCGGATCCTTGCTGCTGGAAAGAGCCAGAGCAAGGTGAAGATATCTGATAGCAAAGACAGAGTCAGACAGAGAGACCATGGCTGCAGCCATGGAAAGTGCAGTGGATCGAATGTTAATGCAAACAGTGTTCACATGGCTCAAGGGTGACCAGGGATCCACTGGATCCCAAGCCAATTCATTTTCCAGAAAGGGGCACAACCCAGGCTCCTCAGCTGAACCACCCAGGCTGGTGTGCGTTGGCAAGGCTTTGGATACAGCGGTTAATATCAGGGTGGATAAAAATCAATGATTTTTTTAAAAATGTCAATTGGATTTTTTAAATTTAAAATGGATTTTTAAAAAATTTAAATTGGATTTTTAAAATAAAATGCTTTTGGAGGAAAAATCTTTCTACAGATAGTTTTCTACTTAAGCTACATTATAGTCCAAAGGCTGTTCATTAAGTTTTTCATCTGTGCTAAAGCTCAGTCTAAGCTGTTGTTTTTTTAATTGTTTAACCACATCAGTTAACAAACATGGATATGTATGCTATAATGTTATTGTTTTAAATAAATTGTTTAAATTGTTGTTAAGGAAATGATTATTTTTCTCCTTCCAATAAAGTACAGCAGAAAAGTTGTGCAAATATAAACAGTTAACTTATTAAACCTTACAATGATTTCATAATTATCTATGTATTTCTAATAGTATAACCAAATCAGTAATTTTGGATATAACTGTAAAAACTACTCTGAAAATTTATTATTCCAAAAACACAACTTTCATCTGGTTGCAATTATTAAGATTACACCAGCAAGAATGAGTCGTTCTGCAAAAAAAATGATTTAAATTAAGTCTTACTGACTAGTGATTTAAATCATGATTTAAAATGTGATTTAAATCAATTTGATTAATATTCTGCCCTGGTGTTCCCAGTCAGCACTTAGGATTGAACTCTCTATTCGCTTAAACTCTCCCGGTAACAAGTATCCCCCATTCACTTCTATGGGAAAAACTGAAGGGGTTATTGTATCAGCTACGTAACCGAAGCATGGCTCCAGCTCAAGACGCTTGTGACCTCAATGTCAAGGAAGTGTGAGAATCCCATCCCATCGTAACAGTGTCCCAGTTGGAGTGCTCAGTGCATTTTCCATTCACTTCTATGGTGAAAGGAGAGGGAGCCCTGAGAAAGGGAGGGAGGGATTCTCCATCTCTCAATCACAGACATAGACAATGCCATAACCACCCAGTATGTGCAAATACCCAACAGAAGTAAAGAAACAAAGCCCAACATAACTGGTAAAACCCAGCACCAGGAAACTGCAGCTGAATTAACCAATGACTGAAGAGCACCGAAAAGCACATTTAAAATGTATTGCTTACCCCACCCTGTATTACTCACAGGGCGGGGGTAAGGAGAGGCTGTAAACCTTTTGCCAGGCTGACTGTGCCAACTAGGGTATGGCTACCGGATTTTTTTCAATGAATCCGGGGACACTTTTTTATTTTATTTTATTTTTGAAGCTGAGTAGCAACAGGGAGTCAGTAGTGGGGATGGTGAGGCAAAAGACCCTGGGCCCAAGCACACATGCATATTGTATAAAGGTGCAAAGCCCTTCTTTTGCACCCTGTGAAACATAAATGAGCAGAGTTTTTTAAAGAACTGGGCAACCGCCGGCCGCCCGTGACTCCCAGCCTTCCCCGATCTCCTTCCCCCTTTGTTTTGACAGATCAGGGAAGGCTCAGGAGTCATGGGCGGGCGGCCATTGCCCAGGAGGGGCCAGCCTGGTACAGTCATACCTCAGGTTAAATATGCTTCAGGTTGAAGTGCTTTCGGGTTGCGCTCCGAGGCAACCTGGAAGTAACGGAACACGTTACTTCTGGGTTTCGCCACTTGCGCAGACGGTCAAAATGACGTCACGCACATGCGCGGAAGCGGCGAATCACGACCCGTGCACACGCAGGTTACGTTCGCTTCAGGATGCGAATGGGGATCCGGAACGGATCCTGTTCGTATCCAGAGGTACCACTGTAGTGCAGTTGACTCTGGCTGGCTTCAGGAGATGCTCGCTGCCGTGGCACAGGAAAAATGGCGGGCGCCACGGCAGCGAGCAGCGCTAACAGGCTGGCTCCGGGCTGCTGCCACGTTTCCCAGGGGCAGATTTGCAAATCTGGGGACATTCTGGGGATGCAATTTATCCAGGGGCAGATTTGCAAGTCCGGGGACTGTCCCCGGGAACCGGGGACGTCTGGTAACCCTAAAGTAGGGAAGCAAAACAAAGATGTTCATTCACCTTAACATGGTCAAAAACCCACGTGTCTAGCAAGCTGGCATCTTCTGTTCCAAAGTCCTCCTTCTCCGCTTCATAGCAATGAGTGTAAACATGATTCCCAGTTGCACCTTCAAGGGGGGGAAAAGTAAAAGACTGCTCAACTTAAATGTAGGAAGGTTGTTGGTTTTTTTGTAAACATAAAACAAGTTAACCATATGAAGCGTGCGGGTGGTATTTTACTCTTAAGGAAGCCAGAGAAGGACACAGTATCGGGGTTCAGATGCCAGCCTGCCGAGAAGCAGACAAATACACAATTCTGCTGAGGAGGTATGTATACTTGTAAGGCTTCCGTTCCTGATAGTTGGCAGTAGAACTCAGCTCTTATATAAGAATCGGTGGAATCCAAAAGGTCAGAATGCAACAGGGTGTTGTTGTTTTTCAGCCGACATTCCATCCAAACTTATTGATCCTGAGTTACGGGTCAACGAGGTTTCGGAATTCCAATCGGAATCTGGCGAGTGGTTAGAAGGTTCTGACTGGAGGAAACAAAAGGGCAAGCTCTGTACTGTTTAAGAGTCTGTTGGACAGTCTTTGGGAGAGTGTGGAGAGATTGATCAAGGAACTAAAGAAGAGGCAAGAAACAAGCCTGGAGAGAATGTCTGCAGCCAAGAGCAGTCGCAGACAGGGGTCTTTGTGGGAGCAGACAGAGGATGGACAGACAGAAGAGGAAGAAGCAAACACCCCAAGGCTAAATCCTCTGAAGGCAGAAGCTCAGAAGGTCTGCAAGGGGAGCGGGAGACTTCAGCAGTAGTCCTGCAGGACAGTTAAAGCCAGTAGCTGGCAGTTAGCTTGAAGAAACAGACTCTATGCAAGAAAAAAAGTCTTAATAATGCCTGTTAACATAACTGTACGGAAGAGAACCTGCACAAAGAGAGGACTTCAGGTCTAGACCTTGAAACAGTGGAGCAAAAACCATTTTACTTGGATCCAAGATTCCACAATAAAAGCACAAGGGTAAATTGAGTAATGGTTTGGTACAGGGGTGGAGCAGAGAACAATTATTATTAATAATAATAATAATAATAATAATAATAATAATAATAATAATAATAATAATTTATACCCTGCCCATCTGGCTTGGTTTCCCCAGCCAGTTTGGGCAGCTCCCAACAAAACATCAAACAAACATTAAAAAACTTCCCTAAATAGGGTTGCCTTCAGATGTCTTCTAAAAGTCAAGTAGTTGTTTATTTCCTTGACATCTGGTGGGAGAGCGTTCCACAGGGCAGGCGCCACTACCAAGAAGGCCTGGTTCCCTGTAACCTCACTTTTTGCAGTGAGGGAACTGCCAGAAGGCCCTCAGAGCTGGACCTCAGTGTCTGGGCTGAACAACACCTCCTTTAAAGCGACAAGGATCTCATTAAAGAGATTGTAAATCCTTAAAACATTCAGCCAGTCCTAATTTGGGTAGTTAAAATTTTAACAACATATTCCAACATTATTATTTTTTTCTTCTCACTTGCATAAAATTCCTCATCACCTCTTGACTACCAGGCAAGTACTTAAATAGAAGAATACTTTAAATGTTACTTTCCTTGGCTTCATAGAATGGTAAAGGTAAAGGTAAAGGGACCCCTGACCATTAGGTCCAGTCGTGACCGACTCTGGGGTTGCGGCACTCATCTCGCTTTACTAGCTGAGGGAGCCGGCGTACAGCTTCCGGGTCATGTGGCCAGCATGACTAAGCTGCTTCTGGCGAACCAGAGCAACACACAGAAACACCGTTTACCTTCCTGCCAGAGCGGTACCTATTTATCTACTTGCACTTTGAGCTGCTTTCGACCTGCTAGGTTGACAGGAGCAGGGACTGAGAAACGGGAGCTCACCCCGTTGCGGAGATTCAAACCGCCGACCTTCTGATCGGCAAGTCCTAGGCTCTGTGGTTTAACCTGCGTCTTATTTTAAGCAGTGAAGAGTCTGATGACATTCTGGTGTTCTAACAAAACTACAGCCACTCTTTTTTTAAAAAAAAAAGATAGAAACAAAAAGCAATTTGGCATAGATGCTGAAGAAACGGCTCACCATTGGTTCAGATCTTCATGTGTGGAAGGTGACCCTGTGCGGATTCTCAATGTCTAGCATATGTCAATGCCTGCAAAGCCCCTATCCAGGGAGAAAAGAGTAACCACACACACATGGTCCCTTTCCAAGGAGCTGGACTGTGGGTTGAGCAATATGGTGACCACTTTGGGGGATTGCTTTATGATGGAATTACTCCCAAGAGACTGTGATCTACTCCCAGAATAAAAAAAACTGGCAGTGATCTACCCATTGTCATTGGAGGGAGGAGGAGTGTGCGTGGGGTGGGTGGATTGCCCAGAGTTGTTGAGCTACACGATAAGGATCCCACGATCTACCAGGATCAGCCAGGGATCTACCGGTAGATCACGATCTACTGGTTGGACATCCCTGTGATATACCATACCCTGATTTTCCACACCAATAAGCCAATTAACCCACCCAAGCCAATGGTAACTATGTACAGTGTAGAACTAAAGAAATGTGACTCTAGAAAACGTGAAAACCACGGCTAGAGCGAAACAACTGAACAGGAAGGCTGCAATCCCTTGTCATATCCTTCCCAATTTCCTGCTGAAAGAAAATATATACTTCAAGGAGAATGAGCTGAGCACACAAAATACAAGATACGTAACAGAGGATATGAAGAGAAGGGGGAAGTTTCAATTGCTGAAAATGACAAGATTTAGTAAAACTCGAACTAATGCCATATTTTAAATCCCTTCTGTCAGTTCTAAAATGGTATCGGGGAAGACGCACTGAGGTTTATCACATTATTCTGGTTCATGGATTTCAGACGTAGGCAGAGCAGCACATATTTTCTTCTCCCCAGGGTTCTTCTGCATCATTTACACAGCTCAAGGATTCGCCATTTGTCACTCCAATCTCCTACCAGTTACTTACTATTCCTACTCTTAGGTCTCCACGGCACAGAGACTGCCCTTCTGGAAGCCAGAGTGATGACATTCCCATTCAGATGCTTCTTTAATTAGCTGGCATGCGCTGCTTTGCAAAATGGAACATTTCAAGGAAACAGATACGCTCTGTTTCTAAGCCCCAAGAGAAACACAAATATTGAGAGCAAGGGCTCATCAAAACGCAGGGAGAATTATTTCCCAGGCTCGATGTTCAACAAGAACCAGGGGGAACCGGGGAAGAGGAGAGGGGGAAGAGACATAGCTGTTAGAAGTTCAGACTGCAGTATGTTATAGCCATAAGATGGTAATTTAGAAAGCTCTTTGCAGGCTAACTAGGTCAGATTGTGTCCAGTACATAAGATCACAAAGTGCACCATGGACAAAGAATTAATGGCTACGCTCCTTCTGAAAACACTAAATCCAGTTACTGAAGCCGTATTTCTTTTGTTCATGAGGCCAAAGAGCAAGCATCGCAAAAACCATTTGACTTGGATCCAAGATTCCACAATACAAGCAGAAGGCAATGGTGCCCTCCTATGAATAAGCAGAAATTTCCATCTCTTCCATCCCTTCCCCCTGAAAACTGGTCTGGAATGTCCACCAACCTTGTAAAGCCAGAATTTCAGGAGCTGTAAACAAGCAGACTGCAGTAAACGGTCAACCCTTCTGCTCAAGTGGCAGTGCCATCTGCTCACACAAGATCTCTTGATCATTGTATATTGTTGTTGTTGTTTAGTCGTGTCGTCGTGTCCGACTCTTCGTGACTCCATGGACCAGAGCACGCCAGACACTCCTGTCTTCCACTGCTTCCCGCAGTTTGGTCAAACTCATGTTTGTAGCTTTGAGAACACTGTCCAACCATCTTGTCCTCTGTTGTCCCCTTCTCCTTGTGCCCTCCATCTTTCCCAACATCCAGGGAGTCTTCTCTTCTCATGAGGTGGCCAAAGTATTGGAGCCTCAGCTTCACGATCTGTCCTTCCAGTGAGCACTCAGGGCTGATTTCCTTAAGAATGGATAGGTTTGATCTTCTTGCAGTCCATGATCTTCTTGCAGTCCACATTGTATATTAGGGTGCATTTAAAAAAACAATAGCACCCTAGTCTAGATAGCATTACATCTACCTATTTTTAGACAGATACCCAAACATATGCAGACAACATATGTAGATTTATTGCAGGCATCCCCAACCTGCGGGCCTCCAGATGTTTTGGCCTACAACTCCCATGATCCCCAGCTAACAGGACCAGGGGTCAGGAATGATGGGAATTGTAGTCCAAAGCATCTGGAGGGCCGAAGGTTGGAGATGCCTGATTTATTGGAACATCAGCAAGAAACCACAGTACATTTTGAAGAACAGAAGCTCTTCATTTGGAACATGTTTGTGACCCTGCGCGGTGTTGCCACCAACCAAAGCGTGATTTCCAAATCTTCACACCCCACAAAGAGTTGCAAAGCCCTTCTTTTGGATATTGCACTTTGTAGTAAAAATTTGATACTTTGTAAATGATGCATCGCTAAGACTAAAACATGCTTACCTTTAGCGAACATGGGCAGAATATCTGGACTTCCCCAGCTCCACGTGTATTTACTTTCGTTGAAAACAGAATCAAACTCCACTGGGTTTTCTTTCCATCCTGTTAGGGAGACAATTGTTACTGCAGTGTTTTCTAAGGGCGATAATGCGAGTTTGGATACACTGTTGAAGAGAAATAAAGGTAGCATGCACATTCTGAATGAACACCAGCACTTTTAGTGAGCACTCAAACACATCTGTTTCACCAGGTGAGCCCATCATGGGAAACCACAATTGGCTTCAGCATTCCAACACATAACACAGTCAGAAAAATAGAGAACATACAGATATTGCATCTTACAGTATACATGCAGCCTGCCCAAAACAGAAGTTGCATCAGTAGATTTTCATGTATGAAGCAGTTCCTAAGAGCACAGGATATGTCCAAAGCGGTTTATGTCAACATATTCCGCAAATAACTGGAGTAAAACTGTTACCCACTTTAATACCATTGTAAATCTCACAGAAGGTCCAATGTGGCAAGTATTTTGCATCTTGCTTGCCACTGAAATACTTTAGACAGCAAACCAAATTTTGTTTGCCTTTTCTCAGACCCTGAAGAATAAACTCCACTCATTCCTAAATACCTATGCAAAACTGATTATGGTTAAAAGTTGCAATCCTATACACAAGGAATAAGTCCCCATTCAGTAGACAGGCATGAATGTTGTCACTGTTCATTGTTTCAGGTGGCCAATGAACCTTGAAAACTAGCCTTCAAAATTATACTAATTATAGTTCAACCTAGGCAAATAATGCACGCAAAAGCTTCCATAACTTTCTAGCACCACGTAGAAAACGGAAGAATAACAGATATATGCCAACTGTCTACTATGCCAAAATAAAGTTTGTGTGACCACAACACTAATCAGAGACCTGGTAGCAAAGTACAAATCTCACTCTCACATTTTAGACTTTCAAATTTACAGAGCTTGGAGGTATAGGCATGGATCCAAAAATAAGATAACTCAGGAAGGTCCATAGAATGAAAGACTGACACACCCACCCACCGAAAATCATTTCCAAAGGGTCAGAGGACATCTTACACACTATGGGATATAGTAAGGGGTCTGCTGAAAGAATTGGCCCAAATTGGGAGGACCTCTGACCCCATACCCTACAACACACATTGGTCAGAAGCTACCAATCCTCCACTGATACTTTTTGGTACAAGTTAATCTACCTTAGGATACAAGTTATATATAATTGGGACGCAGGTGGAGCTGTGGGTTAAACCACAGAGCCTAGGACTTGCCGATGAGAAGGTCGGCGGTTCGAATCCCTGCGACGGGTGAGCTCCCGTTGTTCGGTCCCTGCTCCTGCCAACCTAGCAGTTCAAAAGCACGTCAAAGTGCAAGTAGATAAATAAGTACCGCTCCGGCGGAAAGGTAAACGGCGTTTCCATGCGCTGCTCTGGTTCACCAGAAGCGGCTTAGTCATGCTGGCCACATGACCCGGAAGCTGTACGCCGGCTCCCTCGGCCAATAAAGCGAGATGAGCGCCGCAACCCCAGAGTCGGTCACAACTGGACCTAATGGTCAGGGGTCCCTTTACCTTTACAAGTTATAATAATTTTATAGTTAGTGGCCAAATACTCTAAAGCTCAGCCTGTTCATCCAAACAAAATATTTTATGGATAATCAGCATACCTCTTGCAACAGCACTGACGTCTTCGTAAAATCCAGCTATGAGAGCTACATGCCCAGGTCTTGACTCTGTTGGAACGTGAGTATGAGATACTCCCCAGCTGCCTTTGGTTAACATGATATTCCTGGAAATAAGACACAGTGGTAATGCACCCCGTTTTGAAAAGCCAAATCCATGCCTGTAAGGCTCAAAAGGGAAAAGAACAAACAGTGGCCCCACTGTTTAGTTTAAGGAAGCATTTCCACACATTCAACAGTCACCATTTCTAAAACTATAAGATTCTATGGCTTTTCCTAGAGAAAAACTCTAATTAAATGTTACACGGATTTTGCAGTTTCACAATACAAAGCACAATGTGCCGGGAGGGGGGGGGGAGGTTATCACATCCTTCACTGATCCCTTAAAAAGTTGAGATTAAGATAAAATAGGGGTGGGGAGAAATCCTACAAGGAAGTAACTGGCGCTATTTAAAATATTTAAAATAAGAACGACTACTGATCAAACTGGATAACCAAGTATATGAAGTGTCTTATTGGTCAAGTCACATTTTAAAATGGCAGAAATAACCTTTTCTAGTTGCCAAATTCGGGCACAGCAGTGCAAAATCCCTGTCCCATAGCTAACAAGATTTTTTTTAAAAAATAATAATCTCAGAAGTTTGAAGGATTAGGGGAGTATCTTAACAAGAGGAACATACCTAAGGTAAGGAGCATTAGAAATGCCACGGTCATCCACTTCATAAAGCGAATCTGCACGCAGACCATCGGCAACGAAAAGCACTAAGCGCCGTGCAGGTGGTGGCAAGGGAGTCTGATGGGGAGTCATGCCGTGGACCAGAGGAGAGGTGAAGTAAATGTCAAAAATAGAGATCAGGAACACACAGTGTACCAGGAGACCAGTGGCTACAAAGATCTGCATATTCATGGTGATGGGTTGTCCAGCACTAAAAGAGCAAAACAATTACAGGTGAGGCAAGCGATCGTTTGCTGCATTCGAAGTCTGCATCTGATTATACGTTTTGTGCATTCTTCAGTTTCATAGATAGATTTCTTTTTTTAAAAAAATCAATTGATTGTTTAATTGATCTTTGCACCCCACTCTTCTCAGGGCTGGGGTGATGCCAGGAAAAGGTGCTCTCGCTCGTACTCCCCGTAGGCCCTCCCAAAATGAGTTTACCAGGGGTTGGCAGGATAGACAGTGGTGGGGACAAACACTCAGCCCAGAGGTATAAATTGAACTGCTGGGCAAAGGGGCTGCAGCCTCTATCTTCATTTGCCCAGAATGTCTCTGGATCCTGACATCGCTGGCTGCAGAGATTTTCTGGGAATATGAAGATGATGAGGGTTGCATCTGTTTTCCTGCTGCCTGGCATTAGTTACAGAAGGCTCTGAAGTCTTGCATTGTGCCCCACTGTGACAGGTGGTGACATCAAGCCTGCCAAAGCTTCATAACTCATATCTGTTATCTTTAGGCTAACTTTGGCTTGTTTCTCAATGGTCTAGTTTTGGGGTGATGCAAAGTCGAGAGAAGAATGCAATTCCTTTGTGATGCACTAGCAGAGGAAATGCCATAGCCTGCTGACCTAGCAGTTCGAAAGCACACCAGTGCAAGTAGATAAATAGGTACAGCTGTGGCAGGAAGGTAAACACTCTGGTTTCTGTCACGGTGTTCTGTTGCGCTAGAAGCGGTTTAGTCATGCTGGCCACATGACCCGGAAAGCTGTCTGTAGACAAATGCCAGCTCCCTTGGCCTGAAAGCGAGATAAGCGTCTTAACCCCATATTCACATTTGACTGGACTTAACCGTCCAGGGGTCCTTTACCTTTTTTTACCTCTCTTTATGTTCTAGCGAGAGTCATAGCCACTACGTTGTCATGCGAGAAATGTATTCAGTAAGGCTGGTGTGGAACTGAACCCTATCTGCAAGCAAATCAGCCACATCAACCTTGGGTCAGAGCTGGGTGGAGGCACCCAAGCTGAATATACCCAGTTAATCTTTCTCAAGTCACCAGTCCAAGAGCCATCGGCTGCATTTTCTGCAAGATATGAATGAGCTCATACACTCCCTCGGCCCCACTTCCTCCTGCATGGCTGGAAGCAGGGATTGGGAAGCTTTCACTTTCTCTTTTGGTTAACGGCATCTTGCTATGTCATCTGAATACAGAACTGTGGTTTGCAATAACTATGATTAATCTAAACAAGCCCAGCTTCAGAAATCGCAATTGAAACTAACCAAACTTAACATTGCGACTACTGCAGGTGGCTTGTTTAAGCTAACTCTCGTTAACATTAGCCATACAGTGGTACCTCGGGTTAAGTACTTAATTCGTTCCGAAGGTCCGTACTTAACCTGAAACTGTTCTTAACCTGAAGCACCACTTTAGCTAATGGGGCCTCCCACTGATGCCATGCCGCCGCCGCTCAATTTCTGTTCTCATCCTGAAGCAAAGTTTTTAACCCGAGGTACTATTTCTGGGTTAGCGGAGTCTGTAACCTGAAGCGTCTGTAACCTGATGCGTCTGTAACCCGAGGCACCACTGTAGTTTGCTGGGTTCGGACAACATGGCAGGACACAGTTAAACAGAAGCACAGTGAGAAGCTTCTGAATTCCTCCCAGCTGCATAAGAAGGCAGAAGATAGAATGTGCAAGCATAGGAAAGGAGAAGGCTCATTCACATGTGAACGTCAGTGGGATGTTTGAATGCAGCCAGTGGACTTGAATCCCCATTGTACATACCACCATTCCTTGCAAAATATTTAACTTAAGAGAGAGAGAGAGAGAGAGAGAGAGAGAGAGAGAGAGGCAACAGAGCAAAGAAAGTTGTATGAAGAAGACACTTCTCCCCGGGCAATTCTATTACTTCCTGACAGGAGTACTTCTTTCTCCTATTTCTTTCATTTATATAGGCCAGGCATGTCCAAAGTCTGTTTCAGGGGCCTAATCCGGCCCGCTGGTTGGTTTAATCCGGCGCCTCTGGCAGTTTATAGGTAAAATCCTAAAAAAAGCTCAAAAACTTTGGTCAGCCCCCACGGCCCTTCACTTCATCAAATCTGGCCCTCTTTGAAAAAAGTTTGGACACCACTGATTATAGGCCAATCTATTGCCTGAGAAGATTTGTGCCTGCTATAGAACCTGTAGTCTTCTGCTGAATTAGGTCCTCCAAGATTAATGGAAATGTCAACATAATGAGGCAAAATGCAGACCTATTTCTCCCCCAAAGCCACCATATCCAACATTGCCGCTCTTTGAACATTTAAAACTCACAATACTTGGGATGCTGAGATTGTCTTTTATTTTTAAAAGATAGAGAAAATAACTAAATATAAATATTTATGAAATATGCAACCATTTGTTTCCTATTCCTATTTATGCTTTCAATATACGGAGAAAAAGTGTTACTCAGCTGAATATGTTATGCCGGTGTACAAGTATATTTAAAAGTGTCAAGGAATGACAGTAAAAATACTTTAGTCATTTCTTTCAAAAGGAGCGTGCTCCAGTGAACATTATATGCCTGTTGTATATAATTTAAGAGAATCTAATGAAAATGCGTTTTCAGTAAGCATGTGTCATGGCACGCGTATTACAAAGGGGTATGATTAGCAGCTATTCTTTCAGCTGACAGGAATTTTTTAAATAAAAAATGTATTCCGTAGTATTTAATTTAGACTGTCAGAGAGATATGAAAACAATTCATCCATAAATAAATTGAAAACATGAATAGTTTTATGGAAAACTATTAAGTTGATACAACCATATTGTTCAGCACTAAGGACGCCCCTGTATGTTAACTAAGTTTTGAGCGAGAATAATACTTTCAGATTTACTTTCTCTCAACATCATATACAGATCATTTCAACAACATTAAAATTCTGTACCACTGCTACTTCCCCCACTCCCCACAATGTTCTAGGCATAATCATGTGTTCTACTCCCCCCCCCCCACCTTTGATTAGGTAAACGAGCATGAACAAATTTGCATGATCCTAATAATCTGTCGTATAATGCAGTTTATAAGACATGATTTCCATAGGCTTTCACATTTAAATGTGTTTTGGTAACTTGTTCATCTGTTTAAAATTACCATACAGTCAAGATTTTCAATGAGCATTTTGTACATTACAATAACAAATGCCATCTGCTTTAAGATGTAAATGTGGCTCAGCAGTGCAGAAGCAAACCTAAGGCAAAAAACTCCCCCCCCCCCCCCGAGAACTGAACGTTTTATTGTCAAGTTAACTCTCTGCACCAGCAATCCCTACGCAAAATCTTGAAGGGATAAATATGATTATCTGCTGTCCTGGCTTGTAGGTCACAAAGCGTCTTAAGACTCTTTTTAACTTCCTGCTACACTACTTAGATGGCAGGATGGGATATTCAACTCCGCCTCTGAGGCACCCCTGATAACAGGGCAGAGCAAGGCCTGGAAGTTATTCTCATTAGCACAACTCTGAATTCAGCTAAGACTGAAACAATATCTGGCTGGAAAGGTCCATAAAGATGCAGATTAAAAAGGAATATCGAACACTAACGATGAATGGACCTTGTAGGTTAGGACAGGGATGTTGCAGGTTGTATGACTGGGACGCGCCAAAGGCAGAGCCATGAAATTTGACAGATTTCCTATTCTTTCCCTCTAGTTTTGCTTTCCGTTCCACCCATGGCCAAGCATAAAGGCACCCCCTCCACACACACGAAAACAAGATGAAACTGGGTGACTGTGTTCCTCTGAGGAGAGAATGTTGTGTGGAGCTTATCTCCCAATGGGACCATCAGCTAAGGGACATAAGATCTACCGGTAATTGGTAGTGTGGAGGGTTGAGGACCAAGTGGCCTTGCAAACATCTGCAATATATGTGTTTGTGGACAGGGTAAGGTAGGCTGTGATGTGCTGGGGAGTGGGAGGGTGCTGTGCCTCCTAGGCCAGGGCAACGCATGCCTTAATCCACCAGCTGACAGAGGAAGAGGCTGCCTTTCCTAGAGATGTAGGAGAAGAAGACACAAGGATGGAGTCAAAGAGGCCAAGAGCCTCTGTTCTGACAGGGTAGTCTTTCAGAGCCCTGTGTATGACTAGGCTGTGCCAGAGTTGTCCCAGGAATGGAGAGATCTGGGGCAAAAAAAGACTGAAGGTCCCGTTACTGAGCCCTATGAAATGGAGAATTTAGTTTCGGGACGAAGGAAGTGTTAGCACAAAAACACCACCCCATCCTTGTGGAAATTGTGAATATTTGTACTTATGGGAGTATCAGGTTACATGCGTTTCAGGTTACATACGCTTCAGGTTACAGACTCTGCTAACCCAGAAATAGTACCTTGGGTTAAGAACTTTGCTTCAGGATGAGAACAGAAATTGCGCTCCGGCGGCGCATAAGCGGAAGGCCCCATTAGCTAAAGTGGTGCTTCACGTTAAAAACAGTTTCAGGTTAAGAATGGACCTCCAGAATGAATTAAGTACTTAGCCCGAGGTACCACTGTACTGAACCTTGCTGTCCCCTCTGTTCTGCATGAGAGTGTGAGTTCAAGAATCCTTGGTGTTGCAACACTGAGGACTGCCACTGCTTGCCTCTTAAGGGTGTTAGGCCTAAGTCCTTGGCCAAGGCCCTGTTGTAGGATACAAAGATCCTTGACTCTGGCCTTCTAATGGTTTCCACATGGTCTTGGAGATTCTGATGGTTGAGGCTTTCCTAGGGTGCTGATCACAGTAGGTGAGGTGCCAAGCTTGGTGAGGTGCGTGGCCAGGTAGAGACAGGTGGCTTTGGGATGAACAACAAGACCTTGGTGAAGCTGGTCTTTTTTTTAAGAGGGAGAAACCCAAGTGGAATTGCTGCTAGATGCAGGATCTCAAGTAACCACTTGTGCACGTGCCTTCCCATAACTTTACGATGGGAGATTTAACTGCTGAGGACAATAATCGTATAGTTAAGATAATATACTCACCAGACCAATGAAGAGAGTTGCGTTGAAACTCAGCCCACAGTCATTGCTTGTTTTCTTCCATCTGCCCTAGTCCAGATCATACAAGAAGGAAAAATGAGCTTGGGGTGGAGCTCTCCATGTTTTTCCTTGTGGGGGAGCTCACCTAATATGGTGGTGGTGGAGGAGGAAAGGGGGTGTTTGGGCAGGTGAGTGAAAAATAAATCTATCTCCAATTTAAATGACTTCCAGATGCCTTGACCTACCTGAACTTGTATTTTGTATTTCTACCAGCAATCTACTTCATAGAATGCAAACAGTGCAGAAAACACTGCCGTGTGCACTGAACACCACTAGGGGATGCAGTTGCTAAGAAATTGCTTTCTAAAAAATTAGCATCTAACATTTAGGTAGTCCAAACATTACAATTTCAAGCTTTCTATTAATTGTATAAAACCTTAGACTCTACCCTATAGTGTAGTTGGGGAAGGGCCATAGTTCAGTGGTAGAGCAACTGTCTTGAATGTAGAAGTTCCCAAGTTCAATCCAACAGTGGCATCTGCAGCTCTGGCTGGGAATGTTTCCCGCCTGAAAGCCTGGATAGCTGCTGCCAGTCTGTGCGGACAATGCTAGGCCAGATGGATCAATGGTCTCAGTTAGTATAAAGCTGCTTCCTGTGTTAGCTCAGTTGGTTAGAGCATGGTGCTAATGATGCCAAGGTCATGGGCCAAGAGGTGTTCGATTCCTGCATTGCAGGACGATGGACCAGAGATGCTCAGGGTCCCAACTCTACAATTCTGTGATTCTGTGTTCCATGATCTGTGAGTTCTGTTCCCCTTAAAAGCCTTATTTATTTGCTTATTTTGCTGTAAAGTATATATAAGACTACTCTGAGGTTTTCATTATTATTATTATTTATTGGATTTATATACCGCCCTGTACCCAGAGGTCTCGGGGCGGTTCACAGAAAAAAGGGCAGTTCACAGAACAATCTGAGGTTTTGATCCTTAAAGTCCGCTGGCAGCCACTGCAGCTAAAAAACCCTGTTCTTTGAACGATGCTTCTGTTAACAGGAGTGCTTAATGTCTTATTGTGTTTTTATATTTTGCTAGAGTTTTTATATTTTGCCCCAGAGAGGCTGGGGCAACCCAGTCAGATTTATTTATTTATTTATTTAGTAGTAGTAGTAGTAGTATTCTGCCAGGACACAAAATGGCAGCCCTGATGTATTCAAAGCTGCGGGGTGGGTGCGCCAAGCCCTGGGCCCTCTAAGCTGCCAACTTTAGACCCCCTCATGCGGCAGATCTAAACCAGAGGTGGATTTAGGGGAGCACAATCAGTTCAGTAGCGCTTGGCCCAGAGCCTCAGGGACGCCACAACCATGATGCAGAATGGAAAGTGAGAGGTAGGGGGAATGCTGAATTTTGGGGCCCCACTGACATTTGAGACTCCAAGGTCTGCTACTGTCTAAACACTCTTCCCTCCCCCACCAGTGACTAGCAATGGTGGGGATGACAAGCGCAGGGGAGCAAGCAGAAGCAGCAAAAAAGGGGAGAAAAAGGGAGGGCAAAGAACTGAGGGGAGGTCCCGAGAAAGGAGATAAAAGTATTCATGGGATCCAAGAAGACAGAAGCGAAGGTGGGAGAGGGTGGGCGAGTGGGGAACCACCAAACTCACACAAAACACATACCAGAAAGGCTACAGATGAGAAGCAGTTTTTCCTCAGAGGGAAAAAAAGGATCCCAATCCCCCAGCCCACAACAGCAAGCAGTGATGGAGAGAGGACCCTTCCCCATCCTTCGTTTAGCAAGAGGCGTCATCCCCTATCAGCAACATCTGGCAAACAGCCTTTCGTGAGATGTCAGGGGGGAGTCTGAGGAATCAGTGGGTTTCCTGGGTGGGGGTGAGATGCGGAAGCGAGGAGAACAAGCCCCATTTACATCCGACCCCCAGCCAAAGCGTGGTCCCCTGCGAGTGGGGTGGGGCGCGGGGCCTCGCGCGCGCACACACGCGTCCACTTCCACTACTCACACGTTCGGAAGCAGGCGCTTCTGCCCCCTTACCAGGCACCCCGGCGCGCGTCAACGGGCCTCGGGAAAGGCATCGCGAGATCCCCGGTGAAAGGGAGCGAGGAGGAGGAAGAGGGAAAAAGTGTCCTCCCCCGTCAATCATGCATCTTGCATGTCCATGATGCACAGGTGGAGCCCAGTGGGACAGGTGTGCACATCCTGCTCACCGCCTGTGCCTCCAGAGAGAGAAACGTGAAGAGTATAACGCACGTCGACTCTCACAAACCTCGTGCTCGGGTTTTTGAAATAGCCGTTTTACACTTTGGGAGAAAGAGTGGTTTGCAACCAAACTATTGTTTGCTCCCATAACTATGGGATGGGTTTGAAGTTGAGCACAACCCAGTTTGGTGCAACTGTCAGATCGGAAACCAAAAGGTTTCATATGCACCTGGTCAATTTCTGCACTGGATTTCGGCCAGGAAGGGATAAAACACACCGGCGCGTGTGGTGATTGTTGCAAAAGTAATTCTAATTAAACCGCCACATTCCATGTCCCCCGCTGAATATTAAATTCCTGCCGAGATCCAAACCTTAAGCCAAAGCTTGCGTTTATTTAAATACAAACACGCTGGAGTTTTTGTTTTTTTACCCGTCTCAGTCTCCGCTTCAGCACAGTACTGACCTTTCAGGGCTGTCAAAAAAATACTTTCACCTGTCCGACCTACAATGTAATAATAATAATAATAATAATGGACTACAATGCATCCCGGCCACCACCGTCACACCGATGCAACACGAAGAGAACAAACATGTTTTCTGCATCCTCGTGTGTTTTTTTGCATTGTTTTGAGAAAAAAGGGTATTTACCGCCTGAAATAAGACGCAGGATGCAATCTCATGTCAGGTAGCACAGCGGGTCTTCTTCCTAGACAAGCGAGTTAAAACAGATACGATATGAATATGTATTTGCTTCTACCTTTTTTCCTCTTCTTTTTCTGAGCAACCCTAAAGCCTTGCTTTTTTTTCCTCCGTGGGTTCGTGGTTGTTTTCAAGCAGCTGCCGACTTCTCCCCACGAGGAAGGAAAGGGGAACGGCGCCCACGCCGACCAAACGAAACCTCCCGTATACCCAGAAAAACAGAGGAGATGCCCCCTCTGCTACTTTCGAAAGTCTATACCGCGCCGCGAGGACGCCGGAGACAGGAAGCATCCGGGCGGCAACTCTCGCGAGAGCCGAGACCAGGAAGAAGCTGCGAGCTCTGAGGAGGGAGGAGGAGGAGGCGGGCGGTTGGTGGGCGCCGTCGGCTGCTGTGGTAACGGGGCTCTGTCGGGGGAGGGGGGAGCGCTGCTTGGGGCGCCTCCCCTGCTCCCAAGATGGCGGCGGCGGGGGCTGCTGGGGTGAACCCTTTCCTCAGCGACTCCGAGGAGTCGGACCCCGACGAGGCCCGGCCCGGCGGTGGCGGCGGCAGCAGCAGCAGCGACCCCGGCGGCGGAACGGCCGCTCCGCTGCCTTCGTCGGCCTGCTCTTCGCCGCCGCCGCCGCCCCTCCTTCAGCAGCAGCAGCAGCAGCAGCAGCAGCAGCATCTGCCCTTGCCGCCTCCCTCCTCCCTGCAGGCCGAGGAGCCGCCTCGGGTCCCCGTGGACGCCCTGGCGGCTCAGCTGCTGCGCGACCAGTTCGTGCTGACGGCGCTGGAGCTGCACACGGAGCTGCTGGAGAGCGGCCGGGAGCTGCCCCGCCTGAGGGATTACTTCTCCAACCCGGGCAACTTCGAGCGCCAGGGAGGAGGCTGCGCAGGGGGGACGACGACGACGGCGCCCACCCCGCCGGCCTCGGCGGCCACGGGGCTACTGGCGGGGGCCGGAGTGGGGAAGGAGCCCGGCGCAGCAGGACAGCTCCGTAAGTTGGTTTGTGGAGGGAAACAAATAAAATAAAAGGTAGCTCAGTTCCGCCGACTCGGTCTTTGCTTGACCTTGGCGAGTTGTTTTGGTTTCGATGCACTCCTCCTTTTTGTGCCTCGGGGGAGCACCTGTCAGCTGTGGCAGGAAGGGAGGCGAGGCGGGCAGGGTTTGTTTTTCAAAGTAGTGGTGGGTATGGCACGTGTAAGGTAATGCCCGGGTTGGGCTCACTCCGCTGCACCCCACCCCCAGTGCCCTGCTTAAGTTAGGTCCGTAAGTTAGTACCATCATATAGTTCAGTATCAGTGCTTTTTTTCCTGGGGAGAAGCAGGGTGGGGATCTCACCATCAAGTTTATTGCAGGGCCAATTGCAGTGCCACCCACACACCCAACTCAAGCAGACAATGACCTGGATTAGAATTGGCTACAACTTTATTAATAATAAATAATAATAATAATTTATTATTTATGCCCCGCCCATCTGGCTGGGTTTCCCCAGCCACTCTGGGCGGCTTCCAACAGAACACTAAAATACAATAACCTATTAAACATTAAAAGCTTCCCTAAACAGGGCTTCCTTCAGATGTCTTCTAAAAGTTTGGTAGTTATTTTTCTCTTTGACATCTGGTGGGAGGGCATTCCACAGGGCAGGTGCCACTACCGAGAAGGCCCTCTGCCTGGTTCCCTGTAACTTGGCTTCTCGCAGCGAGGGAACCGCCAGAAGGCCCTCGGCGCTAGACCTCAGTGTCCAGGCTGAACGATGGAGGTGGAGACGCTCCTTCAGGTATACAGGACCAAGGCCGTTTAGGGCTTTAAAGGTCAGCACCAACACTGTGAATTGAGCTCGGAAACGTACTGGGAGCCAGTGTAGGTCTTTCAGGATTACAGATATAGGTGGATATTTGGCTCAGGCATTGGGTGTATATCCATTCCAGCCCCGCCCCCCCTCCCCAAGACTAAAAAAAAATTATTAAAATTTTTAAATGTAAGAGAACTCAGTTTCCCCGTGTTCCTGCTGAAAAATACTTTTAAAAAACCCTGGTCAACATGGTGTTGTTTGCCACACTTAGGAAGCAGTCCTGTAAACAAGGAGCTGGTATGAATGAGCCAGCGCAAAGCTACTCAGTTCAGCAGTGGGGCTACTGCCAGCGGAGCCTACCAAAGCCTGGCAGAGAGAAAACAAACTTTTAATGTAGTGCTTGAGATGCACCACCCTTTTTGATGCCTTAACTTAATGCCAGGTTGCCAAGTCACACGACTGAGCTGAGGATCCCTCCTCTGTGGTCCTGCCTCTGCCACTCTGCTTTGCCAGGGCTTACCCCAGTTTAAGAGCCTCTAAGCTCTGCTCAGCCAGCTAGGTCCCAGCTCTCCTGGGATGAGAGAGATGATACTCCCTGGCTAAGTCCAAGGATTAAGTAGTTAAGAGAGTATAACTCCCTCCCAGCTCAGCCAGAGGTCTGCAGGAGCCTAACCCTCGCATCCCAATAGATCTTGCTATAGGGGAAGAGCTTGCCTTAGTGGGAAGGTGGGTTGTGTGATAGTACTATTAAGACTGGAACCCTATGCATACTTACCTGGGTATAAGTCCCTTTTAACTCAATGGAAATTACTTCTGAGTAAATATAGGTTGTGTTGCAGGTCATCAGCCTTCATGCAGGTATATTACTTTGACAGGTTGCTGGGTTAAAGGCTATTTCTTCTAAACATTAATGATGCTAGATTCTTGTAGTCATTGCCATCTTCTTATAGCATCTGTTTTTAACAGTATAGAATTGGATGTACATGGTGATCTTTTTCATTCTTGCAAGTAGCATATCATCATGAGCTCAGGCTGTGCTGCTTATTCACACATCTGCAGAAGTGACAAGAATAGCCATGACTATTCCTGATCTGTGTGGGTTTTGCTTTCTTTTTGCAAGGCTAGATGCTGGGTCGGGTCAGGTTCTTCTGAATCACTTTCTACCTTATAAAACTGTAAACTGACTCCCCTGTCACTTGCATTTTGGTGCTGAATCACCAAGCCAGGGTTATCAGGAAAACCCAAGGAATCATAACCAGTTAACATTGGGTTAGATCCAGGCTCCTGCTCTTGCAATGGGGCCTCTTCTTCCTCCTCTTCCTTCTACAGCCTTCATGTGCTTCCAGAATTTGCTTTGGAGAGCTGAGGAACGTTCCAGAGCAGATGTTGGGAACATTCAAGGAGCAGGGAAGAAGGCTAAACTAGAAGTCTCATTGTGAAGTGGATTTCCATTGTGCAAGTGGGCAGTCATCATTGGATGTTGCTCTTTATATCACAATAGTAGTTGGCCAAATAGAAAACACTGTGTTCATATTACTTGCTTTATGTTTAATTCCTTTAAATAACTGGCATGATGTTGTTTCATTGCACCCATGAAACAGTACCTTAAGTACAAGAAGTGGCTATTGACATAATTTGCCATAAGTGTTAGTGTCTTGTTTAATGATGGAGGCATGGCTGATGCTGAGGCATTGAATTGGGAAATGGAATTGAATATTAGCTGGTTTCTGTGTATTTTGTTGGAAAGGTACAGTGAGCATTTGGGTATGCACAAGTATCTGCAGGAACTCAAATTTGATTGAAACGTTTCTAGCATTGCCAGGATATAGATAAAACAGATACTCATACAGAAGCTGTTGGATGTGCCATTGTATTAGTTTTATGTATAGGGTCAATGCGCCTGCCAACCTAGCAGTTCTAAAGCACCCCCAGGTGCAAGTAGATAAATAGGGACCGCTTACTGGCGGGAAGGTAAACTGCGTTTCCGTGTGCTGCGCTGGCTCGCCAGATGCAGCTTTGTCACGCTGGCCACGTGACCCGGAAGTGTCTCCGGACAGCGCTGGCCCCTGGCCTCTTAAGTGAGATGGGCGCACAACCCCAGAGTCTGTCAAGACTGGCCCGTACGGGCAGGGGTACCTTTACCTTTACCTTATAGGGTCAATAGGATTATGTTGTGTTCTGAATAAAATGGAAATAACTTGGGTTAATCATAAGACACATTGGAGTGAGAGAACTTCCCAAGTACATCTCAGAACTTCCTGAGTTACAGAACTAGGCACATTGGCATTTCAACAAGCATTATCAGATACTTGGAAGACAAGTGTAGGTACATAGGGAAAATATTAATATATGGAACAATTTTTGTTCTTTCCAGCTATGACTCTTAATCTGTATTCTTGGAAGTAAGAGGGAACAACTTCTAGCCAGTTCTGATGAAATGCTGAGGTCAGATGTCTGCAGAAACACTGTTCATGTAACTATTCCATTCTCATGATCAACTAACTCAGGTGGGAGCATTGCTTCCTTCTGTAAACTGGAAAATTGCAACTTGAAATCTTCTAGGTCACAAAAGTTAAGCTATAATTGTGTGTCTGTTCTCTTCCTCCATGTTATGCTTCTCAGAAGTTAGACTTACTCCCATAAACAGATCTTAACACGTGTTCACTAGCAAATTATAAGAATCAATCTTTAGAATTGTATAGGTGGAATGGACCCAATCCAACTCTGTCTTAAAATATCTGTTCCTAAAGCAAGTATGGAAACATATGGTCCTTGAAGCTACTTATGTTACATAACTCCTGTCCCCCCCCCCCCCCCCCCAGTATTTAGAGGTGTTAACCATGCTTAGTAGCAGTACCAATATATTTTTGCACTAGTATTAGTGTGGTATGACACAAATGACAGAGTCTATTATTTGATACATTTTGGGGTTAGGAAATGGCTCAAGGAGCTGCAAATGCAGCTAGCCTCATATCTAATTATACTGAATGCTATCTTGCTGTCAGTCTTTAGTACCATGTTGGCATAAATACAGGTGTGATACTGATCTGAAAGTACAGTTATTCTCGTCATTTGATAGCTTTATTAACATAAATTATTGTTTTTGTTGAGACTATATTAATGAAGAATAGATATGGTACCTCTGTCACATTTTCTGAGATGTTGTTTTATTCAGTGTTTGCAGCAGGATCTTTTTGAATTTATGGTGGCATTCTTGGTTTAGCCAAGGAGAAATGTTGTTTGGTATTTTTCCCTATAAAAATGTTCAATTATACTATAAGCTCCTTTTGAAATAGGAAGAATGCCAGTAGCGGTGAATTTTTCATTTATTGCTTTGGCACTAACTTTAGAAGGTGGAATCACACCACTCTCTCCCTTCTCTCCACATGTGAGGGTGAGAAGTAACACTTCCCAGTTCTGAAGAAATCTCAGTTTCCAGTTAAATCGGAACATGGGAACTGCAGTTTGTTCTGGACTGAGCCTGGAAGTTTTACATTTTCATTGCACATACAATCAGGAGGAAGGAAGGATGCTCTTTTTTGTCGCAACTAAGAATGCTTGGTGGTTTTATCCAAACTGTGCCTTAGTGCATGGATTCACTTTTAGATGAAATGATTACTGAAGGTTGCACCATATTGTGGGCAATCCATCCTTAGAATCCTATCTGTCCAGAAGCTTCAAGCATTTTCCATGTGTAGATTCTGTGCATGGAGAAGGGACAACAGGATTGTGCCCCTGATGTTTTCCATAGCCCTGACCACACCCCTGGGTTTCTCTGTGTTGACATGGATTTATGTCTAGCACAGGGATTGAAGACATTTTTCAGCCCAAGGGCCACATTGCCTCATGGGCAACTTTCTGGGGGCCTCGTGTCAGTCGTGGATGGAATGATGGATGTGGCTCTTTACTTTTGTACAGTAGGCTACATTCCAGTCACTCAAAAGCCAGAAGTTTCTACACTCACACCCATGCACATATCGTTCCATCCAGGCAAGCAAGAGGCATTATCACAGTTCAAGGACATATTCCAGGCCGGGTAAAAGCATTCAAGGAGAGCTTGGTGCAGGGCTGGTGAAGGGTGTGACCTGGAGAGAGTCCTGAAGGTCAGAGTGAGAGGCCTGCGGGATTGTATTTGGTCCACAGGTTCCTCGCCCCTGGCATAGCAAAAGCCTAACAAAGGCCAGAACCCCAGTGTGGTATTGACAAGCTGGAACAAGTAGAAAGGAGGGAAACCAAGAAGATTAAGGCTCTGGAAACCAAGCCTTATGAGGAATGGTTGAGGGAGCTGGGTATGTTTAGCCTGGAAAAAGAGGAGACTGAGAGATCTGATAGCCATCTTCTGATATCTCAAGGGCTGTCACATGGAAGATGGAGGAAGCTGTTTTTCTCCTGCTCTGAAGGGTAGGACCCAAACCAATGGCTTCAGGTTACAAGGAGGGAGATTCTGACTAAACATCAGGGATAACTTTCTGACAGTAATAACTGTTCAAGAGTGGAACAGGTCCTTCAAGAGGTTGTTGACTCTCCTTCCTTGGAGGTTTTTAAGCAGAGGTTGGATGGCCATTTGTCATGGATGCCTTAGTTGCAATCCCTGCATTGCAGGGGGTTGGACTACATGACCCTTGGAATCCCTTCCAACTCTACAATTCTATGATTATAGGTGATTCCAGGTCCCAGTTGTGTTGAAGGAGTGAGGTAGTAGCTGCTTTTGTTTAGGATTTTGTTATATGTAAATCCATGGAAACACGTGGCTGTCCAGGCAGTATGGACACGCAAGACATTGAACAGAGCAAGCAAAACCAGCAGCACAGTTCTACTGCCTCTTTCTCTAGGCATTGGTTTTTGACATGGAGGAAACCTGGATTTCAGGATCTCTCAATTCAGCCCTCTCTGCCCCCACAATTGCTTACTTGGAGAGTATATGGTTGAGCATTGTTCTATCTGGAGATCTGGAAGTTATGCACTATTCATGAGGAATGGAAACGAGGTGGTAATAGTGGAAAACAAGACTATAGTCAGAAAAAGTGATTTTTGTTGAGTGGCTACTGTGTTTTTGTAGGTGATTCTAGCTTAGAATTATTAAAAGTCCATTCTCATTAAGGCCAGCATTTGTCACATTTCTGTAACTCATACTCTGCAGGCATGGACAGTATATAGTAGTTTACAATGCTGTAAAGTTGGGTTGTAATGGTTAGTAAATATTTGTAAGATTTCAGATGTATTGTGTTTGTGTCATTTAATGAGTAGTGTACATTCCCTTTTCTGTTTCTTTTAGACAATTTTCTTCTAGTATGTTACTGTCCGCTTTGACTCTGTCCCAGAACAGCTAGCAGCAGAATGATGTACTCGTGTAAATGCTTCTACAGCATTTACCGTGTTGGTCTGTAATTCAGGTGTACTTGACCAGAGCTAAAGACTATCTAAGAAGAATGTATGTGGAAGAAACTTCTTGTATTTTTGGGTTAGGATTAGGGTTTTTGATTAGGGCATAACCTTTCAGATATTACTAATCAAAACTGCACTCATTCTAATTCTAACATGAAAAGTAAACTAAGCACTTTCTTCCTTTGGGCTTCTGAAATACAAGTGTTTGCAAAAATGAGGAGTTGTCTCTTTATCCCTCCCCATTTCTTGTTCACAGCAACCCAGCCTCATTTAATAAACCCACAAGGCGGGCAGGTGGACACTTTTCTGCCCCACTCCCCTTGTTCTAATCCTGACAATGGTTCACTATTATGGTTATTACAGCTGAAGGGCTCCAAAGTCATATTCCAGGCTTAACAGAGTTAAAGGCACTGTAAAAATTCTAGGGCTTGAGTTTCTTCAAGGACTTCAAAACATTTATAGTTTTGGGAAATGATGGGCTTAACTGCTTCATATTCCTCAGAGATGCCTCAGATAACAACTCCCAGCATGAAATAAGAAAATATAATTACTCCTCATATGCACAGTAGCTTAAAACAGAACCAGAGAAGTGGAAGTATTACTCTAGCAAGGGAAATCAAGTCTGTTGTTGAATAATTAACCACTGAAAAAAGTTTGCACTGGAAAGCACATGATAATCTGCTGTTACTGTAGAATTATGTTTTCAGCTTGAGAAACAAGGCTTCATTTAAAATCATTCCAGCTTAGTACTTCAAGAAGGACATTAGATTATTACATAGCCACCACACCTAAATAGGATTGAATGTTTTAATTATTACTTCTTGGTCATCATATTATGCAGCCAGTTTATCATTTTGCATTCCATTTTCATTTTCATTGCAGCATCAAAAAAGGGTTGTAACTCTATGATAGATTAATTTTAGTTTATTGTAATCAAAGTTCTAGTCAAATAAAACTTTCTGGGTCCGTCCACCCACCAAAAAAATGCTTTCCAAACTGATTCAGTGCACCAAGTCCAGTATAAAACATTCCAAGAAGCGTAGGTTTCTTCTGAAAAGACTTTAAGTTCACTTAGGCATTGTCTGATGGAGAATCAAATATTTGATTGATATTTTTTAATAAAATTGGGTGCTGAATAATTAGAATGCAGTATCTCTTCACTAAAGTTCAGTAGTTGGTCCACAAACCCATAATGGCATTTTATGCAGAATTACAGAAGGACCGGAGGGGGAAGAGATTTAGAGCTTGAGTCTCAGCGCATGCTTACCAATTTAATAACTAGGAAAGTCACTTTTTTTCTTGCAACCCAATCTTAACACTGGCATTATTGATTTTTCTGCCAAGTGATTTGCTCAACTGAAGCCACAGCTAAAGCAGCCTATTTGTCTGGGGCAAGCAGCAGTTGTCCCAGCAATTGCTTGCAGTGAGTAGTAGTAATAGGCTGAGTGGCAAATGCTTGGTCCATATGTTTATGATAAATCAATAATAAAAAGAATAAAAAGGCAAATGCATGGGCCTGCTTAACTTATCGACTCCTTGCTCACAATGGTTGTAGGCCAAGGTTGGCAACCACGATTGTGTTGCACTATTTTTATCTAAGCAAAATGCAGCGCTTCACTTTGAATGCTGCCTCCTGATGGGCTGTGTGTGTGAACATATATAGGCTGGCAGTACACATCAAATTCAGCCTCTACACACATTCTCTTCATAAATGTGTACACCTACTAGAAGATACAAGGGACACGGGTGGCACTGTGGGTTAAACCACAGAGCCTAGGACTTGTCGATCAGAAGGTTGGCGGTTCGAATCCCCACGATGGGGTGACCTCCCATTGCTCGGTCCCTGCTCCTGCCAACCTAGCAGTTCGAAAGCACATCAAAGTGCAAGTAGATAAATAGGTACCGCTCCGGTGGGAAGGTAAACTGCGTTTCCGTGCACTTCTCTGGTTCACCAGAAGCGGCTTAGTCATGCTGGCCACATGACCTGGAAGCTGTACACCAGCTCCCTCGGCCAATAAAGCGAGATGAGCGCCACAACCCCAGAGTCGGCCATGACTGGACCTAATGTTCAGGGGTCCCTTTACCCCTTTACTAGAAGATACACACAGATTGGCAGCAGTCATGATAGTCTTTTGCACTCCCCTGATGTTTCTCCACAGCTGCTTATTTCATGGTCACTCCCTCCTGATAAGCGGAAGAGAGCATTCACAGACAGACTTGTTTACAAGTCTATAAATTGCAGCATATTTTAAAAGATATCTGCTATTTATATTCCCTTAGTTGCAAATTATTAAATCAAGGGTGGAGAACTGCTGACCAACAGCCTCTTGTCCTTAGTCATGCTCATGCAGAAATTAGCATTAGCAGCAGCCAAGAAAGCTCCTGTTCATGCTGATAGTACCTTTCCCCCTATACTATATTGCTGCATATGTAAGAGTGATTTTGAATAGGCAGTTTGGGATGTTTGCCTTCTCCATGCACTGCCAGACCTATGACCTCAAAAATCTCCTGTGTGCCACAATGAAACAGAGAGAACACAAACCATTTGAAAGAATGGGACATTTTACTGCATGACAGATCTTCAGTGGTGGGGAAAGATGAGGTGACTGAAAGAAGATGGATAGCCCACTGCTAGCTCTGAACTCTGTCTGCCTCTCGTATGTGGTCCCTGTGAGATTTCCCACTCCCAAAGGAATACAGACCCAGCACAAAAAGGTACCCCACCACAGTCTTAAAATAAAAGCACTTTGCACCTGTGTGCTGACAGAAGACTTGTGTCTACTGCAGTAATCAAAGATCTTGCAAACTGAATGCATGCTAACATCTGTTTCAACTATATCAACATCAAATGGAGTCCCTACGTGATAAAGATAGCTTGTAAGTTTTCAGGAAGACAAAGTGTTGTGAAAATAAATTCTACTGCCAATTTTGTTTGCATTCTTGGAAACTCTTGAAAAGTTGCTTATTTTCATTTCATTAAATTTACCAAATCTCCTTAGTGCCTTTTACTTCACATAATTTTCCTCAACTGATCAACACGTTATTTTTCTCGGATTTGAAGCGGTTACCTCTGGCATGAATAATAGCAGCAAGTCAGTGTAGAGTAAAGGTGTGGAGATTTGTGAAGTAATTTCAAAAAAACTTGTTCTACCTGTTGACCAGGAATATGAAAGTTTGGAGAGTTTCTGTGCTTGGCAGAAACTGTTCAAGAGGCTGACTTAAGAAACAATCTACAGCCAGGCCAAGGTACAGAAAGAACAACTCAGTACAGATTATTATAGGAAATAGGATAGATGGAGCAGAAGAGTAAACTGGCAGTTTAGATGGAGAGCAGTTTTGTGATTTCAGTGCATCCTGTTGATAGCACCAGAATAATGGTATCTTTAAAAAAATATTTAATTTTTTTTATTTAGTTCTGTATTAAGACCTGTGTGATGACTTAACAATTATAAGACTATACAGCTCTTGCATTTACAAAGGGCACATTCCATTAACTTCAGGGGCATTTACTCCTAAGTAAGTGTATAGGGACGCGGGTGGCGCTGTGGGTGAAAGCCTCAGCGCCTAGGGCTTGCCGATCGAAAGGTCGCGGTTCGAATCCCCGCGGCGGGATGCGCTCCCGTTGCTCGGTCCCAGCGCCTGCCAACCTAGCAGTTCGAAAGCACCCCCGGGTGCAAGTAGATAAATAGGGACCGCTTTCTAGCGGGAAGGTAAACAGCGTTTCCGTGTGCGGCTCTGGCTCGCCAGAGCAGCGATGTCACGCTGGCCACGTGACCCGGAAGTGTCTCCGGGCAGCGCTGGCCCCCGGCCTCTTGAGTGAGATGGGCGCACAACCCCAGAGTCTGGCAAGACTGGCCCGTACGGGCAGGGGTACCTTTACCTTTAAGTGTATATGATTACAGCTATAATACTCCCCCACTCCCAGAAATATTACAGTCGTACCTTGGAAGTCTAATGGAATCTGTTCCGGAAGTCCATTCGACTTCTAAAACGTTCGGAAACCAAAGCGCGGCTTCTGATTGGCTGCAGGAAGCACCTGTAGCCAATTGGAAGCCCCCTTGGATGTTTGGGTTCCAAAGAACGTTCACAGACCGAAACACTCACTTCCAGTTTTGCAGCGTTCAGGAGCCAAAACGTTCAACTTGCAAGGGGTCGGAATCCAAGGTACGACTATTACTATAATGTGTTTTGTCTGTCCCTCAGTTTATGATTCTTTTCCAGTTTCCTGATAAAGTATTCCAGTTCTCCCACCCCCAGAGTAATGCATCAATAGTTCTTAGTAAAATATTACTAATAATAATAAATTTTATTTATATCCCGCCCTCCCCAGCCGAAGCCGGGCTCAGGGCGGCTAACAACAATAAAACAGTACAAAAGTACAGCAAAAGAAAGGAGGTTGATATTTTGCATCTACTCTGTGTCCAGTGAAGTAAAAGAAGCGGATCTCCTTGAAGCCAGGCATGTAATCATTTAATTTTAAGTTTCTCATTTAGCTAGAGTCTAGTGTTTCTCAAACTTGGGTCCCCAGCTGTTGTTGGACTTAAACTCCCATCATCCCTAGCTAGCAGGACCAGTGGTCAGAGATGATGGGAGTTGTAGTCCAACAACAGCTGGGGACCCAAGATTGAGAAACACTGAGCTAGACAAACCTTAGTGTGAAGCATGCTAACTGCATAGTATAAAACAGTGTTTCAGATATTATAGTATAAAACGTACTAACCGTATTAGCAAGAATATAAGCCACACTTTTTTTTCCCAAATTCCGACCGTGAAGTTATAGTGCAGCTTATATTCGCAACCTTGCGATATCGCTGCCGAAACAGCTGCCCTAGGTCCAAGTTCCTGCATTGCCTTCCATGGCTGGATTGGAGAGCACACACACACACACACACACCCCAGGATGCCACCACGAGGGCCAGCGGGGGTGCAGCAGTAAAGCAGGGGGAAGGCCGGAAGACCGCCATCAAAGCGGCATGGCTACCCCACAGGAAACAGCCCAGGAGCGCAGGGGAATGGTACCCATAGGGTTTTCTTCTACGTTTGCCATTTACGGGTGTGAGTGCCTGCAGAATTTTAAGGTAGCAGCTTATATTCGGGTATTGTCTCCCCTCCACCCTTGAATTTTAAAGGTGCGGCTTATTTGTAGGTGCAGCTTATATTTGGGCCAATTCGGTACTGCAAAGAGATTTATTTTCCTACCCTTTTTAATTTCTTTACTGTTCTGTTAAACTGTTTCTAACTAGTTTTATGCAGGTGTTACTCACAGTAGTAAGACAGCTCAGTTCCTTTTTCTGTTTCATGGCTTGGTATAGAGTTACAGTACCTGTGCAGAATTGACTTTTCTGTTAATTGCTTTTCTGTCAATTGCAATTCTGACTTTTGCATTTAAATAGGTTTCAAACTTATGTTGCAGTTCTACACTTAGTGTGTTTTCTTTAACCACTGAATTTGTGTATGTTTCAAACATGGGTGTAGTATAAGCAGCCTAAAAGGAAACATGCTGCTATTTGAGACATTCCTGTCCCCATATTTTTTCTTGCTGTCTTCCTCTTCCTGATCATTGGGGAAACTCCTCTTAATATTGTTAGATTTATATCCAGCCCTTTACAGCTGTCATATATAGGTATTCAGCGTAAACTCTTGTTTTCAGTGGAATCGTTACCATGCTTATAACACCTGTCCTGTCTCTAAATTGACTTCTTTTCATTCTTTTCCCTGTCTAAATAGAAGATCATGCTCAAAGAGAACACATTTTTGTGAGAGAAAGTTGAGGCAAAAAGGCAGTGAAATGTTTTGTGGTAATGAGAGGAAAACAGGTATAACTTAAAGCTGGCACAGTGTTATGGGAAGATCATCCAGGGTAGTGTTTAACTAGATTTTACTTGGAGTAGACCTATTGAAGTGAATAAACATGACTAATTTGGATACATTAATTTTAAGTAGGTCTACTCTGAGCAGAATTTTGGTGAATACCATCCAAAGCTTTTTTTAAGTCCTTTGCCATGTGCAGCCTCTAACTTCAGTTGGGGAACCCTTGTACAGGATGGGGAGAACAAACAAAGCTCAAATGTATGTTTAAATATTTTTAGATCGAGCTGGAAGCATTAGCACTCTTGACTCACTGGACTTTGCAAGATATTCAGATGATGGCAACAGGGAGACAGATGAACGGCTGGCTGGTGAGCAAAATTTCATATAAAATAAGCTATTGTATGTTGCTCAGTGAATTTTTATTTGGAAATAGTCTTTAGGTGTGTCACATTTATTTTTTAAAGTTACCTTTTAAGTTTAATGCTTTGTAAAGTTTCTAGTAACATGGAATATTTTTGAATGGTTTATTAAATTTGTAACAGTATCTCTTTGGCTAGTTGATTTATTTATTTTTAATACAAAGAAACTGTTCTTTAAAAAAGTTCCATTGATCCATTTTATGCTTTATGTCTTTTTCTGTCACTCTAATAATTGTCACAAAGCAATAGCATTTGAAGTCCAGCTGAAGACAACTACTACATCTAGTTTTGTAAGGAACAAAATGCTGTTGAGAGACACAGGTCCTTTTAAATATGAAATCTTTTAGATGGCTGTTTATGTTTCTGCTTAATGGTTTCCTTATTGGTCCAGAAAGACTTGCGTGAACAGGCTGACTAGCAGTGTACTGTGTTGTACAATTCTAAATGAAATAGATTAGAAGTTGTGATAATATTCAAATACGAAAAATGTTTAAAGTTGATTTCCTTTAAACTGATAGTGAAGACAAAAGCCTTATATGATCAACATTCTAGCGTAATTCTTTCAGGGTTGAATATTGCATTTAAAAAGATTGTCAGCATTCCAGAATTACCATTTTTTCCATGTATAAGACGATGTTTTTTGCTTTAAAAAGTTAGGCAAAAATTGGGGGTCATCTTATACATGGATTGTGAATGCACAGGAGTTTGGCCCCAGGCTCTGGTATGGGCGGCCTGGGCTCAGGCTCTTAAAATATGGTAACCCTAACTTTGGACAATCTCCGCAAAAAAGTTCAACAACTTTGGGCGACCTCCCACTCCCAAAAGCTCAAAGTTGTTCGGTTTGATGCTTAAATTATTGATTTCTTATTTTTAGGCTCAAAAAAAAGGGGGTCATCAGTCATCTTATACATGGGGTCGTCTTATATACATGGAAAAATATGGTATATTTATTGGATTGAATGTTGCAGTGTCATGCTGTTTTATCTTGAATTTGCCAAACATTAAGAGCCACAGAAGAATGGGTTTTGTCTTGATAAAAAGATCTAAGTGGTTGTGTAACAACTGGTTGCCTGTCTTCTGCAATAGTTTTGTTACTTCACATGCTTTAGAAAAAGAAAAGTGAGGGGACTTTAATTTCTTCACAGCTCCACAGAGAAATCGCTGCCCTGGTTTAGCTATCACACTGAACTATGATTTAGGTTGACATCCAAACTAGGCTAGTGGATTCTCCACTGGGCCATGGAGAATGAGCGGCAGCAAGCCTTCAGCTCCTCCCACCCTTCCATCTCTGGCACAAGGGTCAGAAAGGATTTGGAAACGGTGGCAGTAGCTTTGCTGACTGTGGTTGGTTTGCAACGAAACAATTTAAAAACCTCAGAATTGCTCTCAAGATACTGGCAAAACATATGCTTACCTGGATGGGGTTGGGGGCAGGGCATAGTCAGGGTTGCAATATGCTGCTCCTGGCCAGCCCTAACCCAGCCTGCTAAGCAGCAATGATGCCAAAGTTGAGATGGTAAGCGGCAGTGATGCCAGTATGGTTCACCTCGCCACATGTTCCATATCTGCTGTTGGCAGAGATTACGCCTTTCCCCCTAAGGTGGTTATGCTTATTGTGAAGACTTGACATGCTACAAATTCCAGGGAGGTAGCTGTGTTATTTTAGCTACAGCAGACTTAACAGTCTCCTGTGGGCACCTTTAAAGGCATGTGACGGGAACCAGAGAAGCACATGGGGAAGTCCAAAGGATAGAGGAGCCCTCTGAAGCAGCATGAATATTAGAGGAAGGAGCAGGGAATGGGTGCAGGCTGGAGGCTTGTGCTAGCAGATGCACCTTCTGCTCACACAAGAGACCATCTGGATCCCAGCCTAACATATTTATTGCATCAAGAGTGTTTTTGGGTTACATCCAACTTGATCAGTTGAATTTTCAGAAGCTAATGGAGAAATAAACATATTAGTCGAAGCTGGAACAAAACTCTATTGTTTTTGATTCTGCTAAAGTCAGGGCTGCAGTTATGAAGTCATTATTGTCAGGGGGGGAGTCTAGTCACTGTCATATTTTTACCTGAAAAGAATGAAAATAGCTCATTAAATTGTAATAAAAACAATGACTTTTTTTTTACTAGAATATGTGGGTTGGAACCAGACAAAGTTAGTTGTGCTTTAGCTTGCCCCATTGGAATCTAACTTTAGGGTGCAGTCCTATAGCACCTTCCTGGGAGTAATTCTCATTGAACTCAGTGCTTGATTCTGAGCAGACATGTATAGGATTGTCCTGTTAGTCTGGAGCCAACCATCTGTTTTTATTTCAGCCAGTCATGTTTGATATATTGTTGAATATTTATATACATATATATACTAGCTGGATTAAAATGTTAAATGTCTGAAGAGAAACCATGCAGCAGAGTAAACTGTTTTAATGGTAAAATTGAGTACACAATGTTAAGTTACACTGGTTGTTTAGTGTATTTCAGAGCTGTTAATTATATAATAGAAAGACTTTGCCGTCTGACATGGGTTTATGTGATATGGTTTTTCTGGCTTTCTGTGCCCTTGGTGATATGTCTTGCTGTTGAACATTAGTTTCCTTACTGGAATTCCTGAGCTTCTCTACAATTTGTGTTCTTGCTATCTTTTTTTGAACATTTTTATCATCATGTTGCAGGGCATTTCTGATCTGCAATTGTTCTGTAACAAACTATTTTTATATCTTCTAAAGGAAGAGTTTAATTTTTAAACTCAATTCATCTACAAGTTGAGTTAACTTTTCAAAAAGCCAAGGTTAACCAAATTGTGCTAATGCTGGCTGCTTCTACAGAATTAATTTATTAATCAGTTGAAAGTATCAACATTGTTTTCAGACTTTGTTGCACAGAAATATTTGCAGATCAGCATTGCTGATTCCTACAGATTTTTTTCACTTTCTCATCAGATCCTCAGTTGTGCTTTCGTAGTTCTGCAGTAAAGTTCTGTGCATCAAACAAGTTCTTTCCATGTAGTAGATGTGATGTACTCTAACTATACCCATTCTGTTTTTAAAGAAGAAAAATGCAAACTGAGTGAATCTTTTTCCCATACACACTTACTACCAACATATTACACAAATTCATCCATAAAATACAGTTATCGCCATACATTATCCAGGGGTGAAAGGCTCCGTGAAAACAGCACCTGCTTTTTTGGCATAAAGATTTTAAGTAATTGCCTAAAAAATATAGAACTGTAGTCAACTAGGTTTTACCCAGAGTAGGGCCATTGAGGTTAATGGAACTAACTTAAATATGTTCATTAATTTCAGTGGCTCCAACTTAGTTGAATACCACCTATAATTTCCTCCAGATTATTATATATTGATAGTGTTAAATGTTAATTACAAATGGTCCAGAGTGAATTCTAACCCCTTAACTACAGTCAATGTAAGTTCCAGTTCTGAGATATTTGATAAATTGGATCTACTTACATATTGCTCAAAGTGTTGTGGCAGAAAGCGATTCATAAATGTTAAATTATCTCATCTTGTCTAAATGACGGAACAAATGTTTTGTTTGGAAAATTATTAAATGTGCCTCTAGCAAAATTTACAGTGGCCTAAGGAGTAGAACCCGCCCACTGATAAACTGCTCCAAAAAACATCATGCCACATAGAAAAACATAAAGTAGCTGCAAAAATGTAGATTATAACCTGTGTAGTTGCTGGTAATTCCATTTTGTTGATAAAAGTTGTATTTCAAATTCATCCCAGTCCCTCAAAGCAAGTCACACTCATCTTCACACTTCTCTTTTTCAACTTTAAAGTATTAGTCATCATTAATGCCTTGTAAGGAAAATCTTTTAAGCTTTCCAAAGTGGTACAATATTCTGCTTAAAGCCTATAGCATTCCTTGTCAGACAGCTTAAGTTATTCATTAAGGTTAGACTTTAATTGTGGAAAATGTTCACCAGTTTGCTTCAGTCTAACTCTGCTGCATGCGTTCATGAGTTCCATAAAGATTGCATGCTTTGTCTTTAATACAAATTGTATTTTATTTTCACACCCATCCTTGCTTTTTTATATTTCATTTTTGTTTCCCTATTCTTGGTTGGATGCCTGTGTATGTTTAATCCAAATCCTTGTCCAGTCCTGGAGTTTGAACTACGGAAAGCAAAGGAGACCATTCAGGCCCTCCGAGCCAACCTGACTCAGGCTGCAGGTGGTGTACATAAACCTTTTCCTTAGTTTTTTTTTTTTTTCATTTTGACAAAATAGCAGTAGGTGATGCCTCACAAAATGGAGAATAACAAATTTTTATATATTGCTGTTTGCAGAAAATGAAGTTCCTTTGCAGGAACGGAGAAATTACAAATCAAGTCCTGAAATTCAGGTGGGTAGTTTGGATTGGGGGGGAAACACCCTATTATTTGCTGTTATCGTGTATCAGCAGTTAGCCAATTGCCTTTTTTAAAAACAAAACAAAGCACAATATTTATATACTCCTTGATTGCAGTAAAACCTTTAGGTGGTGTGGGGGGTGTTTGTGTGTAAATAGATATAGATATATATACACACAACACAATTAGCTTGTTGAGTACACCGTGTAAACTACTCTGTGATATCTAGACATGACTGAGCTGCTATCTTAATACATATGATAATGATAGAATAAATATTCTAATGAGAGTATTTACATCTCTTACATAACTTCCTTCTTTTTCCTAGGAACCAATTAAACCTCTTGAAAAAAGAGCTCTAAACTTCTTAGTCAATGAATTTTTATTAAAGAACAGCTACAAGCTTACTTCAATAACTTTTTCAGATGAAAGTGATGATCAGGTAAGTTTGAATAATAATTACGTTACAGCTTGTCTTTTCCCCACTTACCTTTCCAATCACTTGGTAATTCTTGAGCCTAGTTTCCAAACAATATTTGGATAGTGACTCATATGTAGGAGAGACTAGTGCAGGGTTATCGTTTTGGTCAGAGCAGGAAATAGTAAACCACAAATGGAGGCCCACAACAAAATACGTCTGTCTATCACCAGCTCACAACAGTGGTGCTCCCCCTTCAGGGCTGCAGCCAGCTTGGAACATGAACTTTCTGGTACTGTTCAGGACTCATAGAGGGAGATAAGTCTTCAGGAGGAGCAGGTGTTCGCCCCCTCACTCCTAAAATATTTCATTGCTATGCTGTTAAGTGCTGAAAGGTTTCACGTGTGGATCTGGCTGCCAGCCTGGGACTTCTTTAGAGCACAGAGAGAGGCTTCCAGAGAAGGAGAAGAAAGATGAGAAAGGCCACCTTCCCTGATTAGCCTGGGAGGAAGACATTTTTGTGTTTTTTTAACTTGGTGGCACCCATCTCTGTAACCTTACAACCAGTTGGTGGGGGAGATTTGCAGGTGAAATTGTCCTTTTTTTCTTTCCTCATTCCTGAACCTCCCTATAGACTTGGGGCAGCCATACCCAGGATAGCTAGCTGATGCAAGGTCAGAGTTCAGGTGTTATAACACTGCTTTGGGCTTCTCTGTCAATCTCCAACTTTGCTGTAGGGTAGGTGAGTCCTTTATGCCTTTTATGGGGCCTGATGGCCACTGCTCCCTCTAATTCTGGAGCCATATCTGGTCAAGGTTTTCCAGCTCGCCCCTCTCTCTTCCACTCAGCAATTTCCCCCCTCCTTTTTTGGCAAATGTTGACATGACCTCTTGCTTCTTACTGGGGATTTCCCCATAAGGTGCCAGGATCCTGTCTGCCATGCTGATTTTTGCTTATAGAAGGGGATTTCCACAGCATGGCTTATTTTGGGGTTCAGTTTAAGAGTCTGGCTGTCTGGTCCATGTTGGACATCTGTTTCCTTCAACCCTCCCCCATCTGTCTTGTTTTTCCTGTCTGTTGCATCTTAGTAGAAGTCATATAGCTCCTGTCTTCAGCCTTCTGAAAGGAAAACCAAGTTTGCACATACACACACAGGCATGCGCATGCTTATGTCTAACCAAGGTCAACTCATAACAATACTTGACGGGATGAGAAGGGAAGTTAACAATTAATATTCTGCTTTTACACTTCTAAAGGATTTTGAATTATGGGATGACGTAGGACTGAACATTCCAAAGCCTCCAGACTTGCTACAACTCTACCGTGACTTTGGGAACCACCAAGTAACTGCGAAAGATGTTGTAGATGTAGCAGTTGGCCCGGAAGAGGATGAATTTGACGCAACCACTCCTATCCTAGAGAACATTCCTATATTTGGAACACCAGAATCTATAGAGGTAGCCAGCATCATTCACTTTTGTCAGTTTAAAGCCTGCTACCAAAATGCAGTGTGATAAATTATTTCCTCCCCCCCTTATGTTTTTCCCCCTTTAGCAATGTGTAATGGTGCAGAAATTGGAAGATCAAATTAATGTGTTAAGCACCGAGAAGTGGTCTCTGCTGGAACAAATACGAAGGCTTGAAAGGTATATCCTCCAGCATTGTAGACTATGTGCTTTTTAGGAAATGGGAAGTTACTTGGCATTTTATAGTCTTGGAAAAGGCGGATGGCACAGATAAATAAATGAATCACTTAAATGCTCAGTAGTCACCTCAGTTACAACATAAATGGTAAACAATTCAATATTTACTTGACTTTGTAACTTCTTGTGTCTTGTTGATCTTAATGGCACAGTTAAGCATGCCTAACTTTGTTTCATTGGTGCCCTAAATTGCATTGAATAGGCCAGACATTGAATTATGCTGCTTAAGAAACCACTTGGCTTACCAATGTGGTTTAGTTGCTATTTTCAAGCTAACAGCTTTTAATACCATCAACCATTGTATCCTAGAACACGAAGCCCCAGGGAGCCTTCCCACAGCAGCTGGTCAGAAGGAGGAATGATTACTGTTCCTTACTTATAAGCTCTTATGGCAAATTGATTCCAGGAGAAAACTGCTAAGTTTTATTCCTATGAAGTGTAACTAAGGTTTGTCCTATGCCTTGTAGCTTGTGGTTTATCTGGGAGAGTTAAACCATGAGCCTGGTTTCAGACCACATACTAAGCCAAGCCATGGCTTAGCTCAGCAATACAGATAAATTAACTGGGGAGGAGGAAAGTGGCCGTGGTCTTGTATTTAGGAGTCCTTGCATTTGCTCATTTGGGTTAAGCCATGACTTGGCCTAGCATTACATATGAACAAGGGTGCTACATGCTCCCTTCAGTATGATTTTTATCACGGAAAGATGGGGTTTTAATGGCTACAGAAGGGTTGCAGAGTCTGTGGTCCTCTGAAGGTTAGATTCCAATTCCCAGATTGGGAATTATAACACAACATTTGGAGGGCCACAAGTTCCCTATTCCTAGGCTTAATAAATAATTTTAGAAAACCTTCCAGTTTCAATTCCTAAGCTTCTGAAATAGGCTTTGTATATGACCTGGAACACATTTGGAAAACCTTTTAATATATATTTTAGGTTACTGGAAGTGCTTTACTTACTAACTTGTTTCTTAATTCCAATCCTTTATGTCCTGCCTCCCTCTTTTCAGTGAGATAGAGTACTTAAGAAGTGAAAAAACTCCTGTTCCAGTGATATTCGATTCAGTCCAGTCATCTTTAGCTCAAGTGCCTCTCACAGTCCCAGACGATAATGGGAGATATTTAGATATCCAGAGTTCGCTTAATGATGGTCAACATGGTGACACTGAAGAGACAATGCCTCCTAAAGAAGATATGAGAATTTCTCTTCCTTTGAAGGAGAGAGAAAAACTTCCATCTTGTCCTCCATCAAATAAAGCTGCCATACACTTCGATAAACCCAATAGGTTAGTAGCTTATTTTTCCAGAAAAAGAATACCAATGTTGTAAGATTCTTTTAATGTTTCACTTGCTGTACATGGCAGATTTAACAAGTGTGTGAGGGATCTGAATTTTTAGTGCACACCCCCTAAGCATTTGGGTTTTCCCCCTTCTGACATGGGAAATTGCCATGCGTGAAGCTAACAGTATTTCTCCTGCCTACCTTCCAAGTGCCGACCTGAGCACTGATGCTCCTGCATAGTGTGTCCAACTTGCTTGCATTCCTACTATTTAAGCACTGTTTGACTGTGATGGTCATTAAAATAAAATAAAAAGGCTCATGGTTCACTTCTCCAGCCGTGGAAACTGCTGCTGCAGGATTAAAAGATGGGGCTCTAGTTGCATAAACACTTCATTCCTGCATGTACATATTGCTTCTTTGTATCACAGGTCAGAGATTTGAATCCCAGCCACCGCCACCACCCCTATTAAAACAGATGGTTATGCCTGCTGCAAGTATGTTGAGGCCCTAGCTTTGAGATAAAAGGTGGTTTGTTTGACATTTGGATGCAGCCACAATGAGGCTGTCTCGTGTTCCTTTTGTTCTTTCATCTTGGCCAGGTACCTTCAGACCTTTTCAGATCCAGGATCCACGTTTAACCCAAACATGCATTTGGGGATCCAGTTCTTAAGTCTTTTACCATATATTTGCATGGTGATGGTGCTCCTGTTGTGACCCCCTTGGGATCAGGCGATGACCCGCTAGTGGGTCATGACCCACCAGTTAGGCCAGTGATCTAGTCCATAAAACATCATGAGCTTATAGATAGGGGTGCTCATCTTTTGTCTCAAGAAAATGTGCAGTCACACCATAGGTTTTCATGCCTTACTGGTAATTTTTAAAAGACTTTGTTATATGTGTTTCTCACCCTGAGCCTCAAAATAATAGTGTTGAATATACTTTAAGTGGGACTTGATAATGAGCTTTCTTTTTGAAATGAATAATTTACTCATAAGCAATTTGAGATACCTCCTTGAAATCAGGACTGCTTCCTGAACGCTCTTTTTAAAACCCAAATTTGAAAATTGCTACATTTGTATCAAAAGTCTGAAATATAATTGGCTCAGAATATTACCAAAGTCAGTTTCCCCATTTGGTTTGTAGTACGCAGATAACCATTTCTATCCAACATTGTAAGATCTGGGGATTTTGATGGACCATATTGATCTTGATTCTTCCCCCCTCCCCAGCACATTACATGCAAGCATAATTAGGGTGGCATTTTAGTAAAATCCATTTGAATCTTAATCCTAGTTTACATGAATTACGAATGGTTCTTGTTTCCATTTTGGAACGTTCTGTTGCATTGAGAAACATAACTTTCATCTTTTCAACAGACATGTGTAGCACCCCCTTCCCCTGGTAAAATGCCTTTGTAGGTTGGGTTGGGTTGGGTTGCACTGTAAGAAGAAAAGCGCAATATGAAATTTATAAACAAGACAGGTAACTCAAAAGATAGCAGTTGTTAATTACATTTTCCTTCTTGGTAACTTGTCCAAGCTCAGTGTACTTCTTTTTGTTGTTGTTGTTGTGAGGATAAAATGGGAAAGGAAAGGAGCCGTGTATGCCACCTTGAGTTTGGAGGAAAGTTGGGATGTAAATGAAATAATCAAGAAATAGATAAAACTGAAATGTTGCTGCTGTTTTTTATTTTAAAAATCTGTTTACATCAGTGGGCAAGCTTTTGGTTTCTCGTGGAAACTAGTTTTCTCAGTCAAGTAATATAATGTGTAGGAGTAGCATTTGAGAGGTTTTTGGCTAATCTGTAAAGCAGTTTAGAATTCTAGCAACATGTACACACACACACACACACACACACACACACACACACACTGTGTTCTGTAGCTGTCAGTTGTGAGTCAAAGAGGCATGCTACTAATATCAGTTATCCAACTGTCTTCTATTTCTCCCCACGCCCCAACTACTGCAGGAAGCTGTCACATGCGTTCCATCAAGCATTGCTGTCTTTCTGTCAAATGTCAGCAGAGAGCCGTTTGGGATCAGAGGTATATGTCCTTTTTGGAAAATGTTAAATCTTGATGAGTCGTAACATCCAGGCTGAGGAGACCATATTGTTGAATTTTTAATACTCCAGCAGACTTCTGGCCCGTTACTTATGTAGCTCCATAGAGGAGATTTTAGAACCTTTGGACTGGTTATTACTTTTGGCGGCCACACCCAGTAGCCTCAACAAGTGCCATTGTTGAAATGGGGGTGGCTCCAGTTGTATTACTCAGATGGAGTTATACTGCTCCTCATGTGTTAGCCTACACAGATAACTTTTGTGTCTTTTGGTTTCAAGACGTTTAAAATGATCATGTCAACCCAGTATCCTGTTGTGCGCTAATTTCTGGGATGGAAACCAAGACGTGACTGATTTCTTAATTTACCTTAAGAATTGCATAAATGCCATTGCAGCATATTATTTCTTTTTCTTTCTTTTTTTAAATCAAAATTGCACTTCCAGGTGTCCCGAATTGCTGATAGTGAAAAAAGCGTCATGCTGATGCTTGGACGTTGCTTGCCGCATATCGTTCCTAATGTCCTGCTTGCAAAGCGAGAGGTGAGAAGTCCAGACATTTTTATTTCAATTTTATGCAACATTTCTGTTTATTGAGAAGTTAGTAGTGTCTGTTATGTTGAAGTCGATTACTTGCAATCATCTTATTACTTTTGTGCATGCATCTCTGCTCCTAGAGAATGGTTGTGCACCTCTGCCAGGTGAGTTTAGCAAAACAGCATGATATCCTACTCTTTGTCCTTTTGCTTAAGATCCTTGATGGCACTCTGCAGGGCTGTTATTGTGAGTCCATCTGTTTTGCCCTTCAGTTTGCTTACTTGTGTTAGCTAAACCCACTTCTAGTGCTTCTGTGTGTCAAAGCAGAGCTATAATATTAAATTGGGGTGAATTAGCCTCTTAACATCGATGAGAATTATATATGTATCATTTAAAACAATACATATATAATTAACAGAGGTTCTCAAGGCAGCTTACAATATGTTTAAAATACGGTAAAACAACCAGAATGTTAGTCCCTAACTAGATAGGAATTCTTTATCCAAGTTACCATTGACATGGCTTGCAACTGTTGGCTCCCAGCGACAGGCATAAGAGGTCTAGGGGGTGGAAAGAAGGCAAAGATTAAAAGATGCTCCCCAGTCGCTTGATTCATCTGGCACTGAACCTCTGTACCACAGCAGATTTCAAGGGGGAATACTTCTGCTCTAGAATTCATTGCAAAAAGAGCCAAACATTAGGAGTCCCTTGCAAGGGAAATAAGTTATATAGCTTTATTTCTTGTAAAGCAGAATATATGCTGGTAAAAAGCAAATAGAGCTACAAATATTGTTGTGTCTACACAACTTTTACAAGAAGAATGTCCTTAGAATTGAATAGCATTTGGCAGAAGCGACTCACCCAGCAGGACAGAGCTGCAACATAAACTTCCCAGCAGTGGAGACGCTGCTGCTTACTGGGAGAAAGGAATCAGAGAAGTTGGTACAATGTGAGCGCACCAGCAGAGCCAGTCTGGTGTACTGTCACCAAGCAGGCTGCCTCACCCCTTTCCCTCCTGGTAAGCAGCAGTGACGCCACTTTTGGGAAGCTAGGCATTGCGCCTTTGCTCCATTGGGCAAGGCACTTCCAGTGTTTGGGATTCAAGTGTTGATATGCTGTCACTTTTACAATGTAGATTATAATGCAGGGATAGGAAACCTGGTGCCTTCCAGATGTTGTGGGACTCCAGTTCCCATCATCCCCGGCCAGCATGGCCTATGATCAGGGATGGTGGAAGTTACAGCCCAACACCTGGTGGGGAGCAGGTTCACTGTACCTGCCGTGATGTGAGTCACATCATACTAACAAGATGATTCTTCTTGTAGGTACTTTTAGTGGTCTGGGATTTGGCCCTTATTGACAGAACGTTCTAATGCATATTATAAAGAATGACATGAGCTGAAGATGAGGCAGTTGTGTGTGTTTTGTTTTTGGTTAGGAACTGCTTTTCCAGCCAGCTTGGCTTTACCTATTAATCTAGAGAAATAGTCATGCGATTGGCATTTTAGCCCTTGGGGGCTGTATGAAAAGGCAACCAAGTCAAGAAATGTGTACTGATCCCTCCGTTACAATGACTTCGCAACCTCCATGTGTCTATAAACTTTTCATTAGATACATTGAAATTCTACAATTGCATGCAGCATTTGAGTCTATAAACTGTATACCTTATGGACTAAACTAATGATTCTGTTTAAGTTGTGATAGAAAAACAACTGTGTAAGATGTGTTCCAGGATCAGTTACTAATTTCTGACTCTTGCCGTTTGGCTTGGCGGGGTGCTACCTGAGCTTCTCTTTGCAGCTCCTAGTTACACTTGGAGTTAGTGTAAGATTTCTGCAGCCTACCTCCTGCTTACTTCTCCCTTGCAAAATTTGTGGAAATAATAATAACTACATAAACATTCATTCAAGTTCCTATCTGTGTTTTAGATATGAAATGTCTTACGTTAGAACCTTGTGCTTGCATGTAAACTTTTTTTTTTTTAAAGTAAACTATATTTGGCAAAATACTGAATTTAGAAGAAAAGAAATACTAATGGTTTGTGTTGGAGCCTACTTGTGCACAAACATGAGGCCCATATTTTTATTTCAGTTTCCCTCATTTGGCATAATTTCAACAAATAATACAGCTTCTGTTTTTATATTACACTCCAATACTAATTGTTGTTTATATAAACATGTGTACATTATGTGAGTGAACGATTGAATAACTAGGTTCTTAATGTTTACTTTTCCCGGATTAGTTACATGCCCGAGAAAGTCAGAGCAATGTTGAGTTTATTGCAATATAGTACCCATTTCAAAACATACCACATGGGTGCACTGCTTCAAAGTTCAACAGAATATGAATAATATGACAATACATGTTAGGTTGTTCTGATTTCATGAGAAGCAGAATTATATTATTAATGATATAGATCAATATATTTACAGGGATCTGGTCACAGGGATCAAAAGTAGCATGGAACTAGTTCTGTGAATTCAATAGGACTTTAAGGCAATGGCTTAAGGCAAAGACATGGACTCCCACGTTGTCTGAACCTGGGTTTAGCTCTCTCCAGACGAACCATGAGCTGCAACCAAGATTTGTCCAATACTGTATGGTTGTGGTTTTCCAGGACAGCTAAACTGTGAGCCCAGGTTCAGATGACATACTAAGCTGAACTGTGACTTAGCTCAGCGCAGCAGCAAAACAATCAGAAAGGAGCAAAGCAGCTGTGATCTCCTTTCCCAGAAAGAAACCTCACATTCACACTAAGCCATGGTTCATGATGTGTGACCCAGACCAAAGAATAGTTAAAGTGTTACAGCTTGGCGTAAATAGTTATTTAATAAGTTGTTCAGACGGGTGCTTTACTAAATTGAATGGTCCATCTAGGTGCAATCTTGGATTTGTCGATACTGTATCAGAAAACCTGTTTTGGTGGTTTGGGCCATTATCTTCTGGCACGTGAGCAGTATTGTGGAAGAAAAGAAAACACCCCTAGATTATTCATGTTTCCCCTTTAGAGCAAAGTGGATTGTGGAATTATTAGTTCTTCTGGCGAGGAATTTTGCAGTGTGTTGTAGTTAGAGAAACTGAGGAAACAGAGGCAAATGAGAAGATTGTAGGTATGGCCGAGGAAGAATTCATCGCGTAATAGACAATGTACTTGAGGTAAAGCTTTAAAGAAGAAGCACGCTTCATTCCTTTGGCAAACATCGTATTCTTTCCCAGTAAAGTCAAGTAGTTACATGCCTGAGAAAGTCAGAGCAATGTTGAGTTTATTGCAATATAGTACCCATTTCAAAATATACCACATGGGTGTATTGCTTCAAAGTTCAACAGAATATGAATAATATGACAATATATGTTAGGTTGAGCTGGGCATGTTTAGCCTGGAGAAGAGGAGGTTAAGGGGTGATATGATAGCCATGTTCAAATATATAAAAGGATGTCATATAGAGGAGGGAGAAAGGTTGTTTTCTGCTGCTCCAGAGAAGCGGACACAGAGCAATGGATCCAAACTACAAGAAAGAAGATTCCACCTAAACATTAGGAAGAACTTCCTGACAGTAAGAGCTGTTCGACAGTGGAATTTGCTGCCAAGGAGTGTGGTGGAGTCTCCTTCTTTGGAGGTCTTTAAGCAGACGCTTGACAACCATATGTCAGGAGTGCTCTGATGGTGTTTCCTGCTTGGCAGGGGGTTGGACTCGATGGCCCTTGTGGTCTATTCCAACTCTATGATTCTATGATTCTATGACTTTTAAATTAAAGCCTCTTTTCTTGACCATTTGAAACCTTTAGTTTTCATGTTATCAGGGTTATTTATTTCATTCTTTTTTCCAAGAAACCAGGAAAGAAAAGCAAGGTGCTACATAGGGCCTGAAACCTGGGTTGTGGGGCGCTGAAACATAATTCCTAGTCGCATTTGTGCCGCGGTGCTTGACAGATCTCCTGGCTCGTGCAGCCCCAAAAGAGGCATGTCTAGGGCTGCTCCTGGCAGTGGCAGAGGACAGCGGGAGGCTCGGGGTCACAAATGCGGAGCTGCTCATTGTGCTGCTCCAACTTCTTAAACAACTTCGGCACTTCGGCGGTGATGTGGCTGCAAAACCTCCCGCGACCCTCTTGCTTCCCGAGGCAGCGGCAGGAGTGATCCTGCTGCCCCCACCTTCTCCTCCTATTCTCCCTCCCTCTGTCGGGCAAAGCCTCCCTTTCTTCCCCTTCCCTAAAGGGGAAGCTTCATTGAGGTGAGAGAGGTGAGGTTTTGCTTCCCCACCCAGCCATGTAGAGGGATGGGGAGAGGGGAAGCTTCGCCTAATGGAGGGAGGGAGAATAGGAGGAAGAGAAGGCGGTGGAATCAGGATTGCTCCTGCTGCTGCCCTGTGGAGTGAGAAGGTTGTTTGGGTCTGCAGGGTTGTTTGGAGCTACAAGCAGCTCCGCATTTGCAGCACCGATGGGGCTACGGGCAACAGCCCCAAGCGGCGCCTCGGCAGCATCCACAGTGGCGCAGGGTCTGGCAGGGGGATTTCTGCAGCCTCACAGCCCTTCTCCCTCACCCACCCTCTCCTTACAGACCAGACAGGCAGGAAGCCAGCTGAGACGCGGCTCTCATTGAAGTTCAGCTTCAGTGATCTCTTTAACGTGGGGCTGGCAGGGAGCAGTTCCGCCGCTGCCGCCCTCAGTGCCAGCAGTGCCAATTTGAATTGAAATCTTAGGCGCGGTGTACTGCGACAAGAGCTCAGAAAATGCTCGCAATAGTAAAACTCCCTATCGCAGAATGCGCCCGTTACTCTTGGAGTTTCATACATATTTTAAATAGAAATTCTGTTAAAGTACTTATTATGCACATGCACTTCAGACATTCCAGCTTCATGAATAAACCTCCAGCCAGATCTTTAGACCTAAAATCCCAAAGGACTCAATCCATATCCTTCTTAGCTGATCGACACTCTTGCATTTTCCAGCCTAAGCAAGCCACTGAGAACTGCTTCCAGGTAAGGCTGCCTAGGAGTGCAACACACTTAGTTCAGCTATATGCTATCTCTTTCTTGGAAGGATTATTATTTACTTAAAGCCTTTTGTTCCGTCTTCATGTAGTGTAGGTAGTCTGTATTACGCTCTTCCTCCATACCTTCTGCACTTGAGAAATACCCTTGTCCCCCTCCAACTGTCCTCCCTCTTCTCTCCCTTTCATTAACAATACATGGAACATGCAGTAGGACACATCTGCTCAAGAAGATTTCTCATTGTCTCTCCACTCCCATTGATAGAAGGAAGTTTAGAAGCACAGATGCAGCGATGCAGAGAACGCTCCAATCCCATAGTATACATGAAAGAATATGACCCATGGACGTGGACACACAGCTAATTCCATCTGATACAATTTCCAGCTTTCTGCAAGGTAAAAGCAATAGCCTTGTATCCGCTCCATATCTACCAATTTGGATTAAATGAAACAACCTTGCAAAGAATAGTAAGCTGATACCTAGGTATAGATTGACCGGTCTCATCCAGTCATCCTCCTTAAAGTTTTCAGTGAGGAGGGACTTAAACTCATTTTCAAAAGCTTCCAATTTTAATTTTTTTAAAGTGTTGATTTAAAAAACAATTACTTTACAGCATATACATAGTTCCACATACTCAAATAGGATTTGATTTTGTATACTGAACAGCAGTTCCCATGTCACATGAATAATTTTTGAAAGCAATGAAAACTTTCAGAAGAAGTTTGTGGAAAGGAGATTTGCTGGTCACGAAGAAAAAAATTCAAAATGGATGCGCCTAAAATAGCTCTTTAGATCTCTGCATTTGCAGCTTCTGTTGTGCTGAATATTTTAACAATGTGCCAGTGATTAACATAGACTCTTGTTGGATTCATCAGTAGAACTGTTTAGCGTTTGTTTTTTACTCAGCATGCTTAAAAAAAACCCACACCTTTCAATGCCCATTCAAAATGATTGGACAGTAACATTAAATATCCTTGTAGGAAGCTCTTGGCTGACACATAAATTACAAATGACTTGCCAGAAACTGAATGCTAGTTTATAATAAGCCCTGGCATGATGCAGGCTAGCATCCAAAAGCTGCCTCGGATAAGGGCATCTGATGCCACAATTGGATTTATTAGTTTTTTAACAGGCATCTTCATACATGATGCATCACCAGTTGCTTTTGCTTTCTTAAGTAGAAGATTGGCATATAACTTGCAACTTCCAGTAGCCTATAAATACTTTCCATAAATAAATGAATATACCTGTTGTTGTTGTTTAGTCGTTTAGTCGTGTCCGACTCTTCGTGACCCCATGGACCAGAGCACGCCAGGCACTCCTGTCTTCCACCGCCTCCCGCAGTTTGGTCAGGCTCATGTTGGTAGCTTCAAGAACACTATCCAACCATCTCATCCTCTGTCGTCCCCTTCTCCTTGTGCCCTCCATCTTTCCCAACATCAGGGTCTTTTCCAGGGAGTCTTCTCTTCTCATGAGGTGGCCAAAGTATTGGAGCCTCAACTTCACGATCTGTCCTTCCAGTGAGCACTCAGGTCTGATTTCCTTAAGAATGGATGCGTTTGATCTTCTTGCAGTCCATGGGACTCTCAAGAGTCTCCTCCAGCACCATAATTCAAAAGCATCAATTCTTCGGCGATCAGCCTTCTTTATGGTCCAGCTCTCACTTCCATCAAGGTTGTGTCATCTGCATATCTGAGGTTGTTGATATTTCTTCCGGCGATCTTAATTCCCGCTTGGGATTCATCCAGCCCAGCCTTTCGCATGATGAATTCTGCATATAAGTTAAATAAGCAGGGGGACAATATACAGCCTTGTCGTACTCCTTTCCCAATTTTGAACCAATCAGTTGTTCCATATCCAGTTCTAACTGTAGCTTCTTGTCCCACATAGAGATTTCTCAGGAGACAGATGAGGTGATAAGGCACTCCCATTTCTTTAAGAACTTGCCATAGTTTGCTGTGGTCGACACAGTCAAAGGCTTTTGCATAGTCAATGAAGCAGAAGTAGATGTCTTTCTGGAACTCTCTAGCTTTCTCCATAATCCAGCGCATGTTTGCAATTTGTTCTCTGGTTCCTCTGCCTCTTCTAAATCCAGCTTGCACTTCTGGGAGTTCTCGGTCCACATACTGCTTAAGCCTGCCTTGTAGAATTTTAAGCATAACCTTGCTAGCGTGTGAAATGAGTGCAATTGTGCGGTAGTTGGAGCATTCTTTGGCACTTCCCTTCTTTGGGATTGGGATGTAGACTGATCTTCTCCAATCTTCTGGCCACTGCTGAGTTTTCCAAATTTGCTGGCATATTGAGTGTAGCACCTTAACAGCATCATCTTTTAAAATTTTAAATAGTTCAGCTGGAATATCATCACTTCCACTGGCCTTGTTATTAGCAATGCTTTCTAAGGCCCATTTGACTTCACTTTCCAGGATGTCTGGCTCAAGGTCAGCAACCACACTACCTGGGGTATACGAGACATCAATTTCTTTCTGGTATAGTTCCTCTGTGTATTCTTGCCACCTCTTCTTGATGTCTTCTGTTTCTGTTAGGTCCTTTCCACTTTTGTCTTTTATTATGGAAATCTTTGTACAAAATGTTCCTTTCATATCTCCAATTTTCTTAAACAAATCTCTGGTTTTTCCCATTCTATTGTTTTCCTCTATTTCTTTGCATTGCTCGTTTAAGAAGGCCTTCTTGTCTCTCCTTGCTATTTTTTGGAAATCTGCATTCAATTTCCTGTATCTTTCACTATCTCCCTCGCATTTTGCTTGCCTTCTCTCCCCCGCTATTTGTAAGGCCTCGTTGGACAGCCACTTTGCTTTCTTGCATTTCCTTTTCATTGGGATGGTTTTAGTTGCTGCCTCTTGTATAATGTTACGAGCCTCCATCCATAGTTCTTCAGGCACTCTGTCCACCAAATCTAAATCCTTAAACCTGTTCCTCACTTCCACTGTGTATTCATAAGGGATTTGACTTAGATTGTATCTTACCGGCCCAGTGGTTTTTCCTACTTTCTTCAGTTTAAGCTTGAATTTTGCTATAAGAAGCTGATGATCTGAGCCACAGTCAGCTCCAGGTCTTGTTTTTGCTGACTGTATAGAGCTTCTCCATCTTTGGCTGCAGAGAATATAATCAATCTGATTTCGATGCTGCCCATCTGGTGATGTCCATGTGTAGAGTCGTCTCTTGTGTTGTTGGAAAAGAGTGTTTGTGATGACCAGCTTGTTCTCTTGACAGAACTCTATTAGCCTTTGCCCTGCTTCGTTTTGAACTCCAAGGCCAAACTTGCCAGTGGTTCCTTTTATCTCTTGACTCCCTACTTTAGCATTCCAATCCCCTATTATGAGCAGAACATCCTTCTTTGGTGTCACTTCTATAAGGTCTTGTAAGTCTTCATAGAATTGGTCAATTTCAGTTTCTTCAACACCAGTAGTTGGTGCATAAACTTGGATTACTGTGATGTTAAAAGGTCTGCCTTGGATTCGTATCGAGATCATTCTATCATTTTTGAGATTGCATCCCAGTACAGCTTTCACCACTCTTTTGTTGACTATGAGGGCCACTCCATTTCTTTTACGGGTTTCTTGTCCACAGTAGTAGATATGATAGTCATCCGAACTGAATTTGCCCATTCCCGTCCATTTTAGTTCACTGATGCCCAAGATGTCAATATTTATTCTTGCCATCTCATTTTTGACCACATCCAACTTACCCAGGTTCATGGTTCTTACATTCCAGGTTCCTATGCAATATTTTTCTTTACAGCATTGGACTTTCCTTTCGCTTCCATGCATATCCGCAACTGAGCGTCCTTTCAGCTTTGGCCCAGCCGCTTCATCAGCTCTGGATCTACTTGTACTTGTCCTCCGCTCTTCCCCAGTAGCATGTTGGACACCTTCCGACCTGAGGGGCTCATCTTCCAGCGTCATAACTTTTATATGCCTGTTGTCTTTGTCCATGGAGTTTTCTTGGCAGGGATACTGGAGTGGCTTGCCGGTTCCTGCTCCAGGTGGATCACATTTGGTCAAAACTCTCCACTATGACCTGTCCATCTTGGGTGGCCCTGCACGGCATAGCTCATAGCTTCTCTGAGTTATTCAAGCCCCTTCGCCACGGCAAGGCAGTGATCCATGAAGAGGGAATATACCTGAGCTATCCTCAAATCTTATTCAAGAAATCACTTTTATTAATGCCATTGTGTGACAAACTTTAAATAACCAATTGTTAAAAGTTGATACCTTCAGAATGATTAATATTCTTGCAGAAATTAACAGATTCAAAATCTTTTCTTCCTGCAGTACCTCCAATTTCCTTTTAATGCATTATAGCTTCTGGTTCACTGGCACTTACTTCTGTTCTACTCTCAACGACTTTACAGCTCCCCCTTCACATTATTATTATTAGGCACTGCTACCATATGCATTTTAACATGCAGCTTCAGTTTCAGATATTCTCCCAACGCAAAGAATATTTCATAAAGTATGCCCTGGGCATATCGCTTAAAAATAATGCATTGAAATAAATACTCGTATCCTCCTGATTGTACAGTAAAATGGTATGCAGTGTTGTGCATGTTTTCTCAGGTGCAAGTTCCACAGCATTTGGTCTATAAAAGAGAAGGTTAAATGATACATTTTAAAAGATGGAAGGTAAATGATAGAGGTATAGCAAATCATTGCCAGCTTCTTAGAAGTTTTTCTCCCATGCAGTGTTTTTTCCTGCATTTTCATGTGCCTGTCACCTAGAAAATCAATAATGTGAGGCAAATAATAATAAATAATGTAGTTGCTTTGTTTTTACAATTAATTTAGTTTCAGTGTTCGTCTTTTTCATCTTTTAACAGGAATATATGGTTGATCAATATCTTCCCACTTGATCAACTTTTTATTTATGTTTTAAAATTTGCTACTTCTCCTTGGTGCCCTCCCTGCCACCCATTACCTTACCCCTTGTACAGGAAGTTAAATGTAAAATGATAATAACAGGCAAAGCTAAAATACATTAAAGCCAGTGACTTAAGTATTGCTATGTTCCCTTTATCAACATCAGCAGGCATTCAAAATTTCAATTTTAAAAAAACCCGTATGGATCAATTAAATTTGAATGTCAGTCAGAACTTGAGCATACGTACAAAACTCATCAGCCTTGTATCTAATACTGATATTGTGTACATCCTGTCACCTTTCTCACATCTAGATAGAACTCGCTTTGCATAGCAGGCCTTTCCTGACGCCGCTCATTCATATTGAAATGTGTTCCAATACTTTAATGCAATGAAGCCTTCATAGTTCACCAAAAATCTACTTGGTTTTTTTTTAGTACAAAAGTCCTCATCACAATTCTCTGTTCTTATACTTACATTATCCGTCATAGCTTCTTCCTGGCTCTCCAGATCTATGTGTAAACTAATTGTGTGTTTTATCTGGCCAAACCTAAGAGGGTGGAGGGTGACCTTGTTCATTTTGGCTTATTTTTAAAGCTCTGTTAGCTCTCTTAAACTATTTTATCCTTTCTTCGATTGTCTTCACTTCACTTGTTGCAGCTGCTCCATTTTTGGTTTGTCCTTCAGAGCCCAGATATCTTAAGAAGAATGCAATAACATGGGCAAGCATTTTGTATCGATAATAATAATAATAATAATAATAATAATAATAATAATAATAATAATAATAATTATTTATTATTTGTACCCCACCCATCTGGCTGGGTTTCCCCAGCCACTCTGGGCGGCTTCCAACAAAGATAAAAAATACACAAAAATGTCACATATTAAAAACTTCCCTGAACAGGGCTGCCTTCAGATGTCTTCTGAATGTCAGGTAGTTGTTTATCGCTTTGACATCTGATGGGAGGGCGTTCCACAGGGTGGGTGCCACTAACGAGAAGGCCCTCTGCCTGGTTCCCTGTAACTTGGCCTATCGCAGTGAGGGAACCGCCAGAAGGCCCTCGGAGCTGGATCTCGGTGTCCGGGCAGAACAATGGGGGTGGAGACGCTCCTTCAGATATACTGGACCGAGGCCGTTATCAAGGCTCAGATTGCCTTGAAAAATTCTTTAAAAAATTACCCGGTTCTTTAGGCTTTACCCATGTATACATTATTTGTGTTACAGCTATTGAGGTAGGACAGATTCTCTCTTTCTCTCCCTTCCCCCCTGCTCAATAATTGAGCTTCCCTTAAGACGCCAGTGACTCCCATTTTGTTAGTGAAAATCCTATTTATAACAAAGTTTGGAACAGTCAGAATACTGAAGCAAAAGGTAACCTACTGATAAGATTAGCCATTGCATGTCATAGCTAGCATATCAAAAAGAGTAAAAAACGTAATTAGTTGGTTTGGGATGAATGGTGCCATGGCATAAAAACAGCAACAACCATAGATGAGTGTCAACCCAGAAGTGCTGGCAAGGAAAATAAAACATTATAATAAATTGTTGTATGTTTTCCAAGTTTGGTGTGAGTCACCTTCTGAAGTATTGTTGGTTATTCTTTCTCTTTTCCTTTTACCGATAAGACATGAAATTGGTTCACAAAATCTTCCATTGTAAAGATTTTTTCCATGCCGTTTGGGAGGTGTGCCTGGAAAGAAAAGTTACAGCTGCTTACATTTTATTTCAAGACTAGGCCACAGTTCAGTTTCAATTAAGTGTAAAAGCTAGTGCAAAGCTACTGTAGTCCTCCAGCTGCAGATGCCGAATGTTTAGATACATTGCAGGAAAAAGGATCAGGAACTAGGAAAATCCGCGTAATCTTCGCATTTACTTTGTTGCTTTTCTGGGCAGAATGTGCACTGATATGAATTGCCCGGAACCTCAGAATTCTGGTTTTAGTAGGTTGTAAAAAAAGTAAAGATAAAGGACCCCTGACCGCTAAGTCCAGTCGCGAACGGCTCTGGGGTTGCGGCACTCATCTCGCTTTATTGGCCAAGGGAGCCGGCATACAGCTTCCGGGTCATGTGGCCAGCATGACTAAGCCGCTTCTGGCGAAACCAGAGCAGCGCACGGAAACGCCGTTCACCTTCCCGCCAGAGCGGTACCTATTTATCTACTTGCACTTTCAAACTGCTAGGTTGGCAGGAGCTGGGACCGAACAACGGGAGCTCATGGGGATTCGAACCGCCAACCTTCCGATTGGCAAGCCCAAGGCTCAGTGGTTTACACCACAGCGCCACCCACGTCCCTGGTCTTAGTAGGTTGTAGAGCAGACTAAACCTGTTAAACTGGCATAATTGTGTTAGGGAAAATGTGTGGCAGCTATCAGTGGATAGTTCAAAGCATTTGATTCATGTTATCTCACTAACTTTCTTTAAATAGTGTGCGTATGTGTGTATAATATGTAAAACGTGTGTGTGTTTGTGTTTATAGGGATAGGTAGATAGAAAATGGTGTGTGTGTGTGTACATTCACACTCTATGGGAACTAGTAGGGACTATCCTCTTTGTTCTGGGGACATCAACTTAATTCATGGAGCAGCCTAGGTTCACACGGTATTCCATGACAGCCCTGGAATAACTGGATTGTAGTCAATGCGTAACACCAAATATTTTTTTCTGTGTTTGCTTAGCCTCATCTTTGTGTTTTTTAAAAAAACAAAAAACTAAACCAATTTCTTTTCTTCAACTTCAGTAAGGAAACATATAGATAATAAACATAAGCATTTGTAGCACAGTCTTATTGGTGCTATTAGATCCTATAAACAGAACATGTGTTATTTTACAACTTGTGATTCTATGAGAAATCAATATGCAAGCTAATTGTGCTCATGCTGTCGTAGATTAACTAGATCTTATTTTACTTTATGGTTTAAAATGTTTTCTAGGCTTTTTTTAAAAAACGTTGTTTGATAGCTTTTCACCTTTCCCTCCCACTCGCACCTTTAGGAACTGATACCCCTCATACTGTGTACAGCTTGCCTCCATCCTGAACCCAAAGAGAGAGATCAGCTCCTACACATATTGTTCAACTTGATCAAAAGGCCAGATGATGAGCAAAGGTGTGTCTTTGATGTGTGGGAAACACTTTTCTTTTTTGAAATTTGAAGGCTATTAACTACTTTTCTGGTTGCAGGCTTCTAGTAAAATAGGAGCATAGTATCTCTGGGCAGCCGCCCAGAATGGTTGGGGAAACCCAGCCAGATGGGTGGGGTATAAATCTATTATTATTATTATTATTATTATTATTATTACTACTACTACTACTACTACTACTACAGTGGTATCTTGGGTTAAGTACTTAATTTGTTCCGGAGGTCCGTTCTTAACCTGAAACTGTTCTTAACCTGAAGCACCACTTTAGCTAATGGGGCCTCCCGCTGCCACGCGATTTTTGTTCTCATCCTGAAGCAAAGTTCTTAACCTGAGGTACTATTTCTGGGTTAGCGGAGTCTGTCACCTGAAGCATGTGTAACCAGAAGCGTATGTAACCCGAGGTACCACTGTATTATTATTATTATTAGCAGTCAGTAGTCATTCACTTATACATTGCCTGCTCTCTTACAGCAGAGGTGGGGAGCCTTTTTAAACTAGAGGAGCAATGGATGTATGGTAGGCTACCTTCTAGCCTTCAAAAGTCAGGTTTCTGAACACACCTCTTTACGTGCAGCGAAGCATCGAAGTACACATTCTAGCCAGGCATAAACACTTGAGGAAGATTCAGAGCAAAAGTGTGGCTTAGGGAAATTCCCACAGGTGGAACAGAGATTTTGCCTCTAGGCCAGAGGTTCCCCGCCTCTGTTCTGTTAACATACCCTAAGTGACAACGTAATATTCCTCGTGAAATCTGTACAGTCCAACGGATAGAAATTGCTTGCATGCAGGCTGTTAAAAAATAGAACCTTAGGCAGGATGGGTGCACAGGCAAGGGTAACATTTTCATTTTCAAAGACTTCAGTGGCCATTGAGGCTCAAAATAGTGCCCCCTCTCCTCAATATTTTTGCCATGCAGTAATTTCGTGTCTTAGACTGAATAAAGGGTTTGAGGTTGTTCAGCCACATGAGCCACCAACTGTAGTCTGAATTGGTACACACCAGGCCTGGTTAAGAACTAGGCCTTATTCTCCTGCCATTTAAGGCTGTGGCAGGGATGGCAGAAGGAACACTGCAGGCTGACATCTGATTCTCACTCTTTCCCCCCTCTCTCCTAGTGGCATACAAACCAGTCTGTTCAGGCCTGGTGTGGTTCTGACCCCTTGATAAATCCATTCCTGTGCAGATTTTAAAGGAAGAAATACTTAGAACCTGCACAGATTTTCAATTTGCAAAAGTCGTTTTAAAAGCACTTTAAAATACTTTTTAAAAGACATACAAAGCTGCCTCCCATGTTTTTTCGTACAATTTCCTTGAGAGTGACAGGACGTCAATCTGTACCTGCCTCTCACAGGAGGAGTTGAATACTGTATATGCCACAATGTGCTGTACAAAGAAGAGAGCCAGCCCTCTGACATCTCATAAGTAGGAGTAGAATCTGGGGGAGTGCAGCTTCCAAGGAAGACCAGCGTTCAAATCTTCAGTGTGGATCAGGTGAACTCACTTCAAAATTCCCATTCACCTCTCCCATGCCTGTTCCTTCCCTAACTGATTATTGAAAACAAGCTGACAGTACATGTCCATATATACAGATTTGACGGTCTTGTGACCCCAGGGGTGTCTTTTTAGGGCCTGGGGGGGGGTGCACTGTGAACAACAGGAAAGCCCCATTGTGTGACTGGCCTTTGACTTGCACAGAGTTGCAACTCTGCAAGTTGAAATTGGAGCCTGGGTTCAGAAATGCATTAAGAACTTCATACTCAAGTCTGGAAACAGCAGACTGGGTCTCATGAGATTGTAATAATTAACTGAGGAATGGTCAAAGCGAAAACTCTGAGCAGTTTCCTTGGCTTTGCTGTATAGAGCCATCTATAGAGCAAACTCTCTATAGATGGCTCTATACCAGAGCCAGCAAACTATACCAGAGTTTGCTATAGAGCAAACTCTTCAAGCAGAACTTAATCTTTAAAGCAGTATGACACAATAATAAATTAGAGGACTAGTATCCTCCTGTGCCTGGCAGGGCAATCCTGTGCACTGGAAGCTGGTGTTAAGCAAGGATAAAATAAGCCTTAGCCATACTCCTTTGTGCTGAGCCTCTAAATAAGAGTTTGAGTTACAACACCCTTTTAACTGGGATAAATTCTGCCTGGTTTTGAGGTTACGTGATCATGCTGAGTGCATTTAGTCCCCATCCCTTGTTTCCCACTCCAGAACAGCCCTTTTTCAGGACATAAACCAGTTTAAGATACACCAGGCTCCTGGCTGAACCAGGATTGGGCAGCTACTCCAGCCTATCTCCTTCTAAGACAAGGATGTGGAATTACACTGGCATAGCCCAACTTTACCAGGAACCTGGTAGCTTAGCCAGAGAGTCTAAACCCCGCTTGTCCTGATGGATTGCTCTATAGGATTGCTCCCTAATAATTAATTCTTTTTTTAAAAAAGTTAAAATGTTATCAAAATATAAATAAGCAATTTTAAAACCATCATGTGTAATAAAATTACCTACCTAGGTAGGCTTGGTGAAACACAGGTTTTTAGCATCTGCTGAAAACAGTAAAGTGAAGACACCTACCTAATATTAATAGGATGGTAGTTACGTTCTGTATTTTGTGGATTCTTTTTAAATTTAATTATAGGAAAGTAGCAGGTATAGCTGTATCTGCTAGAAGGAAGCAAAAGATTAGCTTTACTCTGCATTGAAAGTTTCTTTGTCTTTGTAGCAAAAATTCCAGATATTGAACATATTCATTAAATCATTTAGGCTTCTCAAGGACTGATTCCCCCCCCCCCCCCAAGGTTTTATAACAGTCAGTTCGTTTACTTTTTAAGGCTTCTGCCTATCCACAAAAACAATACAGTGGTACTTCGGGTTACATACGCTTCAGGTTACGTACGCTTCAGGTTACAGACTCCGCTAACCCAGAAATAGTGCTTCAGGTTAAGAACTTTGCTTCAGGATGAGAACAGAAATCATGCTCCTGCGGCGCGGCGGCAGCAGGAGGCCCCCATTAGCTAAAGTGGTGCTTCAGGTTAAGAACAGTTTCAGGTTAAGTACGGTCCTCCGGAACGAATTAAGTACTTAACCCGAGGTACCACTGTATATAGCTTCTCTTACTTTGCTTGACCTGTATAATCTACATTCACCTTTGTTGACTAGTTTTATAATTGAGGGCCACTTCTCACATGACATTTTTCCTCCTCTAACGTGGTCACTTATGAAGTGTTGTATGAATATTGCTGCTAGAATTCTAACCAGGAAGTGCTTATGTGCAATGACTGCCCAATAGTGATGTTTAAGCAAAACCATGTACAAAATGCAGTGCAAGTGTACACTTCTCCCTTCATGGAAATTATTTTCATACTTGGAAAATGTCGTGTTTAATGAACCATCAATGACGTGATTGTCAGTAACTAATTGCTCGCAGCGCACTCCAGATGCCATTTTCTGTGAGGACCATTCAGTCCGTTATATCTCCTTTTAGGCATATGTGTGGTTGTTGTACAAGCATGTTTCAATGTAATAGGCTGAAGATTTTTATTTTATAGGCAAATGATTCTGACTGGATGTGTAGCATTTGCTCGGCATGTTGGACCAACACGTGTAGAAGCAGAACTTTTACCGCAGTGTTGGGAGCAGGTAATAGGAGATAATCTTTATTTACTTCATGGGATACCAGGGCCAAAAACATTTTCTGCAGTTTACCAGCAACTGTGGTCTTGTCAACAGTGGTTAACAATATATTAAATAGCATATATTTCTAAGAATTGTAATTGTAAAGGGAAGCAAAAGCCAAGAGCAATCTGAGTGGGCAATCCATGAGCATCTCACCTGTAGGTTAGGAAGATCTGAGGTTGAAGGTGCCATTTGAAGTAAACAGAAGAAGAAACCGTTCTTAAGTCATGTATTGTGCTAACCCAGGAAATTCTCCTAAGGGTTAGCAGTGACAAAGCTTTATTAATAGGAGTTTATTATTTATTTTTTGCATGCATAATAGCACCTTTCTGCCAGTTATAAACCCAAGATGGTTTATAGTATTAAAATCCTAAACCAATAAATGGTATAAAATATAGATCAATTGTGTCCTTTCCATGCTGACTACAGGCAACCCTCAATTTGCATGGGGGTAGCGTTATGGGTCATTGTGCGTATCCATGAAATTGTACGTAATTGAAAAAACCTGCCCCCGTTCTACCCCTGCTTTGCCATGCCCTCGCTCTGCTCTTTTAGTGACGTCTTTTATGATGTTTCTGTGTCACTTCCAGGTTTGGTGCAATGCGCATATAAACAGTTGCATACATATCAAACATGTGTAAATGGGGATTTGCCTGTATTGACATAAGTTGCTAGCCCTGGGCTTCCTTCTTAGCTCTTAGCTCAGGACCTGCAGGGTGCTGAATAGTCTCTGGGAAGGTGGAGTTAGACTGACCCCAACAGTTTGGCCAGACCATTGATGCGCTTGTCAGGAGCTGATAAAATCTGCTGCCTGGCCTAGACTTCTTCCCTTTATGGGGATGTTATGAAAGTTCTAATGTCCTTGTAGCCCCCATCTCTTCACCAGACCTCAGCAGCAAGGCTATGTTTCCTTTCTGGAAACATAAGAATTCCAGGTTCAAGGCATACTGTGCATCCTGACTATGGTTTGTGAATGGAAGCCTGTGGTGGCATAGTAAATAGCAGCAGCCTCATATTCTTTACATGCTGGCAGAGAAATACAGGATGGAATTATAAGCAAAAAAAATGAAAGGAGTAACTTTTCCTTCCGACAGATCAATCACAAATATCCAGAAAGACGGCTGTTAGTGGCAGAGTCCTGTGGAGCATTAGCACCTTATCTTCCTGTAAGTGTTCTGTGTTCTGTTTGCAGTTTATATTTATCTAAATTTAAGACTCATTGAAGAGGTTAAAATGATGGCCAGATTCTGAAGAGCCACTTAGTACAGTCCCCCCTCCCTTCCTAGTTTTTACTGGCCCACCATGTTTTAGTTTTGGAGCAGCAGAACACCATGTCATATCACCAACTCCTTTTGAAGCTCCTATTCAAAACTAGTTTAGCCATATGGCATCTTAGACTGCTAGTCTGGAACAAGAATTCTAAAGGCCATAAGGAAAGGAATTAATCCAGTTATTTAGGATCCTGGCCAACTACTTCAGTTGTAGCAATTGGTAATGTTCACATAGAACAAAGCAATGTGGCCTTTTGGGAAACAATATGTGCAGAACTAATCCCAACCAATGTTTCCCCCCATGCATTCTAAATGCATATATTGGATTTTTTGCAGTTTTAGGTCTAAAATAGCTTATTCTACCAGATTATTTTGCCATCAAGATTAGCTGCCATAACTCTGTTTATAATAAACTATAAAAGATAACATAGATGTATATGCTATTATTGGTCTTACGTTTCCAAGTTTATGTAATGTAATTCCAGCAAATACTAATTTCCTCTTTCAGAAAGAGATTCGAAGTTCGTTGGTACTTTCCATGTTACAGCAGATGTTGATGGAAGATAAGACAGATTTGGTGCGAGAAGCTGTGATCAAAAGCCTTGGTATCATCATGGGGTACATTGATGATCCGGACAAATATCAACAGGTATTGTATGTGATAATAATACATGACAGGACAGTTACTAGATCATGTGATTATGAACAAAGTCTGAAAAATCACCAGGAAGTATTTGCCGAACTAATCCCCCCAAAATACCCTGGGCTATTTTTAACATCATCAGCATTTTGAGATGTGATCTAACTTTTGGGCTCTGAAAATATCTTGTTGTGTGTTAGCAAAAAAAGAGAGCAAGCTGGCAGAAGAGAGAGGGAACATTCTGTAAAAGCACTGAAGAATTTTCATTACCGTATTTTGACTGTGAACTGGTGTTCAAAGATCTGTAATTTTTTCGTTGTAATACCTATGGGTACCTTGGCTGCTTATGTATTGAATGAATTATCCCATTTTATAGTTCACCTAACTTTTCTGCATGCTCATTTAACTTTATCAAATTTAGCCCCCTGACACTAATGGCATTGCTATGATGTTGCGGCATCTATTCCAAATAGTTGTGGAACTTTTTGAATTAACTTGAACCACTGGAAACGCCTTTTCATCAAATTCAAGATAGACACTTGCTTATCTTGAGGGTGCCTGGAATGCTTAAGCAAAGTAAGCATAACTCTCCTAAACGGTCTGTTTCTTTCTTACCAGGGTTTTGAACTACTACTTTCAGCGTTGGGTGATCCCTCAGAACGAGTAGTTGGTGCAACTCATCAAGTGTTTTTACCTGCCTATGCTGCCTGGACCACAGAACTAGGAAATTTGCAGTCTCATCTTATACCTACATTGCTTAGTAAAATTGAAAAACTACTCAGGGTAAATATTAAAGGTGTCTCATACTCACTGTTTTTTTGTGCCTAAGCAAAGATACAGCTCATATAAATATTCTAATCTCCCCCCACTTATTAGAATCGGTAACATTCAACACCATCACAACTGGTTGTTTGGACTATTCTGCAGATCACTTTTTTATAATGTTCTTGTTGCCATTTCCTTTAAAGGGCATTTTATCTACAGTGTTAACTTGCTGCTGCTGCTACTATGTATGTCTAGAGTTTGATCATCTGGTTGCTTGCTGATGATTGTCTTTTGCTGTATGTTTTGCTATCTATAAAGAAATGCTGGAATTCTTAAACTTTTGAAAGTGTTTTCCCCTCTGCTGTCTTGGTATTCGTAGGAATTGTCTGAATATGTTGCACGTTTCTAGGACATTTTTTTAGATTTTCACATTGGAAGTTCATTCTTCTCTCTCTCTGACTCATGCCAGTTGCTGTGAGATTAGGAGTCTGTAGTAGAACTGGGATGCTGTATGAGAAATAGCAGTGGGCACAATCCAAAGTTAAGCACTTTAAAGTCCAACTGAGTCAGGGGTGCCGACTTGAATTAAAAAGTGGGGTGGGTCAGGTAAGCCCCACCCCACATAATCAATCACATGATGTGGTGCATGCACACCATTTGATTGGCAATGCCCATCAACTGGGGGGGGGGGGTTCGGCCCCCTCAAATATTTTATGGGGGGCAAAGCCCCCACAACCCCAAGGAGTTGGCTCCTATGGACTGTGATAAGTACATACTTGAATCATTCTTACAGGGATCATTGAGATTTGAGATGGTTAACGTTGTCTTGGATTGTGCCTACAGTGTTTTGCTTCATTTAGTCTTTCATGATTTGAACTGAATGCACATTGGTGCGGCAACCTTGCTGAATCTAAACTTCTCTGGCTCTCTAGAGTCAAACCAGGAGATCACGTGAGACCTTTTGTTCCACCTTGCAAGAAAGACGATTATAAATGTCACGAATACATCGGGTCGATAGTTGGGTTTTTGGAGAAGAACCTGATACAAAACCCCTTTGCCTTTATCTGTTCTCCCCTTTCTGGTCTTTCTCTGATAGATTCTCGTTAATGGCTTTTTAATTATTCAGAAGCTCATTTTGAATGGATAAGCACCTTGTGACCAAAGGAGCAAGATTTTCACCTGGATTCCCTGTTTGCATTTCAGGAAGGCGAGCATGGACTTGATGAACACAAGCTGCACATGTATCTTTCTGCTTTGCAGTCCTTGATTCCTTCGCTCTTTGCACTAGTGCTACAGAACGCACCTTTTACAAGCAAAGCTAAGCTTCAGGGTGAAATTCCACAGATTGAAGGTAACTTCTTGATCATTCTTTGTGAGGGTTTATTTTGAAATAGGGTCAAATTTATTTTCATTTCACATTAACTTTAAATTAATATTGCATAGAAAAGCTGTACAGGTGAATGCAGTGCAGCGAGCTTGTTCTCTACGTAGCTTGAAGACTTCTGGTTCAAGAAGTCTTTGAAATGTGAACTCTTTTTTTTCCACTACTATGAAATAAAACCTATAATTCTGCATGTAGGAAGCATTGTTGACACTTCAGATGAGTAGTATCTATAGGGAAATTGGTTTATTCCTATCAATTTCTGATGTATTCATTGCCAGCTGCAAAACCCATGTAAAGGCCCAGTACTGCTCCTGGTGTAAAGGGCAGAATCAGACCCCTTGATTTGGCAGATTTGGTGATCATAATGCCTTCTCTTTATATATCCCCTGACTTAAGGCTCATAGCTGTTTTGCATACATTATAGATCAGTGTTTCACAAACGGTGTTCCGCGGCACACTAGTGTGCCGCAAGACGTTGCCTGGTGTGCCGCGGGAAAAATTGGCGGGGGGGGGGGGAATAAAGGGGAAAAAAATTATTCCCCCACCGCCAGGCATGGGGCTGGGGCGGGGGAAGCCCGAGCTTCCCCCTCCCCCAGAACGGGACCCAGAGCCATGCCGAAGCTGCGCGCAGCTTTGGCATCGCTCTGGGAGCTTGCGAGGCTGGGGGAGGAGGAAGCCCTCCACCAGCCTCCAAACCATGTCGGGAGACAGCGGGATGGCGCGCTGCGCCTCTCCCGCTGTCCCCCGAGTTTGCAGGGCTGGCGATGGGGAGGAGCAGGCTTCTCCCCCCGCCAGCCTTCCAGCCAAGTCGGGGGGCAGCGGCAAGGGCGCGCTGCGCCTCTCCCGCTGTCCCCCGAGTTTGCGGGGCTGGCGATGGGGGGAGCAGGCTTCTCCCCCCGCCAGCCTTCCAGCCAAGTCGGGGGGCAGCGGCAAGGGCGCGCTGCGCCTCTCCCGCTGTCCCCCGAGTTTGCGGGGCTGGCGATGGGGAGGAGCAGGCTTCTCCCCCCGCCAGCCTTCCAGCCAAGTCGGGGGGCAGCGGCAAGGGCGCGCTGCGCCTCTCCCGCTGTCCCCCGAGTTTGCGGGGCTGGCGATGGGGAGGAGCAGGCTTCTCCCCCCGCCAGCCTTCCAGCCAAGTCGGGGGGCAGCGGCAAGGGCGCACTGCGCCTCTCCCGCTGTCCCCCGAGTTTGCGGGGCTGGCGATGGGGAGGAGCAGGCTTCTCCCCCCGCCAGCCTTCCAGCCAAGTCGGGGGGCAGCGGCAAGGGCGCGCTGCGCCTCTCCCGCTGTCCCCCGAGTTTGCGGGGCTGGCGATGGGGAGGAGCAGGCTTCTCCCCCCGCCAGCCTTCCAGCCAAGTCGGGGGGGAGCAGCAAGGGCGCGCTGCGCCTCTCCCGCTGTCCCGGACGGCTTTCAAAAGCCTGCCTTCAAAAGCCGTCCGGGACAGCGGAGAAACGCGCTGCCTTTCTCCGCTCTCCCGGGAAGGCAGGCAGGGGGGAGCAAAGGCTTTCGCCCCCGCCCGCCTTCAGAAGAGGTCAAGGACCTTCTAAAGCCATCCGGGACAGCGGTGAAACGCGCTGCCTTTCTCCGCTCTCCCGGGAAGGCAGGCAGGGGGGAGCAAAGACTTTCGCCCCCGCCCACCTTCAGAAGAGGTCCAGGACCTCTTCTGAAGGCAGGCGGGGGGCGAAAATCTTTGTCCCCCCGCCTGCCTTCCCAGGGGCTTTTAAATCGCCCCGGACAGCGGAGAAGTCCTCCGCTGTCCTGGGCGATTTTAAAATGCCGCCCGCCAGCATTTTAAGATTGCCCCGGACAGCGGAGAAGTCCTCCGCTGTCCCGGGGTTTTTTAAAATGCTGGGGGTGGGAAGAAAAGCCCTTGTCCCCCCCCCCCCAGCCTTCAGAAGAGGTCGGGGGACAGACTGTCCCCGGACCTGGTCTGAAGGCGGTTTCCCTAGGAACGCCTTAATTGATTTTCAATGCATTTCTATGGGAAACCGTGCATCGCAAGACGAAAAACTCGCAAGACGAAGAGACTTGCGGAACGAATTAATTTCGTCTTGCGAGGCACCACTGTATCCGGAGAGGCGGCCTTCAGGCGAGTTTTAATTTTAATTTTCCTTCTCCCACTTAATGCCCCACTCTCGCCCGAGCAGCTTGCAGTCCTCGGTAACCACGGCGACCCGAGGGAGGGGAGGGAACAGGGAAGTCGAGGGCGATGGCGAGCCGCGATGACGTCAGTGGGCCGCGCCGCCGCGCCCTGGCACGGTGTGAGAGCCCCGGCTAGTGGCGCGAGCTTCAGAATAAGTGGGATCCGCATGCGCGAGACCGAGATCGCGGGTAAGGAGCTCAGCCCTGGGCAGGAGGAAGCGGGGCCGCGCGTGCGGGCCACATCCCCACAGAGAGCGAGCCTCCCCCGGCCCACCACTCCGGGCAGGTCCACTCGCATGAGGGGGCGGCGATGGCGACGGCCGGCAGCTTGCCTGCAATGCCATCCCTCGAGCAGGCGAGGAGCCCGGAGGCTACCAGATGCGAGTCCTCTTTCCCACCCTGCTCGGGAGTCCAGAGCACTTGGTCGCATTCAGGATCTAGAGTGGGGAAGCGGGGCTTGTGTCTGGGCTGGACACATTGGGCTGCCTGTGCCGCTCGACCTGCGGGGATAAATCAGGGTGGGAGTCACGACCGTGAGGCAGGGCTGCCAAGTGTGGCAGAAGAGGACACGGCCGTCGCACCTGTCCTCAGGTAGGAGCTTCTTCCGTGTCGACCTGCTGCCCTAAAGTCTTGGCTTTTTTCTTGGCTTTTTGGCGGTTGGCACAGAAGGAAGGCAAGGGGGAGGGGAAAAAATTGAAACTTACACTTTCGTGCGTCCCTCCCAGCGTGACGCTGCGCGCTGACGTCACGGGGCTGTAATGGTGGTGTGCCTCGATATTTTTTTCATGAAACAAGTGTGCCTTTGCCCAAAAAAGGTTGGGAAACACTGTTATAGATAATCTCGAGCCCCAAGCAAAACACCTGCACACCCTGAAACAAAATATAGACAATTTTCCCAACAGGCAAAATGTTAAGAATAACTCATGGGAACAAAATGAAAAGGGTGCCAAGGGGGGGAAGGGCTGCCAAAGGGTGCTATGGAACCCATGGGTGTCATGTTCTGGATCCCAGTTCTAGAATTCTAGTTTATTAGAGAATGATCCAACAACTTGTATACTAGCTATAGCCTCTAAAAACTCTTCACAGGGAAATCCATGTACAGCACCTTACAGTAACTGCATCTTGAAGGTAAGGATACATAACTTCCTAGGTATCAAGAGTTGAGCCACAGAATTAGGATTTAGATTGGTTTAGTTCTCGTAGAATCTCTGGGACTAAATCCCCAAATCATCTTTTACCTTATGATTTAGTGGACTATGGGTAGGTCTTTTCCCTACTTACTTTATTAGGTGAAAGTGCCTAGAGTTAGGCATGTCGATTGCTTCTCAATTTTCATTGTGTTAATGCACAAGGAGTCTTAAACTTTGACCATGGTGTGTTTGTCATTTGCTGCCAGTGACTAGATTCCCAAGGCCTGCATCGCCTCTTCAGGATGTAGCCACCATAATTGGAAGCCGTGAACAATTGGCTGTGCTATTACAACTTTATGATTACCAGTTGGAACACGAGGGTACCACAGGCTGGGATACCTTACTGTGGGTTGTCAATCAACTGTGAGTTCCTTCTGACTTGTTTCACTTGCTAATTCCTCTGAATAATTGTGTGGTGAGGGGGACCCAATGTTTTTAATCAGCTTTAGCGTTTTTCTTTAATACTACTATTTTGCAGTTACTGACAGCATACATTGTTTTAGGAATTTTGCTTTAAATGGTATAGATGAATAATTATACCACCCCCATTGTTCAGTCCAGCTCCGAGGGCCTTCTGGCGGTTCCTTCAGTGTGAGAAGTGAGGTTACAGGGAACCAGGCAGAGGGCCTTCTCGGTATAATTATCTGACTTTTAGAAAACATCTGAAGGCAGCCCTGTTTAGAAGTTTTTGATGTTTGATGTTTTATCGTGTTTTTAATATTCTGTTGGGAGCCACCCAGGTCTAAATGTTGAAGGATTCATGTTTGCACTATTAAATGTATTGTGCCAAAGCCCCCCCCCCCCCCCCCGCCCAAATATTGGACTTGTCAGGAAAAAGGATCAGCTTGCTTACAGTATTACAAACCTGTTTTCTGAAAAGTGACTTATTTTTAACCTGATTTTGCAGGTTGCCGCAACTTATAGAAATAGTTGGCAAAATCAATGTAGCCTCAACAGCCTGTGTACATGAATTCTCAAGGTTTTTCTGGCGCCTTTGCAGAACGTTTGGGAAAATCTTCACAAATACAAAGGTAAACATATTCACATCTGGATGGGATAATGCAGAATAGAAACAATTTATGTGTTTCATATATCTAATGAAATGTTAGGATCAAAAAGTTGCTAACATGCCAGATTAAAGGTCTGGAAAGCCCTTGACAGGCATCTAGCTTACCTTTACTAAGCAGGTTCCCCCCCCCCCCCCATGTGTATGTATGTTTTAGAGTGTGAGGGAGACCTTGCCCGCTAAGAACATCTCAATAAATACTCATCAGCAATATATTCTTCTCAGTTTTTAAACTGATGTTTTTCTTTTACTTCATAACTATTTTTTAGGTAAAACCACAGTTCCAGGAAATCTTAAGGCTGTCTGAGGAGAATGTTGGTGAGTCGCAGAGTTACTACTTTTTCTACTGTAGCCTTTAAAAAACAAAACACCCAATACCAGGCATAGGCAAACTCAGGCCTCCAGATGTTTTGAGACTACAGTTCCCATCTTCCCTGACCACTGTTCCTGTTAGGTAGGGATAATGGGAGTTGTAGTCCCAAAACATCTGGAGGGCCGAGTTTGCCTGCCCTAGACTGAATCAAGACTCCAAGTTCTCTACAAATGAAGTTTGGGAGGCAGTTTACATTGAAGATGGTTTCTTATTTCTGGAAGGCAGACTTAGAGACAATAAATTGCCTGAGCATGCAGTGCTAATGTAACACTTTGTAGCTTTTAGTTCTCCCATACAAACTGGAAATGTAAATGTTGCTAATCCTTAGTAAGCTATTGGATCACACTCCTGAACTGACCTAATTAGTAGCAAACAGTGCTTGGTAAATACTTTTTTCAGTGTATTGGGACAGGGGCTTTGTATAAAGCAAAGTATAAGTGAAAGGCATCGTATCCTGCTTCCATTCCTCAGCGATTTCACAAGGCATGGGATTTTCTCACAGCTGATTATGTACCATGTTAAAGTCAGAATAGGCAGAGCTAAGCCACTTCCTGCTTACTTGAGGCTCATCGAGTGTGCCCAAAGTCTTGAAAGATTAACATATAACAGCCTGAAAAAAATGCAAATCTTGGCTTGGATCCAGACTAAACAGAATTTTCATGGGATGCTCCCTGCACAGCTCTGTATGCCCCCTGAAAATCTGCTCTGTTGGATCATGGAACTCTCTGAAGCAGGGGTCAGCAATTTTTTTCAGCAGGGAGCCCTCAGACCATGTGGTGAGCCGGACTATACTTTGAAGGGAAAAGATGAACGAATTCTTATGCCCCACAAATAACCCAGAGATGCATTTTAAATAAAAGGACACATTATACTCCTGTAAATTCCCAGACTGTCCGCAGGCCGGATTTAGAAGGCGATTGGGCCGGATCCGGCCCCCGGGCCTTAGTTTGCCTACCCTTGCTCTGAAGTATGGAGAGTGAAACTGGGGGTGGCAAAGGCGGAATTTGTGGAAACCAACGCCCTTCTTCCCTCAGGGGCCTCTGCTGAATCCCTATACCTTGGATCCCGAACGTACCTTGGATCCTGAACGCCTTGCGAGTCGGAACGTTTTGGCTCTTGAACACCACAAACCTGGAAGTTTGTGTTCCGGTTTGCAAACGTTCTTTGGAACCCAAACGTCCAACACAGCTTCCACAGCTGATTTAAGCAATGGTGTCATAGAAAAAGAAGTTCTGAGGAAGATCTTTGTGTCACTCAGCACGAATACTTGTACACCAATGGACATTGGGCTAAGAAAAGGATCCCTCGTTTTAGTGGGCTTATTAAAAGAGTATTAAGCAACTACGAACTTATTTTAAATGACCGACATACTTATGCTTCTTATTCTTTATTTGTACGGCATGGTTTCAGATGCCACAGCAGGAAATGGAGTGCTAACAAAAGCCACGGTTCCTATTTATGCCACAGGTGTACTTACATGCTATATCCAGGTAAGCAGCTTTTGCTCAGTACTGAATAGTACGTGTCTTTGAAACACTCAAGCCTAAGTGAGGATGGTTACATTACCGTTTTAATAAAGGTGCTTTATAAATCATAAATTCAGTCATAGCAGCATGTGAACATTGACTTGGACCCTAAGGTAAATTAAGGAAATTCCTAGAAGGAAAGTTTCCCACACCCTTCTTCCACCTGCAGACTTATGTTCCCCACCCCTAAAAACATCTCCAGATGATCAGGGGGTCCTGCTGAACAATGTGGGATGAGGTATGGGAGGCTGCTGGAGAGGACTGAAAGTGGACCTCTGCTCAGCCAATCGGTTCAACTGTTCCTGATACACTTGGCCATTTTAATTGAGGGGGCAACATGGAAATCAAAACAGGAATATGTGACATTACTATATTTGTGTGTTTAGAAATTCCTGCTGGTAGTGAGATTAGTTTGAAAGATCCCCATCCCACCCCACTGTGGAATGCACATGGTAACAAGAGTTGCATAAAAATCTCAGTCAAAATATGTGTGGTACTTGACACAGGAGTAAACACAGCATTCAGTAGCCTGCAAATATTTGTACATGTTGACAGAGATGAGAGGCATTTTTACCATTTTAGTAATGCCACTGTCTTCAGAGGTTTGTAAGAGTACAGTGACTCAAGTCAGTACAAATATTGCTGTTGACATAATCAGAATTAACACTTTTTCTCTGATTGCTGATCCCTCAATGATTGCTTTAGTTATTCATTGGGTCTTGGGACATGCTGACAGCAAGGCAGCCAGTAGCTGAGGAGTAGACATAGTATTTTCAGAACAAAGAGTGCAGTTGACATCTGGATCCCAAAACTGAATCTCTCTTTGAGAGCCATAGGCTTAGCTTTTCAGCCACCTTAAGATAGATGTTGTAAAACTAAGATTAAAAACTTCTAAAATTTACTTTCAGGAAGAAGACCGGAAGCTGTTAGTTGGATTTTTAGAAGATGTAATGACCATGCTTTCATTATCCCATGCGCCTCTTGATAGCCTGAAAGCATCTTTTGTGGAACTGGGGTAAATTATGTTTTATAACTGGAATCGCCATAAAGTGGGATCAAAGGTTCCTAGAATTTTTCTCTTAAAACATTTGCAGCAGAATGCCTAATGATGACTTTGTAGTATCTGGACAGTGCAGTCATACTGTCGGTGTTTTGTGACATGTCCTTGGCAAAAGTGCTGGACTATTTTACTTGGAGCCATAATAATAATAATAATAATAATAATAATAATAATAATAATAATAATAATAATAATTAATATATTTATTAATGCCCCACCCATCTGGCTGGCTTATAGCATGTATAAAAATCAGGAAAGGAAAAAGAGACCATCCAAGGGCCAGCAAGTTTAAAATCCACATAAAGCAAGCAATACAAGGTGTCATGTATAGTGATAAGGCAATCCCAATAAGGGTGGCACCTACTCACTGCTAAATAAGTCCATTAGAGCTATCAGATAGGTCCAGATTTTTTATTCAATATGTTTCCCATACTCTCTTGCCTCCACTGACTCACACACTTGTGTAAGAGCCTGGATCTCATTCTCATGCACACTCTATATAGTTATCCTATCACCAGCTTCTATCTTGGCTATCACTATCCAGCAATCAGCCTTTCTGGAGGTTTCTCTAAATGTTTGGAACCATTGTGTGTAGCGTCTGCCATAGCACATAAGTCCATCTTTTCCGTGCTTGTTACAGTGGGTTCATTAGCCATTAACACGTTAACGCAGTGACTCACCTTGAAGCCAAAATGTTACATATTGAAAAAATAATTGCGAAACAATCAGCATCCCTTTAATTTAAAAAACAACAACAAAAACATTTGAAACATCTTGGAGAACTGCAGTGTGAGATGTACATGCTCCATATATTCTGGAGACTATTTCTGAAGCCTGTGATGAAATTATTTACATACTTTTTCGGTGTGTAACTTAATGGAAGAAAGGCCAGTCTCTGCTTACAGCCTCAATTTAGATTGTTGCCTAGAGAGACCAAGAGAAGGGAGGAAAGGTTTGAGTGGGAACAAAGTGCAGGTTTAGGTATAGATTGATCACTAAAATTATCCAACGACTTCACAGAGAAGGTGGGATTTAAGATGAGAAGGTGGGATGGTACAATGAGTGGAGTCGTTTGAGAGCAAATGACTATTTATAGTTCAATAGTGATTGTTTTGTGTCCTCAGTGCAAACCCAGCATACCATGAGTTGCTGCTAACTGTATTGTGGTATGGAGTTGTCCATACTTCAGCACTTGTTCGGTGCACAGCTGCTAGAATGTTTGAGGTAAGTGCTTATTGAACGCATCTTAGATGCTGTTTGAAGGTGCCTTGTAGCATGATTTGGCAACTGGTGGCCCAGAGACCCAGACCCTCAAGGATTTCTATCCCCGCCCCCCAGCTGCCTACTGTAGTCACTTTTTCCTTTCTCAAGGGGAGTTGTGGAAAAGAGAAGCAATAGGCAATCAGTAAGGGGTTTAGCATCACACAGTTTTAGTATGGGACTGCAGGCTGCATTCTAACTGTGTTTGAAGTGGCACACAACTCCTACATACCGCCTTTTGATCAGATGCCACTGTCTTGCTTAAAATTGGATTGCACCCTTGAGATCTCTCTAAATATTCATAGTATTCTGGGTACACACACACACACACACACACACACCCTCCCAGTTGCCTCCACCTCCAGCCTGCAGGGAAAGGAAATGATTGAGGAAATGATTGTATTACCCTGTCGTCAATGTAAGGTGACCCACAGCCAGAATTTGTTGATGCCTGGGGCTTTGTATTGTCTAATCTGACCAGATGCCAAAAAAAGTGAATGTTTTAATGTTGCATTGTATTGCTTTAAAATACTTCTAAGAGGTTGTGCACTGTGTGATGGAGCAGAATATTAATACTGTGTAATTTGGGTTTGAAAGCATTGTACGATTTCTAGCATTCATTTATTTAAGTATTGCTGGCTTGCATCTACTTGCAAGATGTTTTCATGGTAACTGGCATAGTTAGGTTTCTTCTGTTTCTGACTTGAATATTAGATCAGTGCATTGCATGCTTAGAAACTTCCATTGGCTATGAGAGACCATTTCAGTGCTGAATTCAGTGTTCAAACCAGATATTTGTTGTCAATAACCTTGTCAGATAATGAATTGAGCATTGCCTGGTAACAATAGTAAGTTGTTTCCAGTAATAAAATCTGAAATTGCCTAGATTTTGATTTAAAAATAAAACCTACGTAAACATTAAGTAGGGGAAAGAGAACAGTCAATGCAGCATGTTTTTCTGGATCTACTTGCCACCATTGCTGCTCCTGGCACATAGAACATTAACTTCTGCAGCTGAGGGAGAAGCCAGGAACTGCCCTCCATTTACCATAGTTGCTTCAGCCATGCCACAACAATTACTAGCCATGGGGAGACATGCTTTCAATTTTCTTGCCTCAAGATCCTTCCCATTTTCCTAATAGTTTAATGTATCGACTTTATTGGGCTTAGCTTTGTTAGCTCCTTTGAGAATGCTAATAGAAAGGTGGGATATCAGTTTAATAACAATACACTTGAATGCTCTTAGGACCACTCTCTTAGTATCAGGTGTGTGTGTCTGGGTTTGTTTTTTTTAGCAACTGTGCAGGTAGTACCACATGTTCAAAGGGGAGTTGAGGCATGTTCTTTGATTGTATAAAGTGCTCTTCACGCCACTCTCTAATCATACAGCAAACTACTTGGTAAGTGGTGTTCAAATGCAGATTACACCACACAGATGTTTGTTTCGGTTTTTTAATGGAAAGTGATGTCTTCCTTCAGCGTAGGGTCCATTGCTTTTGCATAAGCTTCCTAACCATAAAACTGCACTCTTTCTAAGGACAACTGTAATAATGTCATCATGGAAGTTGATATACAGAAGATAACTCTTTGAACATTTATTTTTCTAACATAGGTTCACTTTTTAACTCAAGTATATACTTGAAATGCAAATAAAAGGTGGCATCTGAAGTTACTATGAACTAACATGCTGTATTTTATGTGACTCCCCCCTTTTGCTCTTTTTGTGTACATGTGTGTATGTTAACTGCCCATATTAAACTGTATGAATAATCTTCAGCATTGACCCACATTTGGTTCTGGTTTGAACACTGTCCATACACAGCAGGAATATGAACTTGTTATCTATGTAATAATAGTCCATCAGTTGAAACCATGGGTGGGCAAAAAGTAGGCAGTGGTCGCATTCTTGACCACCTGATGCCTGCTGGTTGCTTGGATTCTTTCAAAGAATGCTAGATGAAATAGACTTGATCTAATCTAGCAAAAGGCTAACAATGTCCTTAAGCAAGAGTACATACTCAAGATCACTAGATACAAATTAATTATGCCATTAACAGTTAGGGATCCGAAAAATGCCCTCTAGTTTTATAAATTGAATACACATCAGTGGTCTGCAGGGATGCTAGTTTCTGTGTGGTGGGGGGTGGGGTTCATCATGCAGAACTGAAGTCAGCCCACCCCTGGTTTAAACCAAGCAAGAGCAAGTCAACATTTTAGCTTTCTGTCAACATGCCTTTCCTCTGCACTTTAAAATCTAAATATACATATAAAATGAAAATTCTGGATCTCAAATCTTGGTTGTATCTGATTAAGTTACATCCTTTTCGCTATGTGAATCTCAAGCTTCTTTTTCGTTCATATTTGCTCATGTGTCATAAGCCATGATGGGGTTTTAAAGAACCCGGGATTTTAAAACTGAATTGATCTAGGCATCCTTTGTACAGTGGTGCCCCGCAAGACGAATGCCTCGCAAGACGAAAAACTCGCTAGACGAAAGGGTTTTCTGTTTTTTGAGTCGTTCCACAAGACGAATTTCCCTATGGGCTTGCTTCGCAAGACGAAACGTCTTGCGAGTTTGTTTCCTTTTTCTTAAAGCCGATAAGCCGCTAAGCCGTTAATAGCCACTAAGCCGTTAATAGCCGCTAAGCCGCTAATAGCCGTGCTTCGCAAGACGAAAAAACCGCAAGACGAAGAGACTCGCGGAACGGATTAATTTCGTCTTGCGAGGCACCACTGTATTCTAATAGAGAATATATATTACAGGACCCATAGAAAGTCTAGACGATATCTATCATATTATCCTAGGGTTGCAGTAATACTTCAACAAGTCAATGGTCTGTTTATTCATTTCTAAACAGCCGTATCAACTCGTATTTGATGTCCTTTCATGGAGACTGAATTATGGAAGCCCACTAGTTCTCACTATGGCTAACCGTGGAACATTCCATGCTAACCGCGAGAAGCTGGCCGGCTTTGTTAGATCTTCCCATTAGTTTGTCACTTTAACACTGAATATATTAAATAGATCAATAGCTCCCAGTTTGGAATTTGTAAAAATTCTTGTCGGTGCCTCTGAGTGCCACACATTCATGAATTATTTTTAGGTTGCCAGCAATATTAATTAATAAGACCTCTTACACACCCTTTACTATTAAGGCTCGGGGAAGGTTAGAAAAATAAAATATGCCACGATGAAACAAATAAAACAGTTCAGTATAGAAAGCAATTATAAACAAAGCAATACAGATATTTAAAAACAATTCCACACATCAAAACAGTTTAACATGGTTGCAAAACAGATGCAGACTGGGATAGGAAACAATCTAGTGCCAGGAGTTTGTGGAGCCATCACTTCATTTTCGCTTTTGAAAATAATAGCAGGTCCACTTCGAGTGGAAAGTTTAGAAGCCACTGTTGGAATTTAATTGTTAAAGACTTCTAGTGGTAGCACATCACTAGCACCTTACTATAAGTATTTCTACCCTGCCCTTCAGATAATGGAATGAACACCAGCTATTCTGGAGCTCAGCCTATGTTTCCAAATGACATGTGCTCCTTTTGTACTTATTGGTCACATGGAGTCAGTTACATAAATCTTCACTGAATGTGACTTCTCTCTCTCTCTCTCTCTCTCTCTCTCACACACACACACACACACACACACACACACACACTTAGCTTACATACATGGGTAGAAGTCGAAAAAGACAACCAGAACGGTTGCCTAAGCCCATTTAAGTTGCGATACTAATGGTCCGAATGCCGTCAGGTTTTTGTTCCTTTTTTAACAGCGCCACACTTCATCTAGTTTCTGCCGCCTTGCTTGGGCCACTTGCGCTTTCATCATGCCTTCTGCACATTTGTATATAAATATTTTAAAGGGCACTTTTAGCTTAGTGGTATTTGCTTCTAATTTTGGTTTGCTTTTTGTGTTTTTCTTCCTCTTGGTTGTGCTGTTCTTCCCATGATACTGTGCTCACTCTTTCCGTGCATCACCTGTGATACCCCTCTGCTCTACCCACTCAGCTGTTGGTGAAGGGGGTACATGAAACTCTGGTAGCTCAGAGAGTTGTTCCTGCTCTCATTACTCTCTCCAGTGACCCTGAAATGTAAGTTTCCCAACTGTCTTGATACAACTAGCGTCCCTCTTCCAAAGGGTGAAGAAATAAACAATCAGGGTATATATATGATAACGAAACCGTAGAACGTATTAAAAAACAAACAAACGGGCACTTACCTTGCTCTTTAGAAAAAAATCTCCTTCCAAAATAAAGTTGGTGAAATTAATGCAATAATTGGAAAACAAAAGTCGCCACTCTTGGGTGCAGACAACTGTAGGCAACTTTCACGTGCCAAGCCACCTTGTTGATGTTTGTTTCTTCAATGCTGAAGAGGGATGCTATTCTCACTAACACATTATTGCCAGTAAATGCTGAAGCATGAGCAGAGTCCTTAACAGTGTTAATGCCCTGTGTGGGTGACTAAACTCAGAAAGGCCAGTGAGTCTGCCTGCCCATCCTCAGTCACAGCTAACTTAGTTATCCTTCCAGTTTAAAATCATTTTTATTGCATGTTGACTGGTTTACAGCTGACTCTCCGAGGCATGAGTGAAGCCTTAGTTGACAAGCGGGTGGCTCCGGCCCTTGTTACCTTGTCCAGTGATCCTGAATTGTGAGTTTCTGAGTGTGACCTGTCTGTCTGTCTCATTCCTTCCTTCCTTCCCCCCCCCCCCACTTTGAGCATTTTGCTGGTCTGTAATTTTGTCATTGCTAGAAACTAATACATCTTCAAGTACTAACTTTGAAATTTCATTCATTTTCATTGAAATCTGCTTTAATCTTAAGGTTGAAGAACCCTTCTGCTTTGTTTCCTCTTAGCTCTGTAAGAATAGCCACAATTCCTGCTTTTGGTACCATCATGGAAACAGTCACCCAGAGAGAGGTAAGATGCCTGCATAATGTACTAGGGTAGCTGTTCACAGATATTGGCCACTAAACTCTGTATGGGCTATCATAACTTTTTTCAGATTAGCAAAGATCCCATAGTCTTAGAATGGTAGATAAAGGATACTCAAAGTCTTTTTAAAGTGAACCACAGAGAAAAGAAACAATACAGAAGTCAGTCCCTGCCTGCAAGCTTGCAGTCTATTAGACAGAACACAGAAGAGGGATAGGGAGGGACAGGACTGTGAGCTAATTTAGGCACCAGTTCTGAGAAGTTGCATGCCTTAATTAATTAGAATGGATAGGCAGCTCTTGCTCATTTTGATCATGGACCCAGTGAACTGCTACAGAGCAGGCCTGCATATGTCCCATAAAACTGTTTCCCATTTCTTTTGATATATTGGAGCTCAGTGGAAGCAACCAGGCAGAAAGTAATAATAATGAGGGCATAGGTGTTTATTCAAAGCATTAATCTATTCAAAGCATTAATTTTTTAAAAAGATAAATTTCAGGCATCATTCCCCTCCTTCTCCTCTCCCTGCCTGCCCCCTAAATTTGTTCTGGGAATTCCTCTAACCCCAAAACAATTTGGGAGAGGAAATTCTGTTGCACAAGCAGAAATCTTTGCACTAGCAGGAGCGCTTTGGTGGATACCATATGTATATAATATATATAAGCGCTGTTAAAACCTTTCAATCTAATTATTGAAACTGAGTTTTGAGTGGTAAAAAATTTGTAGAGTTTGCATTCTTCTAATTTTAGCTTGTTCCTGATTTTCTAAAGAAAAATATTTGAGGAAATGCAACTAAGAATTTTGTACTGACTCATACTTACATTCAGAAGCTGAGTAAGTAGTAGTAAAGTAGATTAGAATTACTAGGCTAAAGTTCAGAACAGTCTACGGTTCAGTTCAATCTAATTAATATACTCGCATTTATAATCGGAATGGGATTTGAGAGCAGAAATTAAACTGTGAGTGCTCAAGACATCAGTCAGGATGGATATTCAAATGAACACAAATTTGAAGCCGAGGTGGCTGTATGAATGCATTAATTGTTTATGGCATCAAAATACTAATTGCAAAAGAAAGCCCTACAGCAGTGGGGGGAGCTCATATTATACACAGATGTCCTCAATGGAGTGTTTTTTCTACTTAGTTTTATTTAGTTTTGCTTATCTTTTACATAAAAGTATTCATAACTTCTGTTTCATTTCTTCTTAAGCTGTTGGAAAGGGTTAAAATGCAGCTGGCCTCTTTTCTGGAAGATCCGCAATACCAAGACCAACATTCTTTACACACAGAAATCATAAAAACCTTTGGAAGAGTTGGGCCAAACGCTGAGCCAAGATTTCGCGATGAATGTAAGTTGTCATGATGGAAAACAAACCTTGATTTTCTTGCAGTTCTGCAAATATTGTAGCTCATTCTTGTAAGTTGAAGTATTGATGATAAATTTCTTGTTGAAAATTTATTTTTCCAGTTGTTATTCCACACTTGCATAAACTCGCCTTGGTCAATAACCAACAGTCTGCAGATTCAAAAAGATTGGATATTGCTACTCATCTCTTTGAAGCCTACAGCGCTCTCTCCTGTTGTTGTATCCTTGTTTGGTTTTGAATATCGCAAGAAGTCATTTAAAAGACTACTCCATCGTGCTTTGGTAATGAATCCATTTGCACGGAACTCTGAAAATATTGCAGCTAGAAAATCCAAGCCTGTAGAAATGTTCATCAGAGTCTCTTCCTCTTCCTTTCCGCTTCTGTCCTGGGGGGTCACCAGGTTTTCTAGAGAAGGAAAGAGGAAGCACCAGTGACAGAAGCTCTCCATAGTAGAGGAAGGGAAAGAGTTAGTGGTATGACATGGGCACTTTGCAGGAGAGACAAGGAATGCTTAAGAACTGGGGTGCTAGAACAAATGGGAAGCAGTAGGAAGACTAGGCAGTAATGATTTCCCTATCACATATTGTGTGCCAAGCGCTTAATTATTTCTCTACTATGAGAATATATTTAATGAATACAGTCGTACCTTGGAAGTCGAACGGAATCCGTTCCGGAAGTCCATTCAACTTCCAAAACCAATTGGGAACCAGCCAGACATTTGGCTTCTGAAAATCCTTCAAAAACCAGAACACTCACTTTCAGGTTTCAATTGTTCGAGATCCAAGGTACAACTGTATTTAAAAATATGCACTGGGAAGACATCAACATGAAGTGTGATATAAAGAAGATGTCTTTATAAATGTTTGAAAAAATTCTGTTCTTGTCGCTATTTGCTCTCCTCGTGTCTTGACTGTTATCAAGTCCTCCTGAAACTATTTTAACATTGGAAATCCATTGTGTTTGACAGTAACTATTTTCAGTCTTCCTTTGTGTTTTCCCTAAGGAGACAATATACTGGCATTGAGAGAGTTAACCCTTTGAAAGGAAAACTCAGAAATTAATGTGCAAAAATCATTATACTCTTTATATTCTGATTTTGACTGGGGCAGGTGATGGCAAGCCAGTGATTTTATGTTGGACCTTAACTGTTTGTCTTCTAGTTATTTCAGAGGATTTAATGGTCAATCACTTTTTACCTGGACTCAGGTGTTTACGAAATGACATGGAATCTCTCTCACCAGAACATGAGGTAAGTAATTGAAGCTGCCATTCTTGCACAGCTGAGTTTTGAATAGCAAAAGAAATCTTGTGATTCATCATTCCATATTAAATAGCCAACAAAAGTAAAAATACTTTCCATCCTGTAGTCTACATGCTCTAATACAAGGAGGCCCAACCTAATGATGTAAAACCTGCATATTTTCTCTTATCCCTTCCCCATCAATACAAAATCTGTACCCAAATACTTTTTTAGTGCAGGGCCAACGTAGTCGGGACCATAGTGAGAGTTGCAAAAGGCCAACAGGAAAGATAATACCTAAAGTTCCTCACGTTTAATTTATAATTGCTGCCATCTATAAATCACTCCTTCTAATAGTGAAATCAAGCGGACATGAATGGAGTAAAAGGGAGCCTCTGAACAAACAAGACAAGATACCAGCATTGCTTGGGAGAACACAAAGCTTTGGAAAAATACTGTACACCAAATTTTTAATGAGAAAAGCCTGTGAGGGCAAAAAACTCCAAAAGCAGTGCAGTGAGGACTGAGCATGCTCAGTGGCCACAGAATGTTGAGTACAGGCAGTAGTGACCGTTTTGCATGCATTCAATTGGTGCGTGACTGTCTGTGTGAAGGTCCTTTTGGACCTGGAAGAGGACAGAATGGGGATACGGCAGGACAGGGTGGGCTTATGTGCACTCCATCGACACGCACGGGGGCTAGGAACGCAACCCCTGCACAAATCGGGGGTTGCCTATATTTACTGGAAGGGGAAAATGCCAGGAAATTGGAGCTGTTAAGGAGCATACTGGTTGCCAGTTAAGTACCTGAAATACAGTATGGCAGCTTCAGTTGCACAGACACCGTGTGTCTATTCCAGTGAACATACAAATCTGAGTCTTAGTTCCATCACTCTGCCACTAATAGTCTCCCAGCTCCAAGGTAGTGTTGAAGCTGGAACTAACCCCAGGATAGGATACCATACAATACCATATCAATATTGTCCAAATAACACCCATAGGGAGCTGACCCTCAACAGCTCTTATTTCCTGGCCTTTTGGTACTTGAGTGAACAAGGAAAGCACTTAACCGTATTTACATATGTAATGTGCACCTTTTTTTGACCAAATAACGTCACGAAAATTAGGGTGTGCATTAGATTTGATGGCGCCGGCAAATACTTTTTTGGTTTCAAGATTTTGAAAATTGAAGTGCACATTAGATTCGATGGCATATTAGATTCGCGTAAATACAGCAATACAGCTTGTTAAACCAAAAGGATTTCTTTGTTAATTGAATAGACTTTTATCTGACCAAACAATGCCATTCTATGTGTTGGGAGTTTGGGGGGGGGGGGCTCATTACGCACACATGCACAGAGCTGTTGCCCATGAAACAGTTTCAAAGTTGGAAATAGTTTCTTGATATAAAAAGGGTTCTATGTCCCTGCACTAGGTCAGCAATCAGACCACAGGAACACATGAAACCATGAGGTGGGACACCCATTAAATACTTCTTACATTTTGTAGCGCAGCCTAGGCATGTTGTCTCCCACAACTAGAGTTGTACTGGTCATGACCTAGCAAATCTGGCACCAAAGGTGCACAGTTGCATTGGTAAAGAGCACAAGGGCATGACGCAGAGGTTAAATCCGTCTGCACAACAAACCAGTGAGGGCACAACGTATATGCCACATCTACAGGAAAGGAAAACATCTCTCACCATCAATAGAACAGTCTCTCTCTGCTCCATAGCAACAGCCAAAAACATGCCACCCACATTATTCTGGGAAACAAAATACCACAGGCAGAGGAGGAGAAATGGGAATGGAACACACTCCCTCAAGCAGCCGTCATAGCATGCTTGCAACAGATCAGGCACAAAATTTGGAGCAGTTGCAGCATGTAAGCATATGCCATCACTCTTTTCTTTTTAAAAGAAGAAAGATAGATAGATAATATTTATTACGGCCATAGGCCCATACAGGTAAAAACAACACATAAGTGACAGCTTGTGCCGTAGGGAAAAGAAAAAAAACAGTCGCTAAAACACCACTATAACAATAAAATACTATAAGATGGAAAGGCATGCTACGCCTTAATTAGCTTGTAGCGCTCCTTGGCGTCGCTTTTGGGAGAGGACAGCGACCAGGAACCTAGCCACTTTCAGGGTCGTGTGGGAATCCTTATCCTGCAAGATTTGGGCAAGGTGGAATTTTGGTGGGGTACCCTCTAGTTTCTGTATGATTGATCCCAACAAATTTGCCCGTGGCACATTGAACAAGGGGCAAGTGAACATAATGTGCTGAAGCGACTCCGGCGTCACCTTATCACATTCGCACGTGGCGGGGGCTTGGCCCTTTGAGAATCTATGTCTCAGGACATTGGAGGGGAAAACGTTGAACCTCGCTTTGGTGAAGAAGAAAGAAAGATGTATGATTGCAGAATTACTAGGTCCTCAGTGCTGGTTACAGGATGATCACTCAAGGCTTCATCAGGGCCCAGCACTCCTCCTTTGCCCCTCCCCTTACATGCCACTGCATAGCTTAGTTTCTGGCTTCTGTTAAGTCAGAGTCCCCTGTTGCTTCTGAACCAAAGAGCTCTGGCTTAATATGAATTAAGCCAGGATTAGATCCTGAGCAGAAGAAAAGTGGGATAAATGATTTCAGTAAACGAGCTCCAGTGGCTGCTTACCTGTGTCTGGCGAGCGGCGGTGGGACAATGAGTGGCGCACAAAAGGGCTCCGGAGAGGGGTTGCTTAAAATAGCTGCCACTCAAGTGCTGCTGCTGCTGGCACCAACAAAACCCAGCCCCCTTCCTCCTCTAGGCAGGGCGGGGAGAAGCCAGGAGGAGGGAGGGAGGAGGCACCGCCATGGGAGGGAGAGGGAGGGAGAGGAAAAGAATGTGTGCGCTGGTGATCCACGTGGCAATTCCCAGATCGTAGGCAATTTGGCCTGATCTGGCCCACGGGCCTTAGTTTGCCGACCCATGGCATAGATTAATTCCTGTTGAACACACTAGCCTCAGACCAGCCCACCAGCTCCACAACATGCAACTTAACTCCCTTCAACTACAGCATGGGCAATGCCTGAGCCAGAAATAGTCAGTGCCTGCTTGTTAGCTTAAATAAATGAATACAGTGGTACCTTGGGTTACATAAGCTTCAGGTTACAGACTCCGCTAAACCAGAAATATTACCTCGGGTTAAGAACTTTGCTTCAGGATAAGAACAGAAATCGTGCAGCAGCGGCAGCAGGAGGCCCCATTAGCTAAAGTGGTGCTTCAGGTTAAGAACAGTTTCAGGTTAAGAACAGACCTCCAGAACGAATTAAGTTCTTAACCTGAGGTACCACTGTAATACTTAAAATTAGTAGCGGATAACCATGTTGTTCCATAGAAGTTGGAATTTAAAACGTACAGTTTTTAAGGAATCAGTTTTTTATTAGGAATCAGCCGGAATATCACAGGATAGTGAGCAAACTAAAGTTATACAAACCAAATAACCAGGATACACGTTGAGCTTCCTTTAGGCATGCCAGGTTCTGAGATCTTTGTTCTAGCTTTTCACTCCCTGCTTTAGTACAGAAGGGTATTCATTCCTGTTCGTGTTTTTCCTCAGAATGGAATGATACATATATGTGTACATATTAATGCCAGAGTTTCCATGACACAGTATTTCTAAGTGAAATAGTGTATCTCAATTAAACCTCACTAGCTGTGATCACAAAGTAAAAGGTATATTAGGACACTCTTTCAGTGATTATTGACTTTGATGTGCCTGCAAACATTGCAGTCTTCAAATATTACTTAAAATGTGAGGTAAGTAAAAGTTTGATTGCTTATCTGGTTTACTCTTCATTCACAGAACATATATAGTCTTTACCCAGAAGTATTTTTAAAACAGTGTATGTTCAAACTGCAACATTGTTCTGCCTTTTGTCCTAGGTTATTTTAAGCTCCATGATAAAGGAGTGTGAACAGAAAGTGGAAAATAGGAGTGTCCAAGAACCGCAAGGGTAAGGCATTGGTTTATCACAAGTTAGCATCTTTCTTCATTGTGTAAACAACATTAATCAATTGTAACTAGGTTGAGATTTTCCGCCTGGGCAAGTTTGCTTTTATTTTAAAATAAAGCACCAACAGCACTTCTGCTACTTTCTGCAAAAGTCTAGCAGGAATGATTAGGAACCACACTTGCTTCCTTCTTCATGTAGGAAATGAGAGGCAGTTCCTTTTCCTTCCTGTTTTGGTTTTTTGCAAAAGCCAGCAGGGAAATGCAGTGGGCATTTTCTCCAAAAGCCCAACTCATTTTTATTTTTTTTAAAAATCCTCCTCTGAAAATGGGCAGGGCAGGAAAGGTAAGGTAGTTTTTCACCCAAATTGGGGCTTTTGCAGAAAGCGTCGCCCGAGTCTTGCTTCCTATTGCAGCAGCTGAATGTGACAAGAAGAAACTTCTTTTATTCTCTGTCCTACATGTGGAAAAGAAGCTGTAGGTTTTTTCACTGTTACGTTTTTCTTGCTGGAGGCAGCAGTAAAACAAAGATGGCACTTCTTGCTGAAGCTCAGCTCATGATGGGAACAAAACCAAGAGCAGTATTCAATGAATGCTACCCATGAGCACAAAGATTTCTCCTTGCACAACAGGCCTCCCCCCCCCCCCCCATGCATGACTTGCGCCCTACCCAAATGTGCTCCAGAGGCTTGGGGGAACCTCTATAACAAATTTAGGGGGCATGCAAGGAGAGGGTGCGAACGTTCCACTGTGCAAGCAGAATTGCTTGTACTGACAGAACGTTCACTTAGCGCTGTGGTCTAAACCACTGAGCCTCTTGGGCTTCCGATCAGAAAGTCACCGGTTTGAATCCGTGCGATGGTGGTGAGCTCTCGTTGCTCTGTCCCAGCTCCTGCCAAGCTAGCAGTTCGAAAGCACACCAGTGCAAGTAGATAAATAGGTACCGCTGCAGCGGGAAGGTAAAAGACATTTCCGTGCATTGTGGTTTCCGTCACTATGTTCCGTTGTGTCAGAAGCGATTTAGTCATGCTGGCCACATGACCCAGAAAGTTGTCTGTGGACAAACGCTGGCTCCCTCGGCCTGAAAGCGAGATGAGTGCCGCACCCTATAGTCACCTTTGACTGGACTTAACTGTCCATGGGTCCTTTACCTTTTATCTTACAACCCCATATCATTCATCTACAGATATAAGAGAAGGAAGGACAGGTGACTCCCATCCTTTCTCATTACCTTGCTGCTTCTGCCTATTGGAAAATTCCGAATGAAGGGAAAGAGACAACCCAATCTTTTCTTTGTGGAGAGCTGGGGGTGCAGGGAAGGGGGTGAATGATTCCTCTTCTTTTTCACTGGGCTAGTGTAAGAAGACAGCAAAAGGGAGAGCTACTTGTACCTTTCTCAGAACCCATCACAAGGGCAAACCCTGGGGGAAATCCCAAGAATCAGGCCTAGGCTAAGACAACTAGCTTCTTTGATAAGTGGAAATGATTATGATATTGGGCAACAGCTGGCTGTTGTAGCATCCTGCAAAGGTCTATAAAAGGTAAAGGTACCCCTGCCCGTACGGGCCAGTCTTGACAGACTCTGGGGTTGTGCGCCCATCTCACTCAAGAGGCCAGGGGCCAGCGCTGTCCGGAGACACTTCCGGGTCACGTGGCCAGCGTGACATCGCTGCTCTGGCGAGCCAGAGCCGCACACGGAAACGCCGTTTACCTTCCCACTAGAAAGCGGTCCCTATTTATCTACTTGCACCCGGAGGTGCTTTCGAACTGCTAGGTTGGCAGGCGCTGGGACCGAGCAACGGGAGCGCACCCCGCCGCGGGGATTCGAACCGCCAACCTTTCGATCGGCAAGCCCTAGGCACTGAGGCTTTTACCCACAGCGCCACCCGCGTCCCTAAAGGTCTATACATATAAACATATTTCCACACAAACAGCTTTATTGTTGGATTGAATGGCCTTTCCCCCGACAAACCAAATTAATTAAATTTCTAATTACCTTGCCTTTGTTACATTAATGGGGCTGCGACGCTTAAAATTTAGGTAGCTGGAAATAAAAACTAATGGTTCAATTTAAATTTTAACTCCCACTAGCATAACAGGGATATTCAGTATGGAAGGAAAGGTTTTGTTTTTCTCCTTCCCCCCAATTCTTTTAAATAGCACCTGGAATGGAAACAAAAATTCCAAGTATATTTACACTTCAAACCACTTGTTTCTTCTTTTTTTAATCTTCTGAATCCATGCGTGTTTTTGCTTCCCTCCTTTTTCTCTTAGCCTGGGTTCGAGGACAGGCAGGTGCACTTCAGATCATGGGCTGCCAGCTCTCTTAACTTTGAGGAGGTTTAGTTGGTGGGTGGGGTTTTGCTTGGATACTTGCTCAGAGTTTTGAAAGCCATTGTTTTAAATGGTTTTACTTTTTAACACCAGCCTCTTGAACTTACTTATAGGACCTGTGGAGCTACCTTAGACCAGGTCATGTTCTTGGTCCCTCTGACCCCTTACTGTTATGTTTGACAGCAGGGTTCTGTAGCTGTGTCATCTCAGGTAGTTTTAACTGATGGGTTAACTCACTTTTCCTTTCACTCCCCCTTAGCTCTATGTCAATTGCATCAAGCCTCGTGAGTGAAGACACCAAGACCAAGTTTCTGAACAAAATGGGCCAGTTGACCACTTCAGGTGCCATGCTGGCCAACGTATTCCAGAGGAAGAAATGAATTAGAAAAGGAAGTCCTTGTAAACACTGAAGAGACCTCATTTAAGACTGGTTCCTTGTACTTGAAGTACTCGCCTTTTTATTTCCCCGTCTTACGTTCTTGTAGTATAATTTTACTCTAACCAACAAAGATATTTGCACTGCTCTTGAATATTGCTACGTATCTGTTAATTTGGGGTTAAATGTGGTTGATTATAAAACTAAATTAAGTCTGTATCAAGTCCCTGTTCTGTGTTCTCGTCTTTCCAGCATATATATATGGTTTATATATATATATATATATAATGGGGTTGTTTTTTTATTTCCTGATGGGTTCTCGGCTGATATCTGTATTATACATCAAACTGTTATGGTGGTACTTAAAATAATGTAAATCTGAAGTCACGGTCATGAAGTAATAAAAGTGGAGATTACTTATGTATTTAAGTTATAAGAAGATAATGCAGAATTTTTTAATGTTTCTAAAATGAAAGGCAAGAGCCACCAGCACAAGTCTGATTCCTGGATTGTTTTTTGTAAGTTATTGTATATTTGAATTAAAGATTTAGAGATTATAATGTATAACAGAACTGCTTGCACTACAAGTCTCAAAAGAGGACCAGATTATTCTAGAACTGATGGATAAACCAAATTTTTGAGATAAATTTTGAGCATGTATTGGCATTTTTTAATGTGTGTGAAGCAGCTTCGTTATTAGCTGCCCTGCTTTAGACAGCACATCCCAATGAGCAGAGACAGGAGGTGGGTGGGTGGGAAATTTTATTCCAGTGCAGTCCTAATCATGTTTACTGATTTCAATGGGGCTTCCTTCCAGCACAGAGTGTGTATAGTATTGCAGCAAGAAGTGCGATGCTGCCATGCGAAAACATTTTATCCGCATAGATGCTCCCCACAGCAGTGCTATGCTCCCCCCCACTTACGTGTCACCCTATAAATGTACAGTGTCTATGTGCCAGAGCAACACCTGCCTTGGCTACTGATGCCACGTGTGCTATGGACATAAGTTGAGCAGGGCGTGGGGTCAGCACCTTCTCCAGTGGGATGCTCGATGTGTCGAGTGGCTACATGGACATGTCCTTTCCCCTTGGCTAGTATCTCGTTTAAGTCAGGCCTGAGGGTTTTCAGGGCGGCAGCATTCAAAGAGCACGTTGTATTTGATCCACGACGTACTACATAGCAGCACTCCAGCGACTAAAAGCAATAACTTGTTTCGCCTTCGACACCAATTAAGTTGTGAGGTTGTTGATGCAATGTAACTTTAAAGGGCCTTTTGAATTATGTAAATTTAATGTAGACAATGTACGGCGTGGTTTCTATCCCAGTAGCCGCCCCTGTGGTTCTTGGATCGAGCAAAGCCTTCCATCAGCTGGAACGGGAATCAAGCTGACCTTCGGTGATTTCTTTGGCCGTGCCAGAGGACCTCCCACCCCTTCTAGCACAGATTTCGGATGGGGATGGAGATTTGCCAATGAATGCCTTGATTCCTTCTCCACTGACTAAACACTCCATGGGATCAAAGAGCCTTCTGTCAGCACAATGGGATCCAACCCTGTGTATTTCTTGAGAACTGTTTGCAAACGTTACCAATAATTTTTAATGCTGACTTCTACCACAGTTTTCATCATTGAGTATGTAACAGTTGCCGCACCCTTGCAGCATACTTGTGCAGTAAATTGGGCCAGCAGCCAGATTTGTCTGAGGCCTCACAGGGTTTCATGGCAGTGTGGAGATGTGCTCTGAATGCAAAACTGTCGCCACTGCATCTTTCTCTTCTTAAAGCTCCGGCATGCTTCTTTACAGAGCTACAAAGATAGAGGTAAACATTCCGTTTAAATATTGCTGTGTTATGTAAACTCTGTTTTTGTGAAATGGGAAAGGGGTGTTAAACTTGATTGGTGTCGGTGGGCGCAGGCCCAGTTCCTCTGCTATTTCTTTGCAAAGAGACGGCTGTACTGATAGCACTCTATACGTAGGAGTCACTAGCCCAAGCAAAGCCTAGCAAATGGGCTCAAGCCTTGCCAAGCCCCGGTCACATCCCCTGCATGTTCTGCAATAAGAAATGTGGAGACTTTTCGGTGGAAGATCTGTGAGACCAGTACCTTCAGCAATCACTGCAATTCCTGTTCAGAGCACTGGCAAAGAGAGTGAAGGGGGCACCAGCTTTAAGCCTCCCAGAGCTCCTATTGTATCCGACTGGGTGGGGCAGTATGTTTATCTTTTCAGATACCTGTCATATCTGTAACAAAGGACCTGTTTTGCAGATGCCGCAGCTTTCATTTTTTGAATTGTATATGCTGACATTTTTAACAATTCCCTATCTCGGTTACTGCCAGGTGTGCTGATTCTGTTGCAAGTTGTTGTCTTAACAGACTACCTGATTATGAAATGTTGGAGACATTCCTGAGGAATTGGAAGTGGCTGTGTCTCTTGTCCTTTCTTGAGTTAAATAAAATGTTTTGCATACCTCTTTTGTATGTCTGTTTAAGGATTTCCAGGTAACCTGTTTAGTTTTGGTTAAAATAATTTCCGTGATTCATACTTGATCTAACATACAGTATCGTGCTTTATACAGCTTAGCTCGTTGAACTTGATACCACTTCTGTATTTTTGATGAATGCGATCAATTAACTTGTGCAACACACCCTTGAAGCACTTCCTTCATGGGCGCTAATTGTCCAATCCCATTAACTGAAGCCCTCTTAACTGTTCAACTGCTGTCCTGCAGTAAAAAACATATACAGATTACTATTATGCTCATGCATGGTAGGATCTTCTGCACTACAAATAATTTTGGTCAGCCAGTAATATTTCTGCTGCCAGATGAACGCTTGCTGTATTAGGCAAAATATTGCAGACATTCTCAGTCCTAAAAGTCTTCCAACAATTGGCAGGATTGTGGCAAACAGGATCTTATACCCCAGAAAAGGGAGCTCTGCGTATATGCATTTTAATATGTGCGCCTAGCGTTGAGCTCATGCCCTAGTTTATCACAGTGGTCAGGGAGGTATTGAAAATTGCACATACTATTTACAGGGATGCATAATTAAATCAAAAGTAATGCTTGATTGAAAACAACGGGGGTATTAAAGAGTGCAGCACATGCAGAGTTACAAAGGTGGTGGTAAAACTTGCATCAGAGCATCACCCCGTGCATGCAGTCTCATTCATCTTAAAAGAAAGCACATTCTCCTCTGGGACGGATCCCGGCAGTTCCTGTTTTGTCTTAACTTACTGACAGTGACCTGGAATGAAGCTGTAGTCCTACCAACTAATACCCCAGTAAAAATGGGCAGGGGTTGAGATGCAGACATTCTCTTGGAATTAGAAAGCAAGGTGTGGGGTCTTCAAGTGGGATAAAATAGGTGGTTTTCTTTCTTTCTCCAGAATCCTGACTGCTCTCTTCCCCAGCCTTCACATTTTGCTTCTTGGCGTTCCATCATTTTTTGAAGGGGACAATTTGATGCCTGTGGAAGATCCCACAGCTGTGCATAACCTCACACATGTTTTCAATGTTTTTTCTCAATAGAGATGTGGCAGGCAGTCCTCAAGCAAAGGGTAAGACAAGAAGATGGTCTTGGGCAGACATAATGCTCAAGAAGTGCTTGAACCATTTGTTACAACATTTTACTCTTAACAGATAGGCAGAAGAAAGAACTTCGGTTGATTTGCTTTTTTGCGCCCCAATTGACTAGCCAATTGCACCAGCCAGTATAATTTTACACAAGTATTAATAAGACATAAGCCCCGTCTTCTTTAGCATCTGGTCACCCTAGATCAAAGAGGAGATAGACATGTACAATAAAAAAGTGAGCCTCATATTAGGGGCTAATGGTGGGTTCAAGGTCTGGAGCAACTGAATATTACTGTAGTAGCTATCGCCAAGTTACCATTAGGTGGTGCATAATTGGAAGTTTGCAGTGGCACGGCACACATAAAAGAACCTTGTGTTGAGGAAGATCATTTTCAAAGTTCAGTACTTTGTGACAGCAGTTCTCCAGGATTTCAACCATAATATTTCCTGGGGCCTAGGAGAATCCATCTGCCAAACTGGAATCTTAACACGCAAAGCATACCATTTCCTGCTGAGCTCCAGAAAATGGCTGCAATTGAAAGGAGTTTGCTTGTATACTGGACCATATCTGGCTTTTATGCAGCTTCCTTTTATGAAAAAGGAGTAGCTACATAGACTAAATAGTACTATGAAAATTAAAATACTGGCTCGGAGGAAGAAATAAAACCTGCTAGCACAAGTGAACTTTCTCAGCGTTAAAGCCACTTTTTAAAAAAGGCCAAAAGCCAAGGATATTGAAACTTGGAACAGAGTCTTAACAAGCACTGGTTAATGATTAATAATCTAAACATTTATGTTCAGAAGCAGATTGCAATCTGGGTGTTCTAAATGGAATGTTAATCTGTCATATGCCACATTGAGTGGTGCCATTTTCTTAGAGCAAATATTCAGTAACTTGAGTTGCAAGAACAATTCTTACATCTCTAGAATGCTCTTAACATTTTCCTGCTGAACTTTCCATAGCTGTAGCAGAAATTAAAGATTATCTAGTTGTTTTAAGTTAAGCAGCAATTTTGTGTGTGTGGTTTTTTTTTAAGGATTCAGTACAGGCAACTCCCCTTTTACATGCGTGTAGCCCACCCTGTTCCCATGCGGTGCCAAAAATCTTGCAAATGTCAATTGCACGCAAGTGGGGAGTTGCCTGTACTCAGTGCTATTTTTCTAGAAAAAGAGGAGCCGAAACTCACCATGAGCGCCTCCCTTGTTTTCTTATAATGGCAATGGCACCCACCTGAGAGGTGCCGGAACTGAGTTCCAGCTGAAAAGCCCTGCCTGTGTGTTGTTAGCATTGTGGGGGAAACATAATTTTCTAGCAGAAGCAACATTGATTTCATACGTTTTCTTACAAGACAGATTATCTGGATGGTGTGTGGGCTTTCTGGCCAGTGCTTGGCTGCAAGAGATTGAGCATCCCTGCCAAAGTTAGCAGGCACCAATCCCGACACCTTCACAACCCTTCCTGGCTCAGATGGAGCAGAGAGAGAGAGAGAGCGCTGCATGTCATTGCCATACTAATGCTGCTGTGCTCCAAATCCCCAGATGGCAGCTCCCAGCAGTTTCATGTAGATATTAAATAGCATAAGCGATAGAATGGACCTTTGTGAGACCCCATAGCCCAAAAGCCATGGAAGAAGAAGAGTTTGTATTTGATAGCCTGCTTTATCGGGTGGCGCTGTGGGTTAAACCACAGAGCCTAGAACTTGCCAATCAGAAGGTCTGCGGTTCGAATCCCCGTGATGGGGTGAGCTCCCGTTGCTCGATCCCTGCTCCTGCCAACCTAGCAGTTCGAAAGCACGTCAAAGTGCAAGTGGATAAATAGGTACTGCTCCGGCGGGAAGGTAAATGGCATTTCCGTGCACTGCTCTGGTTCGCCAGAAGCGGCTTAGTCATGCTGGCTACATGACCCGGAAGCTGTACGCCGGCTCCCTCGGTCAATAAAGCGAGATGAGCGCCACAACCCCAGAGTTGGCCACAACTGGACCTAATGGTCAGGGGTCCCTTTACGTTTAAGGAGTCTCAAAGCAGCTAACATTCTCTTTTCCCTTCCTCCCCCACAACAAAGACTCTGTGAGGTGAGTGGGGCTGAGAGACTTCAAAGAAATGTGACTAGCCCAAGGTCACCCAGCAGTTGCAGGTGGAGGAGTGGGGAAGCAAACCTGGTTCACCAGATTACAAGACTACCGCTCTTAACCACTACACCACACTGGAACCAAGCAACAATGGTGCTACTTTCTGGTAGCAAACCTGCAGACAGGAATAGTACCACGGTACCTCCAACTCCTTTCTCCCCAAGTCACTCCAGAAGAACACCACAGTCAATAGTGCCAAAAGCTACTGAGAAGTTGAGATCCTACAAGACTGCACTCTCCCGTGTCTTGCACCCAACAGAGTTTATCAATCAAGAGTGACTAATGCTGTTGCATTGCCCAAACGGGGCCTGAAACCCAACTGGAATGGATCTGCACGGTTATGCTGAAGACGGAATTACAAATTTATAGTCTGAGTCAGGCATGAGTAAATAACGTCCTTGCTGTTACAGAATTGTCTGCACTACTAAAAAGGGGAAGAGGAGACTTAGCATTGTTCCAGCTGTGCAGTCCACGGTGCCGATAACAGCACTGGAGGAAGAGATCTTGCCTCCTTCAAGATCCATGCACAAAACAGACTGGTTGACCCTGGAAATACAAGCAAAGCAAGCATAAGGCCTTTACCTGAATATCAGCATCCAAGTGCTCGTTACAAGTGAAGAGGATGCAATCTTTACATGTGCAAGGTGGGGTCTTCTTCAATCTCCATCTGCGGAAAATGCCAGCTGAACCCAACAGGCAGTATTTCAGAGGCCGCAGACAAATTAAGAAAATCCTTTATGGCAACCACCAAGTAAAGGTTAATTAGGACCAGAAGTAGGCTATATTTGTGTGTGTACACATGTGCTTGAGGCAGAGAATCCAAATGGCTCCCCTGTGGTAGTAAAAATATAATAAATTAATTGGCAACGCACAGTCCTTTATTGGGACGCGGGTGGCGCTGTGGGTTAAACCACAGTACGTAGGACTTGCCAGAAGGTCTGTAGTTTGAATCCCTGCGACAGGGTGAGCTCCCGTTGCTCAGTCCCTGCTCCTGCCAACCTAGCAGTTCGAAAGCATGTCAAAGTGCAAGTAGATAAATAGGTATCGCTCCAGCAGGAAGGTAAACGGCGTTTCCATGAGATGCTCCAATAAAGCGAGATGAGCGCCGCAACCCCAGAGTCGGTCACGACTAGACCTAATGGTCAGGGGTCCCTTTACCTTTTAGTCCTTTATTAATAAAAGAAGCCGAGGCTCCAATACTTTGGACACCTCATGAGAAGAGAAGACAGCCTGGAAAAGACCCTGATGTTGGGAAAGATTGAGGGCACAAGGAGAAGGGGACGACAGAGGACAAGATGGTTGAACAGTGTTCTCGAAGCTACCAACATGAGTTTGACCAAACTGCAGGAGGCAGTGGAAGACAGGAGTGTCTGGCGTGCTCTGGTCCATGGGGTCACGAAGAGTCGGACACGACTAAACAACAACATCCCAATATGTGGCACATTCAGGGATGGTCCTGAACAGGACAATAGGAGTAGCAATAGCTAGAAAAGGCAAAGTGTATTTAGATTGTTAGCAGAACATGGGAATGCAAGGTTACCAGATTTGATTTGATTTTAGTGGAAAGGATGGCTAAATTACGCTTGACAGCACTGGAGCTAAAGTGTTCTGAAAGGAAGCCTACACATTTCCCGCCACGGACTGAGCCCTGAGGGATACCTCTGAGACTCTTAATCTCAGAGTCATGGGTTCAAGATGCTGGGGCGAAAGATTACTGCTTTGCACCAACACCAAAAGGCCTGGACTGGACTTGAGTGCTATGACATGTGGCGTTTCTGTGGGTTGAGGAGGCCTTAAGTTGCTTTGGTTCGGGGCACAAAATATCTCTGACTGGCCCCTTATTCCTTTTCCTTACACGAGGCACCCTTCGATTCGCAGCATAGATGCTACAAAATGTTTTGAATTAGGAGGAGCGAGGAAAAGGAACAGACCAGGAGGGAGTTAATACACACACACATACTGAGAAAGTGGCAACTCTGCAAGTTGAGTCCTGAGGAAATGCTGTGGGAACTGTAGCCAGAAGGGGAGGGACTTTCTGTTTCCCTCACTTGTGCGCTGTCTCTCTCTCGCCAGCTCTCTTCCCTTGTGGCTGAAAGGCAGGAGGAGAGGAATCAGTCACTTAAATGCGCCTCTGCCTGAGGCTTAGTTTGGAGGACTTTATTCCTGCTCAGTAGCAGCAAGCAAAACACTCCTGGATATGGCTATCTCAGGAAGCTTCTGGCTTCTTGTTTTCACCGTTTTCATCACTGAACTACAACAGGTAAGGCTGCAAGGTGGGGTGGCAGGAGGGATGTGAGGGTATAACGTGGCTCCTTCAGTCCCTGGAGCCCCAAGGTATGTTTGAATTTAATTTGTTCTACAGTTCTGTTCGAAAGCTCCTGCAATAGCTCCCCCACTCTATTAAAAAAAAATGCAATTTCACAAACATAAAACCCTATTCAATTAAAAAATATTGAAGGGCGCACAGAAGGGGCAAAGTCCATTTTTGGAAGGGGCAGGGTGAGCTTTGCTGCATACGTTGTTGGATTTCTGGAAGAGAAGGCAGAACGCTCATTGCTGCAAAACAATGCTGCTTTCTGAAATGCGTTCAAATCCGATTGATTTTGACAGTGTTAACATTTGAGTAAGCAGACTGAGTTTTCCAGTTGCCACAGGTAGCCACAGCAATTGCGGTGTGGGGGGCTACTTGTCGATGCAGCCGGATAATCTTGCTCTTCTGGAACTACCAGGGGAAAATAACAAATACATAATTTACAGTGCATTTACAGGAAAGCAGCAAAATTGAAAGCGGAGCGTGCACAAAATAAACCCTGATTTAATTTAAAAAAAGAGGAAAGCTTCAGCTCATTGACAGAAGCTCCCAAAAGTATGATTCCTTCAAAGGGGTGGGGGTTTCTAAGGAGAAGGTGCCCCTACAGATATGACCTAGGATCCTGCCTCTGTAGTTTGCATCTTCATGAACTGGGAGACCCTAAGTGGGGCCTCCTCAGGTGATCATAAGTTGTGTAAGAAAACATGGCAGGAGACTCCGTCTGTGTACACACCATACATTTAAACACATTTCTGCCCTTGGAACTGAACTTTACCCCTTATAGAACTATAATTCCCAGCACCCTTAGCAAGCTAAAGTTCCCAGGATTCTTTCGGGGAGAGGGGTGCTGCTTTAAATGTGTGGCTTGGATGCAGCCCTCTTCTAAGATACAGCAACAAAGCACAGGTTGCAGTTCTTGTTTTTAATACTTTCCATTTCTTACGGCTCCTTATCTAAAATAAATATCATCCTAGTGCAGTTTCCCCATTCCAATGAGTTCCAAAGGTAAGGGAGGCAAACAAGCCACCCTCAGTCAGCGCTGTCGAGATAGGCGAGCCCAGCAAGGAAGGCTATCGAGGGATGTAATTTGCATGTGCTGAAAAAACAAACCCCGGCAGCAGAATTCAGGCAAAGGGTAGCTATCTGATTTCTCATATTTTGTGTTTTCCAATCATTTTGGAACCGACCCATTGAGTTTCACCCAATGGTGGTTTTCCATCGAAGTCTGCCTTCGCTCGTGTTCTTCCAAACTGGAAACGTCTCCAGTGATGTGGCTTTCACCACTTCCCTTGAGAAACTATCCTGTAAGCTATACTCCGTGCTTAAACATTAAAATGCTTTTTATAAACAGGGTTGGTGTTGTTAAAGAAAAAATCTCCCTAATGTTTGACTTCTTCAAATTATATACTTTCTCGGGTATCTTTCTTGGTTGGATTTTGTGTGTGTGTGTGTGTTTTTCCATTTTCAATATTTAGCCAGTGAATATTGAGCAGCCCTGGGTGCAAAATGCACACAAAATCCAGAACAGAAACAAAAAAATCAGAAGGAAACCAAAGCATTAATTCAGCTCTCCTATTAAGTACAGCTCCATTTGTTGCCAGGCGGTACTGCCTAACTCTTTAGGGAAACTAGTTCATACCAATATATAGCTAGTCCTGCATAGTGGCTTTGAGTCAGGAAGTAGCCAGGCTAAATCTCACCTCCATCATAAATGCACAAGGCTTTTTTTCAGCCGGAACTCTCTGGAATTCAGTTCCGGCACCTCTCAGGTGGGCACCATTGCCATTCTAAGAGAACAAGGCAGGCGTTCATGGTGAGTTCTGCCACCTCTTTTTTTTAAAAAAGGAAAATAGCACTGAACCGCCAGGCCTCATGTCTACTTTGTTTGTTTACATTGAGGAAGGGCCTTTGCATGCAGAAGGTGCCGGGTTCAACCCCTGACATCTCCAGGTGGGAGAAATTTCTGCCTGAAACCAGGGCTGGCACAAGCCATTTTGGCACCTGAGGTAAACCACAAAATGGCTGCCCTCCACCAGGGAAGAAGGGCTGAGTGAAGTTCTATATCAGGCACAGGGGGATGGAATAAAGACCTACATCAGAAACAAGGATGTGAGGTGAACAGCAGCACCTCCTATTAACCAGCAGCGCTTCCTATTCACCAAGAGGCTGTTATAGAGGCAGCAATACGAGGGGGCTGCTGAGGGGATGGCAGATCCAGCCTCCAAGGAGCTGTTGTTGCCATTGCAGCTGCAGCAATACAGTACAACAAACCCCTGTATTGCAAACTTAGCACAACAAACAATACAGGCAACATGAAGACCAGTTTACTAGATAGCACTGCAATTCTTATTGCACAATATACATGATTTAGTACAACAACAACAAAATGTGTACATTTGTGAATTCTCTAATATTTGAAAGCGAATGAACACGTCTGTCAATCTTTGAAAGTCCGTAGAAGTATAATAAGTCTATGGTTGAAACAAAGTAATAGATGCTATCCTGTGGGCTAAGCGGTAAAACTTTTTTTAGGCATTCATGGTGCCAAAGTAGTAAGTGAAGAACAACATAGGACAGTGATCTCAGATAATCTGACTCTTTCACTGGAATCTTCTTCAGCACAACTACAAAAGAATTCAAATATAAAACAATGACCTGTGTACATCTGCTTGCCTCATAGGTGGGCCGGCACTTCTTGGTGTCGCCTGGCTCAGTAATGGAGACTGAGGCAGATAAGAGCGCTTAGCCAACTCTCACCAAACTGGTTCAGAAGTGTGAAAACACTAAACTATGCAATATTTACATTAAGATTTTGCACAATGTTTTGGTTTTGTTTCATCGTTATGTGCAATTTCGATAAACTGTGCTCAAGATTGAGTGTAGTTTAGGGTTCAGAAAGCACGCTAAACTATAATCTAAAACCAAAGTGTAACCTTCCTATTTTCATCAAACAGCAATGCCAGAGGGATAGTGGGATAGCATGTGAGCCTGAGATTCATTTCTAGGGCTGCTATTCTATTCTAGAATCGGGCAGCAGAAGGCATCCAGGCGGATTTTCGCTGGATCGGCAAAATGTCCAGGAAAACCCAGACAGATGGCAAGGGGATGAATTTTTTTTTTCACTTTTGGTAATATAGCAACCCTATTTCTACTGGCCTTCATAATGCAGCTATATCATGGTTGAGCATTGGTGTCTGAACACAGCCATTTAGTGTGGCTGTTTCCTTAGTTACAATGCAATAATATATTTTTATTGGAAGCCAGCTAGAGAACGTAAAACAAGTGAATACCAAAAAAAGGTAATAAAGCCGTAAAACTGAATGCAACATAATATCTAATATAGTATAACAGTTTAATGCAGACTGTTCTGTTATAAATTACACATGGGTTGAATGCTGCCTGGACCTAGTGCGAGTTCTTAGTAGCCTGTTTGTTGCATGAAACTGATACCTTGTCCACACTTCTGCTTGTCCCGTGCCTAGAAAGTACAGGTCTGAGCAGCTTTCTGCTTGACCCACACTTTCTAGGCATGGGTCTGAGCAGTTTCCCCCTTGCGCTGCTCCTTTCCCAGAGAAAACCCATTCTTTACTGCTAAATCAGAGCAAACATCAGTGCAGAGAAAACCCAAGTTGCCATTTGCTCCGATTGAACACTAAAGAGCAGTTTTTCCCTAGGGGAAAGCAGCATAACAAAAGGAAGTGTGGTTGAGCCCTAATGTGAGATTAAGGGGTAAAGGCCATTCTGAAACACCATGAAAATTAACTTTGAGATTTATATTGTCTTGCTGCAAGACGAAGAACTTCTAGGGGCTGTGGTCCCTTTGGTGCCCCAATACAATATTTGAGGGGGGGCACGTTGATGGGCATTGTCATTCAAATGGTGTGCATGCAGTGCGTCTTGTGAGACAGAGCTTACCTCCCCCCCCCACCTCCATTTTTTAAATTCAAGCTGGTACTCCTCGACCAGGACATCATTGAGGCAGGCCATATCCTTTCTCCTTTAGGCTTGTGAAGATAAGGCTGTATGTTCCTGAAGGTTCTCCACCCCACAAAATGCAGAAGCCAAATGGAGGAGGGAATCCATGTTGAATGGTTTCTGGGCCTTGGGGACTACTCCTTGCTTCTCAGGACTAGAGGCCGTGGTTGTGTTGGAGTGGCAGGGGACAGTTGTGCTAAAGCTGGCCTGGCTTTGCCCATGAAAATAAATGTGGGAGGAGAAAGCAAATAAGGAGATCTTCAATGCACAGTACAACTTTTCATTGTCCAACGGAATGTTCTCTTGTACCTCTGGAAGGCTCCTGGGGCTTGCCCAAGTCGGTGGCCTCAACATTGGTTGGCAGAAGAGGAGATGGGTTGAAGATCTCTTCGGAACCACCTCTTCAAAATAATCATGGAGTTTGTGGTAGAAGATGGAGCAAGGAGCAGATCTGCTTTTATTCTTCCGTTGGGAAGTGGCAACCATCTTTCTCCCCTTCCTGCCAAGCAGGCCTGCAGCTGGTTCAGAATAAATGTGTGATAGGCATACGTGAAAGTTGCACTGTAGAATTTATTTTGCATATTGAATTGGCCTGTGCTGCATACAGAACTGGGGTTTCCAGGTGAGCTAATTTAATTTATTTTTTGGTACGGTATGTATGCAAGGCCAAAAATCCATCCCGTCCCCAAATTAGGATTAGTCATTTAAAGTTGCATATAATTCTATCGGCTCTATAAATCACTGCTTCCTCTCTGAATCTTGCTAAATCCTTAGCCTCAACCACATCCTGGCAACAAGTTCCTCATTCTAATTTTGCGAAGAATATGAAGAATATTATCTTCCATCCCGTGCCCTAAAATGGTTCATGGTGGGGAGGTGGGCGGGGAATCCGTACGCAAGTCCTATTGGTTTTAAACAAAGCCACATTTTTATACAAAAGAATCTACAGTAGTTGCAGTTAAATCTACTTCATAATGCAATGGGAGACAAGGAAATCTGTTGAAGTTCCAAGAAATAACAAGTGCCATCTAGAACCATTGTCCTTTACATGATGGTAGTGGTTCCTCAAATATGGACTGGATGCATATTCCTGTTCTCTGTGGGCACAGTTTTAATTCCATGATGAACTGACAGCAAGCTTATGTTATGTACTCAGTGACATTTATCCTCCGCTGCTGGAAGAAGCTACAGATACTACAAAAATCTTCATCATAATAGGCACAATGCAGGCAAAGCTGAGCAACCCCATGCATTTTTTTACTTGGAAGTAAGTCCCACTGTCTTCAGTGGAGCTTACTCGAGTGTGTAACATGCCTTAAGTCCCATTAACTTCTGTGGTAATAAATGCATCTTACTGAACTTTCAAGAGGGATATGCTTAACTCTTGCTAAATCAATGGAAATTGGAAGGGCTCCATTATGGCCAGCCATTTTATTTCCAGTTAAGGCAGAAGTTTTAAGCTGGCTTTCTCATGTGTTCCTTTCCATTGGCTTTGGATTCAGTAGCATCATCAGGGTAGGTCTTTGGGGACACAAGTCCAGGCCCCCACTCAGAGGAATGAGCAGATGGATCCCCCAAACTCAGCAGGCTTCACTGCATTTGGAAGTATGTGAAATAATCTACCTTTATGTAAAATAACTTCCCATAAAACCACTATATCCAGAGTCTAAAATTAGTTAACTGTGCCACTCTTTGCATGAATACATGGCACTCCCTTATTCTGAGTCAGACTCCTGATCTTCTTTGTCTGGTTCAGTTTCTGCAAATTTGCAAGTGATCCTCAAAGGCCTCAGGTAGCTGCATTCCTAGCCCTCCTACCAATATCCTTTTTAACTGGAGATGTTGCAGACTTTGTACATTTACTGTCTGTACCACTGAGCTATGGTCCTTTATCTAGATGTGAAACTACTGCCTCTATGGGCAGTGACTGGCCAGTAGCATGACGCCATCTTAACTACTTCAAATCTCCAGTCCAACAGGAAGGACTCTGTGGATTTATATTTCTTCTTCGTATGTTTGCTGATATCAGGCAAATTCTCCAACCAGTAGTTTGGCCACCTCTTCCTTTTTAAAAGTCAGCCAAGTATATTGTGAAGCACAGCAGTCAGAGAAATAGAATGTCTTTTCTCACACCACTCTCTCCTTTTCCAGGAACTATTGACAGGATCTGAGCATCTTTTATTTTTTATTTTCATCCCATTTTGTACTTCAGTCTTCAGTGTATAGAAAGCTCTTCAATCTTAAGATTTGTGTTTTTTTCAGACAGAAATACTGTTTTCCCTTCATTTTGCTTCAGCTCTTTGCATTTCCTGACCGTGTATTTGCTTTATGGGATGGAAACTTTGTGATGTGGTTTTTACAAGTCTCATTGGAAAGTCGACATCACGAAAACCATTTCCTTCACGGTTTAGGAGTTGTTTTGAATTAAAGACCTGGAAGTGAACTTCTGGAGCTACAGAGGCTCTGCTGTGCCCTGTCTGAGAACACTTAAGATCAGGGGGCAGCAAACTTTTTCAGCAGGGGACCGGTCCACTGTCCCTCAGACCTTGTGGGGGACCAGACTATATTTTGGGGAAAAAATATGAACGAATTCCTATGCCCCACAAATAATCCAGAGATGTATTTTGAATAAAAGGACACATTCTACTCATGTAAAAACATGCTGATTCTCGGACCGTCCGTGGGCCGGATTTAGAAGACAATTGGCCGGATCTGGCCCACGGGCCTTAGTTTGCCTACCCATGCTCAAGATACTGTTTACATTCTGGCTCCTAAGCTTTTTAAGTGGTCTTTCTCTGACTTTGCATAGATGACAGCCCTATTTGCAGTCTTAGGATACTTCCAGATCAGGATTAATTATGGAATCTGAACACCTTATACATGTTAAGTTTTTTCTTTTCTTTTTTGGTAGTGTCCCCACAATATTGTTGTCATCAAAATGCCAGCTCATACTCTTTTTAAAAATCCCCTTGAAGTGTAGCTGGGTTCCCACGAAGCAAGACACAGTGATAACAACAAGAACCTTTATTGAACTAACACAACTGGGCAACAGGGGCAAAGCAACTGCTTATATACATTTATGAAGACCTGGGCCACTCCCACTCTCAACGTGATTGGCTATCTAAAGTCCCAAGCTGCAAATCATAGCTCAGAGTTTAGGGGCCAATGGCAGTGGCCCAAATCCTGAAATAGTCTGTGATTGGATATCATGTATCGAATCAGAACACAGGGGCTTATAATCCAGACTCAAACTCAGGCAAACACAGACCCCTGAATACATAACACCTGAACATGGGGATTTAATCCAATAGGCTAGATATGTGGTGACATTTCATCTTATGTTACACCTCTACTTCCACTTACTCCTTATCTTAGCACAATCTAGCCATTTGGTTTCTGGTGGTCCAAATTATATGAGCATGTCTGTTTCCACAGATTGTTGCATGCTGAAGCCATGTTCAAATCCAACAATCTGGTTAGGAAGAGTTGTTCATTCAAGGTCTATCCCACCTTGGAGACTGTAATTGTGGCACGTACATCAGACTTAGAGGGGGGTATTGTGCAAGGCCTCTATTTAATCAGGTAAATATCATTCTTGTGCAAGACCTCAGTACTGTATTAAAAATCCAAACAAACAAACAAATAGAGATGGCTCTCCCATCACCCAAAAAGACAACCTCCATTGGTTGCTTATGAAACATGAGAACCAAGGCTGGTAACATTTGCTGTTGTACTCTTCCTGGTGTCACGGTCCGGTCTATGGGTGATCGAAGTCCCAGCTGAGGACGTCAGGACCGGGGGCAAGATGGCGGGGGGGAGCAGGAACGAGAGTCAAGAAGCCGGGGGTCCGAGGGTCAGGAAGCAGGTAGTCATGAAATCAAGGGTCCGAGGATCAAGAAGCAAGGAGTCACGAAGTCAGGGGTCTGAGGATCAAAAAGCAAGGAGTCACGAAGTCAGGGGTCCGAGGATCAAAAAGCAAGGAGTCACAAAGTCAGGGGACAAGGATCAAGAAGCAAGGAGTCACGAAGTCAGGGGTCCGAGGATCAAGAAGCAAGGAGTCACGAAGTCAGGGGTCCGAGGATCAAGAAGCAAGGAGTCACGAAGTCAGGGGTCCGAGGATCAAAAAGCAAGGAGTCACAAAGTCAGGGGTCCGAGGATCAAGAAGCAAGGAGTCACGAAGTCAGGGGTCCGAGGATCAAGAAGCAAGGAGTCACGAAGTCAGGGGTCAAGGATCAAGAAGCAAGGAGTCACGAAATCAGGGGTCCAAGGATCAAGAAGCAAGGAGTCACGAAGTCAGGGGTCCGAGGATCAAGAAGCAAGGAACCAAATGCAACAGGGCCGAGAATGTGTTGCTGTGGCAAAGAGCAGAAGGGAAATGCTGACCTTATATCCCTTCCCAGCTCTTGCCACCAGGTGCAGTGAGTTACCAAGCGGTCTCACCTGTGCGGCCGTGCCTTGCCTCTCCAGAACAAACTTAGGAAGGCCCCAGTCCTGCGAAGCCCTACTGGTCACAGGGCCTGGCTCCTGCACGCACTCCTGACACCTGGCAGGGATGGGGGACATTTTTAAAAGGTATATGGGCACAGGCACAGATACACTTGCATAGTAATCTTTCAGAAGAAGACAAATGACCAGTAACACTACCCTTTCTTGTGCTCTGAACTAATTATCTGGCTCAGTATCTTGAATGACAACTGATCTCTACACACTCTATGACTTAGTCAAAGTGTTCCTGCAATAACCAGTTTTCAATACAACTTAAAATAAAATAAAATAGTGAGGGTCGCTGTAAGGACTTTGCCTCTAGAGTGGTAAACTGAAAACTTTGGTTCTCATTTGTCCTGTTGAATGATTAATTGCAAAAGAAAAAGAAAAAAAGTTCCAGGTTTTTGAGCTAAGTTACACCTGTTGAGCGCAGGCCATGACCCCTAATCCCAGATGGTTTTGGTTAGCTTCACACAGTGGGCACACTTTAAATAAATGTTAGCTTTCAAAACAATGAGATTATCGCTATAGAATAATCTTGGGTTATTGGCCAGAATTTGTGTGTCATAAGGCCCATGGAAACCCCCTAGTTTGCTCTTCCAGGTTTCATTGTCTCTGAAAAGAAGAAAGGGCCCCTTGCAATTACATCCTCTGCCAGGGATGTGTCTTTCTCTCCAAACAGTCATTTGAGCGAAAAGCAATTTTAGCAAGCCATGACACACAATTTCTTCTGTAATCAGGTTGCTCAATAACATCATAAATAAGCCGCTCTAAGGGTAGCTAAATGACTTTTGCCGAATTCTGCCCATTTCTTCTATTTCTATTTGTTTGGAGTGGATATGTGTTTCTCTGCTACATATGGAGAGTGTGTAGAGAGTGTTCATAAAGAGGAGAGGACAGGGATGTAGTATGGCTAATGTGGTTCTTCGTCTTGCTGTGACTGAGACTTGCAAGGATTCTTAGCTCAACCTATTGCAAACACATAGGCAGTGAGTGGATGCATGTGAGTGATCTCATTGAAGACGGTGGCAATATTCTTTGCAGTTGTGCAAAGTGCAAAGATATGCACAAACTGCTTGGGATAATGTAACACATTAATGTGCTTTTTGGGTCTCTTGCATGCTTTATTCATGTGCATGTGTGACTGTGACTCATATGGAACTAGGTATGGGGGGAAATTCAATTCAGTTCACATTTAAAGGCGAACCTACCCACACACATTGTTAAACAGTACAGTGGTACCTCGGGTTAAGAACTTAATTCGTTCTGGGGGTCTGTTCTTAACCTGAAACTGTTCTTAACCTGAAGCACCACTTTAGCTAATGGGGCCTCCTACTGCCACAGCGCCGCCGGAGCACGATTTCTGTTCTCATCCTGAAGCAAAGTTCTTAACCCTATGGACCTGCTTCTTCAGACCAAGAGCAGGCAACCTCCCATCCATCTGGTCTAGGGAACCACCCATTGACAGGGCCTCAATCTTATCTGGATTTAGCTTCAGTTGGTTGGCTCTCATCCAGTCCGTTACCAAGGCAAGACATCTGGCCAGCACATCCACCGCCTCACCTGCAGATGAAAAGGAGAAGTAGAGCCAGGTGTCATCAGCATATTAACAGCAACGTACTCCAGATGACGCCACTCAGTGTTTTCCTGTAGATGTTGAACAGCATGGGGGATAGAATTGGACCCTGAGGAAGCTCGCATTGAAGGATACATGGGGCTAAACAACACTCCCCAACCATCACCCTCCCCGATGTGGAAATGTGAAGAACTACATTTAAGATGTGGGGGTTAGAAACTGAGGCAAGCAAAAATTGACTAAGATGAACTGAGTCATGTTCTTTAATTTCTGTGGGTCTGCTCTGAGTAAAATCTAATGGAATACCACCAGTGCTATTTTTTCTAGAAAAAGAGGTGCCAGAACTCACCATGAACACCTCCCTTGTTCTGCCAGCATGGTGTAGTGGTTAAGAGCGGTAGTCTTGTAATCTGGTGAAGTGGGTTTGCTTCCCCGCTCCTCCACATGCAGCTGCTGCGTGGCTTTGGGCTAGTCACACTTCTCTCAGCCCCAATCACCTCACAGAGTGTTTGTTGTGGGGAAGGAAGGGAAAGGAGATTGTTAGCTGCTTTGAGACTCCTTAAGGGGAGTGAAAGGTGGGATAACAAGACCAAACTCTTCTTCTTCTTCTCTTATACAGTGGTACCTCGGGTTAAAAACTTAATTCATTCTGGAGGTCCGTTCTTAACCTGAAACTGTTCTTAACCTGAAGCACCACTTTAGCTAATGGGACCTCCTGCTGCTGCCGCACAATTTCTGCTCTCATCCTGAAGCAAAGTTCTTAACCCGAGGTACTATTTCTGGGTTAGCGGAGTCTGTAACCTGAAGCGTCTGTAACCTGAAGCGTCTGTAAACCGAGGTATCACTGTAATGACAATGGCGTCCATCTGAGAGGTGCCATTGGAACTGAGTACCAGTGAGTTCCGGCTGAAAAAAGCCCTGAATACCACCCATAGAAGATTGCGCTGTAAGTTGCATTGAACTCAGTGAGGCTTACTTCTAAGTAGGCACCTCAGGATTGCACTGTACTGAGTCTAGATGGGAACCATGCCAATATAAGAAAGTGCTGAATGTTTACTTTTCTTTTCTGTGCATAACTGTACAAAGAAGGAATCGGCTTTTTGTTGCTTTACTGTTGGCTCCTTATCAGCAAGGTGAATGATAGGACTAAACAAAGCACTCCCATTGTCCTCAACCTCTGTGCTTCAAAGTGCAGGGGTGACTGAAACAGGGCCACAAACAACCTTCTGTTATAAAGGTTAGAGTATTGTGAGTTACTATTACTTTCTCTTTTTTTTTCAAAGAAGAGGAAGTACCTTCGGATACAATGCAGAGGTTTCCTGCTATTCTCTACAAGTTCGGCTCTGTGTGCTTTTGTAGATTTGCATGCTGTTCCTTAAAGCTGGGGACTTTGCCCCTGTCAAACTCCATCTAAGTCACCGTTAAAGTGCCTCACATAAAGAGGAACCCACAGGCGGAGGCCGAAAAGGAAGAAACTAACTCTCTTTATGATCATGTTGTGTATGTACTTTCTGACGAGTCTTTGGGTCCATATAATTTATGAAGTGGTTACTTGATAAGTGGCTCATCTGTATTGCCGTAACACACTTTGTAGTTGTTGTTGTTGTTTAGTCGTTTAGTCGTGTCCGACTCTTCGTGACCCCATGGACCAGAGCACGCCAGGCACTCCTGTCTTCCACCGCCTCCCGCAGTTTGGTCAGGCTCATGTTTGTAGCTTCGAGAACACTATCCAACCATCTCATCCTCTGTCGTCCCCTTTTCCTTGTGCCCTCCATCTTTCCCAACATCAGGGTCTTTTCCAGGGAGTCTTCTCTTCTCATGAGATGGCCAAAGTATTGGAGCCTCAACTTCACGATCTGTCCTTCCAGTGAGTACTCAGGTCTGATTTCCTTAAGAATGGATGCATTTGATCTTCTTGCAGTCCATGGGACTCTCAAGAGTCTCCTCCAGCACCATAATTCAAAAGCATCAATTCTTCGGCGATCAGCCTTCTTTATGGTCCAGCTCTCACTTCCATACATCACTACTGGGAAAACCATGGCTTTAACTATACGGACCTTTGTTGGTAAGGTGATGTCTCTACTTTTTAAGATGTTGTCTAGATTTGCCATCGCCTTTCTCCCAAGGAGCAGGCGTCTTTTAATTTCGTGACTGCTGTCACCATCTGCAGTGATCATGGAGCCCAAGAAAATAAAATCTCTCACTGCCTCCATTTCTTCCCCTTCTATTTGCCAGGAGGTGATGGGACCAGTGGCCATGATCTTCGTTTTTTTGATGTTGAGCTTCAGACCATATTTTGCGCTCTCCTCTTTCACCCTCATTAAAAGGTTCTTTAATTCCTCCTCACTTTCTGCCATCAAGGTTGTGTCATCTGCATATCTGAGGTTGTTGATATTTCTTCCGGAGATCTTAATTCCGGCTTGGGATTCATCCAGCCCAGCCTTTCGCATGATGAATTCTGCATATAAGTTAAATAAGCAGGGGGACAATATACAGCCTTGTCGTACTCCTTTCCCAATTTTGAACCAAACAGTTGTTCCATATCCAGTTCTAACTGTAGCTTCTTGTCCCACATAGAGATTTCTCAGGAGACAGATGAGGTGATCAGGCACTCCCATTTCTTTAAGAACTTGCCATAGTTTGCTGTGGTCGACACAGTCAAAGGCTTTTGCATAGTCAATGAAGCAGAAGTAGATGTCTTTCTGGAACTCTCTAGCTTTCTCCATAATCCAGCGCATGTTTGCAATTTGGTCTCTGGTTCCTCTGCCTCTTCTAAATCCAGCTTGCACTTCTGGGAGTTCTCGGTCCACATACTGCTTAAGCCTGCCTTGTAGAATTTTAAGCATAACCTTGCTAGCGTGTGAAATGAGTGCAATTGTGCGGTAGTTGGAGCATTCTTTGGCACTTCCCTTCTTTGGGATTGGGATGTAGACTGATCTTCTCCAATCCTCTGGCCACTGCTGAGTTTTCCAAATTTGCTGGCATATTGAGTGTAGCACCTTAACAGCATCATCTTTTAAAATTTTAAATAATTCAGCTGGAATATCATCACTTCCACTGGCCTTGTTATTAGCGATGCTTTCTAAGGCCCATTTGACTTCACTTTCCAGGATGTCTGGCTCAAGGTCAGCAACCACACTACCTGGGGTATACGAGACATCAATTTCTTTCTGGTATAGTTCCTCTGTGTATTCTTGCCACCTCTTCTTGATGTCTTCTGCTTCTGTTAGGTCATTTCCACTTTTGTCTTTTATTATGGAAATCTTTGTACAAAATGTTCCTTTCATATCTCCAATTTTCTTGAACAGATCTCTGGTTTTTCCCATTCTATTGTTTTCCTCAATTTCTTTGCATTGCTTGTTTAAGAAGGCCTTCTTGTATTTCCTTGCTATTTTTTGGAAATCTGCATTCAATTTCCTGTATCTTTCACTATCTCCCTCGCATTTTGCTTGCCTTCTCTCCCCCGCTATTTGTAAGGCCTCGTTGGACAGCCACTTTGCTTTCTTGCATTTCCTTTTCATTGGGATGGTTTTAGTTGCTGCCTCTTGTATAATGTTACGAGCCTCCATCCATAGTTTTTCAGGCACTCTGTCCACCAAATCTAAATCCTTAAACCTGTTCCTCACTTCCACTGTGTATTCATAAGGGATTTGACTTAGATTGTATCTTACCGGCCCAGTGGTTTTTCCTACTTTCTTCAGTTTAAGCTTGAATTTTGCTATAAGAAGCTGGTGATCTGAGCCACAGTCAGCTCCAGGTCTTGTTTTTGCTGACTGTATAGAGCTTCTCCATCTTTGGCTGCAGAGAATATAATCAATCTGATTTCGATGCTGCCCATCTGGTGATGTCCATGTGTAGAGTCGTCTCTTGTGTTGTTGGAAAAGAGTGTTTGTGATGATCAGCTTGTTCTCTTGACAGAACTCTACTAGCCTTTGCCCTGCTTCGTTTTGAACTCCAAGGCCAAACTTGCCAGTTGTTCCTTTTATCTCTTGATTCCCTACTTTAGCATTCCAATCCCCTATTATGAGCAGAACATCCTTCTTTGGTGTCACTTCTATAAGGTCTTGTAAGTCTTCATAGAATTGGTCAATTTCAGTTTCTTCAGCACCAGTAGTTGGTGCATAAACTTGGATTTTAATTTTTTTTTAGGGGCCCCCAAGAGAGTGGGGCCCTAAGCTATAGCTTGTTTAGCTTATATGTAAATCCGGCACTGTTTGTGAACTAGAGATGAACAGCTTAAAGATGCATCGAGTGATAAGTCAACACTTGGTAAATGGGGTCATTGATCAATGTCCTGAGTACATGATGAGCTTTCCATTGAGTTATGTATGGGCAACAACTCACTTTCACTGCTGGACTCCTGCACTGAGGTTATAATTTCAAGGAAAAACATGCGGCACCTTAAACTTGCTAACAAACTTTATTACAGTAGAAGTTTTTATGGGGTTGGGTCCACGTCATCAGATGCATATGATGAAATGGACAAATACCGTAAGGTATTTGTCAGTCTTTAAGGAGCAGGTTTTGCTGCAATGTCTTCCTTCTTAGAATATCAAAGGGAAATAGGTGTGATATCTATAGGTAAACACAAATACTTAGTTGCAAGGGACCCAGGCGAATAGGACTTGGAACCAAATTTATCTCTAAGATAAATATCTCTAGATATGACAGATAGCATTATCTCAAATGTAACCTGATTTAACAGTTACACATGAGCAACAGGACAAGCTTACACATGTCTACTCAAAAGTGAGCCCCGTTTTATTCAATGGGATTAAGGGCACTTCTGCACCAGTAATTTACGACATAATTTGCAGTGTCCCTAGACATTGATTATTTGAAGGGGGGCAGCCACATGGTGTGCTTGTCTTGTATACATCCCAATCTCCCTGTTGCCGCTGGTTAATGCTGATTTTCCCATACCAGGGGGTGGAGACCAAGTAGCACTGCTAAGGCCAGTATCAATATGAAAACACCAGTGGCTGTTTCAAAGCAGAGCTACTCCATTTTTTGAAGGCAGTTTGTTTCTGCCATGTTATAACGAAACCTTTCTTGGTGTGTGTGTGGGGGGGGGTACTCTACCACCCTGCCTCCTAAGTTCTGGTTTGGCACAGCTGGGAACATCTGTGCTATTTTACTCCCAGGAACAACCCTTGCAAAGGTACCATAATTGTTTTTGCTTTGGTGGTGAGAGAAAGGAAATGGCAATCTTGCAGTGCATGGAATTTCTTTCTTTCTTTCTTTCTTTCTTTCTTTCTTTCTTTCTTTCTTTCTGAAAGCTGAACCTGGATTTTTTTTTTGTTGATGATGTGCATGTCCCAGGGTTTTTAAAATTATATATATATATATAATTTAGTTTCATATCTAGCAGTTGAGTCGTTTGGGAAGCTCACAACAAAACAGATGTGGCGTCAAAAGTCCCTGGAGTGAAATGGGATGTCTCTGAAATTTCTTCCTTGCTTGCAAGCGAAGACCTTGCTGCAAGCAAAGACAGACTGGCTGTGATTCTCTCAGGCTCCACCACTGCCAACCAGGCTGTGTTTGTAAAACTGAAGGCAGCAGTGGGTGGGTGGGGGGAGTGTTAACTCTCTAGCCGCTAGGCTTGTTGCCTGGCAGAAGGGTTTCCCCTCCTTTCCCAACTAGTGCTGCTCAAGGTCTTGCGATACTGCAATACCTCTTCATCCTTTAACACACAGCCCCAGACTTCCCACTCAGCCTGATGAGCTGGGGAAGGGGAAAACGTCTTAAGCTGGGAACATTGATGGTATACACATTCCATGCATTTATGAGTTTGCTCAAATTCTGACCCTTAACTGAATGTAGATATTATGGGGTTCTGCCCCCCTCCAAAAAAACTTATGACAATATATTCCACTAACACTTCATAATATCAGGCTACAGTATGACTAAAATAAAGCGGCTATCAAATTTAATAATTCGGTGTCAGGAATGAGCCAGCTCTCAGCAAATGTTTGCAGCCAACTACAGAAAGCAGCCAGGAACAGAGAAGCTTTGATGTTAGTCAGGCAGGGGAGAACCGGCAGGTGCAGACTTTGGCTCTTCCTGACCTTGACGGGCAGGCTGATAAGGCTGTAGCTGAGAGCAGGCTAGAACGCAGCCAAAGCTCACTGGAAGCACAAACAGGTCTAATGAACTCAGAGACAGCCTCTCTGAACGGGAAGAGGTGGGAGCTGATCCACTAAGTCCAAAGAGTCGGTGAATGCAAGGGCTGCTAGATAGGAAGCAAAACAAGAGATGTAAGGTTTGTAAGTTCAACATCTTCTGTTGACGCCAGAAGTCTTCAGAAGGATCATCTTGAGTAATGGTGCCAGAGGCTTTGTTAGAGCTGTCCGGAGCTATCTGTTTGTTTTTGCAATAAATCCACCTTTTTAATTAGCTACGCTTACTGTGTTATCAAGCTGGGAACCTGGACTCCTGACAATTCACCAGTAGTGGCCAGCAGGGCTGCCTGGGTAGGGCTGCTCTCCTGGCTTCCCAGCACCACACACTTGGCTCTGCCACTGTGGCTGCACTGTGCCAGCCCTTTTATTCAAGTTAGCACCCCTGCATAGCAGTAGGAGATCTTAATTATGTCTCAGTTTTAGTGACTGAAGATGAGCAATGGGTCTTGTGAACTGCAGAGGACGGGTGGCATACAAATAAATAATAATAATAATAATAATAATAATAATAATAATAATAATAATAATAATACATTGTAGATATATTTTCTATGTTAATGAAGTTTTATTCATTTATTTGCTTGTTATGAGCTGTTATTTCCTCCCCTTAACTTTTCAGGCAGGTTAAATCGTACTGCCTGACGGTATCACTGCGAGACATCACAACTGTAGTGACAGCCAACTGAATCCACATTCAGATGCGAAACTTTGGGATTGCCTTGAAATATTTCATAACTATGAGGGCTTTAACTGACGGTGTCCTAATTTCTCTCTTTCCCCGTTCTCCAGCTGTCCTTACAAATCACCCCTCCCTGTAGCAGCGAGCAGCATTATGAATATTCTGGACGGTGCTGCACCAAATGTGAGCCAGGTAAGCATACCTAGGACGTGCTTCTTCCAGGAAATGGGGAGGGGCCCATCTCTCAGCACATGCTCTGCATGTAAATGATCCCAGATTCAATCTGGTAAAGCTGGGGAAGACTCCTGTCCTGTCTGAAACAGTGTAGAATATGAGCTGCATTGACTGATGATGTGACCTAGTATTAAGGTAGCTGTCCCCCCCCCTCCAAAAAATATATATGAAAAAAAGAGTTTTCGTGTAAGAAAAACATGTCAGATGCTCCTTTTTTGTTTCTATTGAGGGGTGCTCTTTTTTGATACAGAATACAGACTACATTTTGATGCCTGTCCCGGAAATTTTGTTTGGGTGGAATGAAGCTGGGCTCATATACGTGTGTCAGGATTTTCCTCTTAGGTGTCCATAACTGTGCAGAAATCTCTCAGAGGAATGGTAGCACTCCCTCCCTTGCCAAAATAGGGAGCAGGGAGAGAAAGGAAGCAGAGGGGGTTGTAATATACAGAAAAGGTGGTGGGGAAAGGGGATGTTGAAAGCTGAGCAATAGGAGAGGAGGGAGGTGGGTTGTGGTGTGAAAGGAATGGAGGGATGGAGAAAGGAAGAGGTGAAGAGATGGAGCGAGTTCCCCACAGTCCCACCAAGATGGCCACCTGTTCACACAAAATGCCCCTCCCAGTGCTTTTAGTTTTGAGGTTTATGTGGCATGCAAGAAAACTTTGGAAGGTGCCAGTTTCTTTGTTGTTGTTGTTTAGTGTTTGTTTGTTTGTTTGTTTGTTTGTTTGTTTGTTTGTTTGTTTGTTTTTATACTGCCCTATACTCGCAGGGTGGTTCACAGGAAATGACAGGCCTAAGTCCCCACAGCTAACCAGGTCTTTCCATTTTGTAAAACCATCATCTTGATTTGCACTAAGCTTAGTGGAATGTTCATCTTGAACATCAGAGACCAGGGCAAAAAAATTCAGCCACAAGTTGCAACTTGATATCTGGGAGTTGAAATTAACTGGTTGAACAGTAGAGATTGGTCCATTGTTGGATTGGCAATCGAATCATACTTCAACACTGCCAATGTGTTAGCTAGTATTCTCTGCCACACTGAGGACTGCAGGCTAGATTGGAGAGCATAGGACAGGCACATGCAGTTTTGTCCTCTGGCACCATGCCAGGACTCTTGTTCCCCCAGCATCTGTTGCCTGAGCTGGCTGCTGCTGTCTACCTAATGGCAGGGCTGGCCCAGTAGCCAGGACATCAAAACAGAGCCCAAGAGTCAACAATATATGTCAGTTTACATTATCAAGTGCTATTTTTAAATAACATTCTGATGAGTATGGATTTTTTAAAGAGATTGTTGAATTGATTCTATTGTTTTTAGAGCTTGTGTTTCTGTTTTTACTTTGTTTTTGTTTTTTTAAATCAAACACAGCTTGGATGACTTATCACTGGGAAGCGGTCTATGAATTTGTATAATAATAGAATCCGCAAAGCCAGTAAGCTTCAGAAGTGACCGGCAAAAATTTGCTTCTGTGGAAACGGCTCCCTGTGGATCGTGCAGAATCCACTTGTGCGTGATGACCACTCATGATTGACCCCATTCTGTCAAATTGCTGATCCAGATCCAGAAGGTTCTACCTGGGTCACCATGGCTGTAGAACTTACCGTATTTTTCGCTTATAAGATGCACTTTTCCCCTCCTAAAAAGTAAGGGGAAATGTGTGTGCGTCTTATGGAGCGAATGCTGGCTTCAGCGAAAGCAAAGCAAAGCCTCCGGAGGCTTCGCGTTGCTTTCACTGAAGCCTAGAGAGTGAGAGGGGTTGGTGCACACTGATCCCTCTTGCTCTCCTGGCTTCACTTCGCTGGAGAGGCACTGCGCAGCTTTCCCTCTCTGCGCAGCGCCCCTTCAGCGAAGCGGGAGGAGAAATGGAAGGGGCTCCGCTTTTCCTGCCGCTTCCCTGAAGGGGCGCTGCGCAGAGAGGGAGAGAATATTTTTTTTCTTGTTCTCCTCCTCTAAAACTAGGTGCGTCTTATGGTTGGGTGCGTCTTAGAGAGCGAGTAGTTGTCCTTTCAGGATAGATCTGACAGCCCTCATTCCAGTATTTTGATGAGCAATAACTTAACTGGGAAGAGGAAAATAATTCTCACACCAGAGTTAAAAGCCTTTGTTAGTCCTAGCTTGTCAGCACTGCAGAACCTGAGGTGTAACCAGTCTTTTCTCCTGCCCTGTTAAGGAAAGTACATGTCTGCCAAATGCACTCGCACTTCAGAGACCATATGCCAGCCCTGTGGTCCAAATGAGTACACAGACATCTGGAATGAAGAAGAAAAGTGCTCGCTTCATAAAATATGTGACCAAGGTAAGGGAAACTAGGTAAGGCACGGCTGTGCCTCTGATCTGAGTCCTTGACTTGCGTTATCATATTAGTAGGAGAAGAATACTAGATTGTTAACTGTAGGTGCTACTTACCTTGCCGTACAGTTAACTGAACTGTAACTAGATTGTAAACTGAAAGGCCCATAGTTCAGTGGTAGAGCATGTACTTTGCATGCATAAGGTTCTAGGTCCAATCTCTGCAATCTCTAAGTAGGACTGGGAATGTCCACAACCTGAAAGAGAGAGTTGCTGCCAATCCGTGTAGGCAATACTGAACTGGTTGGTGCTGTGGTCTGACTTAGCATAAGGCAACTTCCTACTTCCCTAAGATTAATGGGCACCAGTGATACCGAGAAGAAGGAAGGGAGCCCAGCCAGGAAGGGACCCTGGTGAGGGCACCTTTCCCCAAGGACTACCAACTCAGCTGGTTCTGAGCATGTCCTGAAAAGAGACCCAAAGCTTGTAGAGAGGGCTCACCTTGTTTTACTTACCGTATTGGCCTGAATATAAGCTGCACCTGAATATAAGCCACACCTTTAAAATTCAAGGGGGGGGGGGAGAAAAAAAGACAATACCCCAATATAAGCCACTCCCTTAAAATTCAGCAGGCACTCACACCCGTTCCGTTTTACCGTATGTCTGATTCAGCAGCGATATCGTAAAAGCCAATTTTTGTAAGGTTGCAAATTTAAGCCGCACTTTAACTTTTCATGGTCGAAATTTGGGGGGGGGGGGTGAGGCTTATATTCAGGCCAATATGGTATATGCAGTGCTTAACCACGTAGGCCCTTTAAAATCTGTGAGGGAACTGACTTTTGGAAGGGTAGAGGGAGACCGAGAGAGAGAGAGAGAAAGCAAGATAATCTGTGGGTGGTTTGTGTGGGGGGTGTGGAGAAGGGATGCGAACACCCCTTTAAACCTGCTTGTGAAACTTAATTGGCAACCATCACAGTCTCCCACAGCAGGCTGAGAGATGGCGTGCCTAACTGGGACTTGGGCTCTGGGGGGACTTCCCTTATGCAACCGACCATGAACAAACTGCGTTCTGCTAAACTCCCACAACCATCCTTCTGATTATCCACACACCTCACCCTGCACTAACTCCCCTCCCCTGACATTTGTACTTGTTTCCCTGAATTTTCCTCTTCTGATTCAGAGCTTGGGGTTTTCCCTGTTCCTTACTCACGGGCACAACAGGCAGTTGTACCCTTTCTGCGTCCCACCAGGAGTCACAAGGGAGTGTGATTTGCAGTCCAGCGTAAGCCACTCTTGCCAACCAGGAAGGGTTCTCGGGGTCGAGGTCAGGCTAAGGGCTCCGAAGGAAGCTGTGAAGGCACGACTTTAACCTCCATCTGCTTCCCCACTTTCTTCTGTTCAAAGGAAGAGCTTTGATAGAAGTGAACCCAGGAAACAGCACGAACCAGCGGCAGTGTGCCTGCATAGCAGGCTACCACTGGAATGAAGACTGCGACTGCTGCCGTCGAAACAAGAAATGTCCCCCTGGCTCTGGAGTCAAGCATCCCAGTAAGATTTCTGATTTCGATGAGCCACCCTGGGAACTTTTGGTCCAGTTTGTGCCCAGAGCCTTTTGCAAATACCAGTGGCTTGTTTTAGATGCTCGCTGGGCTAGTGATCCACTTGAGCCCCTCCCAGCTTCAGGTGACATGTGGGAAAGCACTCCAGGAGGAGGCCTGAATTGCTCACATCATTTCTCCTCCTCATTTTTTAAAAAGTATAAATCAATTCGCTATACAGTGGTACCTCGGGTTAAGAACTTAATTCATTCCAGAGGTCTGTTCTTAACCTGAAACTGTTCTTAACCTGAAGCACCACTTTAGCTAATGGGGCCTCCTGCTGCCGCCGCACCGCCAGAGCACGATTTCTGTTCTCATCCTGAAGCAAAGTTCTTAACCCGAGGTATTATTTCTGGGTTAGCGGAGTCTGTAACCTGAAGCGTATGTAACCTGAAGCGTATGTAACCCGAGGTACCACTGTATGGGGAGGCACCTGTCTCATACTTTACGCCATGTCAAGAGTGTGGCATAAGGTTACCAGATTTTTTTCAATGAATCCGGGGACACTTTTCATCTTCAATGGTTTTGTATGGGGACTGATTCGTAAATCCGGGGACTGTCCCCGGGAAACGGGGATGTCTGGTAACCTTAGAGTGGCACCTCTGTCTCGAGGGCTAAATATGGCCTACCGGCCCATTTCCACCAAACCACGCTTGCCCTCCTTTCCACTGATACCACATGTCATTTAATGTGTGGGGCAGATAGAGGTCTGCTTTCCTACAGAGCATGAATCCTTGCAGAGAGAAATATTGAACCTCCTCCTGTCCATCAGCGGATGCGTGGGGAGTTCAGTCCTGCTTGGTTCAGGGGCAGCACTAGAGAATTTCCCACAGGGAAGCTGCCTCACACACCCAAACTCTGCAGAAAGCAGGAACGGGCAGCACCACCCCTGCCCATCAGCTGGTGTGTGAGGAAGTAAATCCTCTTTGATTTGGGTGTGTGTTTGGCATGTGATGGGATGCGGGTGGCGCTGTGGGTTAAACCACAGAGCCTAGGGCTTGCCGATCAGAAGATTGGCAGTTCAAATTCCCGCGATGGGGTGAGTTCCCGTTGCTCAGTCCCTGCTCCTGCCCACCTAGCAGTTCGAAAGCACACAGTGCAAGTAGATAAGTAGATAAATAGGTACTGCTCCGGCGGGAAGGTAAACGGCGTTTCCATGTCCTGCTCTGGTTCATCAGAAGCAGCTTAGTCATGCTGGCCACATGACCCGGAAGCTGTATGCCGGCTCCCTCGGCCAATAAAGCAAGATGAGCGCCGCAACCCCAGAGTCATCCGCGACTGGACCTAATGGTCAGGGGTCCCTTTACCTTTACCTTGAGAAAAATAACATGTGGGTAGTCCTGCCCACCCATCAAATTTGGCGCAGGATTTAACTATCTGGGCCACCAGGCAAAAACGTCGCTCTGCTATGTGTATTGTGGATAGGGTTTGTGTGTTTCCATACACACATATGTGAAAGCTTCAAAGCCTTCAAAATCCACTGTGTTTGTCTATCATAGCTGCAATCCCATGTTGAAGCATGCAAGTACAGCAAACCCTGTTGTGCAGAACCAGAGGTTTCGCTGCAGCTTCTGTTTCAGGTCCTGCTACCACGGAAGGGCACAGCTTGGCTTTTAATTTTCTAAAAGTTGGTTTGCTTCTGCAGCATGTGGGAAGCAGCCCACCGTCCCTCAGCCTTTTCGTCGATTGTTTTCATCGTTGGCTTGCACCAAATGCCTGCTCCTATGATTTGCAAAATAGGATTGTTAGCAACAGGTCTTCATGTATGAAGTCATGCTCTATTCTCAGTGCTTTTACTGGTTATGTTTCCCACAGTACAACAAAATAAGGACACAGTGTGCATGCCGTGCCCAAGAGGAACCTTCTCTAATGTCTCTTCCGCGACTGATGCATGCAAAACATGGACCAAGTAAGTGCCACGAATCTATAGCAGTAAAATAATAGTAAAAAAAATCAATAAAAAAATATCAAATATCTCATGAAGTGAGCATGAGACTCACAATTTCTTCTTTTCCATTCTTTTATTTATATTTTATACATAAATTTACATTTTATACATTCTTATTTTTTATTTTGGCAAAGTAATAATCATAAATAAATAAGAATAAAAATGTGCACCCCACCCCCGAGACCATTTCATTGTAACTATCCAAACTCCCAAAATTTCAACACCTCCTGCGATGGTTTGACCCCTTTCCGTTTTAACAGTATAAATTCTACAAACACCCTCCACATCTCCTCAAAACCATTCCTCCTGCATATTCCCAATCTTACCTTAATGGCACATGTTAATTTATCATTAATAGCTATATCCCACACCTCTTTATACCATTCTTCCATTTTTTATTCTGCTTGGCCCTTCCACTTCCTAGCGATAATAATTTGTGCAGCTGTCAATAAATTTGTGAGCGAGTTGTTCATAGCCTGCGAACCTTCCATTCCATCGTAAAGAATGGTAATAATGCTACCTCTGGGCTTTTGCCCAGTGATTTCTGTTATCTCCTTAAACACCCTTTGCCAAAAAAATTTGTACATATTTACACCCCCTACCACATGTGAACATAATTCCCTGTTTCCTGACATCCTCTCCAATCATAACTTCAGGGTCGTGGTTTCAAGCCTTACATTGGCCAAAAGATTCCTGCATTGCAGAGGGTTGGACTAGATTACCCCCTCGGTCTCTTCCAAGTCTGCAGTTCTATGATTCTCTGTTTCTGTTTACCCTAGATGTACATTACAGGGGTCAATATATATTCCTTCCTTCCTTTCCTTAGCTGCACAGCTCTAGGAACTGAGGAAAAAATTCCTGGGAACAGACTGGCTAATGTCGTTTGTAAGAAGCAACCGAAGCAGCCACAAGACGGTAAGTGCAAAAATATACTGTTGCATGCCACCTCCAAGCAGTTGTGAGATTCCGGGGGCCTTCAGGCACTTAACCAGGTTTTGTGTTTCTTCGGAATAAGGGCCAGGGAGACTGTGGTGTCTTTATGATGAGCCACTTCCTTTGTTACCTTAATGGCCCAAATTTAGAGGGCCATTACCTCACCAGCAAGCTAGCCTGGCTATTCCAGGAATTGAATCTGTGTTGGATCAAGGAATTAGAAGGGGGCTCAGACATACAAAAAATCTCATAACAAGACCAACAATGATGGGACCACAAAGGGTTGAAATTGTTTAAAGAAAAGTTGTGTATTATTTGTAGGACTTAAGTTGACATTCATTTTGGCTTAAGTGGGAGCAGGCTTAAGTTCCTCAGACCCTGAGGGCTTTATCAAATGTTATCCTCAACAAGATTTTCACAACATGAAAATTGATGGGCCAAAGGCTAATCTCATTGGTTAATATTTTTATTTTCCAAATATAATTAAACAAGATTCGTGCAAGAGTGGATTTATCCAGGATTAAAATTTGCTTAAGGGACGCGGGTGGCGCTGTGGTTTAAACCACAGAGCCTAGGGTTTGCTGATCGGAAGGTCGGTAGTTCGAATCCCTGCGATGGGGTGAGCTCCCATTGCTCGGTCCCTGCTCCTGCCAACCTAGCAGTTCAAAAACACACAGTGAAAGTAGATAAATAGGTACCGCTCTGGCGGGAAGGTAAACGGTTTTTCCGTGCGCTGCTCTGGTTCGCCAGAAGCTTAGTCAGAAGCTGTATGCCAGCTCCCTCAGCCAGTAAAGTGAGATGAGCGCCACAACCCCAGAGTTGTCTGCAACTGGGTCCCTTTACCTTTACCTAAAATTTGCTTTGCACAGACCCTAAACAGTAACTGCAATTTTCAACTGTGCTCTGTGCACTTTCCAGTGAAGTTTCCAATATGACAACCAGTGTCCTTATTCACATGTAATGCCATGCCAAATCATAGCTAAATGTAAAGATGCATTATTATTATTCTTATTATTTCATTTCTATACTGCTTTATATTTTTAAGAAAAAACCTCAAAGTAGTTTACAACACATTAAGACATCAAAGAAAACAATTCCGAATAAAGCATTACTGAAGAAAGTCTTATATAAAGTATACATTCAAAACAACATAATTAAGAGGAAACTAAAATATTATCTTTAAGATTTCAGAATAAAACATTGCAAACGAGGTCAACTACGGAATGCACATTTAACACTGCAAAGTTACCCAAAAAAATGATCTAAAACATTTCAAAAGAAAACATTACTAAAGGAAGTAAGATATAAAATGCACATTTTAAACAGCATGGTAAGCAAGAGAATAAAATGTTATCATAAGCATAGAACATTTCTGCTGCTGTCGCTGCTAATGGTGGTTCATGGAGGGCAGTGGCTGTGGAAGCTCAGGCTCAATGTCCTGGATCTGCAGAAAGAAACAGCCAAGGTATTTGGCTCTTTAGCAACCTCAGCTTTTGTAGCTGGAGTCAGTTCCCTTGTTTAGGGAAGCTTTTAATGTTTGATGCATTACTGTATTTTAATATTTTGTTGGAAGAGTGGCTGGGGAAGCACAGTCAGATGAGCAGGGTATAAATAAATTATTATTATTATTATTATTATTATTATTATTATTATTATTATTATAGTCAGGGCCCTACCCTCCCAGGCCAGATAGGAAAAGACAAGCAGAAAAGGGCTCTTCAGAGAGAGTTCCATCCCCGACTCCCAACTAGTTTCCCATCATTCTTCTAGTAAGACGCTTTTAAGGGATGGAAATTCATCATCATTGTTAGGTGTGCCGGCGTAGTTGCTCGAGAGCGAACAGGCAAGACCCCCATTGGTCTTTTCAAGGCTTTATTATCTGCGCAAAACATTCACAGTGAAGAACGTCTCAATTCCATGTCTGCTTAGTCGCTAGCAGAATCTGGGAGTGGGCAGTCCTTAAACTTTCCCCAGCAGAGCAGTCTTTTGACCCCCATCCTACGCCTCCTCTCTCTGCACGTAAACCGACTGCACAGAGAGGGCATGGGCAAAGGGGGACCTGCCTCCCCCCCCCCCGCTTTGCTCAGGCTCGGTGTTGCAGCTCTCTCTAGCATCCTCCAACTCCTGCATCCCTTCTCCACTGGAGGTGTGGCTTCCCTCCTCTCCGGAGGAAGAGCTGCTTCGGAGGCTCCCTGTAACACAACTGCTCTTCCACCTCTAGCCTCTGAGCTGATGGCAGTTCCCTGACAATCATAATCATCATTGCACTATTTATACCCCGCCCATTTGGCTTAGGTTGTTCCAGCTCCTCTGGCCAGCTTCCAGCACATATGAAAACATAATATGACATCAACCGTTAAAAACATGGATTACAGCTGCTGTAGAAATCATGACTATGTTGCTCTCCCCTTGGTGCTGCTGCTGTGCTACCCAGAGCTCAGCTATGGTTTGGCTTAGCATTGCACCTTAATCGAGGCTCCAGACAAACCACAAGCCATAACCAATGCTATTTCTTGGTTTACCACTCATGCTTTCTCTTGGGGAGACAAACCATGAATCTGGGGTCAAACATAAGACAAAGCCAAACCATGGTTTAGCTGTGGGTAGCACAGCAGCAGCAGGAATGGGGGTGTGTGTGAAAGCAACTGCAATTCCAAGTACAGTGGTACCTCGGGTTAAGTACTTAATTCGTTCCAGAGGTCCGTTCTTAACCTGAAACTGTTATTAACCTGAAGCACCACTTTAGCTAATGGGGCCTCCCGCTGCCGCCGCGCCACCGGAGCACAATTTCTGTTCTCATCCTGAAGCAAAGTTATTAACCCGAGGTACTATTTCTGGGTTAGTGGAGTCTGTAACCTGAAGCGTATGTAACCCGAGGTACCACTGTACCTGCATGCTCATGTGTTCACACTTTGCCATGTGAACCGGGTCACTGAAAGACCATGGAAATTAACAGGAATAATTGGAATAAATGTTCCAGTTATTCTTCTATGTTGCTGGATTTCAGTCATAACACAATTGGTGCTTTAAAGGGATGTTTTGAATAACAAAAATGGCAAATTCCAGGAATATATTCCTACCTGAATATACAGAATGCTCTGACACCTATCTGCCCTTTTTTTCAGAAACCAACACATTATTTTATATACTGATTATTCCACTCCTCATTGCCTTGGTTGGCATTGCCATCTTTGTGATACTCTATCGCAATAAAGGGAAAGCACTGACAGGTACATAGCATTTAATTATGCCTTTCTCTATCCGTTGTGAAAGCCATGAGTTCTCTGTGCACTTCCTATTTCAGCCTCCTGATTTGCCTTCGTAAAAGCTAGTATATAAATCACCACATTAATCTTTTAAACCGATCTTTAGTGTGCTTTTTGTTTTAGCGAATACGTTGCAACTTTCGCAAATAATACGTTTTGGATCTGAAACACAGAACTCTCATACATGAAATGCCACCCATTTATTTAGACATACTCAGAATGCAAAATGTGCTCATACACCATGGGCACAATCCACCTGGAAGTTACCCTGTGTAAACCCAATGAAATTAACTGGAGTTGTGGAACGGCACTTTTTATGTAAGAGCTGCTACTCATACAATTTTCATCCTAGATCCTGAGCAGTGTGTGCACTCAATTGTACACAAGAAATTGCCATGCGCACGAGCATCTCTGCCTATTTCTAAGGAGGGAGCACACTGGCCTGTACGTTCCTTTGTACATATAGGTCTGCTTCCTCCACTGAAAAGAATGAGATGACCTTAACTGAAGAAGTGTGCATGCACACGAAAGCTCATACCAAGAACAAACTTAGCTGGTCTCTAAGGTGCTACTGGACTTTTTAAATATATATATATATTTGAACTCCCTTTGTGCATTTGATAGCAGTTGCTGGATCAGGACTATTAGCTTCCATGGAACTTGCGTATTGGTGTATAATTCATGAGCTGAAATCTGAGCTGGTTTGATTCCATGAACTTCGGTCTAAAGGGGCCTAAATCCAAGCGCTTCAACTTTACTGGGTTGTGACTTGAGGGTGCGGCTGCTGAGTCAACTTAAAAGCATGTCAGACTGGTTAAAGTGGTTTTGTGGCCAGCCTTGTAAATTTGCACTACACTCCAGGAAGAATGCTTCAGATGGATTGGAAAATAACAATGACCCCTGCTGCATAACGAACTCTTAAAAATGTTGGTCAGGTCATGGTCTGGATTCAACCTCTCTATACCTGCCAGTTAGCATTTGAGACCCATTTTACAGATATATTTTACCTTGTTTTCTTGCAATTTTTTGCTATCAAGGTGCAGAATATTTAGACAATAATTAAACATATACATAGCAGACCTTAAGGGACTGTTGTGAACAGATATTCTGTTCTTCATAGGAAGCAAGAAGTTGCTACTGCTCTAGGAGGTTCATTTCACCGTCATCCTTGATCCTCAGAAAATGCCCTCATTTGCACCTTAGCCCCCAAGCAATGCACATAACTCATGGAAACACCATTTCTTTCAATGGAGCCAACGAGACTATTTTAATGGATTTTGTGTGTGTGTCTTTCAAGTCTCCCCAGAGCTATATATAATTGTTCCTTTGCCATTTCATGTGATATATCTTGCAACAGACGATCCAACCAATCATTTGCACCCAGTTAGATCATTAACAAGTCAGTCATAGGCGGATGGCACATGAGATGGAACAAAGACACAGTGGATGTAGAATGTTCTATTTTTGGCATAGATGGTCCAAATAGACACACATTCCATTTGGAGAGAGAGAGAGAGAGAGAGAGAGAGAGAGAGAGAGAGAGAGAGAACATTGCAATGATTGTTTTAACACACTTTTTTCAGTTCTTGAGAAAAGTTGGTTTAAAATTAAACAACTTCATCCGACTTTAATTTAGTGAATTGAATATTGTGGCTTGTAGCCAGACATTGTCAGTCTCGTAGTAGACCCACTGAAATCCAATGAGATTTGAGTTAGTCAGGACTATTAAGTCCCATTAATTTTAAAAAGTTAAATTAAGTGGGTCTAGATCCAGCCCTATACTTGCTGCCTTGTAATTTTTTTAATGTTTAACCTATTAAGGACACTGACCAGTATTAAATGCACCAGTCTACTGAAATCAGCTGCCTGAAGTGCACCCAAGTCTTCCGATAGATATTGACTAAGACTGTCTATCAATCAATTTGGGCTAAAGTACTTGGACTTGAGATTAGTTAGGATAGGTAGATAACTGGCAATAGTATGGGCAGGAATACCAACAGAATTTCCCCATGTACATTGTATGTGGATTGGGGCCCCTACACCACCACGACCACCACCAATCTATTGACAAGAACTTCTGCTTACAGTATGTACATATATTAACTTAGCCTAGCCTACCTCACAGGGCTGTTGAAAATATAAAATGGGGAAGGGGAAGATAATATACACAAACCTGAGCTCCTGGCTGAAAAAGCAAAATGCAGATATATGCCACAAGTCAACATTGCTTCCTCTGACGGCTTAGCAACTATGATTAAGTGTCTTTAGCAATGGTACTGTAACCTGCTGAGCTCCGAAGCCTTAGTGCTGTCTCTGTGTTTTGATTTACAACCTTTTTTTTTGTAGAAATGTACAATTGACTTAACTTTTTTTTTAATGAAAGCTCAGAGTCTGTGGCCCCTGCTAGCATGGGTTCTGCTCCATGTGTACCCTCTGTACCTCCATTTCTGCAACTCTGAGTGTGAGAGATCCTGGACTCCTCCCACACCGTTCAAGTGATAGTTAAATCAATAAACGGTTGGAGTCAATGACACAGATAAAACCGCCCCCCCCCCATCTTGGTAGGAGTCCAGCATGCTAAAGGGTTAAGCATCCCAGCAAAACCAGCTTGAATTGCTGGCTTTTGGGTATGTGGTTCTATCTGTGACTCACTTATAGCGTGCAAAAATCTAATTCATTCTTTTCTTTGTTTCCCCCTCCAGCAAATCTACAGTACTGGGCTAATGACATGTGCAAGCAAATGAAAGGGACAAAGGTGAAGTCTTAAGGCTGTACATACTGTGTTATGCTTCGCCGCCTCCCTCTTGCTTTCCTTGGCAGCTGGGGAACCCAAGTGGTGAATTAAAGACATAGGTTTGTCAGCAGCTATTTGGTAGCTGCCAGGCCGCATAAGGAAGGGCAAGAGGGGGGTGGCGAGATTGCAAGGAACAAAGAACCACAAAGAGGGTCGCCTGGCATTTAGTTGTGGATAGTCAGAGATTAGCCTGTGCAACAGCTCTGAGGCTTCCACACAAGCAAAAGATCACTATTACTAACAGTCTTATTACTGTGGATTTTTCAATGGTTACTTGGGCTCACAGTCCATACACAGTCCAAAACCTCTGTGACCCAGTGATTATTACACGCTATCTATTTTAAGTTGCAGGGACGTGGGTGGCGCTGTGGGTTAAACCACAGAGCCTAGGACTTTGCCGATCAGAAGGTCAGTGCTTCGAAACCCTGCAACGGAGTGAGCTCCCGTTGCTCGGTCCCTGCTCCTGCCAACCTAGCAGTTCGAAAGCACGTCAAAGTGCAAGTAGATAAATACCGTATTTTTCGCACCATAGGACGCACTTTTTCCCCTTCAAAAATGAAGGGGGAATGTGTGTGTGTCCTATGGAGCGAAGACAGCATAGCCCCGCAACCCTCTGCCGGCTGGAGAGGTGACGCGCAGCTATGGCAGGAGCCTCTATAGCCGCACGCCACCTCTCCAGCCGGGAGAGCGCGCTCGGGGCTAAAGAAGCCCCGCTTACCCTCTGGCGGCTGGAGAGGTGACACACAGCTATTGCAGCAGCCTCTTTAGCCGCGCGCCATCTCTCCAGCTGGGAGAGCGCCCACAGGGCTAAAGAAGCCCCCTGCAACCCTCTCCCGGCTGGAGAGGTGACATGCGGCTATGGCAGGAGCCTCTATAGCCGCGCACCTTTGTGCTGCTCCTCGACCTGCTCTTTGGGGCTGGTGGTGGGCTTCCCCCCGCCAGCCCCAAAGAGCAGGTCGAAAGAAACCTGAAGCCTGGAGAGTGAGAGGGGTCGGTGCGCACCGACCCCTCTCGCTCTCCAGGCTTCCAAGGTAGCCGCCTGAAGGCGTCTGAACGCACCTTAAACGGCAACTTGTTTTAGAGGGGGAAAACAAGAGGGGGGAAATTCTCCCCCTCTCTGTGCAGCGCCTCCTGCCACTTCGCTGAAGGGGCGCTGGGCAGAGAGGGAGAGAATTTTTTCCCCTTGTTCTCCCCCCTCTAAAACAAGGTGCGTCCTATTGTCCGGTGCGTCCTATGGTGTGAAAAATACGGTAGGTACCACTCCGGTGGGAAGGTAAACGGCGTTTCCATGCACTGCTCTGGTTCGCCAGAAGCTGCTTAGTCATGCTGGCCACATGACTCGGAAGCTGTACGCCGGCTCCCTTGGCCAATAAAGCGAGATGAGCACCGCAACCCCAGAGTCGGTCACGATTGGACCTAATTGTCAGGGGTCCCTTTACCTTTACCTTTATTTTAAGTTGTATTTCTTTGTTCAAATGTAGTTATCTCGTACTGCTTTGCTGCTCCTTTCCAATGTTTTCGTTGTGCTGCTTATGTGGCCAAAACAGCAGGCTTGCTGGGGACCTCAGTGTTTATGGAAGCACAGATATCTTTAGATTCAGAGAAGGTCCTTTTGTACTGCTCTGAATTCACCTACCTGGTGTTGGGCGAGAGAACCTGTCCCCCTCCCTAGTTGAGGACACGTGTTAAGGCTCCTCAGCTGTTAGAGAAGAGGCCAGAATAGTTATGGTTGCATTGTAAAACTTCCTATTTTTTAAGTGCATTTTCCCTTTGGATTCTACACAGGACTCTCCTCATGGTGCATTTGTAAACAGAAGCGTGGCAAGCCCGGCTGGACTTCGGCTATTGGGGGGCACATATTTGCTGGACCTTGACGAATATTCTTTTTCGGAGGATGCATGTTACCCACATGGAGACATCCTGAATAGGAAAGCAAGCCCTGATGCAATCCGCTGTGAATTGGGAGACGATTTCCCAACGCTGCCTCCCGCAGCTGTGTCTGAAGACGACCAGTTTAGGCAGATACCCACAGAAGACGAGTATACGGACAGAACGACCCAGGGGCCTTGCTATTTTCCTTTACTGAGTAGACCTGAAAGCAAGCCTGTGTCGCCATTCTCAGAGCCACTGGAAGTAGGAGAGAATGACAGCTTGAGTCAGTGCTTCACGGGGACTGAGAGTTTGATAGACTCGGCAAACTGCTGCTGCTCAGACCCTTCATGTGGAATGGACCCTGTTCATGCCCCCTCACACCAATGCCTGCAGAACTCTCATGCCTGCAGTAGCATGGGAGATGCTGATAACCGAGGCCTAGGTGTCTCCCTCTCAGTGCCCAAGGAAATCAGGTGTGCTGCCTGTTGTGTGTCCTGCAGAGAATCTTCCAGCAAAGCTGGCAACACCATGCATTCTTTAAAAGAAAGTGGGCCTTCTCCACTGTGCACCTGTTGCTTGAACTCTCCCTCTGTGGATCAGTGTGGTTCAGCAAGCAACAATGGTGTCAGAAGTGATCCATCTGATGGAAACGGCACAAAGGACCATAATGCAAAAAGAGCACCTGAGTCGTCGAACGGCAGCACTTCAGATCCCCCAGCAGCATCTGGTAAGTCTACAACAACATGCATGTTGCTTGCATGGCAATCTTTAGGCTGGGTGTGCATCATGTAGCATCAGCATTTCAATCTCATCTGTGAAATCAGGTGTACAAAGGAAGGTGGCTGTGCTGGTCCCATGGGTTACCCAAGAGGCGAGGTCCAAGTCCAGTCCATGGTCAAGGTGCAATGTGGAGGCAGTCTGTAGTAGCTGAAGCTGGGTGCAGGGCAGGGAGTCGGGTGAAGTCAGGAACAGGCAAGCAAGCAGGGAGCCAGGGCGGGTCAGGAGCTCTGGCAGAGAAGCAGGAGTTCAGACAGGAACTACCAACCAACAATGTTGCTCCCACAACTTGGGACTGGGGCTGGCCGGCTTTTATCTGCCCCGAGGCATAGGGCGGCCCCGATCCTCTGGTGACTCGCCTCTCCTGGCCTGAAGGCGAGCACTCCTCCTGCGGGAACTTAGTTCCCTCTGCCTCTCTGCCCTGAGCCTCTGCAGCTCAGGAGAGGCTGGAGGGTTACCGGACCCAGAGGCAACCTCAGCTTCCTCTGACGTGGCTGAGAGTGGAGCACGTGCAGGCAATGGGTCCTCCATCACCTCAGGAGCCAGAGCAGACTCAGCTGATGCCTACACCTGAGGATCCAGCACAGGTGAGGACCCTTCAGGCTCATGCCCCAGCCCCGGCTCAGCTGGTTCTGGAGGCGGGGAATCCTGTGCAGGCTGGGATCCCTCAGGTTCAGAATCCGAGTCCGAATCCCAGGCCATCACAGTGGCCATCTCTGTCATGTACCTACCTGGGTCATCAACTTGCAAAGCTCTGTAGGAGACATGTGGCAGGCTAGACAGATGTTTAATGTGACCAGACAAAGACATCATTGCGTTCTTACTCATGACGGACACAGGGGCAGCTTTGAAATATGTGTAGGCTACTGGAAAGTAACATCCAAATATTAACAAATCCCCTTAGGCCCCAGGCAGCTAATCTGCTTTTGGTTTCTCCTCCCATATGTTTCTCAAAATTTTCTGCACGTATCGTATTTATGGCAACTAAACAAGAATCATGACTTGGGGGTACCATTTAAGACAGACACTCTTTTTTGGAATATTCATTTGAAAGCAGACTCCAGATGAGCAATGGGAATTAATGTGATCCAGTCCATAAAAGTCCTGCATCCCATTATTATTAGAATTCCTGTCCCCCCCCCCCCCCCAGCAGTCCCTTGACTGAAGGGGAAAATCTTCCTCTTTTTCTGGTGTAAAGAAAATTTAAAACAGGAGTGGCCAGCATTGTGTCCATGAACATACTGGCATCCTTGGGAACTTCCCCTGGCACCCCCAAAGCCTTTGTGCCACTCTCACTGCCCCTTTAGATATGTGCATTACCATTTTTCCTCTTGAAAAAGTACGTAGAGCAAAGGAGGAAGTTGGAAAGAGCAACATGTTTCTCACTTCCTCTTTCACCATTATGTGCTTTTCGAGGCTACTGATCTGAGCCTTGAAAGGCACATAAAGAGGAAAGAGGAAATGGGAAGAGTGCCTCACTTCCTTTTTCAGCGCAATGTGCTTTTCAAGACTGAGATCAGCACCTGAACAACCAAGCAGAAAGGGAAGAGGAAAGGGGAGGGTGAGAGGGAAAGCAGAGCAATCTGGGATGCCATAAAGGTCAAGAGAGAGCAAGAATGGAGGGCCAGAGAGAGAAAATATATGCACACAAACACACATCAGATCCAGTAAAATGGATCCTATCGAAACTGCAGTTTTATTTCACCAGGCAGGTTCCTGACCAACTCTCATCAAATCAGAGATCGTATTTTTCTTTACTGACTGAACTGTACAAATCAAAGCTTTGGTGTCTTTCAGTCTTGCCATAGTGGAAAAAAAAAATGGATCTGATACAGATTCTTAAGGATTCTGATGATTTTTACAAGAGAACCATTCAAAGCCACCATCAAATGATAGGTTTCCTCTCTGAGTGCCCAGATCTGTGAATTGCTGGAGGGTTTAATTGCCACTCCTATGTAAATCTCCTATAATCCCATGAGTATCCATAGTGTAGGTTGATGATTTTGTGGTTCTAGCAAGCACCAGATCTGTGATTTTATGCAGTTTACCAATGTAAGATTTTAACTGATTATGTTATTGTGTTGTTGTTTTCTGAGACCCCACGTCCTGAGACTCAGGCTATTACATACAAAATCAGGGGGATCCATTTTAATTCTACGGGATCTGGGTTTTACCTAGATGCTATGCTCACATACATTTTCTCTCACTCCTACTCCTAACTTAAGTTTGTCAATAAATGTGAAATTCAGGGAGACAAATCACATGAAGGCTGTGCAGGAGGAGCCTTAGATATGTTCAACTCTGAAGTTTCAAAATGGTGCTTGTCCTTGGCTCTATTTTTTTGTTTAAATGCCATACAGAAATGGAGGCAACAAAATGGAACCCCACCTGGGATATGTCATCCAATGCAAATACCTTTATTGATGCTTCACAAGGCTCCTACAGAGGAGCTGTTCATTTATTCATCCGGATTTGCTTACACAAAGCTTACGCAATAGTTAGACCATGCCAGGCCTTCATTGAGCATTTGTTCCAGTTTGTTTACAGGGTGGTTATATGACAATGAGCATTTGTTCCGATTTGCTTGCAGGGTGTTTACAGGGCTTCCTGTTCGTCATTTATTTGTTCCACACTTTTCAGTGTGTTTCCCTATCGCTTTCCAGGATGAAAAGCATCCGGCTTTTCTTTTCTTTTTAATTTGTTGCCCTAGGGCAGGGGTCTGCAACCCGCGGCTCCGGAGCCACATGTGGCTCTTTTGCCGTGGCTCCGGGGCGGATACTAGCGAGGGGAGGAGGCGCATTGTGCGCCCCGACACTCCTCACTGTGGCGGGTGCTGTACTGGCTGGGATGTCACATGGCGGTGGTGCATGCGTTAGTCACGCACCGTCCCGACGTCACCTTCCCGCCCGCCCACTACATTGTAAGGGGCATGTACGCTGGTCACTGTTTTGAAGGGGAGTGAAGAACACACACACACAAAAGGTAACTTGTTAATTTAATGTTTATTTCTATGAGGAGTAATTCTGAGGGGTCAAACAAAGAAATAATAAAAAAGTGACCAAAAAGTTATTTTTATAATGACGAGTTTTGCGGCTCCCAGTTGTTTTTTCTTCGGAAACGGGTCCAAGTGGCTCTTTTTGTCTTAAAGGTTGCAGACCCCTGCCCTAGGGTGACATAGCTCTTTAATCCGCTTTAATGGTGCAAATCTAAAGTTCTGATACACACTTGAATCCCTCCTACAAAACACTGGCAGTCTGGAGGAGCCTAGAGTAAGGCTTGCCTCCTTATTAATCTTGCAGTTAATTTAAGGGTGATATGAATGAGCCAGGAACTTCTGTTTTTTCCTGAGATTCTGGAAATGGTCTAGACCCAGCACAGTCGCACGCTGGTGCCAGTGGTTTCCCTCCACCCATTTTCTGGCACTCTGCAGCCCTGGCTAGCTAGCTGGCAGGCCAAATGTTATGGTGGTGGTGGAGGAAAAGGAATAAAAAGAAAATCCCTTTACTAATTACAAACTGAGATTTTCAGCTCACCAGATGAAAGCATTAGTCACAGGTTTTTTTTGTTTTGTTTTGTTCTGTATGTGAACTCTTGAAAAACAACCATAACGTAGTTTGGTACATTATATGCCTTGACAGTTATCCTATGGATAACTATGCAATGGATTAAAAATGAGTTCTAGGATCCAAAACAGTTTACATACATTTACCTGGAAGTAAGTCCCACTGCTTTCAGAGGTTGTAGCTTTAAAGATTAAAATCCCCATGAAGGAGTGAGCTCCCGTTGCTCTGTTCCAGCTCCTGCCAACCTAGCAGTTCGAAAGCATGCCAGTGCGAGTAGATAAATAGGTACCACTGCAACGGGAAGGTAAACAGCATTTCCATGCACTCTGGTTTCCATCACTGTGTCCTGTTGTGCCAGAAGCGTTTTAGTCATGCTGGCCACATGACCCAGAAAGCTGTCTGTGGACAAACGCCAGCTCCTTTGGCCTGAAAGCGAGATGAACACCACAACCCCATAGTCGCCTTTGATTGGACTTAACCGTCCAGGGGTCCTGTACCTTTAGTACAAATCTCTTCATAAACTCTGACCCTAACTATTAGAGACAGAAATTATCCATGGATTCATTTCTGATCAGGTACCACAATCTGGAGCTCACGTCTGGTGCAAGATTCGTTTAGTTAGTTCTTCTACCACTTTGTGTTGTTTATCAAAGGCTAGAAAGGAACAGCTGGAAGGACCTCATTTGTGGCATGAAGCATCCAGGCTTCTGGGGACCTGACCTTGGATCCCTCTACACATGTGTGATGCATCTGGTAAACTTGATTGACATCTCCCATGATCCTTAGCATCTTAAAGATGCTCTGTACAGGAGCATGGCTCATAGGAACCTGTAGCCTCTCTGCCCCCTCTGTTCCTCTAAATCAGGGGTGGGAACCCTGTGGTGCACCAGATGTCACCAGACTATAGCTCCTATCATTACTGACCATAGATTGCGCTGAGGATGATGGGAGTTGTAGTCCAATAACATCTGGAAAAAACCACAGCTTTTCCACCCCTGCCTTAAGTAAACAAAGTGAAGACTGCAGAAGTCTGAAGCCTCTGGACCAGGACTGGGATGCCCAAAGCTTCCCCCTCCCTCTTGATTTTTTTCCTGTATCAGACATTTATCACTGACCTTTAAACTTATCACTTGCCATATAAACATCTGGTCTAATGGATCAACACTAAATGGAAACTTTTGGTTTCAATAGTACAGGTTGCTGCTTGTTCTGGTGTAGCGTAAACCACTCTGTCAGTATCAGTTGCAAAGGCTGTTATCATTGATCTGCGGGAGCTGTACAGTTGCCATCTGAATTAGAGGTTTTCCAGAAACTTGAGTATTCCCTTATGGAAACAGCATTTTAGCTCAAGCTGCATTGGCTTGTCCATAGCATTCTCCTTCTGCATCTGTTACTTTGGATCTTGACTGATTGTAAACTCCTGCACTGTAAATTCCTTACAGTGCCCATATATTAATGGGAAAATGTGTCTCTCTCTCTCCCCCTCCTCCTGTTCCAACACCCTCTCTAGGAAATGTGACTGGAAATGGCAACTCTACATTCATTTCAAGCGGGCAAGTGATGAATTTCAAAGGTGAAATCATCGTCGTCTACGTGAGTCAGAATTCCCAAGAAGGGTCTATGTCTCCCGGATCGAGTGACGACAGCCTAGGCAGCCCAGTGCAAGAGGAAAATCTGGACCGCTGCGAGACCTTTGCGGGCAACGCTCACCAATATAAGGAAAAATGTGCTGAGATGAATTCATATCACAGTGTGGGTGGTGAACCGCCGAGCATTGTGGGAGAGTACAAGAGAACTGCTGGGCCTATAGCTCAAGAAGAGACGCATGAGAGTCAGAGCATGAAACTTTTCTATACTGAGGCCTTGCCGCCTGTGCAAGAGGAGGGAAAGCCAGGGCAGTTTCTAAAGCAACCATTGCACTGATGGAACCAAAGCCTGAATTGCTGGTTTCTTGTGTTTGGTCAAAAGGACACAATGACTGAATGTGTTCTAGCAAACGGCAACTGGGTAGCAATCTTCTATTCGTTGTCGCCGTCAGAACGCTGCGGCTGACAGATGAGAAGCAGGGTCTTTTCTGGATGACGATCCCTCTGCTATAAAAAGAAGCAGGAGACTTCAGTACGCTTTGGTGCTATAGGGTACGTCTCTCACAACAAGCTGAATATTTCAGGATTCAGGCGCAAGAGGCATTGCTGCTGTTCCAAATCCCCAAATGCCATGGGAAATAAGCTCCCAAGCATCTTGTACATATCGCCAAACCTCTCTAGTCTTGCCTTTTGTTAGAACGGTAGACTGGCTGTTAGGGAGAAATTCGGTTCAGTTTGCTTTTAAAGTTGAATTCATCAAATTTGCACTTTCCGGAACAATAGGAGAACCAAGACACAGCCGTCTTTCAAAATGCGCACTTACCTAAATGGTGCACTTCATTTCTCCAACCAAATGTTTACAAAAATGCATATCTTAGCGGGGGAAATGTATAGAAATAAATACCTTTGTGCGGAAACATATAAAAATGCACAATATCAGGAGAATCAGATTGCAAAAAATGGGCAGATTAGTCAAAACAGCAGAGAAAAATGTCTTTATTAGGAGATGATTGCACTAAAATGCTGAAGAATCTTTATATTTTTTGTAAAATCACGAATTGCTGCATAAATGTGGAGAACTGAATTTAAGACTGGAGAAATGATGACCTCAGAGAACCGCAACTGACAGACCCTTCCGTCTCTTAAACAGGAGTCATGTTTTTTCCCCATTTGCTAAGGCTTGAGGTTAACCTTAGCTATGGAAAAGACGCCACTGGTTTCGTTGTCCCCATGCTTCAGACAGGTTTTCTTATTTAAATGTCCATTCACCACCTTGTCCTTTAAAAGCAAATCCAGTTTCTAAAGGGGTTTGCAAGAGCTACTCTGGGTCTAGGCTTGGTTGGCTTTGGGCTATTGCAGGCTCCTGCCAATCACTGCTCTGTTCAGCTGGTTTCTGGTGCAAACTTACAGTACCATGAGCTCAGCCTTGGAGAAGACTGGTTTGTTTGAGCAGAACATAATGGTTTTTTCCCCCAGAACAGCTCCACTGCTCAATATTTCATTTGCTGCATAGCCTCGGATTCTGAATTTTAAAATTTTAAACATCGTTTTAGCACAGACTGTCAGCCATAGTTTATTTGTAGCTAATATTGTTCCATCAAGTTTGATGGGCGGGGCGCCAAATAACCAAGGAAGGGGGCTACCAGCTGCATTTGACTTCGACTCCTCCTCTTCCCAAGCCTTGGTTGTTTTTAAATTCCCACTAGCCTTTTCCTTGCCCCAGTTCTTTTCTGAATGCTTGTGGGTGTCATGTTGCTGGGTCCAGTAACAATCAACAAGAATGAGGAAACATTTTATAAAAAGAGATTTATTTCAGACCCTCCAAGATAGTGACGTCCTGTTCCATAATAATAATAATAGTAATTATTGTTGTTGTTGCTGTTATTGTTAATATTCTGCCCATCTGACTGGGTTGCCCCAGCCACTCTGGGTGGCTTCCAACATACGTAAAACATAATAAAACATTGCACATTCAAGGCTTCCCTATACAGAGCTGCCTTCAAATGTCTCCTAAAGATGTCATCTCCTTGACATCTGATGGGAGGGTGTTCAACAGGGCGGGTGCCACTACTGAGAAGGCTCTGTGCCTGGCTCCCTATAGCTTCACTTCTCACAGTGAGGGAGCTGCCAGAAGGCCCTTGGAGTTAGATCTCAGTGTCTAGGCTAAATGTTGAGTGTGGAAATGCTCCTTCAGGTATTATCCCTGCTTCCTTTCAGATACACACACACACACACACACACACACACACACACACACAGCTGTGCCATGGTGCTCAGCAGCCTTACGCACAGCCTCACCTGCTAGCAAACCACCCAACACTCATCAAATCCCCACCACTATCCTCTTATACCAGGTGGCTTCCAACAAATATAAAAACATAATGAAACATTAAACATTTAAAAACCTCCCTATACAGGGTTGCCTTCAGATGTCTTCTAAAAGTTGTATAGTTACTTATCTCCTTGGCTTGTGGGTCACATAACTCCATACCCTCCAACATTTCACCGATGGAAACAGGGATGTCCTAAGCAGGAGATTACGGGATTGTGTAAATTACGGATTACGGAACGGTTTATGTAAATCCAGGATCGGCCCTGGGAAATGGGGAAACTTGGAGGGTCTATTATTCAGAGGAGCCTCTTAAGTCCCTGTGCAAGAACTTCAAACTACAGGCCTAAAAGAACTGCCCATATTACAGGACTCAAATCGCCCTGACCTTAACAGGGAGAAGGAAGAGTTTTCTGCCAAGACTGGGTCCACTGGCTGCGTAAAGTAAACCCTTCCATTGCAGACTCTCATCGGTCAGGAGCAAAAATGCTCACAAGACTACTCACATTGCCCTCTGCTGGCCTTCTTCTTCTCAGCTGACGCGGCTGACTCATCACCATGCACTTTAATGCCCTAAAAAGAGGGAGGACATGGGCCTCTCTCCATCCCTCCCACCTATTCATGTGAATATGAGACAGCGGCATTAGGTACCGAAGAAGGAAAATATGCCTTGCTGAGGGCATGGGTATCTGTGGCATGACAAGGTTATATTTGGAGTTTAAAAATCATTTTGAGAGATAAAACCTAGGTTATATATGATGATACCCTTACGGATCTCAACACAAGAAGCATTACATAGAAAAGAGGTGATGGGTGAAGAGAAATTGTTAGCCTATCAATAATTATTAGAGAGGAAACTACACAACATTTTAAGAAGAGGAGTTTATAATACTGTTTTCATAGAATCACAGAGCTGGCAGGGACACCAAGGGTCATCTAGAACAACCCCCTGAAATGCAGGAATCCTCCCTGGGGGGGGGGGGGGGGCTTCTGGTTAACCGCCAACCTTCTGGTTAACAGCCAGAGGCACTGACCCAAAAAGCATGCTGAATCGCCTCTCTGTGTTTTCGTTGACGTACTTGTTCCCTGCAAAAGATGGAGATGGTATATTTGGGGACTTCGGGGGGGGGGGGGAGAAGGTGAAATTCTAAGGATTTTCAGTTTTCTAAGAATTGATGCATTTGAATTATGGTTCTGGAGGAGACTCTTGAGAGTCCCATGGACTGCAAGAAGATCAAACCTTTCCATTCTGAAGGAAATCAGCCCTGAATGCTCACTGGAAGGACAGATCCTGAAGCTGAGACTCCAATACTTTGGCCACCTCATGAGAAGAGAAGACTCCCTGGAAAAGACCCTGTTGGGAAGATGGAGGGCACAAGGAGAAGGGGACGACAGAGGACGAGATGGTTGGACAGTGTTCTCGAAGCCAGAAGTGCCTGGCGTGCTCTGGTCCATGGGGTCACGAAGAGTCGGACCCGACTAAACGACTAAACAACAACAACAATGATGTGGCCAAAAACATTGTCCTTTCTTCTTCTTCTTCTTCTTCTTCTTCTTCTTCTTCTTCTTCTTCTTCTTCTTCTTCGTCTTCTTCTTCACTAAAAATGGAAAAAAGTAAGCACCACCTAGTTTCTTTCCCTGTTCCTCATCTTTCCAATGAACTTGTGCATTTCTCACACGGATGGAGGCAGAAACGAGTAATAGCTAGTGATACCTGCAGAGATGGGGCCTCAGCCGCTACATTTTTTTCTGTCTCAGGAAACTTGTGCCACATGAAACTTCCAAGCACATGGGAGTGCTGCCTTTGAATGTTAGCTCCTCTCATGCTCCATCTTTAAATTTAGCAGATGTAAACTGCCAGGGATGGGGTGTGGGGGCAGGGCGGAATTAAATTCAGTTTGAATTTAAAAGCCTACTTCCCTACTTTTCACTTTCTAAAAGAATCTGTGAATCAAGACACAGCCATCCTTTGAAATTCAGGCTTATCCGAATTTTGCAATGCAACGCTCCAGGCACAAGAATACATATACTAGGGCTAAAGTCTGTGTATAGTTGCATATATTACAGGAAAGAACACGCAAACTGCCTACAGTGGTGCCCCACAAGACGAATGCCTCGCAAGACGAAAAACTTGCTAGACGAAAGGGTTTTCGGTTTTTTGAGTCGTTCCGCAAGACGAATTTCCCTATGGGCTTGCTTCACAAGACGAAACGAGTTCTTGTGAGTTTGTTTCCTTTTTCTTAAAGCTGCTAAGCCGTTAATAGCCGCTAAGCCATTAATAGCCGCTAAGCCGCTAATAGCCGTGCTTCGCAAGACGAAAAAACCGCAAGACGAAGAGACTCGCGAAACGGATTAATTTCGTCTTGCGAGGCACCACTGTACTTCGTAAAAATGCATATATTGGGGAGGACTGCATACAAAAATGTGTATATGAAGAGAAATTCACACTAAGATGCTGATAATTTTTCTCAATTTGCACCTTTGAAACTTTGTGTTAAAAAAGGAATTAAAAAGTGTTCAAAAACAGACCCCACCCTTTTTTAAAAAAAACTATCATCGTCAAAGAAGTTGGGCTCAATTGATGCTCAGATTGGGATCTCTATCTGAACATTATGGGAAAGGTTGAGACAAAGCACAGTGCAGAAAACAGTGCTCAGTTTTACAATCTTTTGCTTTAACAAATGGAAGGCGCTTGGAACTGGAATGGGGGGGGGGGCTGGATTTGTTTAGCATCGAACTCAGTGATTATGCAAAGCAGTGCTTTGATTTGCTTTGCTGAGACATGGGTTTTCTTTTAGAAGTTCCTGGTCCACATTTACTGCATGCACAAAAACGCCTTAAGACCTCTCTCTGGAAAAAAATCTCTGTGAAAAAGGCTGTAAAAACAGAAAGGGCAGCCCTAAGCGCTCATCTGTCTTTAACACCAGATGGTATGAGCTCATCTACTCCTCAACAGCAGAAGAAAAGCAAACGTTGTTGTTGTTTTAATTACCACTTGATGCAGGAACGGTGCACAGTAGTGGATCACCTTTATTTTCTCATCCAATCCCTGTAAACGTAAGAAGAGCCCTGCTGGATTGGACCAAAGACCCATCTATTTTTAAATTTTATTTCACAAAATGTATATTATATATTGCTTGATTGTAATAAACAAAACCTGCAAGCATTGGCCTCCCCTGCCTAGTCCAGCATCCTGTTCTAACACAGCCTATGTTCTAACAGATGCCTATGGGAAGCATACAAATAAGGAGGCAAGCACAACACCACTTTCCACTCTTGTGATTCCCAGCACACTGCCTCAGATCCCGGAGGGAACATATAGGCATCATGAAAATTAGCCAATGTAATCCTCTTTGCCTAACCCCGTTTTAAAGCCATCCAGATTAGTGGGTGCTATGCACTGAGCACAATCCTCCATTGTCTCCCAAGCCAACAATAACAAGTACACCTCTGGGGAGAGAATTACCGTATTTTTCGCTTTATAAGACGCACCAGACCACAAGACGCACCTAGTTTTTGGAGGAGGAAAACAAGAAAAAAAATATTCTGAATCTCAGAAGCCAGAACAGCAAGAGGGATAGCTGCACAGTGAAAGCAGCAATCCCTCTTGCTCTTCTGGCTTCTGGGATAGCTGCGCAGCCTGCATTCGCTCCATAAGACACACACATATTTCCCTTACTTTTTAGGAGGGAAAAAGTGAGTCTTATAGAGCAAAAAATACGGTACATATTCTTTTTTTAGTGATGCACTGTGCGAATAAGCACTTTCTTTTGTCTGCCTTGGTTCTTTCAACATCCAGCTGCATCTCTACACACTTTTCTACACTATTCATAATTTTATACACGTTTGCTGTACAGTGAGCAAATAAATCACCCACCAGCAAATGCATTTTAATAAAGCAGATGACTTCATGAATCTTTCGAAGCGTTCTTTAAGTTGGGGAGAAGAAATGAAAAGCACTTATACAATTTCCAGGGACATCTGGATGAATGCAAACGACTAACAAGCCAAAAGCTATAACGATGAGCTGGAGTTTGGTACCTCACTGGGATTACATCTGTGTCCCAGTTACCTCAGGAATGCAGCTGTGGCATGCACCATTTAAAACCATGTATGTTAGTGGAACATCTGCCGTTTCTTTCATCTGCTGCAGAGCTCAGGAGACGCCTTTTCTGCACTCAACAACCTTCGGCTGGATACTGCAACTGGCCTGAACTGCCTCAACTTTTTCCTAGCAGAGCTTATCTGCCTGGTTTCTAGCACCTACGCCCGATTCTCTTCAAAAACCAAGTATGCATTTCACAAATGAGTTTGGAGCTCTCTTTGGAACAAAATTACACCCATGGGAGCAAAAGGTGTGTGCTTTTGCAAATAGTTTCAAGAACCCAGACAACTGTGAGAAAGAGTGCCGTCACGTTGAGCACCTCGCTGTTACTGAATTATACCTTTTATTTGTTGCATACTTGAAGTTCCCTCTAAGCCTCTGTGAGTGCCTCTAAGTATGTACAGAGTGTCTTTAATTCAGTCACACATAACTGCAATTCAATGTTGTGCAAATAATTCCATGACCACCACCAGGAGTAAACAATCAACATCTCTGTGGCTGTGGGAAGAGACCTTTCTCAGGACATCTTGAAACCTGGCAGCACCGCTGATAATGCGGAGTGTTGCAAACCCTCATTGGATCATGCAAAAGGTGGACCCTCTTTCCCCTTCCACTGCTTTTCCCTAGTAAATAAAATATAATTGCACTCTTGGCGTTGCCCTGCAAGGCATGAGGGAGAAAGCTGGTTCAAATTTTAACGAAAAACTACCTAATCCACACTTCCCAATACCATGAAGGAACTAAACTGACTTTTCACACTTCTCAGAGCCATAGGCACCATCTCTGGGGGGCCCTGGATGCCAAGGTACCCACAAATATTTTACTGTGAGCGCCCAGCTGGACGACCCAATATGGTGCACGCAAAATGTCATATGGCGTGCCAAATGATGACTGGGCTCATCACAGCCACAGGAGAGTCTCACAGGGCCCATCACGCCCTCCAAAAACGCACCACTGGTCCCACCACACCATGTGACATCATGCGCACAACACAAATGATGTCACACACATGTGCCAGGTACCCACTTACTCAGATGCAAACCCTTTTTTCCTGTTAGTAAGGCTTGTTTTCTGAGAAAATATGAAGGCTATTTGGATAAAATCGCATCACATTTACTTGGGAGTAGTGATGGGTGGGCGGGTGCATTTTGGCTTCTATTTGCACCGTGATCATTGGAGTGCAATTCTAAGCACACTTACCGTATTTTCCACTCTATAAGACGCACCAGACCACAAGACGCACCTAGTTTTTGGAGGAGGAAAACAAGAAAAAAAATATTCTGAATCTCAGAAGCCGGAACAGCAAGAGGGATCACTGCGCAGCAAAAGCAGCAATCCCTCTTGCTGTTCTGGCTTCTGGGATAGCTGTGCAGCGTGCATTTGCTCCATAAGGCGCGCACACATTTCCCCTTACTTTTTAGAAGGGAAAAAGTGAGTCTTATAGAGCAAAAAATACGGTACTTACTTAGTAGCAAGTGCTACTAAACACAATGAGACTTCAACTACTTAGCAAACATACACAGGCTTGCACTGTAAAGGAATATACATAAGTGAACATACAAGTCCTGTTGACCCATATGGAAGTTATTTCCAAGGGAAGATATTCAGGACTGCAGTCACAATGATCCACTCCCCCCCCCCCTTGCTTTCGTTGGCTGAGATTTTGGCTGTGGACTTCAAACTAAGTACTGAGCTCTGAGTTTCACTTTCATTTCACATTTACCACAGCAGTTTAGTTTTAAGTTTCATTTCTCTTTCACTGTGTAGTCTCCTCCCATCTTTCCCTTATTGATTCCCTACCGATCTCCGCCCTTTCCTCTTCAGTTGAGGTGACCAGAACTGGACACAGTATTCCAAATGGCATTATAATATTGGCAGTCTATTCTTTTCCTACATGGGGAATAAGCCCTATTAAACTCACTGGATATTATTTCTGGATAGACAGGCTGATATAGGACTGCACTACTAAGAGAACACTTCCACACACAAAAGAACATCCCCTCATGAGGTTGTGCATTTATTGTTTGTCATCACGAGCCGTTTGCTTTACAAGATAGGACCACCTTGGTTGTTCGAAACCAAAGATACAGTGGTACCTCGCAAGACGAAAAACTCGCAAGACAAAAGGGTTTTTGGTTTTTTGAGTTGCTTCGCAAGACGAATTTCCCTATGGGCTTGCTTCGCAAGACGAAAACGTCTTGCAAGTTTGTTTCCTTTTTCTTAAAACCATTAATACAGTTGCGACTTGACTTCGAGGAGCAATTCATAGCACGCGGTGTGGTAGCCTTTTTTGAGGTTTTTGAAGACTTTGGTCATTTTTGAAGCTTTTCCAAAACTTTTCCGAAACCGTGCTTTGCAAGACGAAAAAATCGCAAGACGAAAAAACTTGCGGAACGAATTAATTTCGTCTTGCGAGGCACCACTGTACACTTTTTGGGGTGTGTAATCCTGTGGATTTAGATAGGGGAAAGCCTGACGGAATTTGTTAATATCCTTATAAGCACCATCCATATGCCCTTGTTTTCCCCACAAAGAACAGGTTCAACAAGTCCCTTCCAAAAGAGGCTTACAATCTAAATATAAGACACAGGAAACCAGCAGAGGGCAGGAAGGGAAACAGGAAGCAGTATTGAACATGGGAAGCTAACAAACATCTGAGGAAGCATAAACAGGATCAGGCTTTTAAGTGGAAGTTTCCCCCCCCCCCCCGAGATCCAATGCACAGAGTTTAGTGCTGAAATCTGATAACAGTTTTCATAAAACATAGGCGCTGATTGCTGCAATTATTAGGCGTGACCTGATCCGTTCTCTTTGTGTTTCTTAAAATGATGTGGAATAAACACCCTTGCAGCGAACTCCTGTACACGCCCAATACATTTTGGCACCCCAGGCGAACCACAAATGGGGTCCCCCCCCCATTGCACCTGGGAAGAAGGGGCGAGTGAAGTTCTACATCAGGAACAAGTGGAGAGTGGGGAGATAAAGATCTGCATCAGGAATAAGGGTGGGAGAAGACCAGCAGCACCTCATATTCATCCAGAGGCAGTAATATTATGTGATGAACAGTGGTATATAAATCAAATAAATAAACAAAGAAGTAAATAAAAATTAGGAGAAGATGCTGAGGGGACAGATCCGGCTCTAAAGAGCAAGTCACAGCTGTCACCTCCACCATGACAGTAGCAGCAGCAGCATTCCTTGCCAGCGCCTTTTCAGTACTGGCCCCAACTTGGTGGAACGCTCTGTCACAAGAGACTAGGGCCCTGCTGGACTTGACATCTTTCCATGGGGCCTGCAAGACAGAGCTGTTCTGCCTGGCCTTTGGTTTGGACTCAGTCTGACCCTTATGTTTCCCTCCCCTTATGGTTTTCACTTTTAAAATGAGGCTGCATTTTGAACTGCATTTTAATTCTTTTTCTTATGCTTTTATTGAAATGTTTTTGGTGTTAGCCGCCCTGAGCCCGGCTCTGGCCGGGGAGGGCAGGGTATAAATAAAATTTATTATTAGTAGTATTAATGGCTGAATCTGCTGCCCCTGTGACTCCTGCTGCCTGAGGCAGTTGCCTCACTTTGTCTCATGGGTGGGCCGCCCGGATTACCCACCCACTTAGACACATACCGAATCGACATTTTTGTGCAGCAACACCCTGTCATTTCTGTCCGCCCCTACGGAAGCCATGCAAGCGCTGGTTCGAGAGCGCTGCAATCCTCTCTCCCGGGGTCTCCTCTTAGCAGGCGGGGCGGGGCCAGACGGAATCGTCACGGCGCGAGGCTACGCGATTCGCGAGGCGGCCCTCCGATTGGCCGCGGGGTTCTGCTTCTATTCCTCTTGCTCCTCCCACTCGCCGCCCCCTCCCACCACACACGCTCCTCCCTCTCCCCCGTCTCTTCTCCTTTCCGTTCGCGCCAGTCAGAGCGAGGGAAGGAGGGGGCGGAGCGTCGCGTCTTGACCTGCGCAGTAGAGACTTTCTCTCCCTCCCTCCCCCCGCCCTCCGCGGGCACGCAGGCCCTCACGCACTCCCTCAGGCCGCCGCCATCGCAGGCTCCTCAGCGAGCGCCTCAGGTTTCCTGCTCGGTGACGGAGGGCCATGAGCGGCAGCGGCGGCTCCTGACGGCGGCGCCGCTGAGCCCGCCTCGCTCGCTCGCTCCTCCTCCTCCCTTCGCGCCGAGGATGCTGAAGATGAAGCTGCCGGTGAAGCAGCAGCAGCAGCAGCAGCAACGGCAGACGATGAGCCACCAGGAGGCGGACGACGGCGGCGGCGAGGGAGCGGCGGTTGGCGGCCTGGCCTGCCACCCGCGCCGAAGCGGCTCCTCAGGGGCGGCGGCTTCCCCGGGCCCCGGAGGCCCGCCTCTGCGGTGCCTCTGCGGCTGCTCGGCCGGCGGCGCCCGCGAGGCGGTCTACGAGTGGTTCGGCCTGGCGCTGGGCTCCTCTCAGCGGCTGGAGTTCGCCGTGGGGCTGCTGGACCTGCTCAACCCGCTCGAGCTGCGCTTCCTGGGCTCTTGCCTGGAGGAGCTGGCCCGAAAGGACTACCACTGCCTGAGGGACTCCGAGGCCAAGGCCAACGGGGGAGACGCCGCCCCGGCGGCCACCGGCAACCCCGCCGCCGCCGCCCAGGCGCAACAGCAGCCGCCGCAACCCCTCGCGCCGACGCCGCCTTCCCCCCCGGGCGCCGCTGCAGCCGCTGCTTCCCCGCCTCCGGCCGCTCCTGCCCCGCCGCCGGGGGGCAGCGACTTCCGCGACCCGGCCGTGCGCTCCAAGCTCATCGTGTACTTGGCGCTGCTGGGCTCCGAGAACCGAGAGGCGGCCAGCCGGCTGCACCGGCTGCTGCCTTGCGTGGACGCCATCCTGCAGAGCTGCCGGCCCGGCGGCGGCGAGGAAGGGGAGGAAGCGGCGGCGGGGAGAGGCGAGGAAAAGGCGTCGTCGGAAGAGGGCCTGGGTCTGGTGGCCCAGGAGGAGCTGCTGCTGCTCTTCACCATGGCATCCCTGCACCCCGCTTTCTCCTTCCACCAGAGGGTCACCCTCCGGGAGCACCTGGAGCGGCTGCGGAGGGCCCTTTGCCGCGACGGCGCGGAGGACGCGGGCGGGCTCACCTGCCGCGGGAGTCGGGTAAGGGCGCCGCTTTGAACGCGCGGAGCGAAAAAGAGAGAGGGAGAAACACACGTCTTTCGCATAGCCCTCCCCCGCCTTTTGCTAATCCCCCCTCCCACGCGTCATGAATGGAGTCTTCCCGAGCCGCCGCCCCCCCCCCCCGGTGCTCTCGCCTGCTGCACAGGCGCCCGGAAGAACTTCTCCTTGTGACATAACAGTGTCTCGAGTTAGGGGATGAGCTGTTAGAGGCCCTCCGCGCTCCATCCCTTCCTCAAAGTGGCCCTTTAGTGGCGGAGGAGGAATCTGGTGGGCGGGGGGGGGGAGAGCTCAGTCCGTGGGGGTGAGCTGCAGTGTGTCTGTCTGCTGCAATAGGTCCTCTTGTCCTTAGCAGGATGAGCTGACCCAGTTTATCCCTCTGCTCCTGGAAGTAAGGGAGTTTCCCATTGCCTCACCGCTGCTTTTCCACAAAATGTTTTTGGTACAAGCTGCCGCGGATGTGTGTTGCGCAGAAAGGCAGGATATGGGGGGGTTAGTTTAAATAAAGGTTGCCAGATATGTGACCATGCAACTGGTACGTGCAACGGCTGTGGTTTAGACCTGCTGGCACAGAATTAGAAGAGCATGAAAATCAGAGAAAACAGAAGGGAAGTGGAATTGGGGAGGTACCCTCATGTTTGAAATGGACTTCTCAGGCAGAACCAGAGGTTAAATTGTGTGGTTCCTCAAGGTTCAGTTTTATCCCCCATACTGTTCAACATCTACATGAAACTGCTGGGATGGGTTGGGTCATCCAGAGTTTTGGAGTGCACGATCAGCAATCTACTGATGACACACAGCTCTACTGCACCTTTACATCTCCTTTACTGTGGATATGATGGACTGGTGTCTTGCCTCAGTAATGGACTGGATGAGAGCCATTACTGAATCTTAATCCAGATAAGACTGAGGCACTGTTAGTAGTTCCCTAGGCCAGATGGATGGAAGGTTGCCTGCTTTTCATTGGGTTACAGTCCCACCAAAGGAGCAAGTACACAGGATCTGTTAGGCTTAGGTAGTCTCAGTCCTGTGGAGTTCCTTCCATCAGCTTTGACTGGTGGCCCAGCTGTGTCCCTGTCTGGACAGGGATAGCCTCACTTCTGTTGTCTATGCTCTAGTAACCTCTAGATTAGATTACTGAAATGCGTTGTATGTGGGGCTGCCTCTTTAGGTGGTTTGGAAACTTCAGCTGTTGCAGAATTATGTGGCCAATTTGCTCACCGGGGTAAGACTGAGCATACAATTCCAATCCTGGCCCAGCTGCACTGGCTGCCAGTTAGTTTCTGAGTGCTGGTTTTGAACTATAAAGCCTTAAATGGCGCAGGACCGCAGTATCTCAAGGACTACCTCTCATATGAACCAACCTAGACTCTGCAATCATCATCTTGAGGCCCTTCCATGAGAGGTCCGGAGGGTAGCAACATTTCTGTGTTAGCTTCCTGCTTGTGGAATGCTTTCCCCAGGTACACTCAACTAGCACCTTCGTTACATATTTTTAGGAGCCAGGCAAAAATATTCCTCTTCTCCCAGGCCTTTGGCTAATTAAACAATCTATGGCCTTTTAAACTTGGTGAGAGGTGGACTCTTGCTTTGCTTTGTTATGTCAGTTGGTGAATGTGGTTTGGAGAAATAGCCTAATAGGCCAAATTGGACCCCTAGCTAGAGGTTTCTTGCTCCAACTATAGGACTTGGTTTAAAATTTTGAAATGACTGCTCCAATTTAAAATAACGTACCTGATAATGCAACATACATTTAGAAAAGGAACAGATTTTTAATTACAGGCCCTAAATTGCATATATAATGCATTTTGCATTATTTTTCACATGCATGTTGTTTCCTGTCATCTTTCTACTGTCATACTTTTATATCACTAAATGTAATCAGATTTATATTTAATATTGTTATTTCTTTTCCTCAATTTAGAACTTTTCTCATAACTGCATGACAAGGAATGAGAGCGGTTTACTTGAACAAAGGGCAGCACTTCACGATAAACATATGGTAGCCTCCCACAGACCACAACAAGAAGGTATGTAGATCAAAATCTCATATTTTGAGTAGCTAAGTTATTAGCAAAGTTTTATGTCTTTTGCTCTCAGGTAGTGGTGAAGTGGAAATGTTTCCACTGTTACGTTGTTCCACTAAAAACATCCCATTTTTGGAAATATGTAGCTTTTGTAATATCAATTGATATAATAAAAAATGAATCAAAGTCAAATTGGGCAATTGTAATTGAATATCAATCAAAGGTAAAAACCAAGTTACAATTAACTTTTTCAAAAGACTATTCCTTAGAAACATATTTATGTGCACAGCTCTTCAGGTATGCTAAAATGAGTGTATTTTCTGTGTCTTCCATTTTTTTCTTAAATTGCTACTATGGGCAATGAGTGTTAATAAGTTGCCATGTGTTTAAATATTTATAAACCAATCACAATTTCCACCTAAAGCTTTGAATTTGTTTGATTATAACATTTAAGGCACACTGTGGTGTAACATTTAAGCCAGTGTGGTGTAGTGGTTAAGAGCAATAGACTCGCAATCTGGGGAACCAGGTTTGCGTCTCCGCTCCTCCACATGCAGCTGCTGGGTGAACTTGGGCCAGTCACACTTCTTTGAAGTCTCTCAGCCCCACTCACCTCACAGAGTGTTTGTTGAGGGGGAAGAAAGGAAAGGAGAATGTTAGCCGCTTTGAGACTCCTTCGGGTAGTGATAAAGCGGGATATCAAATCCAAACTCTCACTGAGTATGCCTCCATTGATTCATTTTTTTCTGATAAAATACTTTATTTTGACTGCTTTTGTATATTTGCTTATGTTATATAAATCAAACAGATATGCTACATCACGTCTCTGGCAGTGGAAAATAAAAAGAATCGTCTCCCTGCCCCCCCCAACTTTCATTGGTAGTTCGAGTTGATGAAATTCACAAACTAGGAATATCCATTTTTGCTATTGCAAAGCTTTTTAATAGGAGCTAATTAAGATAGCTCTTAAGTACAGTTAATGGATTAGAAATTGCTGGGAGGTAGCAGAGGAGGGACAGAACCCTTTGGCGGCATCCCACTACATTTCTATACTGGGTGTAGAAAAGAGGGCTTTCCTCCTGGTAGTCCAGTTTATATATGGGCTGCATGCAGAGGATGGAAAAAGAACTCAGCCCCTTTTCTACTGGCCTTAAGACTTGCCTGTCTGGAATTCCTTATTTCCTGTTGCTACTAGACTAGTGTTTAAACACAAAGTGGGATAAGTGTGCACGTATTTTAAAAATAAATAAATGTAGTTGCGTTCACATCTGTTTAAGTTAAAAGGAACTATGGTTCAAAAATTAGTGAAGTCTGACTTTTTCTTGTCTTGGGACTAAGCCTGTGGTGTTGCAGTAAGTGGGGAAGATTGCAATGCTACAAAATACTGGATGGCTGGAATTGGTTTTAAAGGTTCATTGCCCCTTTTGCAGTGCAGTCCAGCCAAGTATATTACAATTTTACTTTTTAAAGTTGTGTTTATGTTTCGAACTGTGTTTTATATTTTACACTGTTTGAGGTTTTAAAATATTAGGTGGTTTATAGCTGTTTATAAATAAATAGATAGATAGATAGATAGATAGATAGATAGATAGTGTCCCCACGTTGTGGTAACTACCTTGCTTCTGTTCTGTCCTCTCTTCTCCTTGCTGTTCTTCATTTCATAATGAGTAAGGGGAATTGAGAGCTGTTACATTTGATAAAAGATGTCCCAGTCAATGTCTTCATTGTGTAGGAGGACAGAAGTAGTTGTCTAAAATTGTGGAATTGTTCTTTTTACACTAATTCTCCAGAAATACCGGGAACTTCTTCAAGGTTATTGAGAGATAACTCATGATTTAATTAATTCTAGCTTGCTGATTTCTTGGGTTGCTGAGCTGTAATACAGTTTGAAGTCAAACAGTGAATTAGTTCAAATAGGCCTTTAACAATTCATTTTGGCTGATATTGCTGTGTAGCCTATGCAGATATAGTTGGATCAGCATACACTGGGCAACAGAGGACTAGCCCCCATTGCACAGTGGTACTGATGGGTAGTAAATTGAAGACTTTGAAAAACCATATAGTTAGAAAGAAGCAGTGATGTGCTGTTTCCAAATATATTAATTCCAGGTCCAGCCTTCTAGTGTTTTAGCAACCTGGGCAAGTACCTAATACAGAGAGGTTAAATCATGAAAAGTACTTGTGAACTGTTGAACATTTTTACATTTCCAGTTTTTGTTTTTCAGCTGTTCATATTGAAAAGATAATGCTGAAAGGAGTACCAAGGAAAAGAGCTGACAAACATCTGGAGTATACTTTCAAAGTAAGTGATCAATCTGTGGGCTGCAATTCAGAATTATTTTGGTATAAAATAATGAGATTTTGCTATTGTATTTCATTACAATGTTTGTGCACTGCCTTAAGAAGCTTGATTGAAGGGTGGTCTAAAAATATAAGAATACATTAGAAAAGGGTTAAAACGTCAGATGGATGTTCTTGCTTAATCAAGCAACACTTACCTATGCATAGATTCACAGAGTTTTTTATGGCAGCTTGTTGTACGAGTATTGTAATTCGTTATGAAAACACTGTTGCCTTGTTATATTAAAACAGAAATGCTTACAGTCAAATTGAATGTGTAGCTTGAAATGGGCTAATTTGGGCACCGTAATATATTTTAGTATATATGAAGTTGATATTTCCCAACCTAAAATTCTAATTTGGATAAAAAGATTATCCTCTATTAGTCAAACCATTTGGAGGATAGAGAAATCATGAATCAAGTACTATATATAAAGAGTATTTGATACATGTCCAGTGAACTTACTGTAGTATGTCAGGGCAGTGGTTTAGAGGTTAGATATTACACCAAATGAAATCAGTTTTGGGATGAGATTCATACTTGTATCTGTCTTATTATCATGTTTGGGAATGCTAAAATACCTTCTGTTTCTAAAAGTGGCTTCCCCAACAGGCTGATTGAACTTAGTCTGAAAGGCACCAGGTTGGGAAAGGCTACCTTGATTACATGGAACGTTGGTATCAAATCTGTCATGGTACCCTGTAAAAGCAATGTATGGCTATATAATTATATTTTCTTTTTCATCAGGTAATCTGGTCTGATAATTCTATATCCTGTGTAACAAAAACACATCAAGATTTACAGGAATTTCTACTAAAAGTACGTATTTGAAAGGGATTGTATTGTAAAAACAAGCATCTTATCACAGTTCTATATTCAAAGGTACAAAGCTAGCTTGAGATTTATGTACCGTATTTTCGCTCTATAAGATGCACCAGACCATAAGACACACCTAGTTTTTGGAGGAGGAAAACAAGAAAAAAAATATTCTGAATCTCAGAAGCCAGAACAACAAGAGGGATCGCTGCGCAGTGAAAGCAGCGATCCCTCTTTGTGTTCTGGCTTCTGGGATAGCTACGCAGCCTGCATTCGCTCCATAAGACGCACACACATTTCCCCTTACTTTTTAGGAGGGAAAAAGTGAGTCTTATAGAGCAAAAAATACGGTATTTGATCTTCAAGGTAGAACTGAAAAGCTACTATTTTACCAGTGACTTTAAAACACACACACACACATATGGTGGACATGTTCAGATGTTATATGCAATTTGAGTTGACAGTTTAGATTGGTTAGGAAGCAACAATTTCAAGTTGTTAGCTGCAAGTAACTTATCAAGTAGGGACTGCTTGTTTCAGCAATAACTACATACATACATATCTATAGCAATACTGTCTAATATTAGAGTCAATTTGGTGGGACCATTTGAGGTCCTCTATCTCTGTAATCTCTACATCTAAAGTGGCAGGTATCGGATTAGCTAAACTGCCACTTCCATGGCTGAGTGAAGAAAATTTCCAGGCAGGTTGCTCCCATGTCCTAAACCTCTAGATCTTTAGAGAGTTTGTCTCCAGGAGGACATATCTATATAACAGTTCTTTAGGGTTTGTAGGAAGGGATTGTAGCATTGGTAATCAGAGGGCATAGGAATGTTATAGGAGAGAGGAGCTCAGTATTGGGAATGTAGGGTGGAAGTGAGTCTTCCTCTGATGCAGGGATCACAGTCCTTGTGAGAGCTCTTTATCACGTCTGAACTAGGGACAGCAAGATGGTGATTGCTACAAAGTGTCAATTGACTTACAATCATCACTGCAGTATGGCTGACTTGTATTAAGACACAAGCTCTGATAGTCTTCTAAAATGTTCTCTTAAAAGAACCTATCATGTCTATACTATTATTTGAAATAATGTATTAAGTCAAGTGTAATTTAAAAATTAATATGTTGTTGATGGTCAATTTATAGTTGGGGGAAGTAAATGTTTTCCGGCATCTTCAACATGTTAAAGCTGTTTATGGTTATTCTATTGAAAAAATACGTAGAATTTTAGCTCAGACACTGAAAGGAGTTTATTCATCCTCAGCTGCTTGGGAACTTCTAAATACTAGGTACTGAAAAATTTTACAAGTTGGCTTCCAAATTATTTATCCCATTTGCCATGAAACCTGTGGATACCAAAGTAAAATTGACTACTTCAAAATAGGCACAACGTAATAGCTTTTTTTCATGCCTGGAAGAAGTTGTAGTTCTAATTAGAGAAGGGATTAAGCCTTAATTAACATTAACCTGCTTTTATTACTAGACTGAAGGGCCTGGTTGTGTTTTTAAAATACCCAAAAATTGCATTAATCAATGGTCTGTCTATTATTGGGACAGGGAAGTTCAAATGCAGTGCTAAGTAAACATCCTATCAGCACAAGATTTCCTGCTTGCACAGTGCCCCCCCTTGCTGTTCTAGTTTGGGGGTTCAGCTCTTCAGAGCAGATTTGAGGAGGGTGTACGGCTGTGTAGAGACTTGGGGGGGGGGCACATTGTATAAGTGGGAATCCTTGTGCAGATGGGATGCTTGCTTAGTGCTGCATTGGATATAAGCCACTGCTGATAGAGTGTAAAAGGAGCTGTTGCCACCTTATGATGATTTGCATGACTACTTTGATAGAAATTTCTGTTATCTACCAATAATTAACATTATCCTTCTCACCAGCTTCCAAAGGAACTTTCTTCTGAAGCATTTGACAATACTATTTTAGGAGCATTAAATCAAGGGTTCCAGAAGCAAGAAGAAAGGCGACATCTAGACTTTGAACCCATGATAAGGTAATAGTTTGAGGAAATTAATATGGTGTTTACTATATTAATTTTGATGTGGTGCTCTCACCTTCCATATTATGCATGTGGTTAATCTTTTTAAACTAGAGATTCACATAGGAAGACACCTTATACCAAATCAGAACATTGTTATATCTAGCTCAGTATTGTTTACACTGAATGGCAGTGGCTCTCCAGGTTTTTAGACGAGAATCTTTTCCATGCCAGGAAATGGAGGAATGGAGGTGCTAGGAATTGAATCTGGGACACTTTGCATGCAAAACATGTGCTGTATTACTGAGCTTCACTCCTTTCCCTTAATCTGCACCTATGGAACTATAGTTCTGCAACTTCAGAATCCGAAAAACAAGGCATTGCTGAGTCTGCATAGCTGTAGTTAAACTGCATATTCAAACTGGTGTCCCCAAAATCCTAAGAATGCTGAGGAGGGAGGAAGGAGAGCATAACTTTTCCATTCCTCACTTGGAGAGAACATTTGTGTTCCTGCATCTTTGGAATATCCTCTCCAAAGAATTTTGTTTCACCTCTTCTGACTTTTTTGAGAGAGCCCTAAAAATGTTTATATCCTGTTAGGCCTTTGACCTATTTTAAATACTGGCTTTTAGGATTCTGAATTGCATTTTTTACTTCATTGATTTTAATTTTAAGCTGCCCTGGGAGGCCTGGCCCTTAAAGGCAGAACAGAACAATAAATTTGTAGCGTGCCAATATGAATGAAATCCAATTCTATCAGTTCTTAAATGCATTGCTGACCATAAGACATGGGCCCATAGAGTACAGGACCTATGCAAGTGTTGCATCCAACACATAAGATATGGACATGAGAATTACTATGCATTTTACTGAGCCACCCACTCTTGTTTCGGACTTTTTAAGTAGTTCTTACCTTCTTGCTTTATCATTTTATCCTGTTGGGCAGGAGAGGCATGGCTAGTAACTGGGTATGAGCCTTTCTTCCTATCACACATAAGACCTTAGCAACGCAAACTGGCCAGGTTGCATAGGTACATAATCTGTCTTGTACCAGACACCTGAAATAAACTTTACCTGTCCACTGTGTGTACATGTCATGCCAAACTTGACTTTGTCACAACGTAATGTGTAATGCAATTCTTCCTTTGGGTCAAGCGTTAGTGTTTTAACATAAGCCTAGATATTCACTTCCATCTGCACCCCTACCCAAAATAGGATATGAATTAGAAATGGGTAGAATCGTATTCTTAAATTTGGTTTTTAAATCACAAATCTTAACAGAGAAAAGCAAGGGAGCAATCAGAATAATATCTGTCCTCTCAGCCCCTCATTTTTTGTGTGTGGGGGGGCTAGTTCACATTCCAATTCAGGTTGTTTGGTTTGGGTTTAAATAAAAGCTAAGTTGAATGAATGAAAAAGTAATATATAGGTTAAGGTAACCTTGATTGGATTGTTTGCTTACTATTTATTTATTTATTTATTTATTTATTTATAGGCAGCTGTTTTCAACAACATCTCAAGCTTTCCTGCAGAATCAAAGAGTAAACAGCTTCTTTCAATCTCTGTCCTCTGAGTCTTTGCACGTGCACAGTAAGAAATTTCTAAACACACTTCTGATTGATTTACAGATTAATACAAAGTGTTTGTATCAGATAAGCTTACACACTTATATTTAAGATACAGTTACATTGACTTCAGTAGGATTAATAGATGTTACTGAGACAGTGTGCAGTCTCAGACTGGTGTATCAAGATTTGATAATAGCCACTAAAATTTGAATGCTACAGTCTGTCCGTACCCTGGCCCTTTTAACTTTTGAGGTCCAGACATACACTCTATAGAAAGCTATAAACTCTCCTAAGCCTTTAAACATTGTAAAACTGATGTCATCTGATTCTAGGCTCCAGAAATGCCATCATGTGCTTTATCAACATAGTCGACTGATCCTATCTATTGTGTTCTTAGAATTTCTTACTAGAGTTCTGGCTTTCAGATAATAACCCTTGGAAAACACTATTTCCAAGTATGTTGAAAACTGTATAGCTTTTGTACAGTGGACTTCTCATTTAAGGCAGCCAGCTGTAAGGGTTCAGAAGAACAGAAGAATGCTAGCCTTTAAACATGTTCATTGTTGCATTTTTAATTTAAAATCTTCAGTGGATCTACTGCTGCTGGGTGATGCATTTACAAGAATTTGGTATTGTTGTTGTTGTTGTTGTTGTTGTTGTTGTTGTTGTTATTATTATTAAGTTGCTTTTTTGCCAGTACAACCCAAAGCGACTTAAAACAAATAACACACATTATAACCATCACAGAAAAATCTAAAAGACATTTTGTGTATTGAAAGGGCAGAATTAAAACATCCCACTCAATAAAGGAAGCCACAGTTAGTTAAAAGCCAAAGGGTTGGTAGAAAAGAACTGTTTTGCATTACAATATGTAATGATGGCACCAGGCAAACCTCCCAGGGGAGCCACTCCTAAAAAGGCCATTCTCAGGTTGCCATCCTCTTGACCACTTGTGGAGGGAGCTCATGGAGAAGGGCCTTTGTATGTTATTTAGCATGCTCTTTGGAGTATAGATCCATTTCCCCCCCCCCCAAAAAAATGAATGTATGGTTGACATAAGTTATCTAATGATATACTGTATCTTGAAAGCTGGCCATTAAAAAAGAAGATACGAAATTAAATGAAGACTGAAAACCGATGGCGTAAGCAGAGCCATCCTGTCAGGTCCTTAACAGTTTTAGAGATTAGCATATTAAGAACAGATAACCAGCTAAAATTATCAACTTACTGTTTTACAATAAAATTAACTTGCTGCAGTATTGGCAGACAAGGACTTCTAAACCAAGAGGAGGAGAGTGTATGTGTGAGAGGCTTTGGAATGTATATAGTTCTGCTTTTAAATACACAATTTTATCTCTCACACCAAACCAGTACAGGAGTTCTCTAAATGCTCCTAATGTTAGATTGGTTAAGCTGCCATGGAATCTTGAAGCAATTTAATGCAAGTAGCTGCAAGGTATACTCCCCATAACTTCGTTTTCTACAGCTCGTTGTAAAACTAGGTAGCTGTTAAAATTAACCTTTTGAGTAATACCTTTTGAAGTTGTTCAATGATGCTTACCTTCCAGATAATCTCCAATCTTCTCTGAAGACATCTAAGCTACCGGAACATTTCAAGGAGGACAGCTCAGAAGCTTCAAGTCAGGAGGAAGGTAAGCATGCAGTTCAAAATGACCTTGCAGTTCATTATCCTGCCTCCCCCCATTACCCCTACTATAGTATTATTTTTGCTCTTGTGAAAATGCAGAGGGCCAAGGATGAAATTTTATTATTTATACCCCACCCATTTGACTGGGTTTCCCCAGTCATTTATACCCCAGTCATTAATTTGCCCCAAATTAATTTGATCAATAATGTTTTTACTATTCTTTCCTATCCAGAAATGATACAGCACACAGTGATTCACAAGAAACATAATGGGAAGTGTCCTATTACGAAGTAGGTCCTTGTTATTTTCTCATTTAAACTAATCCATTTGATGCTTGGTTTTTTTGAGGGGAGAAATATCTGTCATACTGTTGTTATGAAATTGCTAGTGAACCTCTTGTGGCAAATTGTAAATCTTACGTTTAGTATTAGGAAAAATTTTCTACTGTACAGTTTTCTTTCTACATATAATTCAAGGAAACAGCATCTGTGAAGACAAAGGCTAAATCATGTACCATGGGAAGGGAGACCAACCAGTTAAGCCAACCCCCCCCCCACCCCCTTTTTTTATTCACTGCTACCACCAAGTGGATATCTTTATTTTCCCTTACTGCCTTCCACAGAGAAGTCCTTTAAAGTTTTGGACTTTGATTCAACCAGCCTACTCCCAACACTGGATAGAGTGGCAAACCATTTGGTTGTGGGGTGAATAACAAGGTTTCAGATGAAGTTTTTCAAAAACAACTATACTTTCACTTAAGATTTTAGTAGGCCATGGACAAAAAAAACATATATTTACAGTTTGAGTAAGTAACAGAAATAAATGCATCCAGCTTATACCTGTTCTGGGTTGTTTCCCTAACTAAGCCAATACTTCAATAGTTTGAATCCTTTAATTCAGTTCTGGCCGTATTGTTCTCGTCTTCATAGTCCTTTTTGCTGCAGTGCTTAACTTTCCACAATTCCAGCTTTCATTCAATCGCTAACTGCCCTATTTTCTAGCATGACTCTGTAGACCAGCTCTCTAGACCAGACATGTCCAACCAGTCAACCACGATCAACAGGTAGATTCCCTGGTGATCCCTGTCGATCGCAGGATTAAAAAAACTCTGGAATGAATGCTTCTTTCCCCTCGCTCTGTCCCTCCGTCGCATCAAGCAGGCGTATTTTTGCAGTTTCTATTTGCGATGGTGGATACTATGATTGCCTCTAGCACTGCCTGCTCTTGTTAGCTGTGGCGTTTGAGTTGAGTTATTGATGTTATATCCCCTTTTAAAAAGCTCAGCAACTGTGGTCAATTCCCCCCAAAAACTCAACAACTCTGTTCTCCCCCCAAAAAGCTCGACAATCCTCAATGACAATGGGTAGATCACCGCCAGTTTTTTTATACTGGAAGTAGATTGCAGTCTCTTGGGAGCTGGATGGGCCTGCTCTAGACCATCTAGAAAATGGAGTCTTGATTAAATTTCTATTTCCCGTTAATTGCCAAGTTCCTAGGGTAGGTATTTGATCTTCCTGTGCACAGGTTAATGAGCAACACACTTTTTAAATATTTACAATATTACAATACATTAATATTTAAAATAAGAATAGTTTGTGCATATTATTATTATAAAAATGAGAAATGTTTGTGTCAACATGAATATTGTTGTGAAAGTAATCATATTTACATGGTTGTAAATTACTCCATACTCCCAAATTCTATAGCATAACAGGTTCCACTTTTCCATAAATATGCTACCATCCTGTCTTCCTTACCTTATTTTGACATCCGAAACTTTCAATAACTGTTGAAAAGTTGTTGACACTTCCTTCTTCTTTTCCTTGTTATACCTAATACACATCCTTGCAGCTGTCAGAAGATAATAATTTCTCTGGCTTCCTTGAAATCCCCTCTTAAACTTCTGACTCTCCTGCAAACAACTTGCTGAGCAAAACATCTCCTTATACTTTTAACTTTCCTATGAGCATTTGACCCTCAATGCGCAAGTGCTTTGGAGGCGAAAAGAAACCATTTTACAATTTTTAAAACCCCAGCACAAAATAGCAGGCAGTCTTATTTCTTTGGAAAAAAATTAACATGAGCGAAGTTTGAAAGGACCTCTTGAATGAGCACACTTCACTGACTTTTTACTTGCACACATTCCCACTGTCTAATCTCTTCATCCATCTCTGGTGTGGTAGCCCATATTAGCTTGGCTGCAGTGCTCTTTTAACAGGAAAAATGCATCACAGTGTTATTGATGCACAATAATTACCTTGAAGACACTTGCTAACCTAGCTTTTTAAGACTGGCAGAACACTGGGTGCTGCTGCCTGCTTGGAAGATTCCCAGTTTGTTTATGTAATAATTTGTATTAAGGTTTTCAATGGTGCAATACAATATAAAAAGAAAAACATACAAAATAAGACAACAAATAGCAGGCAGAGGATTAAGTATCTCAGTTTTAAAAAGCTCAGACATACCAGTGCTAAGGGAGGTTAAATCAGTGAATTAACAAATGCAATTGCCGTTTTGTCCCAAGCGTGCAGATTAGTGTCTATCTACAGAAATCCAGTCTCTGAAATTCAGTAAAAAGATCTAGCCCTGTGGGTTGTGCATGGGTGGACATTTTCCTGGATGAATTGAAATGTTAGAGGTACTTTCAGTGACATAAACTCATGTATTTCTTATAACAGCACAGTTAATACTAAATGTTCTTCACTGGATGGCTTCAACATAAATTCTGAGCATAACGGTGTGGCAGACTGGAGAAGAAAAGGCTGTGCTGTTCAGCAGCATCCAGAGCATTGCACATTACTTGATCAGGTATTTATTTGATGTGTCTTAAAAGCACATTTTTCTTAAGTGGCAGCAGAACCCCATTGAATTCACGTGTTTTATTTTTAATAAAACCTCTCTGGAGTGTCAGTTAGTGCTGGTGATGAATTACACCACTTTTCACAAGAGACCTCTTACACCCCCCCCCCATAGGCTGAGTGACAGGTGCCAGCAGTAGCATTTCAAAGGGATGGAAGGAGTAAAGCAGTGGGCAGGGTGGGGCAAGCTACAGAGAGCAGAAACATGACCCAGAGGTTTTTGCAGAATTTGCAAGGTTCATGGAAGGGAACATGACAGTTCATAAATACCATGTGTGCATTTTTTAAAAAACAACTTAGATAGTGCTCTTCATCTGTGGGTGAAAAGCAAAAAAAGCTGAAACCACTATCTATAGTCTTCTGCTTTTGAATTGAATTGTGCCACTCCCTGTGTCACTTTAAGATGAGTGTTAGACAGTTAGATCATCTGCATCCCATCTTCCAAGCAAGATACTTCCCAGAAGCCACCAGTTGACTCGCCACAATTTTAAGCAGTGAAAGCCTTGTACGCCATTCCCATTTTTAAGCAATGGAAATGCTTCATGTTTAAGCTTAGATAGGACTTTCAAAGAGGAAATCATATGCAAATATTTATTTGATTCAGTTAAGACAGAGAGGTTCCTCGAGTGTGCTGGAACACATGCAGAGCATAAGCATAGAAAATTGTGAGAACTTGTACATCTCATTCCAAATGACGAGCTGTTACGTGGGAGGAAAATAACTTTGTGTCAACGTTGTTCCTTTGGTCTAAGTGCAGTTGTAGCATTTGTCGGTCTCTGAAGTGGGAGGCTTTTGATCTGCTATTTCGTTCTCCAGTATACAGGGGAGAAGAGAATTTTGCCTGTAATGAGCAAGAAGAAAGGAAAACTTCAACCGGAAAAGTAAGTACTACACATTAAAAAGAAACAGAATATTGCTTATGCATTTATCAAAATATAGCCGTTAAGTATAGCATTCAAATTTATTGGCTTCTGTTAGAGGAAAGCTGGTCTTTTTCAGAATTTGCTATGAGGTTTTTTTGTTTTGTTTACTATGAGTGGTAAACAGTACAAACCGTGGATTCCGCTTGCAGGTTTGTTTGGAGAGAAACAGATCACGATCACTGGTTCACACACATTTAGCCAAGTTTATGGTGTGTTTCTTCCAACTCCAGGCAAGGTAGAATAAAGTAGTAGCAACTGAGCAGCATGCAATAGCATGATGTTCATTCACAGTACGTCATTGATTGCTTCTTAGGTCACATCCACACCATATATTTAAAGCACATTTGTACCACTTCAACAGTCATGGTTTACCCCAAAGAATCCTGGGGATTGCAATACATCCCTCTCAGCTGCTTCCCACTTCTTCAACAAACTACAGTGCCTAAGATTCTTTGTGTATGGTGTGGATGTGACCTTACAGTGGCTTACCGTGATATGCACACCAGGTCTTTCATGCAGATGTTGACATACTATCTAATAGCCTAATCAGAGGTTTGCCTAGACATACAAAATACAATTTGTTAATATAATGCAATGTACTAAATATATTAATATATGCATGTGTACCAGTAACTATGGCCATGTTAAACCAACTTAAAAGTTTAAAAACTTCTGAGTCTTGTATAGCACAATCCATATCCTTTAATAATTTTGAAGTTGAATTGAAAATACTAACCTCGAGGTCCTATGAGAGACTTCATGACCACTTATTTGGGAAAATGAACTATGTTTGTATTCTCACACAGAGATAAAATAAAGAGAACTGACGCCAGGTTTACCATCAGAACTAGCTGTATGAGAGTCGCCGATGCTCACCTCCACCCAGGAACAGTAAAAGGTAGGAAATGTGTTTGGAGACTTTTCAAGTTCATTGGAGAAGCTTCTCTGTCAGCTATAGGCAGGGCCAGGGACAAAAGCTGGTGGAGCAGTGGATGTGGCTCTTACCTTTGTACAGTAGACTACATTCCAGAGGTTTCTATACACGCCTATCTCTCGATCCAGGAAATCAAGCAGCAGCATCACAGTTAAAGGAGTACACTCGGAAGAGTGCAGAGCATGGACCTTGAGGGTTGTGACCTGGGAGAGGGAATGGCCTGAGGAGATTCTCAAATGCTAGACACAGGCCTTGAGGGTCATGATTTGCTACTGGGCCTGAGGCTCCCCACTCAAGTCTTAAATTGTTTGATTTATACATTAATCCATTTATGCATACTGCATACGGATGATTTTATGGCAAGATGAGCTGATAGGGCAGGAAAATATTAAGATTCTCTTAAAATTGCCAGAAGTCTTCTTCATGGTCTTTCCCATTGTTAGTTCTGTGTATGGATACTGCACTTACAGAGTCAATTCTGGAATCATTCTAGAACTTTAACTAGGCTTGTGCCCCACTGCTTGAGAGGACATCTTATACAGTCTATGGAACTTGAAGGGCAAAATGAGTGCTTCCAGTTCTCTGATCCCTGTGAATGCTCCTTTCAACTGTTCTTCACTTTTATTAAATTAGAGAAGCTTTTTCCCTTTATTCTAGCTAAGAGATAGAACTCATTTTTCTTTCAATCTGTGATTTAATGTAGTTGTCCTGCGTGTCTATGGCACAATTGGGAGTGTGGTGTTCAAAAGGTGCTGTGGCTATCAAGGTGTTAGTAGAGAGTACCCATTCTGGATGAGAACCACCAGTGCTTTGGTACAGGACCAATGGTCAGGGATGATGGGAATTGTCCCAAAACATCCGGCAGGCCGAGTTTGGGGATGCCTGCCCAAAAGGATAATATGGCCATATCAAGCTACTGCATTGATCCTCCTCTACCAGCTTTCTCTTCCTCCAAGTTGATTCACTGACAAGACTTGGTTCCTAGTCTGTAGTCTTAGTGTCCTCCGGGCAGAAATTGATTTCTGCCCCAGTAATTGTTTCATCAAAGCCCAGCCTTCCAGAACTGACCCTTGATAAAATCTGCTGCATCTCCTTAGAACACACACTCCTGGATGCAGTGTTGCATCAAATGTTAAGGTCATGCATTCCTCCTTGTGCATAGTGTTTGTTTAGACAGATGTTCTTGAAGATTGTCTTCACTTTCGTATTTTGTCCTACCATTGAGACCATAAATCCCTAGAGCACAGAAAAAATTGAAGTCACACTTGCTTGAGAAGCCAACCATCTTACTTTCCCACATATAAAACTGTTGATGCTTCAAAACCCTAAATGGTAGCCATATATTGGTACCATAGCGCGATCTACAACTGGAACCAGTACTTATGCGTGCTGCTTTCAACTCTGCACTGAGAATTAAATATTTGGTACCGCAGGCCTTTCTGATGTGGAGCCAGCATACTCTGTGAGATTCACTTGTTACAAGCATACACTTGTTACAATTAACCATTTCCTTCCTTTCACACTCAAATCGCTAAGAAATATCTGTAGCAGAGGAGCTATGGAATATTCTTTTTAATTTTTCCAAAACTAAGAGTACGGATCTAGTTTGAACGTTCATTAATGATTTGGGGTCTGGATATCCCTTTTCTTCTCAAGTGACTAGATAGGTATGGGGAAAGCACTTCTATGTTTTCTCTTTATTGAGTATCTACATGAAATTATTGATCTTACTGACACTCAGGAATCTGATATTCTGCTTAAGCCAGTTGGAACGGTTGCCTCAGTGGCATCCTGGAGCAAAAGGAAGATCAGTCTTGATATGCACTCAAAAACTCCACTTGTTACAGAAGTTTCATCATCTTCATCTCTGATTCTATTCTGTGGAATAGGTTCAGCCATAGTGACCACTTCCTTGGTCCCAACAGGTCCAGATTTTCAGTGACAACATTCTTACCATATTTGGCACTAATACATTCTTCTCCAATGCCAAAACCTCTGGATGGAGCAGGGCACATATTTTTTTTCTAGTGACAATTTTATATCTGCTAGTCTGCCCAGTAAACTCTGCATCCTCTGTATCTGTACGCAATCTGATTTAGCCCTTGCCTTTCAAAAAAGATCTCCAACTTAAATTTGTCGCCGGTTTTGATTGGTTAACTTTTCTGTTTGCAGGAAAGTCTTTCATATCTGTGAATCACTCTGGTCTTCCCCCCTTTGTAAGAGTCATAGGTCTGGGAGGATATCTATTTCATTTGTTACGTCACTCTTAAGATGTCTGTGATTCCAACCAACCTCCAATTCTCTTGATGGCTAGCTACCAAGTAATAGATTCTGGGCATTATAGTATCTGGAGAATGGCTATATTTGTGTGTGCGTGTGCGTGTGCGCGTGTGTGTGTGTTGGATAGAAATGCCTCTTTAAAAGGTGTGCCACTGCGTACTTGCAAAAGCTGATGTAGCATTTGGCAGAGCATGTCTTTCATAGCCTGTTTTTGGACCTAAAGCCACCTGCATCCTCTTACAGGGGTCAGCAAGCCAGTTGTGTTCTTCAGGTTGCCATAGGTACAGCTTAAGACACATGCATATGATAAGGTCCTCTAAACAGGAGGAAACGTAAGTGTTAGCAACCTGGCCTAAAGTTCTAGAATACTCCCAGAGTTGGCCCTGCATTGGTGCAGAACCTGCTTGGAACTGCCCAAATAATTACTTAAACAATGGCAATCCCATGTATAGATAGGACAGGATTTATCGTGGGGATGCTCAGGATGATGATGATGATGATTTATTTTGCAAAGTTGAATTGGTCGTGTATTTCTTCCAAAATTACATGGGCCAGAATTCAAGTAATTGAACACCAGCCCTCTGTTGCTTACTTTTGAATCAGAGGACTTTGAGCAGCACTCTTACATGGTGGGAAGATTAACTGTTCAAATAGAGGAAGCAAAAAGCTCCCACTGTTCATGCCCATGGCCATTGTGTCTAAAGTAGCGCTTTGAAATTCAGCCGTAGATTCTGGTATATCATAGCAGTGGTATTGTGCAGTTGTGTAGAGGATCTTGTCTTTTACTATTGGATAACAAACAAAAGATCCTTACTATGGACTTGATTTCAGGGAACTATTGACTAGGTAGCAGGTGAACATTGCAGAAAATGGCAAGTTAATATGCATATTAATTAATTGACCATGTCTAGTGGTAACCTTTGCTGAAATGAAATCTCTTCTAGATTCAAATTTAGACATTACAATGGGACATGACACATGTGGAGAAACCTCTTCCGAGAGTTACAGTTCTCCTTCTAGTCCACGGCATGATGGAAGGGAAAGCTTTGAAAGTGAAGACGAAAAAGACAGAGGTTGTATATCTGTACTTTTAAAATAATAAGAGTATATATATAATTCCTTTAGTGTGCTTCTCCTTTCATTTGGATTGGTGTGCCTAGGTCAAGGACACCAGAAATAGCCTTAGCAACTCCACTGATAACTAGGTATTATATTCTACATTCTAACTGAAGTTTTAAAATCTGGATTCCTCTGCACAGAGGGGGACAGCCTTCCTCTTAGATCTTTTCTCCCTCCCTGTTTGGGAGCACTTGTCTAACGAAACCATAAATGTATTTGTGAAAACTGCAGGACATCTTTGCAAAGGTTCAGAACATCATACCAAAATGTAACCTGCACCTAATATTGTGAAATAATTTCTTTTTCATACCTCTGTGACTATGTTCAGAGTGGCTTTAAATGCCTCTTCTGAACCCATGGATGAAGAGGTGACTATTCTGCACATCCATTCCATCTGCCTCATATACTAACAAATCTCTACTCTCTATTAGTGTCATCGACAACTCTTGCTTTATATTGGTCATTAAAAACAGACTTAATTTAAGCAGAATCATAGAGTTGGAAGTGGCTCCAAGGGCCATCTAGTCCAACCCCCTGCAATGCAGTAATCTTTGCCTGTATGTATTGTGGGTTCCTGAGAGAAAAGGCTTTAAAGAAATATAGGCTTAGTCAGAGCTGGACTTCAAGCTTTACTCAAGTCCCACAAAATCTGAATTGCCTTATCTGTTCTTGAATTGATGTAATTTTCCAAACTTGCATATTATGTATTACAACCTTAAATATATAATTTGCTTTTCAAAATCACTTAAACTTACTGGCTTTATTTTCAGTCATTTAAACTGTTTTTACATAACTACTTTCCCACTTTAGTAATGTAACTGAGAAAGTAATGGATTTCATAGAATTGTAGAGTTGGAATGGACCCTGCAGATCATTTAGTTCAGTTCCCTGCTATGCAGGAATACACAGCTGTCCCATATAGGTATCAGACCTGCAGCCTTGGCATTGTCAGCACCATGCTCTAACCAACATGTATTTCCTGGGTTGTATTCAGTACAGTGCTGAGTACCTCATTGCATGAGCAGAACAACTTCTCTTGTACAACAGGACTTCTCCCTCCTCCATGTGCCCCCTAAATCTGTTCTGGACAGATTTTGGGGTGGTGTGATGGAAGATAGGAATAAATCATTAAACAAGAGGAAGTCATTCTGCTCATACAGTTATTTAGCTGAATACCACTTGATGTGTCTATTCAATATACTGAAATTTTATTTCCAAATGCCATGACTGTTTCACAGATAAAAGGACTACCCACTTCTTATTAACATAAACTAAATAAGAGATACTACTTTCACGGTGCAGTTGAATAATTGTGAGCAGAAGTGCCTTTCCAGGGCAAGTGTATTTTTAAAGGTGCTCAAATGATGACATAATATGCCATACGGTGATTTTTGTAGCTTTCAGTTGTGGTAAAAGTTGGATGATTCCTGTGAGCAAGAAATGGGAACCTGAAAAATAGCAAGGAGCAATTATCACTATAAATGGCAACTTTAATCTACCTGTCTGTCTCTCCCCCCCCCAAAAAATATATATTGTATTATTAGTCCTTTTAAAGCTATTTGAAGTGGCTAGGTCTGGAAAATATTGTTAATAGAACCCTTAATGTTTAAGTGCTTAATTATACCCTGTTTCCCCACAGACACAGATAGCAATTCTGAAGATTCTGGGAACCAAAATGTGATGAGATTTGCTGGTTACGGTGCTACGGACCTCAGTAAGTCACCTGCACAGATTTCGGTGAGATCAGACAATGGAAATATCGTAGAGGATCCTTTGAATCCACAGTTTCAGCACATTTCCTTTATACCTGCTCTGCACTATGTGGTGCACAATGGTGCACAGAAGCCTGAAACTGTAGTCCCACCACCCATATCTGCTGATGGGAAAACTTTGGGAATGGTGGTCACAAATGCAGCTCCTGTTGGAGTGGGCTCCGCTGGTGAATCTGAGAAACACGTTGAACTTCTGTCTTCGCCTTTGTCTACCACTTTCCTCCCGCCCGCAGTCCAGTCTGGTAGCCCTGCATTGCATCTAGCAATACACAGAATGAAGATACCTTCGCCGCAGGCGCCGTCTGAAAATTGTGCAGTTAGTGGACCACAGCAACAAACTGGAAACTTAAGTATTGGATCACCAAACACTGCCTTTATCCCAGTCCACAACCCAGGTAACTTCCACGGACCCACAGCTCCTACTACAGACCCCATCTCAAAACCTTCACCCCATGTGATGGGCTTAAATCAAATGGTGCCTCACGTTGAGGGGAACGCAGGAGTGATCCCTCAACCTCCCAGTCTAAAAGTAGTTGTTCCTGCAGCTGGCCTCTCCACAGCACTCCCACCAGCTCCGTTTCCTGTTCCAGCGACTCTTCATGCTACCAGTGTGTTGCCCAATCAGAGTACGACTGTGCTGAACACTGTGGCATCAACACCACCACCACCTCCATCATCTGGTCTGTGCGCTAGTCAGGTCCAGCCTACTGTTCCTCCTGCAATTCCTACCCACACACCAGGTCCTGCACCCAGTCCGAGCCCTGCTTTAACCCACAGCACCGCCCAGAGTGACAGCACATCCTACATTAGCGCTGTTGGAAACACTAACGCCAGTGGGAATCTCTTGTCTCCACCGCAGTTGGGGTCTGGGCCTTGCGGGCCGTGTGGGTCTTGTGGTCGCAGATGCAGCTGTGGGACCAACGGAAGTCTTCAGATTAACAGTTACATTTACACCAATCCTCTTCCCGGACAGTTCTACCGAGTTCCATCTTTCATCCCTCTGCCATCACTTTGCAGTGGTAGCTACCTCAACCAACCGCATCAAACCAATGGAGCACAGATTCCTTTTTTCGTGCCTCGGGCCTCATATGCAAACGGGCATCTGATGCATGACCCCGTAATGGGGAGCCAAACCAACTACGGTATGCAGCAAATGGCAGGATATGGGAGGTTGTTCCCTGTGTACCAAGCTTCAAATGTAGTTGCCAATACTAATGGATCAGGGCCCAAGAAGAATGGGAATGTGTCCTGTTATAATTGTGGTGTTAGTGGGCACTATGCACAGGACTGTAAGCAATCATCTTTGGAGGCCAGTCAACAAGGTAATCCTAACTCCCAACACGGTTGCTTCTGAATTCACTTAGCTTCTATTCTTGACCCTGCTGCTCCCATCCTGCTATCTGTGGGTTGTATGACACTTTGTGTGCGTGTGTGTGCGTGTGCCTGCATGATTGTCAGTAATGTCATCTAAGAGCTTGTAATTGGGCCCAAATAAGTTACTTTGTCATAATGGCATTCACAGATAACCAAGCAAAAAACTGGGTCACACGGCACCAGTAAGGGAATAGCAAATGAAACTCGCAGTGCACTTCCCTGGTTTATTAGATTTTTGCACTGCTAAAATGTGACTCTGTATCTCTTTAGTAGCACATCCCAAAGCAGTTACAAAACAAAACATGGTTTTTAAAGTTGGTAATTTACACATGCTTTACATGTTATGAACTTAAAACCAACCACTCACTTACCCCTATGCATAACTAAAAAAAAACAAAAAACAAATCTCCCTCTCCCTGTTAATGTGACTGATTAGACATTTCAAAATGTGTGGGTAAACCATTAAAATGTAGGGTGCCATCTGTTTTATAGCAGTATTCTTTTTAATATTTGTAACTGTGATTTATCCATTTCCACCCCTTGGGGGTTTTTGTGTTATTGTTTTTTTGGTGTGTGTGTGTGTGTTTATATCTGGTAAAACTTGAACAGAGAAAATCAGTTTGGTAGGCTGAAGCTATGTGTTCTAGAGTAGTCCCATTGAAATAGGTGGAATTGCTCTACAGTTAAGTCCAGTATACTGTATGCTTGCTTGCTTGTTTGGAAGAAACTGTCTTAAGTCTTTCCTTTTATCTAAAATCTGTCTTCTTGGCAGGTTATATAGATGTAGCTTCCATTTGGATGGAAGAATAGGATTTGAGGAAGGGTATGTTCATTTGGGGGTTTTGTAGGTTTTCTTATAACTTTATTATTAAGTGTAAGCAGTGACTTAGTAAGTTCTTTTTCCTGTTCTAGGCACTTACAGATTGAGATATGCACCTCCCCCACCCCCTTCTAATGATACGTTGGATTCTGCTGACTGAAACCAAGTAAACATTGCCTACATACCAAAATGAAGGTTGGGAAGTCTGGGGAGTTCTTTGGATTTGAGAGAATCCTTGTGTGTGTTTATTTTTATTTTTCCTTTTGCATTTTTTCATTGCTCGTGAATGTCTGTTGTAATACAAAGGAAGAAAGCGGTTTTGCTCCTGGTCTGACTTGCATAAAGCATGTTGCTATCTCGGCCAATCAATCAAAAGAGTATTTGAATGAATAGACTTTTGCACTGAAGATATGCAATGTTTACTGCATTTTTTTTTTTTAAAGAAAAGGTCATTTAACCTCTGACTACACTGGTTGAACAGCCATACGGTTGAAAGGGGTAATTGGAGCATGCTCTCACAAGCCACCTTCCCCTTGCCCTCATTTTCTCGTGCTGCTATTGTTCTTTCCCACATTTTGCTGGGTTATTATCTCTCCATGGGTCTGGATTGATGTTCAGCCGTTTATTTCTGGCCTGTAACACTAGTAAATTCCTATGCTTTTGATCTGATGGGGGCATTGCTTGCTTTTTTTTGAGAGTTTGGAAATTCACAATAGTACATGTGCAAAAATGGACAAAAATAAAGAGCTTATATGTGCCTAAAAGACACAAATACAACATAGGATGGGGAAGGCTTAAAGCTGTGTGTGGACCTTTAACTGATTTCTGAAATAGAAATACATTGAACAATTTTACTTCTGTTGTAGTATTTTTTTTTAAGCCTGTTGGTTCAAATTGTGTAACTGGTATGAATGCCTTAGTTTGTGTGTCTGCATTTGTAATGACAGTTGGCAGCAAATCCCTTTATTAAACATATACACTACATTGTTGATACAAAAATGACTTGATTTTTAACATCTTCCCCTTTAGACTGTTACAGTGTTGTGTTAGAATGTAACTGGTTTATTTCAATCTGGTCAAAAATCTATGTATTCTACAGAACCGTCGGGTATTTGTATACTAGAACCAGTCTACCAAATAGCAATGTCACTTTCTTATGACAATTTTACCACTGTGTGATCACGATATAATGTGAAAGGCTCTGATGAGTGTAAAGATTGATCATGTTATATCACAAAGTTTAACACTGCTGTATTTTATTTCTAAAAGCCAAGATGTACTAAATTGCTTCCAGATAATATTTGATTTCTTAAGTGCACTGAGTTTATCTGGAAGAAAGCTTTTGACTGTTGAAATCAACACTGAACTACCATCCTTTGTGTACCCATAGGTATCACAATTCATAGAAGAAATGTAGATTTTGCTTTAAAAAAAGAAGATATGCAGCAGATGGGAAGCAGTCAAAACAGTTTTCATTTCATTTCTAATTGCTAAACAAGAAACTTGAAGAAGCTTGATTTACTACATTTCTTCATAGATAGCATTTATATTTATAGCACCAATATATTTTGAAAGTGAGGGAGTAAAGGGGTAGATGAGAGCTTTAATTTAAAAAAGAAAATTAGCATAGGAAATTATCTCCGTTATAAAAAGTACTTTTATTTGCTCTGGGTATGTTGGACCATATTAAAATGAAATAATTGCTTTTGAGTTTAGTGAGGGTGTTGAAAGCACCAGTGGACTTCATTCTCAATTATCCGCCAGTTTACTTTATGGAACTTTATGATTTCAGATACTGTACTGTAAATGGGAGGTATGTTGCCTTCTCTTTATTTGTATGTTTACCATATACTTTGATATTTGAAATGTTATGTATGGGAAAGCTCACTTATATTTCTAGAACAAATTGGATTTTATGCAGCATCTTTCCTTGAATTAACAGCAATAAAAAGAGAAAAAAATCATGTTTGAAAATACTGTACTTTTATTCAAGACAATGAATTGTCTTACCCATATCCTACATTGAAGTTTAGAGAGTTGATTGTTTTAGCAGGCTCCAAAGATCTTAAGCTTGAATAGAAGGCTGGGTACAAATCACTGCATAACTCAACTCAAAACTGGTTCAAATCAGACTGAGATGCTGGGAAAATATATTGTGGCTCACCGTTCAAAGGGATAAGTCACACTTACAGGTTACAATTATTGATGCGTTAGTTACTTAGGACTAACTTCCACACTATTCCTAGTAATGCTTATTCAGTTTTTCTCACATTTTCTTATGATCCACACCAGTTACTCATTAACTGAGAATTTAATCACTGCTGTGGTAATACAGTCATACAGCATACCTTAACCACAGGTGGCTGGGAGTTGCATTTTTTAAAAATAAATGTTTGATATTGTTATATTTTTAGATATGGTGTAAGCCACACAGAGTGGCTGGGTTTCCCCAGCCAGATGGGTGGGGTATAAATAATGATGAAGATGTTGTTAAAGCAGCTTAGGAGTATCCAAACAGCAATAGCTACTGTACCTTACAATCTAGAGTAAGTGGAAAGTATCTGAGCTGAGTAACCTGAGTAACCTACCACGTGGCTGGCTGTATGAATTGGGCCCAAATCAATAAATAGTTGTTTCTTGTCCTAGACACGGAATAAATGCCTCCATTTCATGTTTGAGTGCAAAATAGGAAAAATTGCTCCCACGCAAATCAATACGTGAGGTAGTTGTTAATGATGACTTCACTGTCCTGCAGCTTCGTGAATAAGTGATCTGGTGCAGCTTACTGGTTAAGAGCATGAGCTGTGGCTTGGAATTCCATGGTTTACATTGGTGGTGATCACTAGGTGGTTTAAGCCAAGCCCTGATCTTGCAACTTGGAACACTCATGTGTAATTGTTGTTAGCATCTGTCTCGAGAGACAAGTGTGCCTCGAGGGGTGAAATCAAACCACTGCATTAGTAGCACCAAAGTGATCTCAGGGTGCAATCCTGGGCAGTGTGTATGGAGGCGCTGGGCTAACCAGACAACAAGACCCCCCTCGCCTCTTAGCCTTGCTGATGTAATCCAAAGGAAAGCAGAGCAGTATGTTTGACACCAGCTTGGCTCCAGGAGTTGCCAGAAGGAGGCACCATCCAGCCACCGTCGGGACTCCACTTCAGATTTGTGTAAGGTTAATTCCTTAGCTTTTCCTTCTCCCGAAGATATCCCACAAGGCAGCAGAGGTTTAGAATGAGTGTTTTCCTTCTGGATGAGCTCCCTTCCCAGGTTGACGAGCCCCATCTGCTCCTGACTTCCCTCTACAGCACGTGCAGAAATATAGTGGTCAATATGGGATGCGGGTGGCGCTGTGGGTTAAACCACAGAGCCTAGGGCTTGCTGATCAGAAGGTCAGCGGTTCGAATCCGCACAACAGGATAAGCTCCCGTTGCTCAGTCCCTGCTCCAGCCAACCCAGCAGTTCGAAAGCACATCAAAGTGCAAGTAGATAAATAGGCACCGCTCTGGTGGGAAGGTAAACAGCGTTTCCGTGTGCTGCTCTGGTTCGCCAGAAAGCGGCTTAGTCATGCTGGCCACATGACCCAGAAGCTGTACGCCAGCTCCCTTGGCCAATAAAGCAAGATGAGCGCCGCAACCCCAGAGTCGGCCACGACTGGAACTAATGGTCAGGGGTCCCTTTACCTTTTTATGGTGAGGATACATTTGTGGTAAGTTTTTGGGGGTTATATGCTGAAATCATCCAGACCCTTAGGAAAAGTATTATATAAATTCAAGTGTTCCGCTAACCACCCAAAGGCAGCTAACCACACTACCCTATTTATTCCTACTCAGTCATCAGTAGATGGGCAATATCAATGGAGTATGCTCTGCTTAGCCTTGTGCATGCCCAGGGCTGCTCAGTTTATAGTGAGAAATGATCCTGCAGACATATCAAACAGCCATTCATACTGGATTGGAGCTACAGTCTGTGAGATTTTGATCAGCTCCTGCCCATCTGGAGCTGATACAGGCTAGTCTTGTCTTGAGCCCAAGCAGAGCGTAGACACGCAGCAAAAGGATAAGTAGGTAATGTGCTACATGCTGAAGTTTATTTACAAGCTATGCTGAGAGCATACAAACATACATCCTGCCTCTGTGAGAGCAGAGAAGCAACTCCTCTCGACACAAAGAAACCGAGACAACGTCACATCCAGTCTCCCATTCCCGTGGGAACCCAACAGTAACTTGGACTGTGGAATGCAAAACAATGTCTTGTGACATGCATTCGCTGCTCAGTGAGGAAGCAGAAACCAACACAGTCTAACTGCAGTTGGAGAACCGACCCCACGCAACTTGGTTTGTCCCTTGCTGTCAGCCATTTACCGGTAGACATTGGAGGATTGGGCAGGAAGATTATAAAAGATAAGCTACCTTGAAGCTCCTGTAAGTCTGAAAAGAATCAGGAGACTCATCTGGGCTTCGCTTGTGATTTCCACCTGCATCACTATAGCTTTCTCAATTTCTCTCTTCTTCCTCTTTATTCCAAAAAACCTGTTCATAGCATGTGTGTGCTTGTGATTTCCACCTGTGACAGGTGTTTCCAGGTAAGCATGCATGGTTGCAGGAGTTCACTCCTTTTCACCTGATCGTAGACTTCTATGGATGAAGCTATGAGTTTCCCCACTCCAGCTCTCAAATTGGACATTTGTAGGTTATCAGAAGTTCAGCTCAAGCTGTACCCTGATGTTTTACTGCAAGCTGGAGGTCTATAAGAAGAAGGTACTAAGACTCCTGACTGCAGCTTTTGTTATATACTTCCTTATGTAAAGTCTTCTGCAACAGAACTGACGATTCACTGTGCTAGAGAAGAAATTAAAAAGTAATTTTTTTTTTAGTTTCTTCTGTTAGATTCACAAAATGTTTAGGGGTATGCATCCCCCCAGAAAAAAAGCACTGAATGCATATATGACTGGGCTGCACAAGAGCTAATATGCTTGCTCTGGAAGGAAGCAAACTAAATGTTAGTAACGCTCAGCTGCACTCCTGCAAAACAGGTTCAATCTAGTGATTGGAAAAACCTGAAGTGATAGCTAATGATGTTTCAGGTGCAAGTACAAAGGCTTGACACTGGTTTTAAAATGGTGGGGGAACACAACTTTGGAACAGAAGGCCAGTAGTGGTTTGTGGTAAGTAAATGCATACACATGGTGGTTGTTTTTTGAAAGATACAGCAGTTCTGTATTGCTGTTTTCTATGTGTACACATGTGTGCTGGGAACTGTAGGATCAGGGGGTTTGAATGCAGGGTATTCCAGAGTGGTAGGGTGGGAATGGAAGTGCTGTGCTCTAATCTCAGTATGGCAGAAGCTATGAAAGATCTCTCCCTCCTTTCCTAGTTGTGTCATTCTACTGTCTTCGTTTTGCCATGGTGCTATAGATAGCATGGTTTGTTTCCTCTAGTGCAGGGCACAGAAATCAAATCGCTCTTGAAGGCCACTTACCTTTCTTAGAATAATGCCACATTCATTAGCTGAAAGAGGGGTTTATGTCAGTTTTAGAGGTTTTTTTATGCTTCATAAGCAATGTATGAATTCTGTAAAGTAAATCTGCTTTAAAATCATTATATGAAGTCCCTTTTTCCCCCTCTACCCCAAAGTGTACTCTCTGCATCACTGTAGCTTTCTCAGAGCTGTATTCAGTCTTAGTAGACCCATGGAAATGGATGGGAATTACCAACTTGGCTCCTATTTTTAGGGGTCAGCTGTAAGAAGAACTTAACCAGACACAACCTTCGGAAAACAAGGTAGGTACTGAAACACGTCTGGTTGTTTAAATGGATGCAGTGTTAATTAACAGTGCATTTTACTTGGAAGCAAAAGTGCAGTTAAAAAGCCAGCAGGCTTGAAATACCCTGTGGCAGTGTTCCTTACAGTTCCATTCTTGTTTTGATAGCCAGAATCACTGGCCAGTTCATCCCACTCACTAAGTAACCTGTGTGTGTTTATATGCAAATATATATGTGTGTAGACTCAGCTACATTAGTAAAAATAAAAAAATTGACTGTATTATAAACATGCAACACCAGATGGCGCCGGAGAGCAAAAGAAATTTCTATGCGATTTTTACATAGCATTTTTTTTCTTTTGTTATAACAATTTAATTTCTTATGTTTCTCTCCCCCCCCCCATGTGTAGATTCATCGTGTGTGTGTGTGTGTGTGTGTGTGTGGTTGGCATCCATCTGTCTGGAGAGACAATGGCATGAGCCTCTGGGGGTGAAGTCAAAGCACTGCGTTAGCAGCAACCATGATGCAGATAACTATTAGTTGGGTAGGGACCCAAATAGAACTTAAACTAGAAAGGTCTGTACTACATTTTCACCCTTTCCAGGATAGCTTGTAATATCCCCCCCAAAAAAGGTTGGCAAGTGGGAGTTGTTCCATGGCACACAATTTTACTCCTGTAAGTTGCTACCCCAGACCAAACTGCAGGCAAATCAGCCTTTTGCTACGAATGTAGTTGTGGACTTGAGCATGCAAGCTACCTTCATTTAAGAGAATCATTCTGTACCAAGAAATGCATGCATGGAGTGAATCAGTCTTTGGTAGTGGTGCTGCGGATAGGACACAGAACCTGGGGGGGGGGGGAGTTAGCAGAGATGGAGAGCTAATTGACTGAAGAAGTGAAGGAAATGACTTGAGCAGAGGCATTCAGATGAGGGGAGAGGTGGATATAAGGGTGAAGGAATGGGTTTCTGTGTAGTAAGTTTTAAAACTGTCTCAACTCCCCCCCTTTGATCTTTCAAAAGAGAGCACTTTCAAATGCGTAAAACTTGACCTGTTGAGCAAAACCATAATAAGGACACAACTGCATAAACAGTTCTCTCCTTTATCAGTCACGGCAAGGGATGGCCTTGACTTTCCAGGGGAACAAAGAAAACACGTCAGAACTTTATCTTATGTGCTGACCACAAAATACGCACAAGACCAATGTCCGGGGAAAACGCCAAAAGCGTGTTCCCGGAGATTTTGACGTCTTCCCAGATAAGAGTAGGAAAAGGAAGATCCTTTTATGGTCAGAAGTACAGGAAGGAAGATCCTTTTTTGGTTGAGAGTACCAGAGCAGGAACATCTGTGATGTCAACCTGCATACGTAGGCCGACGTGGTTGGGCTCCTAGGGGAGGAGTGAGAGGGTGCCTGGAGGATATATATACTGCATGAAACCTGACATTTCTTTGGACTTGCTGTGGACTCACCACGCAAGTGCCTTCTGCTATCCGGAGAGCAGAATAAACTCTTTCTTTAAACCAACTCGGTGTCATTTTGACCTCCTTCCTCCTGTCACGGAGCAACGCAGACCCAACAGGTGAACTCCAATAAGGCTACAAGGGAAACACAAAGTTACAGCAGCCCTAGAGAAACGGTACTGCTAGATCTGTGAATTCAGATGGTGCTCCTCTGGTGTTCAGCTTTGGCCCTCAGACACTATGTACAGGGCTGAGAGGAAGCTCTCAGCTTTTGTGGCCCCTGATTTTCCAAAGGTGTTGTTTGCACCTCCTTTCTCATATCTCGAGAACTTGAATCTTGTACTTTACCTCCTTTAGAAGCCACACTGAAGCCCAATTCTTATTTTCTCAATAGGAAATCAAGTCGGAGGGGCTGAGTCCGATCCTGAGGCGGAGAGATGCTTTTTCCTTTGGCGAGGGGAGCTCTGGGCTTGGCGGCTCGTGGCGTGCAGCGGACTGCGGCAAGACAAGTTCACAGCAAACATGGGCCTGATTTTCATGACAAATATGGCAACTTGATTTTGCTTGGTGGGGCTCTGTTTTGTGCCTCCATTTGGAGCTATGCTGTAACACAAACAGGAATAGAATGGAATTTGTCTCCTGTTGGTCGAATTACCCCAAAAGAATGGAGAGAGGAGTAGAGATGCTGGGTTAAATCCTCTGCTGAAAAGTTGTGTTCGCTGGAGCTTTTATTGGAATATACTAATACTATGCCTGTAGAGGGCACAATTATCTGTGATTTAATAAATGCATGTAAACATTAAAAAAGAAAGAAAGAAAAGAAAAGAAAGTCCTCTTTATTGCCCATTCTTCAATCTAGCTTTCCCTTTGAACTCACACTGTTTTGATTCCATTGTCTCAAAGAAAGCATACTGCAATATTAGCTGTGCATTTTCCTTTATTTTGCTTGTCTTGCTTCTCTTTGATAGCTGGTTATCTCTTAACACGCTGAGTGTGTTGCTGCTCTGAAGGCGAGGAAAGCCCCTTGATTCCTGCAAAATTAATTCTGCTGAGAAATGTGCTTCTTTTATGCTCCACACAAACCTGGTGGTGTTTGTTTGAACATTTGCATATTGCTCAGAAATTGTTTCATCTCTGCCGAAATGTTATTTTTACAGCTGGGCTGTGCCTTTGATATGAGGATTTGGTTGGGAGTTCAGAGGGACAAAGGGAGGGGGGAGAGATCAGCAGCTGCGTGATAGCCAGCGACTCTCTTTGAGTCTCCTAACAGAGCAGGAGAAGCTGTGAGATCTTAGCAAAGCTCCCCCCAGCAAAAGGGTGCAACAAGGTGCTTGGTACTAAGAATAGAAAAGAAGGAATTTATCGAAAATGCAAGGCACAACTCGACAGATGCCAGCAACAACAAGCGACTGCTTCCTGTGGATGAACTTCCCCGGCCTCCCCAATCCCTGCCAAGATTATGCACCGGATTCCAGGGATCTTGGCCCTTAACCAGGGTCTGTGCTGCTTTGGAGAATTTAAGATGTGGTGGAGGCAGGGGCATACGAAGTGGGAGGCAGAGGAGGCGGGCTGCTCTGGGTGCCACTCTGGCAAGGTGACAAGATGGCCCCTGCCTCCCCCCAGCTGTAGAGCGGCCAAGGGCAGCACAGTCTGTATGGGCACCGCTTGCGCGGCAGCCTGTATGGTCACAGTGCAAGAGCGGCAGCCAGTACGGAGTGCGTATGTGTGGCAGCCTGTATGGTCACAGTGCAAGAGCGGCAGCCCGTATGGAGTGCGTATGTGTGGCAGTCTGTATGGTCACCGTGCAAGAGTGGCAGCCCGTACGGAGTGCGCATGCGCAGCAGCCTGTACAGTTGCTGTGCCTTCCTTTAGCCAGCCTGCCAAAGATGGACCTCTGTCTTTGTCCTTCCCAGCACAGCCTGCTTAAGACATTCTTTTCTGTCACTTCTTCTCACAAACCCCATCATCACCTTGGCAACCTCTGTCTGCCCAGGCCCAAGATTCCTCTTAGATCAGGCATCAGCAAACTCGGCCCTCCAGATGTTTTTGGGACAACTCCCATCATCCCTAGCTACCAGGACCAGTGGTCAGGGGTGATGGGAGTTGTAGTCCCAAAACATCTGGAGGGCCAAGTTTGCCTATGCCTGTCTTAGACATACCATCAACACCTTTGGTCATGTTAACGCCTCTATCACAGGTGAGGTGCTGGCTTGGAAAGGGAGCTTAGCCTGTATTTTTCCACTGGCCTGCAATCTTCCCTTCAATAGGCCAAATAATGAAAATTCTACCATTTATTAAATTGCAGGGTTTAGGAGCATCTCCCCACAAAACCTATAACAATACATATTTCTGGCCAACCACGTAGAGTCTTTCCCACAATTTGTTTACATGTAGTGAGAGACACTTTTGTCATAGACATCTTGCGAATGGAGGAAAAATGAGGGAATTAATGTACCTTATTAGTGCTATTAAGTATAAGTCAAAACAGAAAAATTGAAGAAGAGGAGGAGTTTGGATTTGATATCCCACTTTATCACTACCCGAAGGAGTCTCAAAGCGGCTAACAATTTCCTTTCCCTTCCTCCCCCACAACAAACACTCTGTGAGGTGAGTGAGGCTGAGAGATTTCAGAGAAGTGTGACTAGCCCAAGGTCACCCAGCAGCTGCATGTGGAGGAGCGGGGAAGCGAACCCGGTTAACCAGATTACGAGTCCACCGCTCTTAACCACTACACCACACTGGCTCCCGTGTTGCAGCTTGGGAGTCAGAGGTGGGTCTCTGGTTTGGACCACTGGTTCAGTGCATGAATCTGGGCCTGTTCTTTGCTGACACAACCATTCCAGGGAAACTACCGGTACTTTTAGATTGCTCCTTGGATACTGTAGTTTTGCAAAAGCACTACTGGATTGTTCTGCAGTTCCTCCTGTGCCAAATCTGTCCCCTTGTGTGTTTCCAGAAAAGGGCATGGAGTTTTATAGGTGCGCTTTTATGGCAAATAATTCTTCAGCTGTGCATTGCAGTGGCAATTATACTGCAATGCTGCTTTGTCTATTCACCAGAGAGCTATTAAAAGTAAAGGTCTTACATATTAAGCCTCAAGCAAGAGGACATCATTAGTTCACCCTTTCCAATGACAATCCCGATGACATGGGTGCCAAATAATTGCATTCCCTGCTCTCTTTGTTACTCTCCCATTATTTTTCAGACAGAACTGGTTTGTGGTGGCGCTTTTGTTGTTGTTACTGAATCTTGAAGTGTAACTGTAGCCCCAGCCTTGCCTGGGTGTTCTCTGCAGTCTTTCAGGGCACACAGAAGTTTAACAAGTAGCTCCCTCCTTACCCACTTTCTCTTAAAGGGACGAATGCTCCTGTATTTTGCAACTGCAAAGACAAAAGGCAAATAAAGAGCAATTATCTGGCTGCAAGGAGTAAACCAGTAATTAACTCCTATCTCCAATTTCTAAGTCAGTTTGGGGAGTCTGTGACCATACTAAATGAACAGGAAGGAATTAATTGCAAGTGCAAAAGCAGCTTGAAAAGAGGGTCAGGCAGGAAGCTACTAATTAAAGGGGGTGACAGGAAGAAACAGGACCTTGACTGTTAACAGGACTTAACCTCTGAATAAACATATAGTAGCAGCTTTTCCATGGAGCCAGGTAGCACCAACTCTTGTTGGGAACAGAGTGCTATAATAGATAGCATGCCATCATTCAGAACTACAGTTATCTCCTGCTTGGACTACTGCAATGTGCTATACATGGGGCTACCTTTGAAGGTGACCCGGAAACTACAACTAATCCAGAATGCAGCAGCTAGACTGGTGACTGGGGCTGGCCACCGAGACCACATAACACCGGTCCTGAAAGACCTACATTGGCTCCCAGTACATTTCCGAGCACAATTCAAAGTGTTGGTGTTGACAGCCTCGGCCCAGTATCCCTGAAGGAGCGCCTCCACCCCCATCGTTCTGCCCGGACGCTGAGGTCCAGCGCCGAGGGCCTTTTGGCGGTTCCCTCATTGTGAGGAGCAAAGCTACAGGAAACCAGGCCTTCTCGGTAGTGGCGCCCACCCTGTGAAACGCCCTCCCATCAGATGTCAAAGAGATAAACAAGTACCTAGCATTTAGAAGACATCTGAAGGCAGCCCTGTTCAGGGAAGTTTTTAATGTGTGACATTTTAATGTATTTTTCATCTTTGTTGGAAGCCTCCCAGAGTGGCTGGGGTACAAATTTATTATTATTATTATTATTATTATTATTATTATTATTATTATTATTACAGTTTTAATTCTGGTTCAAACTGACTGCAGAAAAGCAGTGCCTCAGCAACACTTCAAGGGCTCGTTGGGTCAACAAGTTGCAGAAATGTGGTGAGATTGTCAGTCCAGCAAAGTGGTAAGATTCTCTCCACCATTTGGCAAGGCAATACAGGTGACTGGCTGATGACATGGTTATAGGAGCATCATGGTCCACTATCACTTGACAAATGGATGCTCTGCCTTTTCAAAGGGGAGTTAGATAGCTGATTGATGAACATATGCTGCAGCGGAACGAAATTCTGCAATTTGTAACACGATCGCAGCTACGGTGCAAAACAAGCGGCTCTCATCTTAAATAGCCTAAGAAATCAATAAACGCAATAATATGATATAATTATGGCTGCTGTCTGCGGGCCACTTGAAACAGATGTTGCTAAAAGATGATGTATAGATTTCTCTTGTTCACCTCTGAGCACTTTAAAACCTAACGAGACCACTTAGAATGTAAATGAATCGATTTCTCTTCCTGCTAAGAGACACCAGTGTGTTTCTCATGGAGTGAAGACCGAAATAATAAAATGTTAGAGGGCAGAATGTGCTCATCACCCACAATCTGATCCCAGCCTTTTCACTTACACTTGACGATAAATGTATGTATAAAATTGCTTCAGGTATCAGCTTTAGCTCTTCCCCAACAAGTCTGAGACATTGTCTTCTGCATTTGGCTTTTATTTTTAAATATTTTGAAATCAATAATACACACACACACACACACACACACACACACACACACATATGTGTCCTATGAATTATAGGCTGGGCTTTGGAAGCCAAGAGTTAGTTTTTACTAGCTAGCTGTGAAGCCCAATCCCACCACAACACAGCAACAATACTGTAGGAATTTATCAGCACAAATATTGCCTGATGAAGTCATTTAATTTGTATTATACATAGTCAGCTAGGTGGAGTGGTTAGAGTGTTGGACTGGGACCTGGGAGCAGTTGCTGGAAGAAATATCAACAGCCTCAGATATGCAGATGACACAACCTTGATGGCAGAAAGTGAGGAGGAATTAAAGAACCTTTTAATGAGCAGCGGCAACCCATGAAGAAAAACCACGAGTAGAGTGAGCTCGTGGCCGTGGGACTCGGCGGGCACCTGGAGCGAACCCGAATTCGTGGAAGGAACCCCGTAAGGGGCTCCGGAGTGAAGGAGGGGGAGCGGTGCTGTGAGTTCATCGCTCTTTCTGCGGAGGCGAAGCCGCGAGGCTGTCACGGATGAGCGCCGACCTTTCTTCCTGGAAATATCAGGCTGAAACAACAATCCCGTGAGTAAGACTTGAAATTCGGTGGATTAAATTTAAAGAATTTGGCTGAAACCGGGAGACGAGAAAAAGGAAGTCCGTCTTCCGGCGCTGCTTTTAAGATCAAAGCAAAGGACAGGAGGAGCTGAATGCGTTGTGTGGGGAAGCGTCAAAGAGGGACGTTCGTGCATTTTTAAACTGACTTTTAAAGAAGAAATACAGAATTATCCGTGAGTAAACCTTTAAAATTTAATTTGGAGCGGTCCCCTTGCCTGGGGGCAACAGAGGCTTTGATTTCCAAATCATCGGACTGCCGGGGGGGAAATTGCCTTAACTGTGGAACTGTTACAAAACTCCTAGATACTTTTGGATATTAAAGTGACACATTTGAGCTCAACTAGTTAGACTGGATATTGTTGCAGGCACCTTGTTGGAACTTTGTTAAAGTTTGGAAGTGCTCTGCAGAATCTGCCTTTTAAGTGTTTTGGGACAATTGTGCTTTTAAAATCGGAACAATAGAGATTTTAATGGCGGAAAAGTTGCCTTCTTCTTACTGAACTTTGGTGGCACTCCCCCTAGAGGACTTTGGGAATATAAAGGCCTGGGAACAGATCTATTTGTTTACATTCTCTCATTGGATTGTTTTTGAAGTGGACTTGTCTTTCCCATGGGATTACAATATTTGACCTTGAACATTGACTGATGAGTGGTACAGGAAAGACAAGAGCAGCCAAAGCTAAGGAAGCTAAGGAAAAAGAAAAAGCGAAAAAGCAGGCACAGCTTGTGCAAACAACTTTGGCACAGGGACGCAGATTATCAGTTCCAGCCGTGCTTGCAACGCAAAAGTTAGAAGTTGAAAAGCCTAAAGAACTTGAAGAGGAGGATATGGCAGCAGGAGGATCAGAGGCTGTTTTGAAGCAAATTTTGGAACAACTGTCAACTTTAAATCAAAAAGTAGATAATCAATCAATCAAAATTGACCAAGCTACGTCCTCGATTCAGAAATTGACGGATCAGGTTTCCCAACATACACAAGCAATTGAAAAGCTGCAAGGAGCAACAGAAGAGAATCGTAAACTAGCAGGGGAAGCCATTCATATAGCAACGTCAGCTAAGAAAGAGGTCGAGGAAGTTAAAGCAGAAGTCAAGCCCCTGCATAAACAGATTGGGGACCAGCAAACCTATCTCTCTTTGGTGGAATTGAAAAATCGGGAGACCAACCTCAGATTGAGGGCTGTTCCAGAAATTGAACAAGAAGATCTGATTGGATTTTTGACAACAGAATTTTCAAAGTTCTGGGCTATAAAAGAAGAAACTGATTTTAAAATAGTATCGGCTTTTCGACTGGGAAGATTGGTAAGAAAGGACAGATCTAGAGACTGTTTGATAGCTTTGAGAACAAGGGATGAGAGAGACAAGATACTAGGCCTTCACTTTAAAAACTCACTTGAGATACAAGACAAAAGGGTGGAAATTTATAGAGATATACCTAAACAGTTATTGGACTTGAGAGCCACCTATTCAGAATTGGCAAAGTTGTTGAGACTCAACTCAATTCCCTATAGGTGGGAGTTTCCACAAGGATTATCATTTTCCTACAAACAGAAGAAGGTTAAAATAAGAACACCAGAGGACCTACAAAAGTTCCTGCACGATCACGGAGAGGATCTCCAAAAAGAAGCAGCAGCTCATTGGCCCCTACCTCAATCTGGGCCTATACCGCCTGGTGGCGGAGGAACGCCTATACCCTCGGGACCAGAGGACAAAGAAGATACACCACTCTAGGTGGAACAAAATAATACAGGATGTCTCTGCAGCTATTTAGTTGGAATATAAATGGCGGAAACTCCCCGGAGAAAAGAAGAAAGATATTTCACATATTGAAGAAAGAACAATTGGACATTATTTGCCTACAAGAAACTCATGTGACCAGGCTCCACAGAAAAGTTTTGGTTAACAAAAGATTAGGCCAAGAATTTATCTCATCAGATAAGGTCAAGAAAAGAGGAGTGGTGATTTACGCTAAGGAGAGCCTGATGCCCAAATTCTTATTTAAGGATGAACAAGGAAGAATCTTGGCGATTGAAATCCAGACACAAGGAGAAAAAATCTTGATATTAGGAATATGGAATACACAGGAAAATGGAATACACAGGATGAGACAGTTAAATCTGCCATGATAAAATGGGTACAGGATGTTGGACATAACATTATGTTTGAAGACTGGGAAAGGTTATGGAACACCGGAATGAAATTCACGGCATGTAGTGCCTTGAAGGAAAACATTATGAAAATGATATACCGGTGGTACATGACCCCAGTCAAGTTAGCTAAGATTCACTACCTGTCTGACAACAAATGTTGGAAGTGTAAGGAGGCAGAGGGGACCTTTTTCCATCTCTGGTGGACCTGCCCAAAAGTGAGGGCCTTCTGGGAAATGATTTATAATGAATTGAAAAAGGTATTTAGGTATACCTTTCCCAAGAAACCAGAGGCCTTCCTGCTGGGTATGGTGGACCAGAAAATGTTAAAGAAGGACAGAACTTTGTTCATGTACGCTAGCACAGCAGCAAGAATACTCATCGCAAAGAGTTGGAAGACACAAGATTTGCCCACGCTGGAGGAATGGCAGACGCAGTTGATGAACTACATGGAGATAGCTGAACTGACCGGCAGAATCCGAGATTTGGATCAAGAAACAACTGAGGGGGACTGGAAAAAATTTAAAGACTATTTGCAAAAATATTACAAGCTGTATGAATCTTAAGATAGTGCACGATCAGGAAATGTTATGCTTTAGCAATTATGATTAAGTAAATGGTAAAATAAGTGACAAAAGAGAAAAGGAGATAAATTGAATTGAATATGTTATGTTTATTTTAAAGGTATTGAAACTGAGATATAATACATTGAATTTGGATACATAACAATTGAAAGTTACAGTGAGGTATGAAGCAAGGTAACAAATTGCTGACATTGTCAAATATAAAGAACGCAGATCCGGAAGGGGTGGGGAAGTCCAAATGTATCTATTTCTTTCTTTTCTTCTTTTTTTCTGTTTTTTGCATTGTTAAAAAAGAAAAAAATGTTTCTTGTATCTATTGCATGTGTCTGTAATGTACAAAACTATGGAAAGAAACGCAATAAAAATTTATATAAAAAAAAAAGAACCTTTTAATGAGGGTGAAAGAGGAGAGCACAAAATATGGTCTGAAGCTCAACATCAAAAAAACGAAGATCATGGCCACTGGGCCCATCACCTCCTGGCAAATAGAAGGGGAAGAAATGGAGGCAGTGAGAGACTTTACTTTATTGGGCTCCATGATCACTGCAGATGGTGACAGCAGTCACAAAATTAAAAGATACCTGCTTCTTGGGGGGAAAGCAATGACAAACCTAGACAGCATCTTAAAAAGCAGAGACATCACCTTGCCAACAAAGGTCCGTATAGTTAAAGCTATGGTTTTCCCAGTAGTGATGTATGGAAATGAGAGCTGGACCATAAAGAAGGCTGATTGCAGAAGAATTGATGCTTTTAAATTACCGATATATTGCTGGAGGAGACTCTTGAGAGTCCCATGGACTGCAAGAAGATCAGACCTCTCCATTCTGAAGGAAATCAGCCCTGAGTGCTCACTGGAAGGACAGATCGTGAAGCTGAGGCTCCAATACTTTGGCCACCTCATGAGAAGAGAAGTCTCCCTGGAAAAGACCCTGATGTTGGGAAAGATGGAGGGCACAAGGAGAAGGGGACGACAGAGGACGAGATGGTTGGACAGTGTTCTCGAAGCTACGAACATGAGTTTGACCAAACTGCGGGAGGCAGTGGAAGACAGGAGTGCCTGGCGTGCTCTGGTCCATGGGGTCATGAAGAGTCGGACACGACTAAATGACTAAACAACAACAACAATGCACTAGACCTTTAAAGCATATCAAAGCTCATTCTTTCCCTCAAAGGATTCTGGGAATTGGAGTTTGTTCAGTGTTGCTGGGAATTGTAAGTCTGTGATGGGTCAACTACAGTGCCCATAATTCTCTGAGGGAAAGAATGTGTTTTGAATGTGCCCAGCCACAGTTCAGGGAGCAGGAATGAGAGACACAACTCTGCTTTCCTTGCCAAGCAGCTGATAGGTAGGGTTTCATCTTCTTTAAATTTGGCAACATACACAGGCTCTCAACCTGCTCTACTGGATCAAAGAAACAATTGTCTCCCTAGTACGTCACTTTGGGCTTAGCCTTTGTTCTGTTCCCCGTGTTAATACGAACACGGCAAGCGTAATACTATGTCACATTTGAAGAGCTTTGTCGATCTAAATGTCATGGCTTCTGACGTGTAGAAGTAGTGCAATTATAAGAACGCTGTTTAAAAGCTGCCAGCAGCCTCATGTACAAAAAAGGAAAGGAGCCCAGTTTTGCTAAAAGTCTGACTTTTTCTTCCAGGTATCAATCAGAGTGACTCATCCGTCAGTTTGAGGCTTGGGAATTCTAATGATTTGACTTTTTTTTAAATCCCGGAACTCCCATTTTTGTACTAAAATGTTCTGCATCATCATAATAAATCGTGAACATTTAAAGAGGCTTGTAAAATGCGTGAAAGCAGTTTTGAGAGACCTCCCTGGCTACCCCTCTGGAAATTAGTACAATGGAAGGCACTAAATTTAGCTGTGTGGAATGGAAACCAGCCAACCTCATGAATAAGCTCATCCAGATATGGAGACCATTTTTCTAACCAAATTCAAACAGCAGGATATGGTTTCTTACCTTTAAACTTACTTGACTTGGACTGCAGAGCCCGTCACATACAGGACTCAAGTCCTCTGTGTCTGAAAACAGAAATGGGCTCAGATCAGAGAGACTTATCTACATAACAAACATTATTTGTGTCCATCTTCTACATGAGGGGGGTCTGTTATGGTTTTCTGTGAGCTTTTTTAAAAAATGTATACCTTGACTTTTCTGTGATCAAGTTGGACGTTCTGCACAAATGCATTTAGTACAGTGGTACCTCGGGTTAAGAGCTTAATTCGTTCTGGAGGTCCGTTCTTAACCTGAAACTGTTCTTAACCTGAAGCACCCCTTTAGATAATGGGGCCTCCCGCTGCCGCTACGCGATTTCTGTTCTCATCCTGAAGCAAAGTTCTTAACCCAAGGTACTATTTCTGGGTTAGCGGAGTCTGTAACCTGAAGCGTCTGTAACCCGAGGTACCACTCTATTCCCCAGCCATCTTTGTAAAATGGGGAAATGTTATTCTGAAGGGGCTACTCCAGGCGTTGTTAATCTGATCCCTACCGCCCACTAGTGGGTGCTTCAGGATTCTCTGTGGGCGGTAGGGGACTCTATGGCGCAAGCTGAATCCTCCTTCCATCGAGCACTGATGGGCAGTAAGAAAATTTTACCATCAAGAAAGATGCATTAGTGGGCAGTAGATATAAAAAGGTTGACTACCGCTGGGCTACTCAGTTCCTAGAAGTGGCAATGGGGGCGGTGCTTAGACAGCGTCTGGATTTGTCAGTATTTTCGGAGAGGGATTCAATAACTTTAAAGGTAAAGGACCCCTGACAGTTAAGAACAGTTGTGAACAACTCTGGGGTTGCGGCGCTCATCTCACTTTACAGGCCAAGGGAGCCGGTGTACAGCTTCTGAGTCATGTGGCCAGCATGACTAAGCCGCTTCTGGCGAACCAGAGCAGCGCACGGAAACGCCGTTTACCTTCCCACAAGAGCGGTACCTATTTATCTACTTGCACTTTGATGTGCTTCCGAACTGCTAGGTTGGCAGGAGCAGGGACCGAGCAACGGGAGCTCACTCTGTCACGGGGATTCGAACCGCCGATCTTCTGATCAGCAAGTCCTAGGCTCTGTGGTTTGTACCACAGTGCCACCTGCGCCCCCTCAATAACTTTAAAGGTAAGGTAAAGGGACCCCTGACTATTAGGTCCAGTCGTGACCGACTCTGGGGTTGCAGCACTCATCTCGCTTTATTGGCCAAGGGAGCAGGCGTACAGCGTCCGGGTCATGTGGCCAGCATGACTAAGCCGCCTCTGGTGAACCAGAGCAGGGCACGGAAACGCTGTTTACCTTCCCACCGGAGCGGTACCTATTTATCTACTTGCACTTTGATGTGCTTTCGAACTGCTAGGTTGGCAGGAGTAGGGACTGAGCAATGGGAGCTCACCCCATCGCCGGGATTCAAACTGCCGACCTTCTGATCAGCAAGTCTTAGGCTCTGTGGTTTAACCCACAGCACCACCCGCATACCTTTCAATAACTTAAGGTTTGTGCAATTAAGTGGATTGAAGGACACTGTCAGTGTAGTGCAACAGATCCACTTAAAAGGGATTTGTTTTTTATTTTTTTTGCAGTATGGAAGATGACAGATTAAATGCACTGAAAAGTGTGAGATGATGAGTGTTGAATGGGAAGACATCTAAACACCCCACAAGTGAATCAGAATGAATAGCTTTTGTCATACAACCACCCCATAAATCAGAACAAATGCTCAGTCGAGAGTTCCATGTAAGCAAATCAGGACGAATGCTCGCTAAACAGGTTGTTTGGAGGAGCTTAACCCTAACCCTCTATCTTTTCCCGATTTCCCATTTCCTCGCTTAAAACCTCCTCCGTGGCTCCCTGCCATGCCCTGGTGATATTTTTTTCCCCCGAATGAGTGTTGAATTTGAAAACTCTGCAAGAGGGAAATACTTAGGGATGGGTGATTTAAAGCCAGGAAATGGTAGCTGGGCAAAAGAGTGAAGCATCTTTTAATTTTCCCTTGTCCAACGCCAGGGCCGGATTTAGGTTTGATGAGGCCCTAAGTTACTGAAGGTAATGGGGCCCTTTATATGTCCAGCTGTCCTTTGTCAACAACAAATTGCCACTGGTTTTTGTATTGAATATATGCTATATGGTAATTTATGGACCTAATAGGTATCTAAAGCCATTTGCACATAACAAAATATGTATTTTATCAAAGTAATTGATATAGAAATGAGCAAACCAGTGATATTTGAGGGAGCAGGCTAGCAGGAGGGGCCCATTACTTACATCATAGGAGCCTACACAACACAAAACACTGTTGCTGTATGTAGCTTTTATTTTATTTGTTCTTTATCTTGTATTTTGAAAATGTACATCCAGTGGGTTTTTCCTTTCCATTTTTTGGGGGCCCCCCAAGAGAGCGGGGCCCTAAGCTACTGGTCCAGCCCCATTTGCCACTCCAGAAAACGTTAGGAAGAAGGAAAGTCTGCAAGGACGGTGTTGCACACATCTGTGTGTAGTGTCTAGTTTGGACCTTCAGGTGGCAGCAAATGCTCCTTCCCACCATTTTCCCGATTGCCCCCTGGGCAGCATCTTTCCCTGTTAAAAGAAGGGCTGATAAGATGTCCTGCTTCTCAGGGTAATAATGTCCAGCTTAGTCCTGAAGCCGAATGTGCACATGCAAAATAAAATAAGTGGGTAAAAGCTTGAAATGACACTTCAGATGCAGAATCACATTTTTAAAAAATAAAATGCTCCCTCATGTTAACCCACAGTTTGGGTGGGAGGGAAACTCCAGCAACTGAGAAAAGCAGTGACCAGGGCATTCAAATAATAGAATGGTCGAGTTGGAAAGGACTCTGAGGATCTTCTAAGTCCACCCCCCTGCAATGCAGGAATATGCAGCTGTCCCATACGGGGGTCGAACCTGCAACGTTGGCATTATCAGGCTCACGCTCTAACCAACTGAGCTAGAGAGCCAGTGTGGTGTAGTGGTTAAGAGCGGTGGACTCGTGATCTGGTGAACCGGGTTCGCTTCCCCGCTCCTCCACATGCAGCTGCTGGGTGACCTAGGGCTAGTTGCACTTCTTTGAAGTCTCTCAGCCTCACACACCTCACAGAGTGTTTGCTGTGGAGGAGGAAGGGAAAGGAGAATGTTAGCCGCTTTGAGACACCTTAAGGGGAGTGAAAGGGGGGATATCAAGTCCAAACTCCCCTTCTCCTCCTCCTCCTCCTTCTATATCCATGCACATTCTTCCATGTGTTCTTACTTCCAGGGAAGTATTTTCTTAGCTAGGAGGACGTACCCAGCGCTGTTCAGCATTTTGGAGAAACCAAAAAATATTATGATATTTAAATGGATGGTGTCGTTTGTGTGACCTTGAGGGTTGTGGACACACAAACAAGGGCTCCAACCTGACCTGGTCCTGAATCAATTGGGTGGGGAACGGGGCCACAAAGTCATGCCTAAGTCAGATTTTGGTGCACTATCTTGATTCAAAATGGTGCCTGGCATGCAAATACCAATTACGACCATCCTCACCCTGCAGGAAGCCTTGTGCTGAGTTTGGTGGTCATATCTTGAGCAGCGGACCAACCGATTCCAAAAACAGGTGAAGGCAGACTAAAGTGATGTTTTGGTTTGCCCTCTTGATTCAAAATGGCACCTGGGGTCCAAATATTGACAAGTTTGGAGAAGTTATCTCAAGCAGGGCTGACATACACCCGGAATTTCCTGGACATAGATGGGTTTTGGCCATCGAAACAGTGTCTGGGTGGAAATCACTGAAATGTTTGGGGAAATTCAGACCTATGACAACCCATGTCGGAAGTGTATATTTTGGTGAATCTCCTTAAAAATAGCTCAAAAAACTTCATTTTGTCTTGAGAGTTTGCAAAAAAGTCTAAACAACTTTGGCCAATAAAAGCTCAAGTTTTGTGTCCGGGTTTTCCCTTTTTGAAAAATGGCAACCCTAGCTCAAGAGGTGGCCAAACCCACAGTGAACAGGCAGACAGACATATAGACAGAAGATGTGGCAGAGAGTATTTGGGAATGTGGTGGGATATCCCCCTACCTGCAGTTTGATGTGCTACATTCCATTTTCCCACCCCCAACACCACACCACTTCCTAATGGAGCCTGCATGGATCCAGCCTGAATTCCTACCACTATGTGCGATAGCTTTTAATGAAAAATAAGAAGTCCCAAGGTAAGCACAATTAGCAATATTTCCTCTTGGCCACCTTCTCTGTTCTGGTGATTGGTTTCCATGGGAGTTAAAAGGACTGGCTGAGGATCAGATCAGATCAGTCCCCTTTGCCCAGCCTTCTGGCTAGAGGGGAGGGAAATCCAGATGTGTGTATGAACACACACTCACATACTAAAGGCAGACTTTGAAGACACGGAGGTCATATTTGTGCCATACTTTAAGACAGTACATCATTGACTCAGAAAATCCTCTTGGTTGCCTTGGCAGCCTCCTGTCAAATCCAATTTTTCTGCTCAATATCATCCTTCCCTAGGCTTTTCTCCTTCCCAATTGTAAACTTTCAGTGTCAGACCCTCCAACATTTCTCGGGTGAAAATAGGGATGTCCTTTTCCATCAGCATAATAATGTTCAGGTAGGTAGCCGTGTTGGTCCTTTGCAGTCGAAATAAATTAAAAAATCAGTAGCACCTTAGAGACCAACTAAGGTGGTTCTGGGTATAAGCTTTCGTGTGCATGCACACTTCTTCAGATACATAATAAACATAATAATGTTATTACAGTGGACACTCGGGTTGTGAACGTGATCTATGTGGGAAGCACGTTCGCAACCTGCGCATACGTGTATCTGAAGAAGTGTGCATGCACACGAAAGCTCATACCAAGAACTAACTTAGTTGGTCTTTAAGGTGCTACTGCAAGGAATTTTTTTTGTTTTAATTAAAAAAGGGACATTCTGGGATCAAATCAGAAACCAAGACGGTTTCTGTAAATCCGGGACTGTCCCTGGAAAATAGGGACACTTGGAGGGTCTGCAGTGTGTGTGTGTCTGTGTGGAGTTTGGTGTTCATTGAGAAAAGAAGTTGGGACTTTCTTACAAGCATTTTTTGTGTAATGTGGTGTTGAAACAGATGGGTCCCTTGTCTTTTTTTGCCATATATATCTCCCCCCCCCTTTTTTTTTTTGCTACATCATGGGGAAAGGGACCTTTAGAACCCACGTCACTCAATTGGATAGAGACCTTATCTGCTTAAAAAACAATCCGACTAATTTGAAAAGCGAAAAGAACAAAGTTTACACAGGAACAGCCCAGCCATAAAGATGCAACAAGCTTGATAACCTAAGTCGTTGGGATAAAGGGCTTAGTGTTAAATACTGTGTGAGGTCATGCTAAATACATGTTTGCCATTTCGGTGGGTTGTTTATTAACCCTCAGAGGAAAGCCTGTGTCAAATTAACACATTAAGCAGTCTCATAAGTTGCCTAGTGTGGTCTCTTTACTCCTTTCCTTTTTTTTTAGACCACTAACTTAGGACTCCACTTGGTGTTCTTGGAAAGAGGAGGCGCTACCCGGAAAAAAATCCACAAGATGATTTGAGCAGGCCTTTCCCCTCCTCCTCCCTTTGTTGAGTTCAGGGCGAAGGTCTTAGCTGAGAGAGTTTTCTCCAGCAAATCCCAGGGCCACTTTCCTCATCAAGTGTCAATTGTGTTGCTGCAATCTATTTTCCCTAGGTTTTTCTGATATCGACGCATAGGTCTCGGTCAAGGGGATGTGTGTGTGTGCGCGCACACATTCACGCACACAGGCACGCACCTCTCCATCCATATCTGAGGACCGATCTCGCGAGTTCAAGTTCCCAGTCTGCACTGCAATGAAGATAAGGAGTAGCAGCCACACGCAGGGTACATGTTGATGTCTGCTTTCCTTCGCTGAATTGGGGCTATAAAAATTGCACTCCTGAAGGGACACACAGATGTCCTTGAGAGCTGTTGAATGTTTTTGTATGCACACTGCAGCACAAGGAGGATGTCTTGGAGACACTGGAGGAGGAACAGGTGTGCAGAGTGAGTGGACCGTCACTGGCACCACTATTCTGGTAGGGTGCCATCGCGACGGCCCCCCTGGACATGTTCTGTGCACCCCCCCCCGCGCGCCAGGTGCCATGTCCCCACAGGCGGCACACCACGCCCTCGTGGGTGACATAGCACGCCCCCGGGATGCGCGCCACACTGCCCCAGACAGTGCGGGGGTGCCAGCCATGCCCCCGCCTGTTCTCCACCCCCGGTAGTGGAGCATGCAGCTTCGCCTCTGCTTGGAGAATGAGATGCTTCTTGTTCCTCTTATTCTTCGGCGATCACTCGTAGCCAAGTAAGATTGTCTTCCATAAACACGGTTTTAACAATGAGTCCATAAGTGACTGTGGAGGCCAATTCTGGATCCACACGTCCTTCCATCGTGGGGACATTGGCTTCCAGGTGGGAGTTGATCATGGTGTGGATTTGCCAATCATGCCTTTCTCTTAGCACGTTTCTCCCTTGCATTCTGAGTTCGAGCGTCTTCAAAGCCCACAACACCTTTGGTAAAGGTTGTTCTCCAACTGGAGCGCTCGCAGGCCAGTGTTTCCCAGTTGTCGGTGTTTATACTACATTTTTAAAAAATTGCCTTGAGACAGTCTTTAAACCTCTTTTGTTGACCACCAGCATTATGAAGCACAACCCTATCCTATGTGTCAGAACCTGAGGTATGGGAATCTACTTACTGTTATGTAATATTATTTATTCATTTTTAGTAGCAAACCCCGAACATCATACCCTCCAACATTTATTCAATGAAAATAGGGATGTCCTACATAATAATAATAATAATAATAATAATAATAATAATAATAATAATAATAATAATAATTTTATACCCCGCCCATCTGGCTGGGTTATCCCAGCCACTCTGGGCGGCTTCCAACATATAGAAAAACAACTTAAAATTTCTCTATATAGGGCTGCCCTCAGAAGGCTCAGGGGTCGCATAACTCCATACCCTCCCATATTCCTCTGATGAAAATAGGGACATCCTAAGGAAAAGCGGGACATTCTGGGATCAAATCAGAAACTGGGGCAACTTCTGTAAATCCAGGACTTTCCCTGGAAAACAGGGACATTAATGATAATTAATTGTTATTTTATTATTTTTATGCCACCCATCTGACAGGGTAGCCCCAGCCACCCTGGGCGGCTCCCAACAGACTATTAAAAACACCATGAAACACCACACATTAAAAGCTCCCTTGGAAGCCACCTTGGAGGGTCTGGAACATACATGCTTAGATTTTTTAAAGTCTCAATAAAACATGAGTGTAATCACTGCCACGTCAGAAGCTAGCACTAAAGCAAGGGCGTTCATATTGAAATGAGGAAGGGATCACCATGTTAGTCTGATGCAAATAAACATGTGTATGCAGCCTTGTAAGGGATGCGGGTGGCGCTGTGGTCTAAACCATCGAGCCTCTTGGGCTTGCCAATCAGAAGGTTGGCACTTCGAATCCCCGCGACTGGGTGAACTCCCGATGCTCTGTCCCAGCTCCTGCCAACCTAGCAGTTCGAAACCATGCCTGTTATGTACTGAAGTTCTCACCCTGGGCCAGCAGGGGGATACTGTAGATAGTTATGCAAATGAAGGATCGAAAGTGACGTTCAGTGATTGGATAGTTTTAGAAAGTTGCTACAGTAACATTGTACTGGAGCTCTATATAAGCAGGCTGACTGAGCCCTTCAGTTCAGTTCTGTTCTGGCCTCTGAATAAACAAGAGCTGTTTGAAGAATCGCTGTGTCGTCTGATATGTTCACCCACAACTTAACAACGCCAGTGAAAGTAGATAAATAGGTACCGCTCCGGCGGGAAGGTAAATGGCATTTCTGTATGCTGCTCTGGTTTTGGTGTTCCGTTGCGCCATAAGCAGCTTAGTCATGCTGGCCACATGACCCGGAAAAACTGTCTGCTGACAAACGCCGGCTCCCTCGGCCTGTAAAGTGAGATGAGCGCCGCAACCCCAGAGTCGTCTGTGACTGGACTTAACCGTTAGGGATCCTTTACCTTTACCTTTTTATGCAGCCTTGTATACCACCACACATAGGCCTAAGTTGTTTTCAATTGCTGCTGAATTCAATCCCCCTCCAACCAATCTGTTTTATTGCAATTTATGGTTCAAAAGGTACTTGCTTGAGATATTTTCAGACCTGGTTGAAATAAGCATGACTATTTCTCTTTGCCGGAGAGATTCTGTGCCTTTAAAAGAGTCAACACAGGCAGAAATTCATCCCAGTATGAAGATGCAGTAATGGAAGAAAGCAACAATGCCTGTTAAATTTCTGCCTGCTGTTCGGTTTTTAAAGGCAAGGGGCTTTTGCCAGGGGAAGAGTGGCAACCCTGCTTCAGTTTGAACTGGAGCTCCATCTTATTTTAATGGCACACATAAGAAAAAGTCGGAAAGCAGGAAAATGGCACCTTTGCTGGAATCCGCAAGACTGGCTGCTTCATGTTAAGGCCAACGAATGTGTAAGAACAACACAATAAACACATTTCTTAAGCTGAGGGTTCAATACCTGCTAAGCCAAGGGCAAATATTTTCTTTTATAAGATTTCTTTCTTTCTTTCTTTCTGTAATTCCATTAGAAGATTAGTGAGTTGGCAGGCACTTCTGTCCTAATTGGGAACAGCTTTGCTCTCTTGTAGCCCTTGGAGAGTTTCAGTTTCAAGAATTTGGAGCTCTGCAAGAGGGGCAAATTTTTGGAGTGCTTCACTTTAAAACTGAAGCGGTGGGTTAGAGGAGCAGGGAGAATTACCAGGAATGGGCACCTGACAAGACACACGTGTCTCGCAAAATATTCTAGGGCAACCACTTTCTCCCCAGCAGGTAAACGGTTTTCATTCAACAGAGATAAAAGGGATGGGGAATTTGGTCGCATTGCAGTTAGAGGTGCAGAAGGTCATTTGCCAGGAGAAAAAGGGGACAGGTATTTAGAGTACAGTGGTACCTCAGGTTACATATTTCAGGCTTCAGGTTACAGACGCTTCAGGTTACAGACTCCACTAACCCAGAAATAGTACCTCAGGTTAAGAACTTTGCTTCAGGCTGAGAACAGAAATCGGGCTCCGGCGGTGCGGCAGCAGCAGGAGGCCCCATTGGCTAAAGTGGTGCTTCAGGTTAAGAACAGTTTCAGGTTAAGAACGGACCTCCGGAATTAAGTACTTAACCTGAGGTACCACTGTACAGTGAGGATGCTAGCGGCATCAAATGGGGACATGTACCAAGCCTCTATGCATGCAACATACCTCAAAATCAAACCCACATTGCCATTGCAGGGTGAATCCCTGAACCCATACATTTTATTATGTATCCACAAACCACACTTAATAATAATTTATTATTTATACCCCACCCATCTGGCTGGGTTTCCCCAGCCACTCTGGGCGGCTTCCAACAAAACACTAAAATACAATAACCTATTAAACATTAAAAGCTTCCCTAAACAGGGCTGCCTTCAGATGTCTTCTAAAAGTTTGGTATTTATTTTTCTCTTTGACATCTGGTGGGAGGGTGTTCCACAGGGTGGGTGCCACTACCAAGAAGGCCCTCTGCTTGGTTCCCTGTAACTTGGCTTCTCGCAGCGAGGGAACCGCCAGAAGGCCCTCGGCGCTGGACCTCAGTGTCTGGGCAGACGATGGAGGTGGAGACGCTCCTTCAGGTACTTGAATACACACACACACACACACACACACACACACACGTCCTCAATATATGTACCAAGGAAACATAATGTAAGCCATCAGAACAAACAATTCTAATTGAATTAAAAGTAGAAATAATTTAAAATTGAGCCTCCACACATTAGCAGGGTTGATATAAACACATGCAGAAAGAAATAATTAAGTTGGAAGCTAAGGGGAAATTAATAAATAGATTTGAATTGCATATGCAGTAATAAAAAAATATAAATTAAGTAACTGTAGAAAGGAGGGGTTGGGGAGTCAAAGGAAATGCAAATTGGAAATGTAAAGATTTTGTCTTTGGTTTTTGTTTAAAACTGATTTGTAAAACATGAAAATGAAAAATAAATTTTATTTTTTAGAAAAACAGAGCCTCAGCATTCTGAGGCTGTGCATCAGAGTCAGTGGAAAGCCAACAGGAAATGGCTATTTGCACTGTGCCTTACTTGTGAACTTCTTTCAGGATATCTTTTTCACCATGCGGAAAAAAAGGCACTGGGTTGTGTCTCACGATATTCCTACACACAGCAGACCCATAGAAATCAACGAGCCCAAGTTACTTGTGTCCAATAACTTCAATGGGTCTACTCTGAATAGGACTAGCATTAGATACTATCCACTTAAATGTTTGCTTGCTGATCTTAAATACGTTTTAGTTATAGGATGAAGCTGAAAGGAAAGCACTAGCCTGGAATCTATATTAAGGAATGCAATTATTAGGTCAACCAAAATATCACAAAATGTTTTCAGGCATTTGGCCTGAAGGTGAAATGGGGATGGTGTGCTATGAAGATCATGCAAAAATGCACTCTATGTTAATTGATCTTGGTGCAGAAAATGTGTTCTGAAAAGAGGCATTAAGTGAAGAGATGATGTTATGCTCAAAACCTATCCGTAGACCCACTGACACAAGATTGCAAAGAGTGTAACTGACCTTTATGGCTGTGCCTATTGAGCAGTAGCTAGACATGCAGGAATGAAAGGTCTTTTTTTACCCAACGGAGATGTTTATCACCTGTTAATTGCTGCAAATCAAGCTGCCTTTACAGGGACAGCCAGAGGCTGCTTCTTCCAAAGCTGGCAGCTCTGATCAGGAAGAAACTGCAGCAGCTTTTTGCCAATCCCCCCCCCCCCATATTGTGCCGAGTAGACAACTCTTTAGGAGCAATCAATAATGCGGTTTGAGTGCAAATATCCCTTTTTTTGGATGATGGTGCAGATCACTGCAAATTCCTTCTCTTAGGCATAGCATGACAGCAGGGGAGAGATGACTTCCTGCTTCATTATCATGTTTCTTTGTTTCAGGCCTTGAGGTGAGAGGAAGGTAGGAAGCCTTTAAGAAAACCCACCAATTTTAGCCAGATCATGTCCTGCCCCCCCCCCCCATCAAAAGCAGCAGGTAAAGGCTCCAATACTTTGGCCACCTCATGAGAAGATAAGACTCTCTGGAAAAGACCCTGATGCTGGGAAAGATGGAGGGCACCAGGAGAAGGGGGCGACAGAGGATGAGATGGTTGGACAGTGTTCTCGAAGCTACCAGCATGAGTTTGACCAAACTGTGGGAGGCAGTGGAAGACAGGAGTGCCTGGCATGCTCTGGTCCATGGGGTCACGAAGAGTCAGACACGACTAAACAACCAAACAACAACAACAGTGGCCAGCCCTGCCATATTGTAATTTGGGCAGTGTTCTTTGTTAATGTGTACAATGTCACCAGGATATTGGCTATCATGTTAAATGGCTTTTAATTAACTGTGAGTCATGTAACCACTACAGTCAGGGTTCAGCTTTTTTGTTTTTTTTAAATTGGCTCTTCATCTTGTCCCTGCTCACAGCACCTTGATCCGCAGACCTTAGCAAAGGATAAAGGTGATCTCTATGTCATTGAAGAGTTTCATCTCCCGAATCCTGCCAAGCCAAGGCACAGAAACAAGGCAGGCTGGAGTGTGTGTGTACTTGCCGTCTACACACACTTGTCTGCTGCCTTGGACGCAGCACAGTCATCGTGACTTTTGTAAGCAACTGACGAATGAAAAAGCAAACGATGGATGAAATGAAATGTTTCGAGATCTCAAGAAATTACTTAGCAAACAAGAACACTGAAATTTACTCTTGTTATTTTGCACACAACCGTTCTTCTCAAAAGGTTGCTGCTGCTAGAGGCACTAGTAAAGGTAAAGGTAAAGGGACCCCTGACCATGAGGTCCAGTCGTGGCCGACTCTGGGGTTGCGGCGCTCATCTCGCTTTATTGGCCGAGGGAGCCGGTGTACAGCTTCCGGGTCATGTGGCCAGCATGACTAAGCCACTTCTGGCGAACCAGAGAAGCGCACGGAAACGCCGTTTACCTTCCCGATGGAGCGGTACCTATTTATCTACTTGCACTTTGACGTACTTTCGAACTGCTAGGTTGGCAGGAGCAGAGACCGAGCAACGGGGGCTCACCCACGTCGCGGGGATTCAAACCACCAACATTCAGATCGGCAAGTCCTAGGCTCTGTGGTTTAACCCACAGCGCCACCCGCGTCCCTCCCCCCCCCTCCTTAGGATAGGTACCACTCTGTCGGGAAGGTAAACGGCGTTTCCGTGCGTTGCTCTGGTTCGCCAGAAGTGGCTTAGTCATGCTGGCCACATGACCCGGAAGCTGTACACCGGCTCCCTCGGCCAATGAAGCAAGATGAGCACCACAACCCCAAAGTCGGTCACGACTGGATCTAATGTTCAGGGGTCCCTTTACCTTTACCTTAAAGGAGGGGAGAACCCACCTGGACACAAACTTGGAAGATCCAGAACTTTGCCAAGAAACTCAGTACAAAAGGAAGTCTGGATGAACTCTTAGAGTATGAAACCAGCTTCTGCCTCCTGGGAGCAGATTGGACAAGCTATTACCCATCAGCCTCTCTTTCAGTTGTCAGAGATGTTATTTGGAAGAAGCTCTGGCCTTCAGGATTGTTATGAGAGTATCCGTAAGCTGGGAACCTGCCTAGATTTTCAAGCATAACGTTGAGAGAATGGAACCTTTTGTGCTTTTTAATGGAGCGGAGATATTTTGAATCCATCTCTACCAACACTTAACATGTCACATCAGTCTTCCCAGCTCAGATTCTAGCTGAAATCTCTCATCCTCTGGTCAACAGTGTCTCTCACAAAGGGGGGTTGGGGTTGGGGACAACTCACCACCCGCCAGATGTTGTTGGGATCCGGTTCCCGTTGGCCTCAGCCAGCATGGCCAATGGCCAGGGATGATGGGAGCTGGGAATCCTGCACATCTGGATAGCAACAGCTTCCCCATCCATGCTCTAAAGCCATGAGCAGCTGCGGACCCGCCATTCTGAGAGCTTGGGAGGGTTTAATGGGTCAAATCCTCTAAGGTGAATTTAATGGAGTAGTTTGCACTATATAAGCTTATTCTTTTAACCCCACGTGGTGTGTTGGACAGCAAATGAATGCACAGCTGAAATAAAAACAGGAAAAGAAAGCTTGGCTGTCTACTAACCCCCCCCCCCGCCAACAATAAATAATACAGAACTTACTTCATTATCCATAATTCATAATTCTTCTCTTGGGGGTAAAAGGGCAGGAAGCATTGCAGGTGGCCAGAATTTTTAGTTGCGTTGTCTTCCAGAAGGTCAGCCAAGTGTTCCTTTCTCCCGTCTCGCGGATGAAAAATGATGCAGATCGGCCGGCGTCATGCTATTGTTTTGGTCTTATCAGAATTGGGGCCAAAGCGTTTGCTCCAACAACAATAACCTGCCGCTCCTATTGAGATGAAACAACGGCCCCGATGGCATCTCTGTATGTGTGTGTGTTTCAAAAGTCACGCTTTAGCACAATTGAACAAATGCTTGCTTAAGTTAGGAGCTAAGGTTCCCTGAGTAAACAGCCATTTTTCTTCTCTGAATTATTAACAAAATGTGTTCCTCGACAGCCAAAGAAGGAAACTCTCACCCTCTCTTTAGGTAAGAGAAAGAGAGAGAGGCCTTCCCATGCGTTCCTCTTTTTAATACAGCACTTATTCGGTTATTGTGGGAAATCAAGAGTGTTTTTCACAAATGCTTCTCTTGTGAGAGAACAGTAGTTTCCCAGTGCTCCAATACAATAATTTTTATTGCTGCGAAATGTGATTTTGCTTCTCTCCTAACTCCTGCCCCCTTTTACACACTAATATTTTCATAGTGGTTGTGATAGCTGTCTAGACCATAGCTATGTCATCTACAGCAAATGGGGTTAGCTCGTAGCATGCCAAATATTGCTGTCCAAAGCTCCCTTCACCCCTTGACTAAGCCGCTTCTGGCGAACCAGAGCAGCACACGGAAACGCCGTTTACCTTCCCGCCGGAGTGGTACCTATTTATCTACTTGCACTTCATGCTTTCGAACTGCTAGGTGGGCAGGAGCAGGGACAGAGCAACGGGAGCTCACCCCGTTGCGGGGATTCGAAATTTTTATTGATTATAGTTTAGTAATTCTTTATTGTAACTGATAAGTGTAAACTGTTTAATTGTTATTTGCTGGTATTTAATTTTTCCATTTACTATTACGTTCTGGCAGATTCTTGAATATTGCTTTATTTGATGTAAGCTGTTTATTTTAAAGCTCTCGCGGCTTTTTGTATTCAGTCAGATTGTCATTACATGTGAGCCATCTTTGCTGTCTATTTTGTTTCTTCAGCTTGCATATTACTAGAAAGGAGGTATACAAATTAAAAGTAAAATGGAACGACACAGCTCCTTCCCTTCCCAAGGTGGTACATCTTGCATATGATGAAGATTAAACTTCATAATCTTGCTCTGTGGTTGTCAGTTGGCACTGATGTTTCATTCTTGTCAATGTAGCTTACTTGTAACAAGGCAAGAGTCGCATCCATTGCTTGGCCTGTTTTTGCCTCTGGTCACCCCACCCCTAGCATGTGGCCTCCATGAGGTTGCCCATGAGGGAATGTGGCCCTTAGGCTAAAAACATCACTTCTCCACAGAAAGATAACTTCACAGAACGCCAGCTCTGTTTTGACCCTAAGAAAGTTGGGAAAGGAAGATAATGTGGTCCACCATAGCTAAAGAAGCAATCAAAATGGCAGGAGCTGTGTGTGAGGAAACTGATTGCAGCCTGTGATTAGAGCCGAAAAGGAATCGTTGGTGGTAAAATTGGAAGACGCTTCCCGCCCAGGTGGTAGCATTACACACCACTGATGAAGGAAAAGAACATTGGATTTTTAACTAGAATGCTTTTCCTAGCATTTCAAGCGCAAATCTTATCATTAATGGCAAAATGGGCCTTTTCTGCACCAAACACTTTATCAGAATCTCTGCTTGCTATGGCATTTGGTAAATACCTATGGCAGGTAATCAGTCCCATGCTTGTCCCTATTTTCCCTTTGTAAAATACTTTTTATGTTTTTACATTTACAGCTCTGGTGAACAAATAGCTGTGTGAGATAAGAGAGCTAATTGGTCATGGTTTAGGAGCCTGAGGGAACCTCATTTTAATTGTAAGGTGCCTTAGGATGACTGTAGTGAAGATGTGGGGGTATGATTATAGTAAGCAAATAAAATAAATAGCATTACTCTTCATGGTTACATGGTGCTTTGAAGCAGATCATCCATATCCAAATCTCCATTATGAACCTACTCCCCGACCCTGACATCATCTTCTGAGGCCCTTCTTCATGTGCCTCTTCTATGGGAGGTCCGGAGGGTGGCAACACAAGAATGGGCCTTTTCTGCAGTGGCTCCCTGTTTGTGGAATACTCTCCCCGGGGAGGCTTGCCTGATGCCTTCATTATACACCTTTAGGCACCAGGCAAAAATGTTCCTCTTAAACAGGCCTTGGGCTGATTAATATTCTATAGCCTTTTAAATGTTTTGTGGGGGCTATTGTTTTGTTTTGTTGTTTTTGTCTTAACTATCTATTTAAGACAGGAGTGCCTGGCGTGCTCTGGTCCATGGGGTCACGAAGAGTCAGACACGACTAAACGACTAAACAACAACAATCTATTTTGTGCATTTATCCTGTATTCTTAATCTTGTGAACCACCCTGAGATATTCGGATGAAGGGCGGTATATAAATTTAATAAACAAATAAAATAAAGTCCAAGCCCAACACTCTTATGCACATTAATTTCAGAAGGTGTTTGTTCATCTCCATCATCCTACGCAGGTCCAGTCAAGTTAGGCAACCAGAAATTCTCAAGAGAAGGCTGCAAACAGATGTTTTAGTCCCCTTTGTGCTTTTTTCTTTATTTCCCCCACTGGAGCCAGTGCTTACACATTTTAAACTCAGCGGCCTGCTGCCACAAAGACCACCCTCAGGACGGACTTGGAACAATAATACTCCCTTCCCTTCTCTGCAGCCAGCTTGGCTTTAGTCTCAGGATTTTGGAGCTCTTGGGAGCCATGGAATAGACAAGCATTGCAGCTGTTAGAGCTGCGACTGTGACAATATTCTTGCACTGAACAGCTGAATACATCTCAGGATGATTTCGCAACCCCCCCCCCCCCAAAGCTTACTTCCTTACTCTTGCATTAACCTGTTCCTGGTTTTTTGCCACAGCTCTTTGCTGCTATATAGCAAGCCACACAGTTCCTAGTTAGGCCAATAACTGCACTACTGGAAGCATCAGTAAGTTGCTTTATAACAGGGCTGGGGAACCCCAGGCTGAGGGGGACCAAATACAGTGGTACCTTGGTTCTCAAACGCCTTGGTACTCAAACAACCTGGAACCCTAACACTGCAAACCTGGAAGTAAGTGTTCCAGTTTGCAAACTTTTTTCGGAAGCCAAATATGCTCTGTTTTGAGTGCCACACTTCCGTTTTGAGTGTTACGCTGAGGTCTGTCCGTTTTTGCTATTTATTTTGTGTTTTTGTTTTTGGGGCTTTTTTTGTGGCTGGGTGGAACCTAGTCCAGCTACTGATTGATTGATTGTGTGACTGCAGTACATTGTTTATTGCTTTTTTATGGATCAGTGGTCTCGTTAGATAGCAAAATTCATGTTAAATTGCTGTTTTAGGGGTTGTTTTTAAAACTCTGGAACAGATTAATCCATTTTGCATTGCTTTCTATGGGAAAGCATGCCTTGATTTTGGAATGCTTTGGTTTTGGAACTGACTTCCGGAACGGATTAAGTTTGAGAACCAAGGTACCAATGTACAATCCCCTAGGTCCCTGGAGTGCTTTTGGTTGACTGGAATGTGTCTACCATGAAACATAGAGGTGTATGTTTTGAATATGTAAAAAACCTCTAACTCTTGTGTGGCTGGAATGTAGCCTACAGTACAAAGGGAAGAGTCATACCTGTTGCCCCACCCACTCTTGCCTCTGGCCCCGCCCACCACTGACAGATGTCCTTCACTGGGTGGTCCATGGAGAAATGTCGCAGTTTGCATGTACTACTAAGCCAAGCCATGTGTGAATGGCTCCTGAGGCAAAGATCACAGCTGTCCTCTCCTAGTCCTGTTGCTGCAGCACTAGCCAAGACTAAAATGTTGTTTGCTTAGCATTGCGTCCAAACCTGGGCTCATGGTTTGTCTTGCCAAAAACAAACCTGGGTTACAGCTTGTGGTTTGCACTGAGCAAGACAAACCATGAGCCTGGTTTGGACGCAACATGAAGCCAAAATAACACTTTGGATTGCAATTCTTGTTCCAGGAACCTGGCATTTTTGCTCACTTTGCACTAAATGTACAAACTGGGTCACTGCAACCCTTGGGCTTTTCAGATTCTTCCCCCGGGTTCTATATAAGCACTGACTAACTTTATTTTGGGATTTGAACACTGCTCCAACACTGAATTATCAGAACTTTGATAACATTGCGTAACATTTTAAAACAAAGTATCATAATGATGCATTTTTTAAAAAAAGGAATTCCACCCTTTTAGGGGTGAAATGAGTGGCATTTAAGGCAAAGCATTGGGAGCAACAGGAAACAAACAGGATTAAAAAGTGAAAGGAAGGTAGACCCGTCCAAATATAAATTGGGGCGAGGGAGAAGAGGGGATCTCAAAAGAGAATAAGGCAAAGCAGAATTTTCCAGACCTTTCATGTTGGTGGCAAACTTTTTGGACATGCATCATTTTGCAACACAGTAATTCAGTTTTAGTAGCAAACCAGAGGTTAAAAGAACCCCTTTCCAGCCCTGGGAGGAGCATGGAGAGCATTTGTGCGATGCAGCTACACACTGCAGCCGACACGCTAACATGTCACGACACACAGTTTGCAAAGCTCTGGGGTAAAGTTTATTTAAATCAATGCAACATTTTTGCAGCTTTCGTTTCATGTGCCCCTTCAGGGACAAATTTCCTCATTTGCTTCTTTTACAATCTGGTGTCAACAGACAGTGCCCTCCTATATTGATCAAAAAAATACAAGAGGTGATCTCAGCGGCAGAGGATTTCGCGGTGCGCCACATGGCCTCCGGAGTCTGCCTGCCTCCTCCCACTCAGCTGTCCTACAGCTGGGTGGGGAGGCAGCGGGGGGACCGTTCGGGCAGCACAGAGCCTATGCGCGCTCAAGCCATCCAGGAGAGTTGCAGGCCCTGCGGTGAGTGCTGCCTGGCATTTTGTCACCCTCCTCAGTGGTGACACCCGGGGCGGCCTGCACCCACTGTACCCCCCTTCCTCCGCCCCTGGGTGATCTTAACATCCACTGAGATTCTTTCCTTTTTTTAGTTTTGGGTGTGTGGGTGTTTAACTCTCTTGCCTTTTCGTGCTAACCTCCCTTCCCTCCCCCTCCACTTAATATATTTTTAAATTACTAGGCCTTTGGGATCGACACGATTTCTAACCCTGCCAACTGGTAGTAGTTGCACAGATTTTACTGCATGAAATTCATCTTTCAGGAGCATTTTCAGATTTTGCCACAGCCGCTATATTCTTGGTAATGGCTTTAGCTGCAGCAGAAGTAATAAAGACCTTGGCCTAGACTCCTGCAGCTTGCTTTATTCTGGTTTCTGTTTTGTGTTTTGTGGTTTTTAAATCTTACCTGTAAGCAGCACGCCCGCCCCCCAAGAACTTCTCAGTGTTCAGAGGTATATCAATATTGAAATTACAAATAAAACAATTTGGGGTTTAGGAATCTGATTTCATGCTACAGTTGTTCGCGCTTCAACATTAGAAGGTATAGTGGTACCTCAGGTTAAGTACTTAATTCGTTCCGGAAGTCCATTCTTAACCTGAAACAGTTCTTAACCTGAAGCACCACTTTAGCTAATGGGGCCTCCTGCTGCCGCTGCACCACCGGAGCACGATTTCTGTTCTCAAACTGAAGCAAAGTTCTTAACCCGAGGTACTATTTCTGGGTTAGCAGAGTCTGTAACCTGAAGCGTATGTAGCCCAAGGTACCACTGTATTTCCTAGCTTTTAGCCAAGAAGAGCAATTATTAGAGAGAAAAGTAACTTCAGAAATTTATAGTAGTAGGGGTTGCAGGCTGGAGATTTCGGTGAATAAGAACTGTTAAATGGGCATAAGCTGATTCAGAATGGGAAAGGGAGACACAGGACAGAATCCTGTACACAATATGTTAATGTAAAGCAGAAGAATTGATGCTTTTGAATTATGGTGCTGGGGGAGACCCTTGAGAGTCCCATGGACTGCAAGAAGATCAAACGTATCCATTCTTAAGGAAATCAGCCCTGAGTGCTCACTGGAAGGACAGATCCTGAAGCTGAGGCTCCAATACTTTGGCCACCTCATGAGAAGAGAAGACTCCCTGGGAAAGACCCTGATGCTGGGAAAGATGGAGGGCACAAGGAGAAGGGGGTGACAGAGGACGAGATGGATGGACGGTGTTCTCGAAGCTACGAACATGAGTTTGACCAAACTGCGGGAGGCAGTGGAAGACAGGAGTGCCTGGCGTGCTCTGGTCCATGGGGTCACGAAGAGTCAAACACCACTAAACGACTAAACAACAACAACAAAGCAAATTGGTGTAGGTTAATTGGGTGTAAAGTTACATCAGAGACAAACCTGCTCAACAGTGAGGCAGCTGCCGCTGCCCTGCCTAAACCTGGCAGGGGGAAAACAAGCTTTTAAATAGTGTTCTGTGCCAGATCATGTGAATGAGCTGAATGGTCTTAGGATCCAGCATCTCTTGTACCCCTCCCCCCAAAAAAACTCTCCTTTTGAGGCACATCTTTCTTCTTCTGTAGCAATCACTCATTGCTGAGTAAGATTGCCTTCCATGAATATTGTCTTAGCAGTGAGTCTGTAAGTGACTGTGGAGGCCAATTCTGGATCCACTCATCCTTCCACAATGGCAACATAGGTTTCCGGGTTGGAGTTGATCATGGTGAGGGTTTGCCAAATGTGCCTTCCTATTAGCTTGCTTCTCCCTTTCGTCCTGAGTTCGTGCTTCTTCAAAGTCCACAATGCCTTTGGTGTAGGCTCTCACAGGCCAGTGATTCCCAGTTGTTGGTGTTTATACTACATTTTTTTTAGATTTGCCTTGAGATCGTCTTTAAACCTCTTTTGCTGTCCACCGGCAATACGCTTTCCATTCTTAAGTTGGGAGTAGAGTAGTTGCTTTGGAAGACGATAATCAGGCATCCAAACAACATGACCAGTCCAACAAAGTTGATGTTGAAGAATCGTTGCTTTGACACTGGTGATCTTGGCTTCTTCCAGTACACTGACATTAGTTCACCTGCCCTCGGCTCAGTTGGCTGAGCCCCAGTTGTGCTGATGAATAATTGCTTTATTTATTTTTTCTTTTTTAAAATAATATTTATTGGTTTTTCATTTACATATTCCACATACACATATTGTATTACATTTCACATTTATACTTGCTCCTGAGAGCTGACTTCCTTCCTTCCTTCTTCTGGCTTTTTTGTATCACATCTAACTTTTTCGCATTGTCTTTATCCATTTTGCATATTGTTCTTCTTCCATATTTGTCCATAGAGTATTTGTACACAAATGAATCTTTCTATTTACACAATTCTTTTTGTCTATCTATATTCATTTGCAACTGCTATTGTTTACATTAGTCACATTATACATTTTACTTCTTATTATTTTTATTATCCGGTGAATTTCTTTGTATTTCACATTATGAGGTTTATTTCAGTTCTATTGGTTTCATTATAGTAAGGTAAAGGTAAAGGTACCCCTGCCTGTACGGGCCAGTCTTGACAGACTCTAGGGTTGTGCGCCCATCTCACTCAAGAGGCCGAGGGCCAGCGCTGTCCGGAGACACTTCCGGGTCGCGTGGCCAGCGTGACAAAGCTGCATCTGGCAAGCCAGCGCAGCACACGGAAACGCCGTTTACCTTCCCGCCAGTAAGCGGTCCCTATTTATCTACTTGCACCTGGGGGTGCTTTCGAACTGCTAGGTTGGCAGGCGCTGGGACCGAGCAACGGGAGCGCACCCCGCCACGGGGATTCGAACCGCCGACCTTTCGATCGGCAAGCCCTAGGCGCTGAGGCTTTTACCCACAGCGCCACCCGCGTCGCCATTGGTTTCATTATACATGACATAAATTTTTCCCTTTTTTTTTGAAATGTTTCCTTGCCCTGTTGTCTAATTTTTGCCATTAATTTAGCTAGTTCTGCGTATTCCATTACCTTCTGTCGCCATTGTTCTACTGTTGGTAGTTGCTGTTGCTTCCAGCCCCAGTTGTGCTGGGATAAGCAAGTTATGGCAGTGTACCATCAGTTGAGCTGGGGCTGGGGATTTAACAATGGGTGAACCTGTTGCATCCTAAGCAGCACATCCCAGTGGCTCCTGCCATAGGATTGCCCCTACAGTCTTAATGTGATATTGGTGAGAGTGGCAGAGCAAAAGATTCAGTCCCTGGCATCTCCAGGGTAGAGCTGGGAGAGACTCACTGTCTTGCAAAGTCGCGGCCACTCAATACTCAGTTAGATGAGCCTGTGGTCTGACTCAGTTCCTATGTAACAGTAGGTGAGGAAAGCTGACAACAATGTGCAAATCTGACAACAAAACAATTAAAAACCATCATTCATATTTCAAACATTTGAAGTAGATACTTAAAGTCTTTTTTCCCAAAAAAATTTTTTATTGGTTTTTACAGTATTAACAACAAACAAAAACACAAACCGAGCAAACATAACAAACATAAATCATAACCTTATTGAAAATAACAGTTATTAAGTTTGTAAAGCGACTTCCTCATTTCCCCTTAGTTGAATTTCATTGCATATCCTTATAACGGTTTTCCAAATCCCAATTTTTATACACGTTAAATTGAACATTAACATCTTTAAATCTTCTCCTTATAGTATTAAACATATTATTTTATCAGTTAACATAAATACAATCCTAAGCCCATTAAATATCTGGAAGCTATTTCCGTTTAGTTTAGCTTAACAAATTTAGCTAAATAATCATTAAATTTCTTCCATTATTCGTGCTGTTCCTCCTCCTTCTGGTCGCGGACTCTTCCGGTTAGGTCAGCTAGCTCCAAGAAATCCATCATCTTCATCTGCCATTCTTCTACTGTTGGTAGTTCTTGAGTTTTCCACTTTTTAGCTAACAAAATACGAGCCGCAGTTGTGGCATACAAAAATAGTTTAACGCCTTTCTTGGGCATTTCCAAACCTGTTATTCCAAGAAGAAAGGCCTCTGGTTTCTTTATAAATGTATATTTCAACATTTTTTCCAATTCATTATAAATCTTTTCCCAGAAGTCTTTCACCTTGGGACAGGTCCACCACATATGATAAAAGGTTCCTTCCTTTTCTTTACATTTCCAACATAGATTGTCACAGTTATGATATATCTTAGCTAATTTTACAGGAGTCAAATACCATCTATACATCATCTTCATAATATTTTCCTAGAAGTAGATACTTAAAGTCTTATGTACATTTACATACTTCTGCACTCTAACTCATGAGACTGTTGCTCTGATTTTTCTTTTGTGATATGTTGCCTTCCTCTTCTGTTCCCTTGTTTTTCGTTGCACCTTTGCAAGCCATCCAATGGAAATCTATAACGTTTAACTTTTAAAAATTCAGGTGCTTTTTAGCCTTGGCCATCGCTTGACTTGCTTTCAGTTGCTTTTGATCTGAGTCAAATATGAAACCGTAATTTGTCGTCAATGCTAAAATACTACACCCCATTGCTTGTCAATATTGTGAGCTACTGCTTAAGAGATCTTGTTTTTTTTGTTTTGTTTGGAAACAGCGTTGTCTTGGCATCTTCATTATAAACAAAGCCAAAATATAAACTGTCAGATATTGAGATCAAACCTAGTTTGGATGCCGGACCTTGTAAATATTCAGAAAAAAATTGACATGAAATATTTTATAGTGAATATTTGGTGTAATAAATTTATAGAGGAGAATTTTGGGATAGAAATTATTTCAGGTGTAATACTGGAGGTCTTTCAATAAAGGTATTGTTATGTCAACATTCAATATCATTCTGAAAATTGGACTAGACTATCCAGTTCTTTTTTTCTAAAAAAAATCTCTAGGGGTACTCTCATTTTGACTCAAGAAAATCACAATTTTATAGTTCAAACCTGGAAAAATAAATACATAAATACAACGAAACTGACCAATCACTATGCTAGATTCCAACTTCACACATTAAATGCTTGCTTCTGTCTGAGACTCAAGAAACATTGTGACAGGAAATGAGGCCGCCATTGGGGGTAGCAGCAGAACTGACGATTCACCGTGCTAGAGAAGAAACTAAATTGTTTTAAAATTTTAGTTTCTCCTCCCGTTATATTCACAAAATGTTTAGGGGTATGTGTACCCCTGCATCCCCCTCAGAAAAAAAGCACTGGGATTATCAATACAGTGTTACCTCGGGTTAAGAACTTAATTCGTTCTGGAGGTCTGTTCTTAACCTGAAACTGTTCTTAACCTGAGGTACCACTTTAGCTAATGGGGCCTCCAGCTGCTGCCGCACAATTTCTGTTCTCATCCTGAGGTAATGTTCTTAACCCAAGGTACTATTTCTGGGTTAGCGGAGTCTGTAACCTGAAGCGTCTGTAACCCGAGGTACCACTGTACAGCAACTGCCCAGACCTCTTCAGGACTGCTACAGTTTATTCATACGTTTGGGAAAACAGCGTCCCATTTTTCACTCCTGTGGTTCCCAGAAATATACTTCTTCTAACAGTGGAGGCAGTAAGCTGTTAGTAACCAAATTAACACATTGCAGATTATATAGTAAATATAATTTAGCAGCCGTGTTTTCAATCACATACCGGTAATTGAGATGGAAATATGGGTACTATATAAAGGCATGTTTTGACTTTCACCTACGATACTGTCATCAGGTAAATGGAAGACCTCTGTGTGACATTGCATAGCTATTTCACATGGCATATAGGTTGTACAATGCCATATCTTCTATTGCTGACCTGAGCTATGTACTGTAATTATACTCGGAGCCCTAACATTTTCAGTATCTAATGAGAAGCATTATATAATCTATTTCAAACAGAAAAGAGCCAGTCCTCGGGTTATTCTGTAATGGAAAGCTCTTTGTCAACATAACTGTGACAGGCTTGTTATTTCCTAGTTACATATTTGCAAAGTAAAAAAATGAACCGTGCGCCGAATTTTCTGCCACATAGTCCCTGTGTTTAATTTCACTTTCACAAGAATGATTAATAACTCAACCCTTTGCATCGGTCCCTGTGGACTCACGCCTACAAGCACTATGGCCTCTATCGAGTGCACATTTACATCCAACTGAAATTGTGCTGTGCCTTTGTGTTTGCGCCATAAAGGTGGGCGGAGCTGAGTGGTTTTTTGCAGGTATAGTCAAAGCGGTGCTTTCCTGGTGTCCGGGACTACGACTCCCATCACCCTGCCGTATTGACCATGCTGTCTGGGGTTGATGGGAGTCTGAGTGCGAAACATCTCTAGGGTACCACATTGGCTACTGGATGAAAATTCAGAGTCATATGTAATTAGGAGTTTGAGCCTAAAATCAATACCTTCCTACTAACAAATTATTGTATGTAAAAGAAGACCCCCAATGAGAATTGCTGTTATTGTTGCTGGTATCCGTCTGTCTCAAGAGACAATGGGGTGTGCTTCTGGGGGGTGAAGCGAAACAGCTGCATTAGGAGCACCGAAGTTACCTCCCTGGGGCGTTAAGACTGCTGTGTATGGAGGTCCTGGACTGCCCAGACTCGCTGATGTGGTCCAAAGAAAGCAGAACAATACTCATTTACATCCTTAAGATATCAATGCCTTCCCTTCTTCTCTTTCCATGGTTCATTTTGCATATCATAAATCCCTGCATATTTTACAAAAACTATACCATTCAGTATTCCATTATTGCATCCATCAAAACTTGTTTACACTGTTGAATTCATCTTAATGCTGCCAGCATTTTCAACTGTACAGTGGTACCTCGGGTTACATACGCTTCAGGTTACAAACGCTTCAGGTTACGGACTCCGCTAACCCAGAAATAGTACCTCAGGTTAAGAACCTTGCTTCAGGATGAGAACAGAAATCGTGCACTGACGGCACGGCGGCAGTGGGAGGCCCCATTAGCTAAAGTGGTACCTCAGGTTAAGAACAGTTTCAGGTTAAGAACGGACCTCCAGAACGAATTAAGTACTTAACCCGAGGTACCACTGTACACAATTATTTCCCATATATTCAATAAATGTTTTCCAATCTTCTCTGAACGTATGTTCTTCTTGTTCTCTTATTCTATATGTTAAGTCTGCGAGTTGTGCATATTCCATCAACTTAAGTTGCCATTCTTCTTTAGTTGGGACCTTGCTCCTTTTCCATTTTGGGGCTAACAAAACACGGGTGTGATTGGTCAGTTAGTTAAGTATTCCTCTTGTTTTACTTGATCTAGGAGGAGGGACAGCTGCTCCCCTCCCCCCCTGGGCTACGCTCATGAGAGCAGTACATTTGGTACCAGCTTTGCTGCAGGAGATGCCCGAAGGAGGCATACAAGGCGCCATCCAACCTTCTTAGGGATTCCGCTCCAGATTTGTACAGGGTTTACTTCTTAGCCTTTTCTTCTCCCAAAGATATTCCACAAGGCAGCAGAAGTTGAGGATCAGAGTTTTCCTTATCCTAGATAAGCTACCCTCCCAGACTGATGAGTCCTATCTGCCCCACGCTTTCCTCTACAGCATGTGCAGAAATAGCCTTCTTGATCATTGGACCCACTGCCGGTCTTGTCTACTCAGTCTGCTGGGGTCTGTCTTTGCATGTAGACGAAGTCCCAAACTCATAGGTCTCAATCGGCTACTGTGGCGTTCGTATGGAGCCCCTGGTCATCTCACGGACTATTGACCGTACACCACTAATCCGCTGCCACCAACGAGATCCTCCCCGGTAAATCACTTAGTCTTAGTCAGGTTCTTAAGTTAACAAAGAAGAGTGTAGTTTATTGCAGACACAAATAAACTTTAACTGCATTCAAAACGTTGTTACTCTTTACCTTCTTAGTCTTATTTTTATCTTGTCTCTAACTCTTCTACCTCCCCTCACACAAGAACCAACTGCACTAACTGTCACTCTATTTCCATCTGTCTGCCAACTGCTTTCCCAACTGCCTTTTCCCAACCAACCAACCAAACCTCAGGCTAAGCCCTTTTATAAACAGGTAGGCTCCACCTCTGGCTTTTCTATTGGTCTGCCTATTAACTATTTCTCTCCCCCTGTACAGACATTTTCAAACGAACGGGCAAACGCCACAGCTACTCTCACCTAATTTAGTCAGCCATTTCCTGGATGCGGCTGCTGTCACATGCTGGCAGCTTCTAGGAGCCACAGGTGAGAGATCTTTGGTGGGGACACCTAAAAGAACAACATCACTGGAACTATGGGGCGGGGTCTAACAAATCGTTTCACAACTATTAACACAGCCACCTGTCATGGACACTTTTGCTAAGATTCCTGCATTGCAGGGGGCTGGCCTAGATGACCCTTGGGGTCCCTTCCAACTCTATGATTCTTTTTTTTTTTATTAAAGATTTTCTTGATTTACAAAAGGGTGTGCAATCTCTCTCTTTCATATCCCCCCCCCAATGTAACATTTTTACAAATCAGTTTCTTTTGTTGAGACATTAGGAAGAATAGGGGGAAAGAGGTGGGGGGGGGGAGATGAGTGGGGGTGGGGTCGGGTGGCAATGTTTCTATTTTACTTACTATATGTAGGGTTTGGTGTCAGCGTTGCTTGTGCAGGTTTTTTGCTGTTCACTTGTGTTCCTTTGGTGGTGAGAGAGGCTGGGGTTGGCCTAGGGCAGGGGTCTGCAACCCGCGGCTCCGGAGCCGCATGTGGCTCTTTTACACCTTTGCCGCGGCTCTGGGGCGGATACTAGCGAGGGGAGGAGGCACATTGTGCGCCCTGACACTCCCCACTGTGGCGGGCGCTGTACTGGCTGTGACGTCGCATGGGGGTGGTGCGTGCGTTAGTCACGCACCGTCCCGACGTCACCTTCCCAGTTTTGCGGCTCCCAGTTTTTCCCCCCTTCGGAAACGGGTCCAAGTGGCTCTTTTTGTCTTAAAGGTTGCAGACCCCTGGCCTAGGGTGTGGTTATTCATTTGTGGTTGGCTGTGGTGGTCTTTGTTTTCATGTGTGAGTGGGGGGTGTGTGCGTTTTGGGTCAGCTTAGCCATACTGATTTGTATGCCGTTGGTGGATTTTTGTCGTTGTCTTGTTGGGCTGTGTATGTGATAAAGGAGAGCCGTAACGGGGTGAAGGTGTCTTCTTCTATTTGTCCCTGTGTTGGTTTCAGTTTATTGGTTAATTTTTCTAGTAGGGTTGTTTCCCATACAATTTGGTATCATTCTGTATACCTGAAGGAGCGTCTCCACCCCCATCGTTCAGCCAGGACACTGAGGTCCAGCGCCGAGGGCCTTCTGGCGGTTCCCTCATTGCGAAAAACCAAGTTACAGGGAACCAGGCAGAGGGCCTTCTCGGTAGTGGAGTCCGCCCTGTGGAACGCCCTCCCTTCAGATGCGAAGGAAATAAGCAGCTATCTTATCTTTAAACGACATCTGAAGGCAGCCCTGTTTAGGGAAGTTTTTAATATTTAATGCTGTATTGTTTTTAACACTCGATTGGAAGCCGCCCAGAGTGGCTGGGGAAACTCAGCCAGATGGGCAGGGTATGTATGTATGTATGTATGTATGAATAAAATATTATTATTATTATTATTATTATTATTATTATTATTATTAGTCCATGGTTACTCCTGACAGGTCTCTCCAGTGTCTGGCTATGTTGCTTCTGGCCCAATTCTATGATTCTACAAATAATACCACTACTCAAAGAACTCTACCAATCATAACACACAGCATTAAACAAAATATAATGGGTGCAATCTGCAAGAGCAAAGAACAGCTGCAGGAAGTTCTGCGAGGAGGAAAAACAAGGTGGGATTACCACTCTTCCTTCTGGAAGTCACACACTCTCTTAGGAAAAGGTGTTAATTGTTGTATCAAAGGATCATGAAACAGCTGGAATATCCTAGAGAGTCCACTAGTTTTGCTGCTCTGAGATCTTCCCAGGCTCTTCATAAGTTTGCCGCTGTGCTGACACTGCTGGGGGAGGAGGGAGGATACTTCTGATTCAAGCCTGTTCACTATTTTCCGAGGTTGCCAGCCACCTCTGTGAAGGAGAGCCAGTGGTCAACTAAGAAGGGGACCATATTGAATTCCAACAATTTCCCTTCCCGCAGTTACAGAATTAATATTAAAGGAAACTTGAGCGACTCAGAGGGGAAAGGCATTTGGATCTGAACCAAATTCTTTTGTTATTACTCAGATCGGTTTAACTCCGGATTGCTAATATCTGGGAGGAATTAAGCCTCTGATGAAACTGCCGTTGAGTCGCCTAGGAACAATAATTCATTCAGCTCTATTCAGCTTCCCCTCCCGGCTTTCTCTCAGGAAGTCTTCACCCTCTCCTCAGCTTTGTTAGATAAGGGGCTGTGGTTGCCTGAAGCTCTTTTGACAGTGTTGGCAAAGTGTTGAAATATTCTGCAGGCCTTAGAGTCTCATTGATCCTACCTGTTCCTGTCCTTGCATTAAACTGCCCTCACATGAATTAAGGAAAACAACATGAGGCACTGAGTTCATTACCCTGAAAGGTGTGCCTCCTCTTTGCGGTGCATACCCTCCAACATTTCTCCAGTGAAAACAGGGATGTCCCATTCCTAATACAGTGGTACCTCGGTTTACATATGCTTCAGGTTACAGACGCGGGTGGCGCTGTGGGTAAAACCTCAGCGCCTAGGACTTGCTGATCGTATGGTCGGCGGTTCGAATCCCCGCAGCAGGGTGAGCTCCCGTCGTTCGGTTCCAGCTCCTGCCCACCTAGCAGTTCGAAAGCACCCCTAAGTGCAAGTAGATAAATAGGTACTGCTTTATAGCAGGAAGGTAAACAGCATTTCTGTGTGCTGCACTGGTGCTGGCTCGCCAGAGCAGCTTCGTCACGCTGGCCACGTGACCCGGAAGGCGCTGGCTCCCGGCCTCTTAAGCGAGATGAGCACGCAACCCCAGAGTCGGTCACGACTGGCCCGTACGGGCAGGGGTACCTTTACCTTTACCTTTGACAGACGCTTCAGGTTAGACTCCGCTAACCCAGAAATAATACCTCGGGTTAAGAACTTTGCTTCAGAACAGAAATCGCGTGGCAGCAGGAGGCCCCATTAGCTAAAGTGGTGCTTCAGGTTAAGTACTGAAGTACTGTTTCAGGTTAAGAACAGACCTCCGGAACGAATTAAGTACTTAACCCGAGGTACAACTGTAATAATAATTTTATTATTTATACCCCACCCCTCTGACTGGGTTGCCCCAGACACTCTGGGCAGTTCCCATCATACAGTGGCACCTCAGGTTAAGTACTTAATTTGTTCGGGAGGTCCATTCTTAACCTGAAACTGTTCTTAACCTGAGGTACCACTTTAGCTAATGGGGCCTCCCACTGCCGCCGCGCCATCAGTGCACGATTTCTGTTCTCATCCTGAAGCAAAGTTCTTAACCTGAGGTACTATTTCTGGGTTAGCGGAGTCTGTAACCTGAAACGTATGTAACCTGAAGCGTATGTAACCTGAGGTACTACTGTATACGAAAACATAGCAAAACATTAAAAATTTCGAAAACCTCCCTATAGCGGCAGCCTTCAGGTTTCTTCTAAAGGTTGTATAGTTACTTATCTCCTTGCCTCAGACGGTTGCATATCTCCATAGCCTCCAACATTTCTCGGATGAAAATAGGGATGCCCTAGGGAAAAGGGGGACATTCCAGGATCAAATCAGAAACTGGGACGGTTTCTGTAAATCCGGAGCTGTCCCTGGAAAATTGGGACACTTGGAGGGTCTGTGAGCAGGTTGGAACAATAGCGTCACCCTATTATGGCAGTGGCAAGCTCAGGGGGGCTTTTGCCTTTGCTGTACCACAGGTGTGCACACAGCTTTGAGGCCATCATCAACCTGGAGCATCCCTGACCTCACTGCTGCCTAGTCCCACCCACCCTGTCCTGGTGAGCAATGGTTGCAGCTCCAAGAGGGTACCACTGCCATCACAAACATATACATATGCACATCCCACTGTCGCTGGTGTACCAGTGGAATGGGGAAACTGTTTACAGATTTGTCATCTGTATGGGCTTGACGTGGGTGATGCTGTGGTGTAAAACACTGAGCCTTGGGCTTGCCGATCGGAAGGTCGGCGGTTTGATTCCCCATGACAGGGTGAGCTTCCATTGCTCGGTCCCTGCTCCTGCCAACCTAGCAGTTCGAAAGCATGTCAAAGTGCAAGTAGATAAATAGGTACTGCTCCGGCGGGAAGGTAAATGGCATTTCCGTGCGCTGCTCTGGTTTTGCCAGAAGTGGCTTAGTCATGCTGGCCACATGACCGGGAAAAACTGTTTGCGGACAAACGTCGGCTACCTCGGCCAGTAAAGCGAGATGAGCGCCGCAACCCCAGAGTCATTTGCGACTGGACTTAACTGTCAGGGGTCCTTTACCTTTACCTTTTTATGGGCTTTACAGATGAACCCCCTGACATGATGCTCATTGGTAGCTGCGTGTATAACTGTTGCCCCTTTTTGGAAGGTTCTTAAAGGAGCTAATTTAACAGCACGCTGTAAGAGGTTTTGGCAGATAGCCCTAACAGGGAAAGTTAAATGTAAACAAAGAAGAGCTAGAGGAAATAAGCACAGAGGCACATTTGCAAGAGATTGGTGAAGCTTTATTGCTTATGCAAGTATTTCAGATAACAGAAGGCAAGTCCTTAGGGTGTTCTCCAATGTATGGATTTGTTAAATGTTTCTTTTCTCTTTGTATTAATTCAAATACTGCATTTATTAGAAAATTTTCTGCAGGTTCTGCATATAGAAGACTCTTGGTATTTTTGTTTCTGATTTTGCCCAGTGACTCACGTTCCAGATTTTGTAATGTCTTTTTTCTCTTCTGTTCAATTTTTGATGGGTTATGTTTGTTGTGCAACTTAGGTAATGAAAAGAATTTGAAATGTCTATATATAAAAAAGTAATGAGGAAACTGTAGCCGCCCCCCCCCACCCCGATGTTGTCAGACATCAACTCACATCCTCCCTGAACATTAACTATGTTGGCAGAGGCTACTCAGAGTTGGAGTCCATTCTCGTAGAATGCCAGGCGTCAGGGGAGAGAATTCTAACATAGCCTTCTCTCTTAACATATAGTTTTCTATCTGCTGTGATTTGTTTCTTTGTTTTCTAAGATGGCCATTCAATCAGTCTGAAGTGGCATGATCCAGATACAGGTATACCACCACAGTAGGCACCCTAGGGGTAATTCATCTGAAGATATCAGAGTTTTCTGAAACTAATTTTACTCAAAAAGGCTACGCACATTACTTTTTCAGCAGCCTTGTGAATATTTGGGTTTTCTGCCTCTGGAAGACAAAATGTCTTGTGAGAGACCACTGCTGAAAGGGGAGCATATATATTTCTTCATTTATTTCATATTCTCCATTTGTTTCTCAAGTAAATAAATAGGTTAGCACAAGAATTATAAAACAGAATTGGAAAGGGCCTTCCTGAGCCCCTTCATGTACAGTAGTAGCAAAATGCACAATAGCTGGATAAAAAATAGCATAGGAAAAACACTCATATTTTCTCCAATGGGAGCTTCCCTCCCTCTGTGCAAATAGCAGATGTGGGGACCTGATTTGTCTTGGGATGGGGGCGGGGAGAGGCTTAAAACCCTCCCCACTTACACCAGGATCCTGATCTTCATTGTGCCTCTTATCTATGAGATACAAATCTTTAACTCAAGAGCAAAACATGTGACTAACCTAACTTGTAGTCGGGCCTCATTTGCAAACTCTGTCTAATCTGCACTCACAAAGCTACTACTGGGGTTTAAGGGTAAAGCTAAAGCAGAGGCCAAGTTGACGTCTTACTCTTGACAGGGCGGGGAAGGAATAAGCAACCAATGGAACTAGTCTATCTTGGCAAATGCACAGGAAATTATTGGAAATGGGCATGTTAGGATGTGCAAAGGACCCCTACATAGTTAAATCCAGTCAAAGGCGACTATGGGGTTGCAGTGCTCATCTCGCTTTTAGGCCGGAGGAGCCAGCATTTGTCCACAGACATCTTTCCTGGTCATGTGGCCAGAAGGACTAAACCACTTCTGGCGCAACGGAACACCGTGAAGGAAACCAGAGTGCATGGAAACACTGTTTACCTTCGCGCCACAGCGGTACCTATTTATCTACTTGCACTGGTGTGCTTTTGAACTGCTAGGTTGGCAGGAGCTGAAACAGAGCAACGGGAGCTCACCCTGTTGCACGGATTCAAACCACTGACCTCCTGATCATCAAGCCCAAGAGGCTCAGTGGCTTAGACCACAGCACCACCCACACTACAGCTTGGAGTGGTTTCAGGAGGACCATGGCTTGTATTACTATTTTAGAAATAGCCACCAAGTATTATAAGCCTGATGCAAGTTTTTTTCTGGAGTCCACAGCAGAGGAAACGACTGACCTTAAATGGGTAGAATATTGCTAGTAAGAAGTAGTGGTTTAGTAGTTGGTGGTTCAAGCGCCCATCTATTTTCTCTGTGTCAGCAGCAGAGCTCTCTTTAGCTTACAGTGAGTACCTAAGTAGTTTACCGTAAGTGGTGCACATGAAACCAAATCCAAGACAGAGGAGAAAAATCGCAGGAAAATAATAATCATAATGCTAAGACACTCCTGCTGTTCAGAAGCATCTCTCTTTCCCTAAAGTAGGCTGCATAAATATTGATCTTGACTTGGTGTGCCCTAGATTCATTTGCTCAGGCATTAATAAATATGCCGGAAAATGAAATCAATCTGGTTTTCCTCCAAGTAAATATATTCAGCTCTGAGTACACAATGAAAGCTTGGCAGTCTTGGCACTTGATTATGTAACAAAAATGGGTTATTTGTAGCTACCCGATATTTAAAAGGCATTTGCACTGCTTCCGATGCAAACAGTATTAACCATATTCAAATTGGGTTTCAGCCTGGTGGAGAGCGAAATGTTTTCCTTCATTGCCTCCGCATCTAGTCACTCTGTTTTCAAGAGGATGGTCATCCAGTAGCCTGTGGATCAAATCTGCAACCCCAAAGGAATTTCATTTGGCTTGTGGTAAGGTAAAGGACCCCTTACCATTACGTCCAGTCGTGACCGACTCTGGGGTTGCAGCGCTCATCTCGCTTTATTGGCCGAGGGAGCTGGCGTTTGTCCGCAGACAGCTTCCGGGTCATGTGGCCAGCATGACTAAGCCGCTTCTGGCGAACCAGAGCAGCACACGGAAACGTCGTTTACCTTCCCGCTGGAGCGGTACCTATTTATCTACTTGCACTTTGTGCTTTCGAACTGCTAGGTTGGCAGGAACTGGGACCGAGCAACAGGAGCTCACCTTGTCGCGGGGATTCGAACTGCCAACCTTCTGATCGGCAAGTCCTAGGCTCTGTGGTTTAACCCACAGCACCACCCGCGCCCCCTTGGCTTGTGGTAAAGGTAAAGGTAAAGGTACCCCTGCCCGTACGGGCCAGTCTTGACAGACTCTGGGGTTGTGCACCCATCTCACTCAAGAGGCCGGTGGCCAGCGCTGTCCGGAGACACTTCCGGGTCACGTGGCCAGTGTGACAAAGCTGCATCTGGCGAGCCAGCGCAGCACACGGAACACCGTTTACCTTCCCGCTGGTAAGCGGTCCCTATTTATCTACTTGCACCCAGGGGTGCTTTCGAACTGCTAGGTTGGCAGGCGCTGGGACCGAGCAGCGGGAGCGCACCCCGCCACGGGGATTCGAACCGCCGACCTTTCGATTGGCAAGCCCTAGGCGCTGAGGCTTTTACCCACAGCGCCACCCGCGTCCCATTGGTTTGTGGTAGTTCCACCTAATTTTAACCAAGGTGAAGATAAATGCTTCCCTGCCGTTTCACTCATACAAAAATGGGGTGGTGGTTGAACTGTCCTATGTCCATTTCAGAATCTCTCTTTGGATTTTATATGCAAAGCCTCAACTCATGCACTTTGTAATTACAAAACCCGTTGTTAGATCAGCCTAGTAAATAAACCCACAAAAGTTACCAGCCTGCTGAGCTGGTGGAAGAAGAGGGGAGAACTCTGTCTCAGCTGCAGCAGCCTTCATGATGTTGCTGCTGCTATTGTAATTATTGTTGTTTTACTTGGTGATGATGACAGGCAGAGTACCTCATCTCCCCTCCACTAGAGTGCATCGACACCGGATTTGGGGTGATGCAGGAAGTTCCCCGCACAGGGCACCAAGCCCAGGGGCGCAAAATTGAGAAGATCCATTTGGGCGTGCAAACTTTGGCCTTGCACAGGGCACAAATATTTCAAAAGATGAGCAAAGTCCACCCCTGCCTGCATGGAATTCCATGGACTCACCTGCAAGAAATTTTCAGTCACCTCTGACTGCTATGGCAGTGCTTAAGGCTGTGCTAGGTGGGTGCTAGACAGGTGGCGCTGTGGTCTAAACAACTGAGCCTCTTGGGCTTGCTGATCAGAATGTCAGCGGTTCGAATCCGCTCAATGGGGTGAACTCCAGTTGTTCTGTCCCAGCTTCTGTCAACCTGGCAGTTCAAAAGAACGCCAGTGCAAGTAGATTAATAGGTACTGCTGCAGCAGGAAAGAAAACGGCGTTTCCCTGTGCTCTGGTTTCCGTCACAGTGTTCCATTGCGCCAGAAGTGGTTTAGTCATGCTGGCCACACGACCCAGAAAGCTGTCTGTGGACAAACGGTGGCTCACTCAGCCTGAAGCGAGATGAGCACCGCAACCCCATAGTCACCTTTGACTGGACTTAATTGTCCAGGGGTCCTTTACCTTTTTACCTTTACTACTCTTCTCCTAAGACTCCTGACAGTGTTTCAAGTTGCATCTTACGTTGCTGTACACATCACTACCTGATTTGTTTTCCTCACCTGTATCCCTCCCCCCCAAAAAAAAATCCTATTCGATGAAGCTTTCATCTGTGGATTTGCAATGGATGCCTGAAATGTACACACCTCGGCTTATCCACACCTTACCTTTTCAAATTGGATTGAAGCTAGTTTCAAGGAAAGAACATGAAACTGCAGCATTTCTCAAGAAATTACAAGAAACTGATGGATTGTGTGGCTTCTGGGTGCTTGGATTCAGACCCCAGTTTTGAGAGTGCACAACGTGTGTGTGTGTGTGTGTGTGTGTGTGTGTGTGTGTGAGAGAGAGAGAGAGAGAGAGAGAGAGAGAGAGAGAGAGAGAGAGAGGATTTTGAAATGTTTTGCAAAAAGCTGGAGTCTTCTTGTCCAACTCATTTATTTGCAGAGCTGTGGGCGAGTGCAATGCAGTTCCAACTCTCATTAGATTACAAATGGTAACGAAGCAAGCAAAATGATCTCCAGGGAAGGCTTCTCCTTTTGATTAAATAACCTAATAATTCAACACTACTCTCCTAACAGATAGCAATCTTTACTATGCCTTTGTGTAGTGGGGGCATTTGCAGGTAATGTTGAAGATTGTATGTCTAGAAGGTGGTGGCAGGCCTCTGTTTGCCCCGTACAGCAGGGCTAGAATCTTGTGCTTTGAAGAAAGAAATACTTTGCGACCATAAAATAAACGTAAATGCATGTTTTCTGTTTAAATGTTCTTAACCTGAAACTGTTCTTAACCTGAGGTACCACTTTAGCTAATGGGGCCTCCCGCTGCCGCCGTGCCACCGCCGCGCGATTTCTGTTCTCATCCGGAAGCAAAGTTCTTAACCCAAGGTACTATTTCTGGGTTAGCAGAGTCTGTAACATGAAGTGTCTGTAACCTGAAGCGTATGTAACATAGCTGTCAACTTTCAGATTTGAAAATAAGGGATCAGCAGCCTCACCTGTCCCGGGGAGCCTCAAAAATAAGGGCTCAAATAAGGGATCAGCAGCCTCACCTGTCCCGGGGACAGTCCACGGGATATCTAACAATCCGGGATAGCAGCGGGAAATGGCGTTGGAATAAGGGAATTTCCCGCAAAAAAAGGGAAGGTTGACAGCTATGGTCTGTAACCCAAGGTACCACTGTATTTCCTTTCCTTTTTCTTTTCTCTCTCTCAGACTTCTCCCTCTGGCTTGAGAAACAAATCAGCTTTTCAGGTTAGCCCTATTACCCCAAGGATCAGAAACCGAGTGCCTCGTAACAATTACCACAGGTGATGTTCCTTGAGGTTGAACGTGGCCTCTCAACCTGACCCTCAGAACTCTCCCTGCATTTTGTACTGCATGATGAATAATCCTTTGACCGAAAGACATACAATGCTGTCCAGACACAGTGCAGATACAATTATTACACCAGTGAAGATCTCCCTACTCGTAGAGAAGTCCCTGTAGGTCAACTCCAGCAGAGTTCTTTGCATCTCGGGTGTGAAGTGGCCTGCTGGAGCAGAGTGCTGCTGAGGCAAGTTAAGGCGTTCTATTGTGAAGCCAGTGAGCTGTGGGCCTGAGGATTTGTGCCAATGATCACACAGCCAAAGGCTGCTTTATATTTAGCTGCATCCTGAACATATAGGCAATGGCGCACCTAGGCAATGTTTTATATTTAGTTGCCTCTAAAACACATTTGCAAAATTACTCCATGGGAAGGAATCCAGGGTTACAAAAATTGCTTACTTAGGATAGTTGTCAAGCTCAGCTGTGCTAAGGAATGAGAATACTAGCTTGCGCTCTCTCTCTCTCTCTATATATATATAGGAGTGTGTGTGTGTATATATATATATGTGTGTGTGTGTGTGTGTGTGTGTGTGTGTGTACGGTGGTACCTCGGGTTAAGTACTTAATTCATTCCGGAGGCCCGTACTTAACCTGAAACTGTTCTTAACCTGAAGCACCACTTTAGCTAATAGGGCCTCCTGCTGCCGCCGCGCCACCGCCACGCGATTTCTGTTCTCATCCTGAAGCAAAGTTCTTAACCTGAAGCACTATTTCTGGGTTAGCGGAGTCTGTATCCTGAAGCGTATGTAACCTGAAGCATATGTAACCCGAGGTACCACTGTATACATATGAATTTGTGTGTGTGTGTGTGTATAATAGATGAGAACTCATAATAATCTAACAAGTGTTGTAACTGAGTCTTTATCAGCATTGAGGGGCAAGAACACAGAAGATCACCTGGACTGAATCAAGCAGCTTGTCCACTTCCTTGAGCCTTACTAACTGAAATGCATCCAACACAACAGGACTAGACACTTGAGATCCAAATGATTCAACTAGAGTCAAGGGCCTGGTGGATGCAGGCAATTTTATCTTCAGGTTGCTTTGCCAACAGGTCACAGTGAGCCAACTGTTGCCTCTACCTTCTTCTTTGGAATAGACTGCAAAAGGTCCCATATTACCTGGGAAAATTCTGCTGGGTACCACAGTAAGGATGCAATGGAGGCAGCAAAGTATTTCTTCTGTGGACTCTAATGTTAGCACTGGCCATTGGTATCTTTGGATGGGTTTACATCCCTGTATTGCTTTGTGAGTCTTTCACAAACACTTGCAATCTTTATTTTACTCTGCTAGAAGTTGTTTGCTTAACGTTTGCTGACGCTTGTGTGCTTTCCATTCTGAAAATTGCTGACCAGTTGCCTACATGAATAAAAAGAGTTTTGTGGCGCCTTTAAGACTAACAGATTTATTGGAGTGTCAGGTTTCATGGGCCCAGAGCCCACTTCATCAGAAATAGGAAGTGATAATCAAAATGGCTTGGTAGATAGATAGATCTGCCCTGAGAGAAGAAGAAACTAATTTTACAAATTTAGGCCAAAAAGTCAAGCTATTAGCAGTAGGTGTGTCATAGTACTTAGGCAGGTCACAAATCAACACAAAACCCAGTTAAATATCAGTATTTCCAATTTAATTACCAATTTATTTGGTATCTGAAGAAGTGTGCATGCACACGAAAGCTTATACCCAGAACAAACTTAGTTGGTCTCTAAGGTGCCACTAAACAATTTTTTAATTTATTCCAATTTCATTGTTATGGTGGATAGGTGCCTTTGAGTCTGTTATAGCAGAACTGACACCTTAAAGACTAACAGATTTATTGTGTCATATGCTTTGGGGAGACAAAACCCACAACAGGTGCACAAAGCATTCATAGGTTGCCAAGTGTCCCAATTTTTAGATGCCATTCCTTTGTTTGAAGGTGTCTTCTGTTTGAAAGCCTTCCTGGTCTAAGTCCAACTTAAAGAACCATTTCTATTTAAATTTGAGGAATTATTTCTAAATTTGCCTCTGTATATATAAATAATCTTAAGTCCCAGGCATATATATCTGGAAAGTGGATTGTAAGCAGTAAGGTCAGAGAGAAATGAAATGCAAAAAATACAGAAAGTGGCAATTAAATTAGAGCTAGCATTTATGCAAAGAAAGCTCACATACCCTTTGCAAGAGCAGTGGATAGGTGTAGTTGCACAATCAACTTAACATTCATTCTGTTCTTAACTTTCACTGTGCTCCTCACCCTTCAAGCTCTAATTGAATTTTCACTGTCTATACTTTTTGCATTTCATTTCCCTGTGACCTCACTGCTTACAGTTCCACCCCTATCCTCTCTACCCGGCAACTAAGGAGGATGCTTCATGGACCTGAAGAAAAAGCATATGTCATTTTTAAAAAGTTGTTAGTCTTTAAGGTGCCATAAGACTCTTCGATGTTTAGGACACATAAGGATAATTACTAGGGTTGTCTGTGATTAATTCCCCCCCGTACACCAGTCAATTGCCTTTTCGTCAGTTAATCCTTAAATCGAAATGCATTTATGTGTCATTATAAAAAGAAGAAGAAGAAGAAGAGTTTGGATTTGATATCCTGCTTTATCACTACCTGAAGGAGTCTGAAAGCGGCTAACATTCTCCTTTCCCTTCCTCCCCCACAACAAACACTCTGTGAGGTGAGTGGGGCTGAAAGACTTCAGAGAAATGTGACTAGTCCAAGGTCACCCAGCAGCTGCATGTGGAGGAGCAGGGAAGCGAACCCAGTTCCCCAGATTACGAGTCTATCGCTCCTAACCACTACACCACACTGGCTCTCTAAAAACTGTTTCAGGTGTCTTTTTGGAACAACTTTTGATTACTAGGTAGTCAGTTGATAGAAGGTTGGTTTTAACATACCATTCTGAATCATTCGTGATGTTAACACACTCAAACCAAAATGTAAACAAGTGTGTTTGGAAATTTCAGTCCCACTGATAGAAGTGATGAATCAAATAAAGCTTTAGATAGAGCCATAGAATCAAAGAGTTGGAAGGGACCCTGAGGATCATCTAGTTGAACCCCTGCAATGCAGGAACATGCAGCTATCCCTTACGGGAATCAAACCTGCAACCTTAGTGCTATCAGCACCATGCTCCGGCCAACCGATGGATAAAGCTTGCAACCCTAATAACTAAAGTGTGAAACTGGAGAGGTGGTGATGTATTTTTCTTCTTCCTGGCAGCAAACTTTGAGGTTCTTACAATTTCAGTGTCACTACTACTCCTGCAAGTAAGTGACTTCAGCCTTGCAGCCAACCTTTGCATTAACTGTTATAACAGTCAGCTTTGCTTTGCTGGCTGAAAACACATTCGGAAGGCTCGCTGGAGAAAAAGGTTCTTTTCTGTCTGCTGTAATGATGATGTCTCTCGCCTGTTGCCAATATCTCTCACTTTAGGACAGAACGTAGCATTTTCGAACAAACATTTGGCAGAATGTTTTGCTGCAGCCTTACACAATGATCGTCGGCAGGAGGAGATGCACGCAGCTACAAGCAGAAGCTGCAGTTATTAATCAATCTGTGAACAGTCAAACCCTCCGGCTTCCTCTGGAGGAAGATCTGAAAAGGCTCTGTCATGCCCTCCAGTATTTCAAGAGGCAGTTTGAGCTAATGAACCAGGGGTATCTTGGTCAAGGGAAAAGCCCATAAAGTTGGGTCACCCCAGAGATGGGGAACCTGTGGCCTTCCTCATCTTATTGGATGCCAACTCCCATCAGCTCCAGGGCCAAGATGGCCTGCCCATTAAGTGTGATGTGGCGGCTGCCTTAGGCAGCACCCTGCAAGGAGCAGCAAGGCGTTTCTGCTGCCCAGATCTGCTCTTAGTCTCCCCGGCCTCTGGGGAGAGAGGGACCGGTGGCAAAGCTCTGAGAGGATGTGTGTGAAAATCCAAGGAGGGATAGGTCTTGAACATCTGGCAAGGAAGTTTAGTTTGCCTCGCACACTTCTGTACAATATAGTGTCAGAAAATGCCTCTTCAGTATCATCTACCTGATAACCTGTTGGCATTGGTGTGTCTACAGGGTTAGCATCCATCAGGTTTAGTTTGGTTAACACATCAGCAATTTTCTGTGACAGGCGATGCCTTCATCCTACCTCCCACCAGCCAAGTCCTGCATAGGTCAAATGCCCCGTGGCAGTGTGCAGAACTGCACATGCCGTACAGGAGGTGGGAGGAGAGGGGAATAGATGAAGGCAGGATTGTGTGTCTGAATGGGGCAACGTGAGTCGGGCTGTGACTGAGAGGTGGCACCGTTTGATCTTAGACAGGAAGGTGCCATGGACCAGTTCTGACAGAATGTCCTGGCTCTCCTCACCCAGCTTGAAACTGGACTTGTTACCATGTCTAGCAGCTTTGAAAGCTTTATTGAGCAAATCACTACAGCATCTCAGCACGGGACTGCAGGTTACAAGTCGGTGAAGCAAGCCAGGTGAATAGCAATACTTGGTATAGCTAAGGTGCTGGCACACCCCATGCACTCTCCTTTGGAAGAGTAGGGTGGGCACCACTAATCACAGGTTTTACATCCCAAACCTCTGGACTGCGCCATTAAGCAGCTACTCCTCTTGTAGAGGATGCCCTGCAAAGTTTGTTTGTGGCTGGTGTGGTTGTCATAATGTCATTGGAAGTATAGATGGCTTGAAGCCAGACTGTTCCCCAGATGCCTCTCTGGGAGGGAGGCCTCCTTGCTAACAAAGCCAGGCACCAGAAGTGCCTCTCCATCTGGTGGTGTCCAGCTTGGGCTATCTGGTTTCACCGGGGCTGAGTTCTCCTCTGACAACCTGCTTGTCTTTTCCCTGGCATCCATCTCTGCTCCTTCCACTGGTGTAGAAATGGCTGGCTGTTGTGTTTTGATGGAATATATTTCACTGTACAAAGGTGATGACCTGTGGCCCACAAGGAAATGTGACCATTGGGCCAAAAAAACACTCCATTGGGAATGAATGAATGAATGAATGAATGAACAACTTATTCCATATGAATCTTCTGCAGATGGTGGGGGTGTGTGGAGGAACTCAACACTTCTTGCACTTCTGGTGTATACTCTGCCCAGAGGCAGAAGACTAGAATCTCCCAGAAGTGAGATGCATGAGCACCAGGTGTGAGTTTGTCAGTCTCACAGCAGAAAACAATTTGGGATGATATGTGCTTTGTACTTCAGATTAGGTGGAAAAAATGGGAATGGTTGAAATGACCCTAGAACAGGGGGCAGCAACGTTTTTCAGCTGTGGGCTGGTCCACCATCCCTCAGACCATGTGGTGGGCCAGACTATATTTTGGGGGGAAATATGAACAAATTCCTATGCCCCCAAAATAACCCAGAGATGTCTTTTAAATAAAAGCACACATTCTACTCATGTAAAAACGCCAGGCAGGCCCCACAAATAACCCAGAGATGCGTTTTAAATAAAAGGACACATTCTACTAATATAAAAACACGCTGATTCCTGGACCGTCCGTGGCCGGATTTAGAAGGTGATTGGGCCGCATCCGGCCCACGTGCCTTAGGTTGCCTACCCCTGCCCTAGAACAATGCCAGATTTCTTAGTGAATACATAATAAGGTGCTTAAAAGCGAAACAAAACGTATCAAAATGCCTGAGACATTTTGCTGCCTGAGGCAAATTCCTTGTCAGTCAAGTAGCACAGCACCCAAGTTTGGCACAAGAACCATGCGAGTAAGAATGCAACAACTATGAATGGAATAGAATTTGCTGCCCTTTTATGACATCTAAAACCAGCGGCCTGATTCCGCCTAATGATAGGGATAGTCCTGAGGGGTATTTGTGGTGATGCTGATACAGAAAATAGAGTTGGGTAAAGATATGACATACCACCAAAAAGCCTGTCATAACATTCAGGCTCATGTGACATGGGGCTTATTCTAATCTGTGAGCTAAACCTAAATAAGTCTATGTGCCTTTCTTTTTAGCATTGGCGCAGTTCGTGCAGTTTTCCTTCATTCATCAGCTAGTATTGGAAAGACTGCACTGATAGAGTCATTAATAAAAAACTGATCCTGTAGCGCAGGGAAAAGAGCAACAGGCAATATTTATTCATTGGTCCAATGAATTGGTATTGCACAGTGGCAAAGACTGCAATCCTGCACCCACTTACCTGGGATCACATTAAAAGCATTCTCCCCCGCAGTTAATAATAATAATGACTGGAACTGTAGTTTGATAAGGATGCTGTAATTTTAGTTCTGTAAGGGATAAACTCTTTCTCTCTGTGTGTGTCTGTGTCTGTGTGCTTTTAATATATGATGCATATCCAGCCAAACTCTGTGGGACTTAACTTCCGAGTAGACACATGTAGGATTGTGCAGTAATAACCACAGAGGTATTTCACCTCTGATTCTCAACTGAACTTTACACACCCCAGGTTTGAATCATCTGTATTGAAATTAATATTACCGTAACATGACTGAAACTACAGAACTAAATCGAAACCGCAACTGAACACCTTCAACTTGTTTTGGTGGTGGACTGATCCAGTGTTGCACCCCTTAAATGTCACAGCGGAGTCCCTATTTGGCAGCATCTCTGCAGAGGCTGAGTCAGGTGTGTGCGAATGTGAGCCGGCTAGTCCTTGATTCCAAATCTCGGTTCAGACCCAAACACAGAATGTGATCTTAAAGGAGCCACCATTATCTTAGTCAGCAATCCTCCCCAGTCTGGGTTATTGGGGATAGTAATACTGCCTAAACTCACAGGGCGGTTGTGCAAGGTTTATTGAGACAGTTCCAGATCTCAGCACAGCACCCATCCCAGATGTCAAACATTAGCAGTATTATCTGCCTATATGACACTGTTGTAGTGCTGTCGTTACTTGTTTAAAGAGCGCCCCACAAAACGACAATTTCACAAAAATAAAGCAAGCACGTCTCCCTGCCCCAAGGAGCTTATAATCTAAAAATAAGACAAGGAGGAGATAGCAAAGCATGGGATATAGGACAAGAACATGAGGATTGTGGGCAATAACCCACTTAAATATGAAAAGACAAATAATGATTGTTTCTATGTTTAGACAATATTTTTATAGTTTTAAGTGTGATAAATAAGTTACTGGGGATAACGGGAAAATATTATGGTTGCTGTTTTTGAAACAGGAGAAAGATGGGAATGTTGGGATAACACTATATTTGTTTGATTTGATTTTTGAAGCTGTTAGTAGTCACATACTTTTTACTTGCTGGTTTTCAGGTGGATGAGCTATTATACTGAAGGTATTACTAAGTGTTCTCCTCTGCAAACTTGAGAACCCTGTATTTGAAAAGGGACTCATGGCACATAAATACCCAAAGAATGAACTGCATTTTGAAGATTAATCTTTTAAGGAGTGCAATTTGCAACAGTCAATCCCTCTTCTCAGGGAACTTGGAATTGTTGCCCTGCAAGGGGAATAGAGATTTCTCAGCATCTATAAAGGTAAAGGTACCCCTGACCATTAGGTTCAGTCGTGACCGACTCTGGGGTTGCGGCGCTCATCTCGCTCTATGGGCCGAGGGAGCCGACGTTTGTCCGCAGACAGCTTCTGGGTCATGTGGCCAGCATGACTAAGCCACTTCGGGCGAACCAGAGCAGCACACGGAAACGCCGTTTACCTTCCCGCCGGAGCGGTTCCTATTTATCTACTTGCACTTTGATGTGCTTTCGAACTGCTAGGTTGGCAGGAGCTGGGACTGAGCAACGGGAGCTCACCCCGTCGCGGAGATTCGAACCGCTGACCTTCTGATCAGCAAGTCCTAGGTTCTGTGGTTTAACCCACAGCGCCACCCGTGTCCCCTCAGCATCCATAGCAAGTGACAATTCTCAGGTTTCATCTGGGGCAGTCATGACTGTTTAAATTTGTATGGTTTTGCTTTAACTGTATAGTGCAGATAGGACCTACTGGGGAGTAAGTTCCACCATGTTCCATGGGACCTAGAACCACCCATTATTTTGACAAATGTGTTTCTCAAGGGAATCTATGAGCAAGTGGCAGGGGTGCTTAACTCTGACCAGAGAAAACACATTAAAAATACAACCTATGTTCTTTGTAACAGAAACAGATACAGGGTATATTCACAAAATCACTTTCTCCGCATCCAGTGTGCTCCCACTGATAATTTTAGAAGTCCCATTCACATGATGTTAGACATAATACACATTGATCCTATAGCTTCTTAACGAATATTGCTGTGTGACGCATTTCCTCCCCTCAAACCAGCTTCAATCCAATTAGAAAATTTGATGTGGAGTAAGTGATAATGTGAACATACCCTAAGAGACATTGCATGTCCGTTCCCCCTCTCTGATGTGAACACCATGCAGATATGGCTTGAAACACAGCGGGGGCGAAATGGCCTCACTGCATTTCAGGCTAATAATATGGGCAGGCTCATAGTGATTTTAGCTGTCCCACCTCTGTTCCCTTCCAGCCTTGCAGCCTTGCCCTGACTTCCCGATCGCAAAATAAAGTGTGGAGAAGTCAATACAGAGTTTCAGTGACCTCTGCAGATGTTGCAAACAAATCCTGATGTTACCAATTCTGGCGACCTTGGAGTGTGCCACCACGGCTATATGTTAATAGAACAGAAACAAAAAAACAACCCATTGAAATTCACATTATCAACTTGGAGCATTCATTTGGATAATGCTAGCTGTGAACGTGGGAGCAGGCCTAGTTCTAGCTCTAGCTCCCTGCACTTTGAGGATGGCCTTGGGCAAGGTGACTTCCGGCAGCTCAAGCAATTCCCTGTCATTGCTTTGGGAAGGGGGAAAAAGCATATACAGATAAGACATTTTGCTGCTTGCGGAAGAGCAGCAAATCACAACACACACAGAGAGAGAAACATGGGCTGGATAAAATCATCCAAGTACCTCTCTCTCTGGAGAAAAATGCAGCAAGAAACTTAGTAAATAATCTTTGGCGGCCCTTCCATGGTACTCCAAACCACCCTGCCTAATGGTAGGACATGTGTTGATTGTAAACCGGTGTTTTCCTTACTTTTAATGCCTGACATGCATTATTCTTTTTAAATTTAGAAACAGATACACACTTTGCTTTTACATCTGAGAAAGATTTATTTTTTACAGTGTTTGAATGCATCCTCTGCAGAAGAAAACTAAATCAGAGTGGTTAATGATTCCTCCTCCTCCATAATTGTGGGCTCATAAGAACATTTACCGTATTTTTTGCTCTATAAGACTCACTTTTTCCCTCCTAAAAAGTAAGGGGAAATGTGTGTGCATCCTATGGAGTGAATGCAGGCTGCACAGCTATCACAGAAGCCAGAACAGCAAGAGGGATTGCTGCTTTCACTGTGCAGCGATCCCTCTTGCTGTTCTGGCTTCTGAGATTCAGAATATTTTTTTTCTTGTTTTCCTCCTCCAAAAATTAGGTGCGTCTTGTGGTCTGGTGCGTCTTATAGAGCAAAAAATACGGTATTCTTACTTATAGTAGGCCAATGTGCTGTGGTGGTTTGGGAATCGCCCCTGAAAACCCTTGGTGTGACAGAGGAGGGTGGCACTTCCTGTTTTGCCCTAAGTGGCAAAAGGGGACATACCACCCCTGACCTCAGGATTCCAGAACTTACAGCTGTCAGTTCTGAGGGAAGGCAGGCAAGGACCCACAGCCCAGCTGTGGCTCGCTAGGTTGGGGAGGAGTTGCCTGATTCCTCAGCTGGAGTAGGCTCAGGCCAGGTGGGGGTCACATGCCTCATCGAGCCCAGAAGGTGTAACAGGCCTGGGTCCTGGCCAGGCAAGGTGGGGCTTGCTAGCTCTGGAAGGAGGTGGGCCAGGCCAGCTCAGCTCTCCTGACGGATAATTTGAGTTCTGGCTGCAAGGAAAAAAGCCCTGCCTGTAGTGATGTTTTGCTGGGTGCTATCTCCCTCCATGCCTCTACTTCCATTTTGTTTCCATCAGCCCAAAGGACAGGCTGCAGTCTGCCTTTCCCCACAACCAGCTGCTCAAGGCACATTTGTTGTTATTTCCATTTTGACAATCAAAACAGCTCTTTTGCACAGATATGCATGCGCACAAAAGAGCAGTATTAAAAAACAAAAAGTTTCCCTTGCAGGTGGACTGATTCCGCGTTTCACCCGTGGAGTTATCACAGCCAACGGCGGAGCTAGCTTGCAGGCATTAGCCGAGCCCGTTTGACAGCGTCTCGCTGCAAAGGTTAATTCGTATGCTCGTTTAAAAGCAAAAGTTCTCACTATGCAATGATACGCAAAGGTTAAGGGCGGGCAGGTACGCCGGGGGGGGGGTCAAGGGCAACTGCAACATCGGGCAGTAGGCGGGCAGGAGCAAGCAAGGGCGGGAGAGGCCCGTCTCCCGCCCGACGGGTAGGGCGCGGTGCCTTGTGGGATACGTAGTCTCAGCTGGTAGCTTCTCGCGGAGGCCTCGCTGGGCCCGAGGACTACATTTCCCGGCAGCGTCGGGCTTCCCACGCTCCTCCTCGTGGGCGGGTGAGTAAAAGGGAGAAAAGCGGCGCAGGTTGTCACGTTTTGTTTATCGCCGGAGCCCCGCCCCCTGCTACCTCACGAGGGATGGCGTCACCCCCCCCTCCTCATGAATATTGAGAAGGCGTTGCTAATAGAGGGAACTGGGAGGCGGGGTGCAAGAGACGAAAAATCGCGCCGCTCCGACGAGGCCTGCTGCAATTAATATTCATAAGGAGCCTCCGAAGTGGAGGCCGGGCCGGGTGGGAGGGAGGAGGAGGACGAGGAGGAGGCGGTGGCTGCTTGCTCGCTCGCTTGCTTGCTGCTGCTCCTGATCCTCCCCCCACCCTCCAGTCCCTAATGGCGCTGGCAGCAGCTGCGCGGCGGCGGCGGCGGGCTTGAGCCGAATGGAACGCGGCGACAGCGACGGAATGTTCGCAGTTGCTACATAATCGCGCCCCCCCCGCCCCCCGCCCGCCGCTTTGGAACGCGGCGTGTCTCCGCGTTCCACAATGGAACCTGCGCAGCAACCTCAGCGCGGGAGCAGGGCAGCGGCGGCTGCCCCGACGGCCGGCAAGCGGGAGCGGCCCGGCTACGCGGGCCAGGCCGGCACCGAGGGCCCGCTGAGAAGCGGCGAGGCGGCAGCAGCCGTTGCTGTCGCAGCAGCAGCAGAGGGTGTAGCCGGGGGCGGCCCGCAGCGGCGAAGGAGGCGAGGGGCCGCGGCTGGAGCCGGCGGCGGCGCGGCTTCCCTCACGCTGGCGGCCAACGGGACTCCGGCAGCGGCCGTCCCCAGCAGCGGCGGCGCCAACTCGCTTCTGCTGCGGAGGGGCAGGCTGAAAAGGAACCTCTCGGCCGCCGCCTCCTCCTCCTCGTCGTCGTCTGCCTCCTCGGCCGCCGCCGCTGCTGCTGCCGCCTCGCTGGGCACCCGCAGCCTGGATCGGAAGGCGCTGCTTCTGCTGCCCAAGCCGCCCCGGCAGCTCCAGCCTCTGCAGCCGCCGGAGCGGGACTGGGTGCGACGGGACCTCCAGCGGGGATGCGTCCATGTCTACTACTACCACCACCACCACCATCACCAGCAGCGAGGGGGCGGCGGCGGCTGCTACCTGCGGCCGGTGCTTTGCACCTTGGAGACGACGGCGGCCGAGGTGGCGTCGCGGTTGTTACAGCTCGGGCACCGTGGAGCGGGCAGCAGCGCCGTCCGGGTCTTGGGGAAGGCGGCGGCGGCGGCAGCAACCACCGCAGAGGCGCGCGGCCCCCATGAAGAAGAAGGGGAGGAAGAGGACGAAGAAGAGGAGGAGGATGAAGGAGAAATGGACGGCGATTTTGCGGCAGACCCATCCGCCGAGCCCGGGGGAGCAGAAGAGGCGCTGCCCGGCCCCGCGGAGGCTTCGACTTGCCCAGCTGGCAGCCTGACCCCGATACCGGCCGGGAGGAGGCCGCGAAACCGTCGGGGGACCCCCAGCGGTTTGGGGGGCGGCGGCGAGGCGGCTCCCCGACCGGGGCGCTTGGCTCTCGGCGGCGGGGAGAACGGCCGCGCAGGTGGGCGCCCCTGCCTGTCGCCCTCCGACTGCAGCCCCGGGCGGGCCTTTCCTCCTCCGCCACCTGCGCAGCTCTACCTATCGGGCCCGCCGCTCTCCTGCCCGTCCCTCCTGGGGGGCTCGGACACGGAGAGCTTCAGCCCCAGCGCGGAGAGCACCTCGGACCGGCTGGACGCCTACAGCGGCGGCGGCGGCTCCTCGTCTTCGTCGGAGGAGTTAGAGGCGGACCCTCCTCCTCCCGGGCCGGCAACGGCAGAGGGGGAAGGGGCCGGATCGGGGCCTGGCAGGAGCCGCCGGGTCCGCCTGGGCGGCCTGCCGTCGGCGCACGCGGAGAACCCCCGGGGGGGCAGAGCCGCGGGGGAGTCCCCCGGCGTGGGGAAGGCGCCGGGAGGGGATCCCTCTTCCGCCGGGGATGCCGCCGACGCCTCCTCCCCGCGGCAGCCTCCGGCCTTGTACGTGCAGCTGCATGGGGAGACCGCCCGCCGGCTGGAGCCTCACGAGCAGCCCTTGCAGGTCCAAAACGACTACCTCTCGCAGCTGGGCTTCCGGGACCTGTGGCGGGTGCAGGAGGAGGGCATGGACTCGGAGACCGGCTGCCTCATCCGCTTCTATGCAGGTGGGTGAGGAAGGAATTATGTATGAAGGGGTGTGGGTGTGTGAAAGGCGCGCACGCTTGTTTTCGTGTTCACAGGACAGTGTGGATGCTATCCAAGCTACTACACCCTTGGTGCCCTTACTCAGAAATGAGGGTGTGCTGCAGAAATGGAGAAAATGTGAAGTAGAACTGGATCTTGTACTCTGGTCTCTGTTCGCTAACTGCAGGTTAATTGATGGAGTGAGCAAACAACACACACAGGTGCATGAATTAAAGGCCTGTGTGTGGGAGGTTTGGGGAGAGGGGTGTGATCACATCTTGCAACCCACAGTGGTGGCAAATACTTCCAGGCCTTGGCATTGTCATGCTCTGGGAACTTTCCAGTGGAGGTCAGAAGTTTTGGGATTCTGACACCATTCAGTCATTTCCCCCATTATCTGAAGAAGGGTGCATGCACACGAAAGCTCATGCCAAGAACAAACTTAGTTGATCTCTAAGGTGCTACTGGACAATTTTTTAAAATATATTTTTACTGCGTCAGACCAACAAGGCTACCTACCTCCCCAGTCTGTTTTATAGCTGGGTAATGGCCTTGGGGGGTTGTAAAAGGGGTGTTTGGGGAGGACCTAATGGAAACTGTAGCTCAGCTCACCTTGAAACCTGTTTGCTGCTTAAGTGCTCTTCAGGTACATCAGGCTAACATGGAAAGGTTGTCCTCTGGGTCTTCCTTTATGCTACAGTCTTAGAACAATATATACGCTGGAGGTGAGGTCCTTTGAAATTGGTGGGTTTTTGCTTCCACGTAAACATGCTTGGAATCGGAATACCATTGTGTAGAAGCATTTTCTCCCCCTTCTCTGTTCACCTTAAAAAAGCTACGCACAGAGGAATCATTGTGCTTCTTAGCTGTTTTGTTCAGCTACCCCTGATAGGATCAAGTGGCTATTTTACAAGTACCTGCTGTAGCAAAAATAAAAATGCTGAATCTAGGCAGATGGAAAGAGGGGGTTATCTCCTCTTAACAAGAATTGTCATCATTTTTCCAGGGCAAATTTGCATGTATGGTATATTAATGAAACAACACATGTCTTACTCTGCTGGGTACACAATGTATGGTTCTCTACCTATTTGTAATGGGGTGGGCATCTAGATCTAAGGCCAAGATCCAGAGTGTGTTCAACCAGTGGACTCCATGATATATGTATGGGATTGTGTTTTCCTTACATAGTTGTGGGAGCGAGTCCAATGAAGTCTATGAGATTTATCTACACTTAGCATGGTTAAAGATTGGCTTCTCAATATAGACTGAAGACAGGCTTTTGTCTTGGTGCCTGGACTTGGTCAATAACAGCACCCAAAAGTTCCTGTCTTGTCATCAACATTTATATTAGTGTTGCATGTTTAACTGCCATATAGATTTCCTTTACTGCTTGAAAATGTGCACATAGGAAGGTGAGTCATGCTTTGAATGACCTTTTGGATGAGAGGAGGAGCTCTGGGCTGTGCCATAATTGATCTTTCTGTTAAGGCGCTGTAGTTTCAGGGTTAAATTGGATGCCCTGTGTTTCGTTTTTGGGTGAAGCTCTCTTTCCTTGTATCGCTTGTTCCGTACAAAATGTGGGAAAGCTGCAAAGCCTGGACCCACCTGAGTGAGCTGAGCTGTCTCCAGACAGAAGCATTTTCCATTTCAGTTTTTAAATACGCTTTGCTTTCTTTGACTGTCAGGCAGGCCTGATATTGAAGAAGCCAAATGTAGCCCAACAGCCCCTTTTTGTCCGTATTGTGAGCTGTTCAATCACCATTCCTACCATTTGCCATTCTGGACAGGTGGCCAAACGAGAACCCTGGCTGAGCTGTCTTCATCTTGAATGCGTAACAGTTGTATAAGCCAGCTTTTAAGGAAATGTTTTGCTGGTCTATGTAGGCCGAGAATAGTTGTAGAGGAACAGGAGCTGAAGACAGCCTTGGGTCCAAGTTTCTATTGTGTGTGAATGGCATGGATAGAATCCATACATTTGAAATCTAAATATGGCCTTGTATGTTGCTGCTTCTCTTCGTAAGCAGGTAAAAGTACGTACTGGCTATTCTGTAATCTGCATTATTATTATTATTATTATTAATGCAGCATTTCTCATCCTGATGACTTCCATATCTTTTGGACTCCAACTCCCATCAGCTAGTTTAACCAATAGTTGGGGATGATGGGAGTTGTAGTCTTGTAACATAAGGGGCGGATGAAGTTGGTGAAGGTCAATTGAATGTAATGAGAGTCAGTGGACTCAGTGACTCAGACTAGAGACACCCAGGTTCAAATAGCTGCTTAGCAGGGAAGCTCACTGGTTGATCTTGGACCAGCCTTCTCAGGCTAATCTACCTTGCAAGGTTGTTGCCTGTAAACAGGCATGTTCCCCCTGTCATGCAAATAATTCTCCTCTAGCAATTGTCACAATCATGGTGTGACAATAAGCAGTTGTGTTTGCAAGCTATCTTAGTAGCTATTGTAGACTTGAATGTGATTATTATTTTTTGTGCAGTATGTAAAATCCTTTGCCTCTTAAAGACTTGCCAAATTGAGCCCTGGGGGAGACGAGAAGATAGCTGGGCAAATACACAGAAAAGAAAATAACTTAAATTGAGCATGTTAAATCAACTGGGTTATGAATGGATGTTCACTACCTTGGTGCCGTGTTCGAAATTAGCCAGGCGCCAGGTGCGTTTTGCGACTGGCGCAGGTCCAGTCGCGACCACATGGAGGAGATCACTGGATGACAGGTTTGAACTGACATCTCCATCTGGCTGGCCCCTCCAGCTATCTTAAGCAGGTAATCAGATGATCTTATTTGTTGCAATTATATCCCACTTTTTCCTCCAAGGAGCACATGGTTCATTCCCTTCCTCCGTTAACTCCTACAAGGACCCTGTGAAATAGGTTAGGCTGTTACTGGACCAAGGTCACCCAATGAGGTTCAGGACTGGGTGGGGAAATGAACCCTGATCTCCCAGGTCCTAGTCTTAACCACTGCACCAGACTGGCTTCCTAGAGTTCTTCTGCAAATTAAGCTCTATAAATTAAGTAGGTACATAAATATGGGGAAAACAAAATGTCACTTAGAGAAGCACCTGAAATATTTTCCTTAAAGCTTGAATTTTTGTTAGTCTGGATTGTTTTATTTGATTTTGAGTGTGTTATGAACCACTTTTGAGGGTTTCCCCCCTTTAAAATATAAATGAAATTAATAATAGAAATTAAATTAATAATAATAAATGTCATTGCAAAAAAAAAGGCACCTAGACATTCCTTTGTGGTAACTGTAACCTAGGTTTAAGGTGCAATTTGGCGATTAGCTTATATATCTGAGTTTCTAACACTGCCTTCATGTATTTTCAAACCTTGTAGAGGGAACCTTGGCTGCAGGTAGGGGTAGCTGACACAAAGCAGTTCATCCAAGCAGTGCCCTTTTGAAGTACTAAAAAGCCTGGACTTCAGTAACTGTACCTGCCAAAATTCCCTCTACCTGTGTATTGAAGGTTCATAAGCCCTGTTCTTATTTGAGTCTTCTATGTGGAGGTGATGCTGTTTGACTGGCCCATTTACAACTCGCTTAAAATATCTGCTTCCCAGGGGCTTGTGTGTGCAGCGTTTTTGGTTTCTTTATTTCTTTTTACTCCCTTGCTTGCTCTACAAAGAATTTGCTGCAAATTATTGTTTGCCATTAGGTAGTTCCAAGCAGGATTTTAAAGCTGTGGCTGGAGGCAATTCCCCAGATTTTAAGTGAGACTCCACGGGTGTGTGTGTGTGGGGGGGTGAGGAATACAGGTACTCTAGGGCAGGGGTCAGCAACCTTTTTCAGCCATGGGCTGGTCCAACGTCCCTCACACCATGTGGGGGGCCGGACTATATTTTGAAAAAAAAAATATGAACGAATTCCTATGCCCCACAAATAATCCAGAGATGCATTTTAAATAAAAGCACACATTCTACTCATGTAAAAACACCCCACAATAACCCAGAGATGCATTTTAAATAAAAGGACACATTCAAAAGGTAAAGGGACCCCTGACCATTAGGTCCAGTTGTGACCGACTCTGGGGTTGCGGCACTCATCTCGCTTTATTGGCCGAGGGAGCCAGCGTACAGCTTCCGGGTCATGTGGCCAGCATGACTAAGCCGCTTCTGGTGAACCAGAGCAGTGCACAGAAACGCCGTTTACCTTCCCGCTGGAGCGGTACCTATTTATCTACTTGCACTTTGATGTGCTTTTGAACTGCTAGGTTGGCAGGAGCAAGGGCCGAGCAATGGGAGCTCACCCAGTCGTGGGGATTCAAACCTCCGACCTTCTGATTGGCAAGCCCTAGGCTCTGTGGTTTAGCCCACAGTCATGTAAAAACATGCTGATTCCTGGACCGTCCGCGGGCCGAATTGAGAAGGTGATTGGGCCGCATCCGGCCCACGGGCCTTAGGTTGCCTACCCCTGCTCTAGGGTAAGCGTTGTTGTTGTTGTTTAGTCGTTTAGTCGTGTCCGACTCTTCGTGACCCCATGGACCAGAGCACACCAGGCACTCCTGTCTTCCACTGCCTCCCGCAGTTTGGTCAAACTCATGCTGGTAGCTTCGAGAACACTGTCCAACCATCTCGTCCTCTGTCGTCCCCTTCTCCTTGTGCCTTCCATCTTTCCCAACATCAGGGTCTTTTCCAGGGAGTCTTCTCTTCTCATGAGGTGGCCAAAGTATTGGAGCCTCAGCTTCACGATCTGTCCTTCCAGTGAGCACTCAGGGCTGATTTCCTTCAGAATGGAGAGGTTTGATCTTGTTGCAGTCCATGGGACTATCAAGAGGCTCCTCCAGCACCATAACTCAAAAGCACCAATTCTTTGGCGATCAGCCTTCTTAATGGTCCAGCTCTCACTTCCATACATCACTACTGGGAAAACCATAGCTTTAACTATACGGACCTTTGTTGGCAAAGGGTAAGCATAGCATGAGTTTTAAAGAAATACACACAAATATTAAGAGAGCAATTAACTATCTGTTTCAAATAAACTGGCATTCATTCATTCATATATGTGCCTGTTGAATGGCCGCCCATCAGTGATTGGAAGTTAGGCTTAGCTGCTTTGTGGTTACTTTTCTGTGGCTTCCCAACCCCCTTGCTGGTGGTAGATGAAGGTTCATACAGTACTTGGAGAATGAGAAGCAATTAAAGGAGAAACCTGAGAGCACACATCTAAGGCTTTCGACCCATGTATATTTTCCTGAGAGTAAGACTCATTGACATATTGGGAGCCGAGTAAACATGCACTGTTCAGACAGTCTTAAAATAATCTGAGCACTCTTTATTTTGTTTCATTGGTGTAGTCCATGAATGAGTATATGTTGGGGTAATTATGCAGAATGCCTGGAGAATGTACAAAATCCTGTTGAGAGGGCATTCCCCAATATCTGTTGGCAGGTATGCATATAACTTTGTGTGTGTGGGGGGGTATTGTTTTTGTTTGTTATTATGGTATGTATTGTGTTTTTTATATTTAAATTGCCCTGTGGTCTTTGGATGAAAGACAGTATAGAAATTGAGAGAGAGAGGCTGGGGAATGTGCATAATCTTCACAGATGGATTATGTGCACAATGCCCAGGTGTTTATGCACATTAACCGTGCAACTCTCTTTACCTGTATCATACACGTTTCCAGTTACTGAACCCGAACTTTTAAAATCTGGCACTTGCAAGAATGGAAAAGGTTATAGTAATAAAGGTTGTAATGATGGTGTTTTATTTGATGAGCTTTTCAGTTTTGTTCTTGAATCTTAATCCTGGGTTGTTGTGGGTTTCTTTCCCTGCAAAAATGAGTTGGTTTTTAATGCTTAGTACGAACTGTTCTGCTTTGGTGAGCGTAGAGAGGGATGCGCAAGTTAACCTGCAGGCTTCTGCAAACTCTGCAATGTTTGCAGCAGGAAAGGACTCATCAAAGCTTAACTTTCCATTGTGAAATCTATTTATAGCCAGCATCCGTATAATACATGCCATGCCTTATATTGTAGATTTCGTTGAAGTTTCAAAGTGTGAAAACTTGGAAGTACTGTTTTGTTAAAAACTGTCTTGTTTTTCACAAGATGGGCAGGCTTTTCTCCTCCTCTCCCCCTCCCCCACTTTTGAAATCCGTAATTTTTTCAGGAAGGTGTGACTTAATTATGAAATCTTCAATGGGTTTATGTGTCATGGAAAAATCTACTGAGGTCGCCCAGTCAGACAACATCCTCTTAGCCAGAATGGGTGATGTCAAAAGAGAAAGAATTAAACCGCGGACCTTCCTTATGTGTTTGATTTCCGTGTTGTTCCTCCCTCTATTTTATTTGCTGATAGATTTTGAAATGAAAGTAGCAGAGCTGGGACTATCGGTAGGTGAACCTGAAGCATGTAGAGAGAAGTATCAAAATACATGCTAGTCTGATACTCTCTATTGTTTTATAGATTGGAAGAGGTGGAGGAGCCCTTTCCCGAAAGGCGGAGATTTTCAAACTTTTTGAGTCCCCGGCTCCCTTGACCAACTCCCTTCTTTCTGCAACACCCCTGTGGGGCTCAGGAGCCCAGTTACGTCACCCCTTGTCTGCAGAGCTGGCAGCCCCTCACCCCTTTTCGAACACCCTCCCTTGTGGAGTGATCCCTCAGACTCCTCTCCCTTCTCCTTGGGAGTCCTCTGGGCAGGCGGTTCTACTCCCCCTGGTCTCTGAGCTGCCCCCCCCAGAGAGGTGCCTCTTCACACTGCCCCACAGGGGCCTGGGAAGTGGATGCCCCCAGCCTTATTGGCGCAGTGGAAACTGGCCAAAGGCGAGTGTGAGGCCAGCACCTTGCAAGGCAGCAGTGGCAACAGCAGACACTGTTGGGCCTGCATAATAATACTAATAATACTAATAATAATTTATTATTTATACCCCGCTCATCTGGCTGAGTTTCCCCCAGCCACACTGGGTGGCTCCCAATCAAGTGTTAAAAACAATACAGCATTAAATATTAAAAACTTCCCTGAACAGGACTGCCTTCAGATGTCTTTTAAAGATAGTTTAGCTGCTTATTTCCTTCATATCTGAAGGGAGGGTGTTCCACAGGGTGGGCGCCACTACCAAGAAGGCCCTCTGTCTGGTTCCCTGTAACCTCACTTCTTGCAATGAGGGAACCGCCAGAAAGCCCTCGGCGCTGGATCTCAGTGTCCGGGCTGAATGATGGGGGTGGAGACACTCCATCAGGTATATAGGACCGAGGCTGTTTAGGGCTTTAAAGGTCAGCACCAACACTTTGAATTGTGCTCGGAAACGTACTGGGAGCCAATGCAGATCTCTCAGGACCGGTGTTACGTGGTTCCGGTCTAGCTGCCGCATTCTGGATTAGTTGCAGTTTTTGGGTCCCCTTCAAAGGTAGCCCCACGTAGAGCGCATTGCAGTAGTCCAAGCGGGAGATAACCAGAGCATGCACCACTCTGGCGAGACAATCCACGGGCAGGTAGGTTCTTAGCCTGCATACCAGGTGGAGCTGGTAGACAGCCGCCCTGGACACAGAATTAACCTGCGCCTCCATGGACAGCTGTGAGTCCAAAATTACTTCCATTCAGCACTGGGCACTCATCTTCCAGGCAGGCCTTGCACACAGCAAGCACAAGGAAGACCAGCGCAGTGCCTACCCGACCTTCCATTTGTCTGTCCGTTCCCAACAGCAAGGGCTGGCGGACTGGCTAGTTGGGCTCCCTCACCTACTTGCTTGCAAGGCCGCCTCAGCTCCTGGCAACCAGCACCCCTGGCCAGCCCCAGCAGCACCATTTGTCTTTGGAGCTTGTAGCAGGGGCTGCTGCAACAAACAGTCGTGCAAGCCTTTGGGAGGCAGAGACACGAGAGGGCACCAGAGGAGGGAGGGGAGGAAGGAAAGAGGGACAGGGGCCAGTGTTGCCCACGGCACCCTTGACCATCCTTCAAGGCACCCCAGGGTGCTACGGCACACTGGTTGAAAACCACAGCCCTAGGGAGAAATAGCTTCATGTTTCGCAAGCAACTTCATGGGTTGTATTTATTGAGCCGGTGCCTCACTGCCTGCCTGCTGTGCTTTTGGTAGCTGGTAGGCAAGTTTGCTAGATGTTAGCTGCTTCCCTCTCTGTCCTGCAGCATTATGCTTGGATGTGTGGTATAAAGCCTTTCGGCAAGGCGCCCTCTAAAACTCCAACGTTGAGTGCGCAGTCACTAGCAGTACCCTGTATTTTAGCACCGTGGAAGCCTCTGTCACAATAAATGTCAAGTCTGCTTCATGTAGCATGAGCGCTCTCAACTACAATATCCAACTGCTCGTCCTGATGCATTTATTCTCCTCTTGACACTCCTCACCTTTGTTCCGTCAGAAATTGCGCTACTGCTCTTTTCCGTGCAGGTGTTTTGACTCTTCCACGCGCAGCGTAGGGGAAGTTCTCCGAAAGTGTTCCTGAAGTCGACAAGAGTTACCTTGCGGCCGTAACATCTGAGTCAGAAGCTCTGGTGTGGTAATGCATATTGATACCTAACTGGAAAAGACTTCCCATTGGTTTCAAGGAAGGACCAGCATGGAATCCTGTTCCTTACATTTAATTATCTAGTTCAGCAACTTCCAATTAGCTAATTACTGAGGACCCCCTATTTTCCAAAAGCCAAGCCACGGACTCCCTACTTTTGAAAATTTTGATAACTCTATGGAAATAATAATAATAATAATAATAATAATAATAAATAATGTCCACTGCAAAACAAAAACAGGTCCCCGAGACCTTCATTTTTAACCCAAGCTTAAGGCATGATTTGGCAATTATACACACACACACACACACAGTCACAGTGGATGCTCGGGTTGCGAACGTGATCCATGTGGGATGCACGTTCGTAACCCGCAGTGGCGGGTTGCAATTTGGCGCTTCTGCACATGCGCAAAGCGCAATTTAGCGCTTCCGCACATGCACGACCACCAAAACCCGGAAGTAACCTGTTCCGGTACTTCCAGGTTTCGGCGGGTGCGTAACCTGAAAAAATGCAACCTGAAGCGGCTGTAACCCGAGGTATGACTGTATATATATAGAGAGAGAGTGTTTCAGTTTCTAACACTGTGTATTGGTGTTGTAGACGAGATGTGTTTGGTTTTTTGCTTTACTTTAAGGAGAGGCAGTGTTTGAAATACTGCAGCTTAACTTAACCATAACTTTTTAACCAGCCTTGTGGTTGGATTGGTTTGTTGGTGGATGAGCAGCATTTGATAAGAATTCATAGCTCTGTTACAAGCCTATTACTCTTAATTGGGGAGCAATTGGGTTGGGCTTTGCAGAATTTCTACCAGAAACTATGTGAGTGGTGTACAGTCATATTTGCTTCTTGAACTCAAGTTATAAACTTTTCTGTTTCTGCGTAAAGATATGATAATCTTATGGAACACTCCCAGCTTCTCCCATCCAGCTTAAATTATTCTAAAAAAATTAGATGGAGATGAATGTGACCATGGTGAACCAGACTTTAAAATGCATACTTTGCTGTAGCTTCTCATTAGAGTTTGGAATAAGGTAGACTTTTGCCCACGAGCATTTAATCTGAAATGAGAATTGTGCTGCTAAAATTACCCACTTCAGGGACTTTGGAGCACCTTTTTCTTTTTAACATTAAAATGCACTTGACGGTAACTATAGCACCTTAGTGCTTGGAGCATGGATGGATCTTCCATACAAATTTCTATACGCTGAAGACTTCAGGGTCAGTTGCACATAGTAGAAGCTTCCATCTGGTTGCTTTGTTACATGAACACTTCTCAAAAGCAGTTTTCCTGAAAGCTGTTTGTGCTTGATGGCATCATAGACGCCTAGGGGTCATCTAGTCCAACCCCCGTAATGCAGGAAATTGGTCTCGGTTTGACTTGGAAAAGGCAGATGAGGCTGCAGAAGAGACGTCTTCATTTTTAGCAAGAGCATCATCTTATACATATAATTTTTTATTAGTTTTTTTAACATATCATTTTCAACAGTAATTAAACATACATTTACATCTTATTCAAATTTTTGACTTCCATCAATCCTGTCTGAAGATTTTCCAATCTAATCTCTCAGTATGCATTTCTTATCTTCCCTATTACATTTCAAACTCATAACCAATATCTCTATCTTTTTCTACTTTGTAACACTTCGTATATTTCTCCTTACAAAACTTCTTGTAGCCCTACTAGCGTAATTTATTGATTACAGTTGCTCTTCAAATAATTCATATACTTCTTCCAATCTTCTGTAAATCTCTGGTCCCGCAGGTTTCAAATCCTTCCTGTCATTTTGTCCAATTCTGCATAGTCCATTCATTTTGACTGCCATTCTTCTTTCGTCGGAATTTCTTCTTGTTTCCATTTCTCAGCTAGAGCATCTTCTGAGACACTGCAGCAGCTTCTCCCAAGCTTGAGCCCTCCAGATGTTTCGAGACTACAATCCCCATCATCCCTGACCACTGGTCCTTTTAGCTATGGATGATGGGAGTTGTGGTCCCAAAACATCTGGAGGGCCGAGTTTGCCTATGCCTGCACAACTCCCTCCAGTCCTAGCTGGCCCATTGAAGTGCATTTTCTTCAAAGCAAGTTCTGCTGGGACCTTACTTCCTAGGAAGTGTGCTTAGGGATTTCAGCCATAAATGAATACAATACTTGGAGGAGCATGTAGTAAATGGGTAGAGTCCTCAACTCTCCAGCCAGTTTTGTCCGGTTTCACTTTGCTTGGGCTGTTAGTCATTTCTTTTGAGAGCCGAAAGGCCGCCTTGCTGATAATTCTTTTGCCTTTCATCATCAGACACCGTGACTTGGAAGTTTTGTAACAACTACCCTCTTGGTGATGGCGGTATTGATATACCTTGGAGCTCTTTGCAATTAAAATATCCATCTGTTCCACTTAGAACATTAGACGCTTCACACAATCTGTCAAGTGGTGTGCGTCCACATGAAAGCCCTCGGAACACAGGTAAAGAGAATTCAAAGCTCTGATCCAAACAGTTTCTCACCAGTTTTTTTTCCTTGCTTTTTGTTTACTTGAAGGGGTGTTATCTTATTGGCTTAAAAAGGCTAAATGGAAAAACTTCCTTGGATTTCACTCTCCGTCCCCCCGAAACAGGAAATATGGATGGGATTCAGCATTGCAAGGCCACAGTTACCTGAAAATGCTCTCTTTCCAAGTTGTTGGTTTAAAAAAAATTCTAGAGCTGCACAAATATATTTTTATATATACATTTCTGCTCTAATCATTATTGAGTAACACTCCGCTTTGTTCAGAAACAATGGGCCAGTGTTCTAGATCCACCCCATGAGATTATAATTTTTTAGCATCTGGACATTCTGCAAACTTCTTCCTTGAAGTCCACAATATCACACACCCCTAATTATGTTTCTGTCTGACCCAGTTCAGATGTTCACCTAAACTTGTGTTCCCCAGCTGCTGCTCACCAAATGTTTTTGACAACAACTCCCATCATGCTTGATCATTTGTCATCCTGGCTGGGGCTCATGGGAATTGTAGTTCAAAAAATATCTACAGAGGTTACTAGGTTTGGAGAAGGTAGTGAGTTATATCTGAGGAGAGGGTCATGTTCCCTGCAATGTGGAGTGAAATTTTACCCCAGTGCTTTATTTTTGCATTTCACAAGTTGTTGAGTAATGAATAGATGCCTATTGCAAACACAGCATTAAGCAAGCTGGGTAGTTTCAAAGTTTTTAACTTTGTTTATGTAATAAAACTAAATAAGCATGCAACGTTAGATGCATACTTCTTTTTTTCCAGGAAACCACATCACTGTCTGTAGGTGAGAGAGTAGAGGGTAGCCTCACCCATGGTTGGCATGTGGTTCCTGGAAGATTGATCAAAGGTGAATGACACTCTTGCCAAGAAGGGTTATGAATCTCTGCTTTAGATAATTGTGAGCAAACCAAAGGCTGCAAGATTATCCACTTTCTTTTGTGCATAAGAGGAGGAGTGTGAAACATTTGTTTTTATTTTAGAACCATCTGCACTTCTGCATTATATTCCAGTGTTGGGTAAAAAGGTAAAGGTAAAGGTACCCCTGCCCGTACGGGCCAGTCTTGACAGACTCTAGGGTTGTGCGCCCATCTCACTTAAGAGGCCGAGGGCCAGCGCTGTCCAGAGACACTTCCGGGTCACGTGGCCAGCGTGACAAAGCTGCATCTGGCAAGCCAGCGCAGCACACGGAAACGCCGTTTACCTTCCCGCCAGTAAGCGGTCCCTATTTATCTACTTGCACCCGAGGGTGCTTTCGAACTGCTAGCTTGGCAGGCGCTGGGACCGAGCAACGGGAGCGCACCCCGCCGCGGGGATTCGAACCGCCGACCTTTCGATCGGCAAGCCCTAGACACTGAGGCTTTTACCCACAGCGCCACCCGCGTCCCTCCAGTGTTGGGAGCTATGGTTTATTCTAACCAAAGTTAGTAAAAACTAATTGAGGGCCAAACTGTGGTTTCAGGTCTTGGTTATTGGGTGACTTTAGAACAAACCACGGTTTTCTGGAGTCTGTTCGTAACATGGAAAGAGGAGGGGAATTGTGCGAGCCCAGTATTTGTTTTAGCTCTTTTGCAATGATCTAAAACATAGATGGCATGAATCAGACTTAAGTAGGATAATGGTTCAGCTCTTTTGTTCCTTCTTAGCATGCTTTAAGAGTGATGGGGGACACTTTTTTAACACAGTTCATTTGTACCCCTGGCTGTCTGCACGCAGTTGATCGCACATTGAACGCTTTCCTTGGGAACATGTGCTTCCTCCTCACTCATCTTTTTTGTTTATTGGCTTTAGCTGTGGCCTAGTGTTGTGTGAGCTTATGTTGGACTACGTGGTGATCCCTCCCCGCCATGTGTGAACAGTTGTACTTAGGCCGGGGCAGAGGGATTGTATCCGTGGTATATTTTAACTTTTAGTTGGTAGGGTGAGATCCATATGAACACAATAGATAATGGACACATGAGCTTTTGAGGGAATGTTATGAGTGATTTAAAAGAACACCCTGCTTCTTGTGGGTAGCAAGGTGTCCTCCTTTCCCTTTCCTCCTCCCTACAAATGAGATATGGAGCACAAGGAAGGATCCAGCAAAAAAACTGTGGTCTTGCCTTGCTTGTAGTATTAGCCTGACCCCATTCTGTAGTGTGGGGCAATCTCATCATGTATTGTGGGTTGGCTTTGCTGTTGAAAGGTTCTGCGATATGGTTCTGTCCATTTTCAAAAGAAAGAAGGTGATCATATTTTAGCTTTAAAAAGAAGCAAGATATGATAAAACTTTCCCCTGTGTAACTGGTCCCTTTGATTCTTCCTCCCAGTAAGTCTTTCATTAACCAAGTTCCCAGTTTTGTCTTAATGGGAAACCGTAGCTTTAGAACAAGTCAGGTTATGGAGATGTGTTTTGAAGGTGGCTTAATACCCTGTGGTGTTCCAAAACTATTATCCATGGTTTCCTGGTTTGGATGAAATGAGATACCTAATGAAAGACTTCCTGCTTTGTTCACAGCAATAGGAAAGCCCCATTGTGGACCACGGTGTAATTTCAGAAATATACTAAATGAAATTTCAGAATTAAAATAGAAAATGCCTATGAAGCTGAGCTGTTTGAACTTGTCCATTGTGTGTTCCAAAGCGACTCTGCACAGCAATATATATGTACCAAAAACCTTTGTGTTTGGTCAAGGTTTCCCGAAGAACCAGTATAGCTATGCCAGACACAATTTGCTGTGGCTCCTTTTTGGGACTTTGGCTGAACTGCAGGCAGGGCTTCTGTTCAGCTAGACTGCCATGCTTGAAGTCCTGGCTTGTAGAACTATCTGGATTTCCCCTCAGCCAAGGTCCTTTCCTCACTGTGAGTGGCTCATATGCCTCAGTGTGCGGAAAGGTGCGCACACTTTTCAGCATCTGATCTAAACTGTGTAGAACGACAGCTTCCTCACGGAGGATGCAACAGTTGTCGCTTTAAACCCCTGTGTTATGTAGCAACATTATTTGAGCAGGAAGTGACTAACGACGGTGTTGTGCTAATTTTGAAATTGCAGTCGGATGTTGGGTAGGTGGAATTAAACATTCCAGCTACTGTTTCCTTTTCACGAAGCCTTCTGTGATGATATGGGGATGATGATATGGGTCAAGTGAGTTTGGCTGAGTCGAGCCTTTCCTGGTTGAACTTGTGGCTCACCTTGAATTTGGAAAGGGGTCATGGGGCAATGCTCTTAGCCATTGGGCCACAGTGCTTTGTGTTTATAGAACAGGTTGCCCAAAGCGCTTCATGTATGTAATCTCATTAATGTTTTCATCTGATGTGGAGCAAAGGCTGAGGGGAGGAAACATAGTGTTTCTCCAAGAAGCCACTGGGTAAATTATCTGAGGAGAGAGCTTAAATCATGTTCTTCCTGGATAACAACTAGGGCTGGACGATATATCGTCCAAAACTGGTTTGAAGTCCATGTTGTGATACCGGTTTCATAATTCTTGACCTGGCAATATATCGTGAATCATGATGTGTGTAAGGGCTGAGCCAATGTGTGGCTTTCAACTTTGTGATATATCACAAGCTAAACATTGCAATATACTGATATACAGTGGTGCCCCACAAGACGAACGCCTCGCAAGACGGAAAACCCACTAGACGAAAGGGTTTTCCGTCGCGGAGGCGCTTCGCAAAACGAATTTCCCTATGGGGTTGCTTCGCAAGACGAAAAAATCTTGCGCGTCCCCGCGGTTTCCCCCCGCTTCCCCCCCTTTTCCTAAGCCGCTAAGCCGCCTATCAGCTGTTCCGCTGATAACCCGCTTAACAGCTGATCGCGAAAAGCCGCTAGACAGCTGTAGCGCTAATCCGCTAAGCTGTCAATGGGCTTGCTTTGCAAGACGAAAAAACCGCTAGACGAAGAGAATGCGGAACGGATTCTTTTCGTCTTGCGAGGCACCACTGTATCATGATGTCAGAAATAAGGATGTATATGTATATGTAGAGTGGAACAGGGTAATGTCCTGGAAACTGCTGCTGCTTAGCGGGTCTAAAACTGATAACATTTTTACTTACTTCTAACATATTGTGTTACAACTGTTATTTTATAGTACAGTCATATCTTGGTTTTTGAACAAACTAGTTCTCGAACGTTTTGGCTCCCAAACAGTTGAAACCTGGAAGTGACTGTTCCGGTTTTCAAATATTGTTTTGGAAGCCTAGCATCTGAGGGGGCTTCCGTGGCTTCCGATTGGCTCCAGGAGCTTCCTGCAGCCAATCGGAAGCCGCGCTTTGGTTTTCAAATGCTTTGGAAGTTGAACGGACTTCCGGAACGGATTCCGTTCAACTTCCATGGTACAACTGTACAGAGGAGCAACAGGGGCAGAAGGACTCATGAGAGAAGCGATGACTGGCTTCACGGTTTTCCCCACATCACAATTTTTTTCATAGCACACTCACACACCGTGTTTTGCAATATATTGCCATGTTGAATATTATAAAACTGTTACTATGCTGTGGTCTTCAAACTAATTTTTTGATAATGTAGCGATACCTTGCCCAGCCTGAGTGTGTGTGCGCGTGCGCGCTATGCAAAAATCACGATGTGGGAAAGACTATGAAGCCAGCCTATGCCTCTACATATCTCCATCCTTATTTCAGACATTGTGATATATCGGTTGGTGCAGCCAACTGAAGATCCGTGCCACAGTAATGGAAGTCTCTCTAAATTCAGCGCCCATCTTCTGCCTTTCCTGCAGGGGCCTTGAAATGCTTAAATTGGCTTCAGATGCTCAATCACAAACGAGCAAAGCATATTCTTCTCATCTGAAGGAAGGCCGAGGAAGAACCAAAAGTCCACGCTGGTTATGGGAAATGCCTTTTATTTACTTTATTACAATTGTGTCCCACCTTTCAGGGTACAGATTCTTCCAAGGTAGCTTGCAAGTAACATTAAAATTAAATTATGCCAATGCATAAGAAGGTGTCAGGATCTTTCCCTCGGGGCAGTAGGTGGTCACTGGTCTTTTTCTTAGAGGGGTGAACTGTCCAGCTGGCTCTGATAAGGATTTTGCCTGCCTGCCTTCTTTCCTTCCTCTTGCTAACCTGCCTCCCTTAGATACTTTAGATTGTTATAAATATTATTGATGGAACAGGGGGATCCTTCTGATCTCTCCCCCCCCCCCCCCCCCGCCCACCGAAAGCTGAGTCCTTTCTCGGTTTCATTGTTTTTTTCCTCCTCAAAGGGAAGCAAAAGTAGGTCTCTCTCACCTTGACACTCTCTCCATTGTTAGTACTGAAAACAAATCTTTCAGTAATAAGAGGACGCCTGATGTTTAGTAAACAATATTAAGACTGCAGTGTGAGTTGCATCTAAATAGGAATTCCCATTATGCATTACGTTGCCGCGAGGATGATTACTTGCGGCTTCCTGACCACTTAGTCTGCTTTTCTGCAATTCAGAATAATGAACATATTAATCAATGCCACTTCACTCGAGTTAATTTGTTCTGTGAGTGATACTGCCGTGCCTGGTTTGCGAAAGTGGTCTGTCCACCTTTCTTACTCGATTGCACAAACTAGTTCACTCCTAACCAGGGCAGAGTCAGGGGATGTCTGTTGGCTCTACTTACTGCCGTTGTATTTGTGTCAATAAGTGTTCATTTATTGCCTCAGCGTTATCCTGCAAGCGTGGCAGTACATCAGATGTGCAACATGTCTTTTTCTTTTTTCTAAAAAAAATAATGCACCAGTAATGCAGCTTGGAGGGACGCGGGTGGCGCTCTGGGTTAAGCCACAGAGCCTAGGACTTGCCGATCAGAAGGTCGGCGGTTCGAATCCCCACGACGGGGTGAGCTCCTGTTGCTCTGTCCCTGCTCCTGCCAACCTAGCAGTCCGAAAGCACGTCAAAGTGCAAGTAGATAAATAGGTACCACTCCAGCGGGAAGGTAAACGGCGTTTCTGTGCGCTGCTCTGGTTCACCAGAAGCGGCTTCGTCATGCTGGCCACATGACCCAGAAGCTGTACGCCAGCTCCCTCGGCCAATAAAGCGAGATGAGTGCCGCAACCCCAGAGTCGGCCACGACTGGACCTAATGGTCAGGGGTCCCTTTACCTTTAGTAATGCAGCTTGAGCATATTTGAACATTCATAAATTTTCTCTTGTTTTTCATGGAGAGGGTCACTGTGAAAAGAAAACTAAAGCCAGAAAGGACTGCAGCTCTTCTATTTTAGTAGCATGTGTCCAACCTAAATGACATATTTGTTCTCACACAGATTGCAAGAGATGAGGTTTAACTGAACATCTTGCACTGTTCTGCAGGATGCTTATTCTGAATGTTATGTTGTTGTTTTCTTCACAAAATGATCTTGCAATCTTAAGAAGGGGCGCAGTTAAGGGGGGGCAGGTGAGAAGAAATATCTACATTAATGTATAACTCGAAAGCAAATGCAAAAATACATATCTCAAGCGTATCTCTAAAGGCCAGGCAGTGGAACGAAAACTGTAGGCTGAGTTACTGAGTAGGCAGCACAACTCATTATCTTTGTTAACCGAATTTATAAAGGCCTGCTTCTCGGGGGGGGGGGGGGAGAAAACTAAACTTTTTTTCTTCTCCCATTGCCAACTAATGTTGTTGTCAGGTATCTAGTGCGGTCACTCCCAGACTCTGTCCCTTGAACAAAGAATATTTTGCCAGTATTCCGTTGCCAGTTTACGTAAAATGCTGGTAGATAATTCTGAATGCTTGAGAAAGAAATGCAGTTCTAATAAGAAATAATTGCAATTTGCGGTGCATTTACTATAGAGTACGCTAACCCTTCCTGCCTGGGCATATATACAAGGTTTTGCTTGTTGCCTAACCTGAAACGTTAACCTGTTTTATGCTTCCTGCATTCCGATCCATTGGTGTCTTTGCTTGTATGCAGGCATGAAACCATGTTTTCCTCGCTGCAAAGGGAATAACAGCTGTAGCTGTTTCCCTGTTGCCACTGCACATTGCAACCCATATTTTGGGACAAGCGCTTGCCGTTCATCTTGTTACAGCCAGCTGAGTATCACAGACTAAATTCCTGAAGCCGAGTTGTTAAGAGTCTCCTTCCGAGGGCTTCCTCCAAGGGCTACAAATGATTGGCGCTTAAGAGCTGTGGTAAAATGAGGTTGCGCCGTGCACTTAAAGTAGATTATCGTTCATCTTCAGACTTGGTCCAAGTTAAGAATGAGAGATTATCGTGATAGATAGTGGCTGTTGCATGCCTCTGCTTTCCTGCATCATAACAGCTACTGAGATTGCCGTATGCATGCGACCACACTTGACTAGATAACTATATGCCAGAAGGCCTGAGCTTCTGTAGTAAAACCCAGAGATATTATAGCTGCACTGAATTAAAAAGGTGTCTACAAAAGAACACATCAAAGTACAGATTTCTTCTGTCTGCATGTTCCTGGTAATTAACAGATTTGGAAAGGGGTGGAGATGTGATATCCCTGGGTTGGTATTTGACCAGTGTTTCCCAGACTTGGGTCTCCAGCTGCTTTTGGACTACAATTCCCATGACCCATGACCACTGGTCTTGCTAGCTAGGGATGATGGGAGTTGTAGTCCAAAAACAACTATAGTGGGGAAACACTGCCTTAGACCAAATGAATGCCCCATCCATTCCACTTCTAAATAGTTTTACCTTTTATTGCGTTTCTATTCAGTTTCACGACTTTGATGCACAATTTGCATGCATGACTTATCCCTGATGTACAAAACAATGAATTTGCACGCATGGACCTGATTGCAATTCCTCATACCCACATTGCTAAGTAGGCATTAATGTTGCGTTGCTTGCGGAAAATTGTTTTTAACAAAGTGAAATATCTGTAGGTCAGTGATGCTAGTAGCTCTGCCAGTGAAGATGAACAGTTAGTACTATTCTGTTTCAGCGATTGAGTTGGTATCTTTTGTTTCAGCTATTGAGTTAATACCCCCTACCCCACCTGCCTCCAACCGTGGTGTTCCAGATGGTTCCCTGGGCAATTGCCTTTAAATCTGGCCCAGTGATATCCAGAATAAGGTCTTGCTTACAGGACATCCACCTAGGTTAAAAGTGGAATTCAGATCTTTTGTGCTGCTGTTGGCTTGCTTGTTGCATAGTTGATACCCAGAGGCAGACGTTACTTCCTGCCAAGTGAAGTGTGCCCCAGGGTCCTCTTTGACAGTGTTAACTTATATGTGATTTCTCCATATTATGTTTCAGGATTTGCGTGCTGCTGAATCCTTATGATGTGTGTATGAGAGCGATATACAGTGGTACCTCGGGTTACAGACGCTTCAGGTTACAGACTCCACTAACCCAGAAATAGTACCTTGGGTTAAGAACTTTCCTTCATGATGAGAACAGAAATTGTGCTCCGGTGGCGCGGCAGCAGCCGGAGGCCCCATTAGCTAAAGTGGTCTTCAGGTTAAGAACAGACCTCTGGGAGGAGCCAGTGTGGTGTAGTGGTTAAGAGTGATAGACTCGTAATCTGGTGAACTGGGTTCGCATCTCCGCTCCTCCACATGCAGCTGCTGCATGGGCTAGTCACACTTTTTTGAAGCCCCTCAGTCCTACTCACCTCACAGAGTGTTTGTTGTGGGGGAAGAAAGGAAAGGAGAATGTTAGCTGCTTTGAGACTCCTTCGGGTAGTGATAAAGTGGGATATCAAATCCAAACTCCTCCTCCTCCTCCTCTTCTTCTTTGGAACGAATTAAGTACTTAACCCGAGGTACCACTGTAAAGGACAAAAAATAGCTCTAAAAGCAGTTTGGGAGTGGAAAGCATTTTGTTCTCCCTTCTTGCCTGTGCACACAGAACTCAAATTGTGTTTCTGTGCTCTTATTTTGTAGGGTTTTGATGTGACTCCGCTTAGGACATGCTGCGTTGCTAAACTCAAGAATGAGGAGTGCCAGCCTTTCGGCACCCTGTTAATCACATAGCTAGGAGTCTTAAGGGAAGGCCCTATAGCTCAGTGGTATAGCATCTAGCATGCATGCAGGAAGTCTTTGGGTTCAACCCCAGCACCTCTAGAAGGATTGGCAATTTTCAGTGTCCCGAGTGGGGTGTGCCATAATTTTTCTTTTGGATAATCCATGTTGACGTGATTTTGGGTGGGTGGGAGACAAAAATGGAAGCCTGAAATGCATCCAAAACTGTCTTAACAAATCTTAACTAACTTCTCCACAGACTTGAAATGTATTGGCATGTAAAATTGTCGGTGACATTTAAAAGTCTTAACTGCCTTTCCCAGAAACAATAATGATCATGAAGCTTCCGTGTCGTGAAGCTCCTAAGTAGGCCTTATTTTTTACTGATTGGGGGGAAAAATATAAGAATAACTTTTAATAGAAACCATCAACAGCGTTAGTGAACAAATAGAAGGATGCATTATCTGGGAGCTGGCTGTAGGCCTATGTAAAAACGGGGGGGGGGGGGACCCACTTCATTATTTTTGCAAAGAAAAAGCTCAGAAGAAGAATAAAAAGTTCTGTAAGGAGTAGCAATAATTGTAGATTAACAGCTATCCAGGTCACATTAAATGCTTTAATAGTATCATCGTATGTAGTGAGACAGTGATCTTATACACAGTAATCTATGAATAAGCCCCGTTAATTTGGTAGGACTTGCAGCCTGCTTTCGTGATAATATTATCTACTGTCATTATCCTAAACCCTTATTTTTAATTATACCCTGCTGCATTCTGCTCAGTAATACACCTCTGAAAATTTAAAAGTACTATTTCTTCCTTAAATTGCCTGAAGGATCTGTAGTTTCTAACGTCCAAAAATAGAAGGCTTGCATGATTGAAGCTAGACTATGGCTTTCTTTCACACATTGACTTGTTACTTGATTTGTGAGTGCATAAGAAAGAAAGAAAAAGCACAAAAATATTTTGCAGTTCATTTTGAAAGAGAAAATATTTCCTACCTTTAAAAGGTTTTGCTCTTAAAACTTCCAGTATTTGCATTTTAGGCCTGAAGGATGAACAAAAAATGAGGTTTTTGCTACTGTATATTTGGGTATATCTCCCTCTCTGCCCTTCACATCTCTATTTTAATTGGACTTGTAAACCATTAATCCTGCAATGGTAGAGTTGGCTCCAGCAGTAATCTGGAGGTCAGTGCTTTGTGCAAACACTCTTAACTCTTCTGAATGCTGATCTGTTTTGGACCTTGTGAGTTTTAGATGCTAACCGTGTTCTCATGGTAATCTGCGGTTGGTGACCGAGCACAAGTCTTAATTCCATGGGTTGGCGCTGCGTTAAGGGAGATTTATTTATTCTCACAGAGATCCTGGTTTGCGGCCTCTATTATTCAGAAGAGATACACCCCAGAATGGTTGTTTTTTTTGCCAATGGATTCTCTGTGGATTCCATGTTTTCGATGACGACACGAAAACATCTTTTACATTTTATTACGTAATTGTAGTTGTCGCTACTTTGAAGAGGCCAATAAACCATTAGTGACCAAAACTGCTTTAAAAGCCTGATAAAACAGGGTTTCCCAAACTTGGGTCTCCAGCTGTTGTTGGACTACAGTTCCCATCATCCCTGGCCACTGATCCTGCTTGCTTGGGATGATGGGAGTTGTAGTCCAACAACAGTTGGAGACCCAAGTTTGGGAAACCCTCGGATAAATCCTTGGATTCACCAGTCATTGCTAGTCAACTGTACGGAGTCTCCCAGGTTCAGAGATGGTAAACATCTAAATATCTGCTACCAATGGGCCTTTCAACGAAAGATGGCTGTTGGTTTCATGCTCTGGTAGTGCACTTCCTGAAGGTATTTGCCTGGTCAGTGTGGGGAAAGAGCACTGTGGCAGAGCTCTTTTATTATGGATTGGATCCAAACTAAGTTAGTCACGTGTTAGTCAATGGAACTGAAGTGTGACTAACTTTGTCTGGAAACTAGCTTGAAAAGTGTTCAAATGGGTCATGTTGCACTGCTTTGGAGAGGCCAGGCGTTTTCAATAAAAGTATATAGCTAGATATTCATGTTTTATTCTGTACTTGGCTATAGGTGCAGATACTTATGGGCTGTTTGATCAGGTCTACTTTGTGCCTTCTCCTAACTGAACTTCCTCTACTACTTTCAAAGAATATGAGCTGCCTTATACGCTGTTTGAAGTGTTTACGAAAGTGCAAATGTGTAAATACTCTGTGAAAACAATTACTGGTATTTCTCTGTTTCCCTCTTGGTGTTGGGGAAAGGTCCCTTGATCCAGGGGAGGTTTCTGTTAGTGGAACAGGAGTCAGCTCTCCATGCCACTTCTCATACCTTTCTTAACGGTCTCCCAACTCTTTGGAGAAGATTTGGGGGTGGCGGGAAGGAGATGTCATGAGCCCCCAGCCCTGTTGGGATTTGACTTGGATTGGAGCCTTCCGTGAGTGTGAAGGCCAACTCGGGGGAGGGGGTGGGGAACCCAATGATTATAAGTACACAAGGCAATTCTTGATGCTGCCTGCTAGTCCTGCCCTGCTCATCTTCTTTGTTCACTGTGATTCCTCACTCAGTTGGTAGTTTAGTTCCTTTGCACATTTTTAAAAACATTAAGTTGTAAACAAGGGGCTGCATGCGATAGCACTTGGAAAAATCCCCCTGCGAAGCAGGTGGAATTAGAAATCATGCGGACAGTGTCTTGTGGATAGACATTCCCCCACTATCAGAGGACGTGGCTGAATAAGAAGGCAGTGCATGCTCTGCAAACAACCACTGAGAAGTTGGGAGGTAATGAATTGGCAAGCACTGAATGTCACTATTTAATTGCATAGTGTTTGGGGAGGGAGAGAGAGAGAGACTCCCATTTTTGGACTGCCGAGCAAGAATGTACCTGTCCTATTTGCATTTCTAACTATGTCACACTAAATCACTTTCTGAGAGGTTGCTGTATTGGACTTGCTACTGTCTAGCTCGCCTAAAAGCAGTTGAACTTCTAAACTGGGGAACAGGCCTAATCTAGAGGAGCACAGGACCAGTTGTAACGCCAAGGTTGCAGGTTTGATGGGGATAGCTGCATATTCCTGCCTTGCAAGGTTGGACTAGGTGGTCCTCAGGGTCCTTTCCAGCTCTACATTTCTATGATTCCAAGCCTCTTTGAGGCTACCTGTGCAGTATTTGAGCCATTGTGTTAGAATTTCTGCCATCTGTACTCTAGTAATACAGATTGTTCCCTTCATGTATAAGCATGCATTATGTAGTTTAGTCATCTCAACTGAAGTAGGGCCTATTGTGAAAGAAGCAATTAATCAACCCAATGTGATCTTGGGCATGTTCTTGAGACAGCAGTGCTCTCCTTTTCAAGCGCAATTAATATATTTTCCTCATATTATGGTTGCCACTGCCCCATGAAACCTTCCGGAAAATTCCAGCGGGTGGTGGCTGTTCCCTGTGGCCAAATGTCCACAAGGAGCTGTATTTCCACCATGTATCAACCCACCACTGCATACTTGGTCTCCCTGTGCACATTGAGGAAACTTTGGCTGTGTTGTGGAAACAAACCACACAATAGGGGGGGGGCCCTGATCCTGACAGCAAGGTGTGGCACCTGAATGGCAGGCTTCGTGCCACAGCTACAGCAGAGAGGCCATTTTGAGTGATTCCTGCGTGGCAGCTGTGTTTTGAGAAGCAGCTGCAAGAGTAGCCGCAAGTGACCTGTTTGGGTTCATGATGAGGAAACAGATTTGTCATTACATGTGCTATTTATTTTTTAGTTCAAAACAGGACGCTAAATGCACAGATGTCGTGGCGGGAGTAGGTATGGCTGTTAAATGTCCTGTTGGATCCCAAGTAGAATTGGTTAGGGTGTGGTTGAGTGTGCATTTGTGACTGACTTGTAGACAGTTTAAAATGGCCATGTTTTGTCACTTGTAATAGCATGTATGCACATTTTTGGCTTGCTGTGGAAAATGGCTGCTGGGGTGTTCTGATTCTTCTTGTTGACCCAGTTGAAGATATTGCCATCACTCCTCTCTCTCTCTCAATAGGAAGCTCAAATTCTTGGTCTCTTGCCTCGCTGAGGTTTGTGTGTTAAAGACTGGTATCACATCTAGGGCACGCAGTCCGGAAGTCATCTCTCTCTGATCTAGAAAAATGTACGAAGTAGGGTTTCTTGTTAGACTGTGCATCATTTTAGCCAAATAACCAGGAATGGACAAGTAAGTGTGTGTGTGTGTGTGTGTGTGTGTGTGTGTGTGTGTAAGCCTTTGTAGGACTTTGTTCAGAGCTTTTTGGGACAGGGGAAGGACGCCTTTCAAAATATCCTGCCAGCGTTGTAACACATGCCCACGAACCCATTCTGCAAGTTTTCTTCAGACCCTATCTTGACTTTAAAAATGTATTGCAGGATTGCGATAATGGCATCGTCTCGAGGAAAAGGGAAGAGTGTCGGGAGAAGTCACTGGGTATTCTTGTTCGGCACAGACACTTGGAAAGAGCCCTCTTTTTTCCCTTTTCATTTGTATGCTGCCTAATTATATTATCAAATAAAAGGCTGAATCCATTAAATAGCCTAGCCTTTGTGAAGCCTCTGAATTGCTTTTAATTTAGCGGCTGCACAGAAGCTGAATTCGGGGCATTCATAGGCCTGTACTATCTCCTTGACTAGCTGCCAGGTCTATTCATGTTGTTCTGAGTGCAGGAAGTTCTCACATTCAGGAGTGGACAAGGGGGAGGGCAGGCTGAGCTTGTGAGCAAGTGAAGGCCTTTAAGAAAATGTGTGTGTGCTCTGGGAAGGTAGCGAGAATTGGGCTTAAATGAAAACTTCCACTGCTTCCTTGGGGCCTGTTTACAGATTGTTCAGTATGTGAGTAAATAATGAGAATAGTTTTGGGCAACCAACGTTCGAGAGGGATGCTGAGGAAAGGGGTTCTGTGGAAAAGTTAAGCTTCAGAAAGCAAGTCTTGTAAGGAAAGTCTGGGGGTTTTTTGGGGTTAGTTTTAGTAGGAAAATAAACCAGAGTTTGGGAACTTCCAGATATGGTTGGACTACAACTCCCATCACCCATTGCTCCTGTTGGGGCTGATAGGTATTATAGTTCAGCAATGTCTAGAGGGCCACAAGTTCCTCATCCCTGCTTGTAAACAAAATAAGTGGCAAGGATCAAATCTCTGCAGGAACTTCATATTTTAATCTGAACACTTCCTCTCAGTAAATATGCTGCAGGTGAGGTTTCCTCAGCAGTGTGTTTGGTGCTGAAAACTCACACCTGGGACTAAGCCCTGTGAGCAGTAGAGTTCATAGCACACCTGGCCAATTGGCTGAAGAAAAAGATAAAAGCTGAATACTGCCCAAACCTTAATCTTTCGGTGACCTACTGAATATATGAAATTGAAACCACGGATTTGCTGTTTAATACACAAATACTGCCACTCCTGGTTGGGGAAATGACATCTTTTAATATTTTGACTCTGTGCCTGTTTACAGTAACTCCACAGAAGCGGAGTAACTCTGATAATTAAGCAAATGTGGATTGAATTTGCAACCTGATAAAATTGGTCTCAATTTATTGCTCAGTTTAGCTTTTTTGTTGGTTCCTCCTGCGAGTATAGCTCTCACAGTCCTGACAGGAATAAGTCTGCATCTTGGGTTACAAACTGAAGCTGCAATTGTTCTAATTTGTTTTGTTTAAAACTGAGAGAGAACATTGCACCCGAAATTTGTCCGGTGTGATTTGCTTTGTTTGATGGTATAAAAGGCCCCAGAAGCCTGTTCTTTGCCTTCTTCCTCCCCCGCTTTACCTCCAACACTTGGAAGATCTCCAGGTTTTCTTTCTGAAGGAGAGAACTATTTTTATTTATTTTTTGACACACCCAATGGAGTACAGGATATGGTATGGCCATTGTGAACATTTTGTCTGTCCTGTTAACTTGTGAGAGGTGGGGTGGTCTGTGTTGTTTCTGTAGAATACAGGTCTTCTGAGTGAAAGGTTTTGCAGGCAAGTGAAGAATTTATATTTAGATTTTCTCCCCAGTTTCTTAGTGTGCATACCTCTTTCCATCGTTTGATCCATAGTGCAACATTCTGTCGTTGAGATCTTTCCTATACTAGTCCTATGGGAACTGATTACTTTGGAGAGTATGGAAGACTTCATTGGATCACACAGTCTAATAATAACTGTGTATTATTGATTATTGACTTGAAGATATACGTGTGTTTTGTGTGTATATATAATCTTCCGTGCACATCAAGTGGCGAGCTGTTTGCTTCAACTGTAAGGCCAGACACTTGATGCTGTGAATGAATTCTGCAGGAAGAATATACAAGAAAAGGAAGCCTGTTAGTTGATTTAAAAAATCCTGATTCTATTCCTCTAGCCTGGATCCCATTACAAGATGGCGGGCAGCTTTTTGTAATGACGTAAAACAGAATGGAGTGAGAGAAGGGTTTCAGTAGAGCGAAGTTGGACTGTAATGTTTTCATTTTATACACCTCAGTCCTTTTGTTCATTGTCAACACACCTGTGTTTTCAATGCATTTTGTAAGGAGGATTATGTGTACTTGTTCCCTTAAAAATAAAAATTAAGTTCTGCACCATGCGAAGTGAAATTATGAGTAACCAAAATTACATGTATTAAAACCACTTTGCATAATCCAGCTTCTAGTGATTGAGGATTTGAGCAGTACTCTGGATTGCTCTCTCAACCTTGGGGATCTCGCTGAGCTCCCCTTTCGCTTCCAAGACTTCAACGGTTTGGAATGATATATACAGTACTCTTATGTTGGAAAGCTGTCTGGACCCTTTGTTAATAATTATTTTTTGTAACTTCTGCCTTGTTTTCAGTGGTATGTATATTATAGGCTTTGACATCTCAGTCAGCAGAGCATGAGACACTTAATCTCAGGGCTGTGGGTTCAAGCCTCACATTGGGCAAAAGATCTGCATTGCAGGGGGTTAGGCTATATGATTCTATAGCTTGTAATACAATTTTGAAATGATTTTGGGGTCTTTTCAGGGGCTACGATAAATTATTTAACTGCAACAAAAACCACCAGCAGAAAATTAACTGTGCTTGATTTCAAAATTTATTTCACTTACAGAGCCAGTAGCCGGATTTTGTCTTTTCTGTGATACAGTGGAACCTTGGTTCTCGAACGGCTTAGTTGACGAACAAATCGGCTCCCAAACGCCAAAAACCCAGAAGTGAGTGTTTTGGCTTTCAAACGTTTTTCGGAAGCTGAATGTCCGATGAGGCTTCCGCTTGACTGCAGGAAGCTCCTGCAGCCAATCGGAAGCCGCACCTTGGTTTTCGAACAGTTTCAGGAGTCGGATGGATTTCTGGAACGGATTAAGTTCGAGAACCAAGGTTCCACTGTAATTCTAAAAGCCTGTCCCTCTGTAATAATTGTATGTTCATCCTCTGGCATTGCATAAAAGTTCCTCTGGGTTTGCTGCTGTAAATTGTGCTTTGTTCTCCTTGTTTTGGGTTGGGGTTTTCTGCTGGGCTGCATTTCCAAGATTCATTGCATTATTTTTATTGCATTATGCTTTTATTTGATTTTTAGGGAAGTTTTTAATGTTTGATGTTTTATGGTGTTTTAAACGTTCTGTTGGGAGTCGCCCAGAGTGGCTGGTGAAACCCAGCCAGATGGGAGGGGTGTAAATATTATTACTATTGTTGTTGTTGTTCTTATGAGTTCTGTAGGGGTTGTGTGAGATGTCTAATGAGGATAATGGATAATTTTTATTTTTATATGAAGTACATGATAGAGGGATTAACTTCCTAAGAAACAGATGTTGAGTTGACATTAGCATGAGCTGCCTCTTGTGTTCTGCACTGAACGCAAACCAGAGCTGGGGAAGAGGAAGGGAAGGCAATATCTAGGGCTGTAGCTCTCAGTATTTCACTTTCTAAGGAACACCCTGTGCCTGTAATCTGCCTTGCATCCAATCTCTGCCTAAAGCAACAGGCCACTTCTGACTCTTGAAAGTAAGAGAGGAAATAGGTGGGGTGTGTGGTGTCTCTGGGGACCTCCAGGAGGAAATGCGTTTAGATTCTGCTGGCGGCAACTCTAATATGATGGACTAGTCATTTCTTTAACATTTGCAGATGCTGGGTAACAGTGGACTTAACTGAAGCAGGGTAGGGGTGAATCCCACTGACCTATGCAGCCAGTCTGCTCCTTGTTGTTGTGTGAATGCTTTTATGTAAAAGTGTCAAGAATGCAGCCTGTGGTCTCCTTGTGCACCACTCTTGGGCTGTTTCATAGAATCAGAGTTGGAAGGGGGAACAGAAGAGTCACCTAGCCCAATGCCTGCTAGGCAGGAATCTTTTGGCCAACGCGGGACCCTGAGATAAACAGTCTTGCTCTCTACCGAATGAGCTAGAGCTTAACTTCCCATTGCTTGATGAATTCGAGTTGAACATGTGGACTGACTACTGGGAAGCTAAAAGTCTTGGATCCCAAGTTAGTTATCCTGTTCCTTGCCCTCCCCCTCCTCCAAAGCCTCTTCTTGAGAATAAAAGGACCCTCCTGAAGGGGGTCCTCCATGAAGAGTCAACAGTGTGATGCAGCAGCAAAAAAGGCTAATGCTATTCTAGGCTGCATCAAAAGAAATATAGATCCCCAATCAAGGGAAGCCATAGTATTAACTCTGTTTTGCCATGGTCAGACCACAGCTGCATTACAGCGCCACAATTTAAGAAGGATATTGATAAGCTGGAATGTCTGCAGAGGGCAACCTTGGATGATTAGGGGTCTGGAAACCAAGCCTTATGAGGAATGTTTGAGGGAGTTTGGTATGTTTAGTCTGGATAAGAGGAGACTGAGAGGAGACATCTTCAAATATCTCAAGGGCTTGCTTTCTCCTGCTCTGGAGGTTAGGACTCGAATCAATGGCTTCAAGGAAGGAGATTCCAACTAAACATCAGGAAGAACTTTCTGATGGGAAGAGCTGGTCTCGAGTAGAACAGGCTCTGTTGGAAGGTGGTGGACTCTCCTTCCTTGGAGGTTTCTAAACAGAGGTTGGATAGCCATCTGTCATGCGTGAACTAGTTGAGATTCCTGAATTTGCAGGGGGTTGGACTAGATGACCCTCGGAACCCCTTCCAACTTTTACAATTCTGTGACTCTTTGATTCTGTCTCTTTTTACATCAGACGACTATTGTTTGTTGTTGACTTGAGGGAGGTTTTTGCTCTTTAAAACAAAGTTACCATTTATTGGCCCGGAGTAGTTTCTCTCTGTGCACATAAGCAAGCGCAACGGCTTTTGGCTTTAAAAAAAAATAAAAAATAAAAAATAAACGAACAACCCACATCAGCTGTATTTTTTTTATAAAAAGCTAATTAGAGTCTTGCTTACAACTATTTTGTGTGAAGTGCAGTGTAATGTTTTATGTGGTTTAAGAACAGAGGCTGGTCAGTGAGATGTTTCCCTAAATGAAAGAATTTTTTTAAGGAGAGGAGAATTTTTTAAGAGAGGCTGAGGGTTTATTAATAAAAAGCCAAGGCTAACAATATCAGCTGTTTCAGAACTCACGAGGGGATTTAAGAAGGACCAGGGAGGAGGGGAAATGCAGATTCAAGGAGAGATTACAAATGTAATAAACCCTGTTGCCAGGCAGCCCAGGAAATTAGATCTGGCGTTCCTTGAAAACAAGGATAAATTGGGTGTTTGATATTTTTTATTTATTTTTGGAGTGGTGGAAAGAACACAGGAAGGCTGGCGTTGAATACTGCTTTAAAGCCCTTACTTCCTACTTCCTAGGAAAATTTGGTCTGGGCAGACTGAAGAATAACTCTCCAAGCATCTAGGAAACTTTCATAAATATTGTTTGTGGAAATGTCTGCGTCTAATGGTTCATGCTTTTAATTAAAATTTTTTTTAATAGCATTGCAATCTTTTCATGCCCTGTTTTCTTCCCCGCTGGACCAAAAAAGACAGTATTCCTCTGCTCAAAGTGAGAGAAGAGAGGTGTGCAGCTGCCGCGAAGGCCATACAAATCATGGGCTAGCTGAGAGAGCTGTAGAGAAGTGTCATATATTTGAATGCTTCTAATGTTTTATGTGATTTGTGGTAGAGCCACCGCTGGCGAACACATTGCACTTGAGATATTTTCTGTGCCATAATTTGGGTTTAGCAGTTCCCTCGTAGCTCTCTATATTGGATTTTAATTAGGTGTGTATATCATCATGAAGCTGCGTCAAAAATTAATGCATTTGGTCTCTTGTCCTAAGAGGGTCAGTTTCTATAATGAAATGTGTGTATCTGTCTCTGTTTGCTTCTGGCACAACAACTAGGCAGTCACTTAAAGGGCCTTTAGGATAAGACAGCTTCATACATCCCATCATACTGTGGGTTTTTGTAGCCCAGTGTCATCTCAGCTGCCTAATGGTGGCTCTCTTAAGAACCCAGGCGGCTTACATGAAAATATCGAATAAAACAATCCAGAATAAAACAAAACGAAGCTTCGGTGATATTATGTCAGATCCTTCTAAGTGACATTTTGCTTTCCCCAGTTGCCCAGAGAGATCTTCACATGGTCGCAATTGCACCTGTCCCAGTTGCAGAATGCGCCTGGCTAATTTCTAACATTGCTCCTCTGTGCCAGTAACTTGTGCTGGTGTGGTCGTCTGTTGTATCATGCATCCTCTTGAGCATGGGTAGGCAAACTAAGGCCCCGGGGGCTAGATCCAGCCCAATCACCTTCTAAATGTGGCCCACGGACGGTCCGGAACTCAGTGTGTTTTTACATGAGTATAATGTGTCCTTTTATTTAAAGTGCATCTCTGGGTTATTTGTGGGGCATAGGAATTCGTTTATTTTCCCTCCCCCAAATATAGTCCGGCCCTCCCACAAGGTCTGAGGGACAGTGGACCTGCTGAAAAGGTTTGCTGTCCCCTGCTCTTGAGCCTTAAAGGTAAAGGGACCCCTGACCATTAGGTCCAGTAGTGACCGACTCTGGGGTTGCGGCGCTCATCTCGCTTTATTGACTGAAGGAGCCGGCGTACAGCTTCTGGGTCATGTGGCCAGCATGACTAAGCCGCTTCTGGCGAACCAGAGCAGCGCACGGAAACGCTGTTTACCTTCCTGCCAGAGCGGTACCTATTTATCTACTTGCACTTTGACGTGCTTTCAAACGCTAGGTTGGCAGGAGCAGGGACCAAGCAACGGGAGCTCACCCCGTCGCGGGGATTCGAACAGCTTATCTTCTGATCTTCTGATTGGTGGCGCTGTGGTTTAACCCACAGTGCCACCCGCATCCCTGCTCTTGAGCCTTGCCTTTCTGCAATTACACTGCAATGCCAGTGAGGGGAATTGGTCACCCCCCCATGGGGGGTGTAGTGGAATAAGCTCCCCCGGGAAGCTGCAGGAGTAAGTGAGTGTTTCTCTCCTAAATAAAAGTTCCATGAGCGCTAGGAAGTGAGGAACCATCATTCCCTCCATTGGTGTCCGATGACTCCTTATTTATAGCTGTTCTGGATTTTACAGAATACTTGACTCTGCTCAGTATAGTGGGGATTATGCTCTATGTCGTAATGTAGCGGCGGCAGCAGCAATGCTGACTCAAATGAAGGTTCTTCCTAGCACCCTCCAATGTAGATAAGCAGGTTGGATTGCTTGGGTCCAAGCCAGCACACTGGTAAGATGTTTCGTGTGTTTGTGTGTGTGTGTGTGTGTGTGTGTGTGTGTGTGTTTTGTTTTTTAAAGTAGGATTAAACCTTGCCTTCTTAGCTTGCCCACTCCTCCTTGAACGTTTTGTGACAATAGAATAGGAGAGGTGTCTATGCGTATTTGAACCTGCAAAACAAGTTTGTCTCCACCTTGGGGCCTGTGCCATGCACCCTGCAGGAGGAAAGTACGTAGCAGGGTAGAATCTCCAAACTAGGTTGCATGAAGCTTCATGGGTGTTCATGCCTGGACAAATAATAAGGCCTGTGGCCTTACGAAATGGATTTACGTTTGTGTGGCATAACGCTGGGGCATGAAGGGTGGGGAAGAAGGCACAAGCAAAGCAGTACAGACAGAAACCGTGCGGGCGGCATTCCCCCTACGACAGTAACTCTCCCACCATTGAGTAGAAACTGGCCGCTGTGTCTTGTGATCTGTGCATTGCAATCCATCCGCTTGTCTGTTGTAGTCTTCCAGGTGATTGACAACAAACACAAGTCGTAAAACAGCACAGGACCTGGTGGACTGTGTGGATCAGAAGTGTTTTGCTTTCGATTTTAATTGAAAATGTTGAGAATGAAATCAAAAGGAGGAGGGGGAATTTGATGCGGATAAGACAACATTTACGGACAAGGGAGGAAGAACAAGGTGGGTCGTGGTGTTTTCCGGCACATGAACTGGGGAAAATAACATGTATACTTTTGGCTGATGAGACTTGAACGTGAGCCTCGAAAAAAGCTGTCCAAATGTCTTCCTATTTTTCCTTATGTTGGATGATGCACAGCTGACTCAAATAGGGACAACAAATGCTTTTTAAAAAAAATCATTGTAACATGGAAGGTGCTGGAGGTTTAAATGCCAATAACTGTATGTGTGATTTGTAGTTCATGGCCTGGTAGGTTGTGCATGCCTGTTGTATAGACAGTTTCCACTTAGAGTCATGCAGGAGGTTGTGTGTGTGTGTGTGTGTGTGTGTGTGTGTGTGTTTGTGTATACCTGGCATCCCCAACCTGTGGCCCTCCAGAAGTTTTGGACTACAATTCCCATCATCCCTGACCACTGGTCCTGTTAGCTCGGGATCATGGGAGTTGTAGGCCAAAACATCTGGAGGGCCACAGGTTGGGGATGCCTGTTGTATAGCCTGAAATGGCAACAGCACCCCTGTAGCATTAAAAGCGTATCTGAAAGCGAATGAATGAGACCAGCAGACACAACCCCCCCCCCCGTCCCCTGTGCCAGCTGTTGCTGAGTGGACTGTGTGCTACAGCAATGGGTTTTCAAACCTTTAGAAGTCCCCAAACAGTTCTCAAATGCCTCTTAAAGCTGAAGGTGTGCCGTCTAAGGTAAATTAATTTTGGTCAAATTATAGAAGTAGGCTGAAAGCACATTGTGATCTAGTTATTTCAGCTTTAAGTCTGTCTTCCTCCGTCCCTCTGTCCACTTCAGCCTTTTAGCTGGCTAAACCTTGGGATCTTCCCATATCACTTTTCAAGTGGTTTGCCATTAATTGACCAAGGGCTTTTATTGGCTCATGAAGAACCGCAACCAGCAGGGCAGGGCAGGGAAGGGGGGGATTGTAGTTGGAGACTGAAACTATGCTCCTCTGTGTTAACTTTGGAAGGATGAGTTAGATCAGTGGTGTCCAAACTTTTTTCAAAAAGGGCCAGGTTTGATGAAGTTAAGGGCCGTTGAGCTTTTTTAATGATTTTACCCCTAAGTTGTTGAGTGCTTTTTTTTTTAAGGATTGAAGCTGTCCAGGCTTTTTTTGGATTTTACGCCAGGAAATAAACTGCCACAGGGGCCGGATTAAACCGACCAGTGGGCTGGATTAGGCCCCCGAAATTGGACATGCCTGAGTTAGATATTGCTGCCTGTATTACCTTTAATCAGCGTAATTAGCTTTGCCTGAATGGTCTAGCACAGTGTTCCCCAACCTTGGGCCTCCAGCTGTTTTTGGACTACAATTCCCATCATCCTTGACCACTGGTCTTGCTAGCGAGGGATGATGGGAGTTGTAGTCCAAAAACAGCTGGAGGCCCAAGGTTGGGGAACACTGGACTCTAGCAGACCACATGGCAGGTATCCACATCTTGCATAATTCTGCAGGATTCTAGAGCAAAGTTATAGCTCTGTGGCCACTTCTGAGGATTGTGGCATTTTACAGCGAAGAGAAAAACTGATCTCCAACCCCCACCCCACCATACCAAATATAGTGGAACCTCTACTTACCACCATAATCTGTTCCGGCGGCCTGTCCTTTAGGCGAAACAGGTCGCTGGTAGAAGCACCATTGTGCGCATGTGCAAGCAGCGGAAGCTGCTTCTGCGCATGCACAAACTGCGGCAAACCCGGTATTTACTTCCGGGTTTGCTACGGTCGCGACTTGGATCAGGCCCAAGTAGAGGCGGTCGTAGGTAGAGGTTCTACTGTAATTAAAAACATGTCAGGAAACTGTTTTTAGTTAAGAGTATTCTTGCTTGCAGTTAGCCAATGAACTTTTTTCCATGTTACCTTTACCCTCCCTCCCTCCCTTTTTAAACAGAATATTAAAAGAAAATGTTGTGTGATCACCCTCTAGATGAAGTGTTATACCTACTCAGAGATTTTAAAAAGATTCACAGGAATACAGTGCGTGGGCATGCAGATCGTTACACACATGTTCTTGCATGCAGTCACACACATCATGACTTGTGATATATTGCCAGGTCAAAAATTACGAAACGGATATCACAATCCGGAGTTCAGGACAGTTTTGGATGATGTATCCGTATACCGCCAGCTCTAATGCATGCACACAAACACACATTATCTGCCTTTCCTAGGAATGTAAATAAGGGTTGATTAACTCACACCACCAATTCTGGATATTAGTGATTGTCATAAGCATGTCAGATGCATGGACACTGTGCACCTGTTTATGCTTTTTTTTTGGGGGGGGGGCTTTTTTGGAATGATCTCCCAGTGCATTTTCTCTAATGTATATAATAGCCTTCAGTGTCTGAATGTATTTTCCCATGTGCAAATATCCTTTTTTTATATTTTCTCCCTCTGCACCTGGTGTGGCTTTCGAAGGAGAATGTCTCTAGGCAGGACTCTTGTTTCCTGTTTGGTTGTCTTCATCCCACCCACACTCCCTTCCCTGCTCTGGAAGGTGGATAATGCCAAAAGGTAACAGACCAATTTGTGTCTGGGCACAGTGCCATCCAGCCATGTGGATGGATGCAGAATCAACCAAGGCAGAGAGAATCCCACTGCTGAAACAGTTGAGACGGCTGGGAAGGATATTTATGGCATGAAATTCTGATGGAGCTTATTGCTTTGCCGAGCGCCCTATGTCTAAAGTTTAAAGGCATTTGTTGTGTTTGTTTCTCTGCACTGCCTGTACCGCCCTAGCTGGCTGGATGAAAGCTTTGCTAGCTGGTGGTCATAGCTCCTTTTCATTCGTTGAAGATGGAAGAGCGATCGGTGGCCAAAAGGGCGAGAATATATTGCTTCCCAATTCGTTTTTTAATTGCATTGCTGCATTTTTTGTCCTTCCAGTGAGCCCTGAGTGCTCACTGGAAGGACAGATTGTGAAGCTGAGGCTCCAGTACTTTGGCCACCTCATGAGAAGAGAAGACTCCCTGGAAAAGACTCTGATGTTGGGAAAGATGGAGGGCACAGGGAGAAGGGGACGACAGAGAACGAGATGGTTGGACAGTGTTCTCAAAGCTACCAGCATAAGTTTGACCAAACTGTGGGAGGCAGTGGAAGACAGGAGTGCCTGGCGTGCTCTGGTCCACGAAGAGTCGGACACGACTAAACAACATTTTTTATATATATATACCAGAGACAAATGGCACACATTTCATTCATCGGGTGAGAATGAGCCATTATGTACAGAGGAAACTACTGAGTGATCATGGGTATAGGGCAAGGATCATTCCCCCATGTATTAATGCTTGTGTCATGAGGGCAGGACATTGAAGGAGAAGTCCAGAAGTCCAGGCACAGCGGAATAAGCAGAGGGGGCTCCCAAGTGCAGCAGGGCAGGCCTTTCACATTTAGAAGTGACACTCAAGATAGTGTCATCAAACTTGGCACAAGGGTTCCTAGGATAGGGTGGGGGTATTTGTTGATGTTTGGATGCCAAATCCCCCTTTGAATCAAGATGGCAGACCGAAAACACACTTCACCCGATTTTTATTTTATTTTTTTGTGCGCGTTGGGTTATGAACCTCAATATCTTTCGGGTGTCTAACAAATCCCAGGCAGCACCAGGCAGTCCCCGCTAGTACCAAGTTTTCTGTGAAATCCACAGTTCCTTTTCTAATCCCTGCTGTTTTTTCCCCAAGGAAAAGGAACAGTTCTGTACAATTTCTGAATGATAGAGCCTGTGAACAGTTTAGTGGTAGCTAAACCAGCATATTATGTAAATATAGTTTTTCAATATGTATTGAAAATACACACATATAAACACATTACACACACACACACTCAATTTGTATATATGCAGTGTATGCAATTGCTACAATTAGGTGAAATCCAGTCTTTCTTTTCACAGACTTCTCAACCACACAGAAGTTATTTTGCATTTAGTTTCAGGTTTATATTTTAAAGTGAATTGGAAGTAAGGGTGGTAGTAGGGTTTTTGAGTCTTTCTCAATATGGCTGTTAATTGCTCTGGGACTTTTGCACATGCACTCTGACACACACTTAAAATTAGCATGTGTGAATTCCTCAGCCTATTTTGAGCTGTGTAGGGCAAAAGACTTGAATTTGAGAGGCTATCTGTTTAGTGATGTGTACCAGCAAAGGATTGCTTAATTTTTAAAAAGAAAACATTGACTATGCTTATGAAAATCTTTTTGCTTTTTCCTCTAGCCACACTGGGTTTTTTTGTTTTTTTTTAAGGTTTCCCTTCTGCTGAGTAAGCGCATGATGTAATCGGGGATAATGTTATCCCTGGGTTCCATGTTGTGGTATGTGGCTTCTGTGTAGCCATTTCTCTTTAAGTAGGCTGAAGAGGCTGTTAGTATTAAATAGACTTGGGTACTAACGAGGCAGCTTTCGAGAGAGTGAGGAAACCAAGTTTGGCTCAGTGTGCATGGAAATGCATCTTCCTGACCTGATTTTCATAGCTTTTCAGACCCACTTCCAAGTAACGTGGGTTAAGAGATGGGAAAGTTGGAGGCAGCGAGGAGCTATGGATTGCTCAACGTCTGCTGGCTAAGCAACCATTTTGAAATAAATAGCATAAAACATTTGCAATAAAAAATGAAGTAGACTTCTTCTCTGTTGCTCTTGAAAGGGCTGGAACCAGGCCTAGAAGGTAGAATTTTTGGTATTGAGCAGAGGTTGACTTAGAAGATATCCAAGGTTCTTGCTTAATGCTGGACTCTGTGTCTCCTCTGTTAACCTCCTTAATTAACTATTTTTTATTCCAGAGGCATGTGTATGTGGAGCCTTTGACTATAAGCATACCATGTGGCATTGGGTGGCTGTGGCAGTAGAGTTGGATTTGGTCTTATTAAACCACTTAGTTTTGCAAACATTGGCTCTTCCCATATTCCCATTGGTTAACTCTATGGTAAAACTCTATGGTAAAACGACGCGGGTGGCACTGTGATCTAAACCACTGAGCCTCTTGGGTTTGCTGATCAGAAGGTCTGCATGTTGAATCCCCGTGATGGAGTGAGCTCCCGTTGCTCAGTCCCAGCTCCTGCCAACAGAGCAGTTCGAAAGCATACCAGTGCAAGGAGATAAATAGGTACCGTTGTGGTGGGAAGGTAAACAGTGTTTCCGTCACGCTGCCCTGTTGCACCAGAAGCAGTTTAGTCATGCTGGCCATCTGACCCAGAAAGCTGTCTGTGGACAAATGCCAGCTCCCTCAGCCTGAAGAGAGATAAGCACCGTAACCCCATAGTCACCTTTGACTGGGCTTAACTGTCCAGGGGTCCTTTACCTTTTTACCTTTACTTAACTCTGTGAAGCAACCTCATGCCGAATCAGACCCCTGGTCTATCTAGCAGCCATACAGCAGCTCTTATACGCCTTTCGGTGATTGAATTTTTTAAACTGGATATTCCTGTTCGTCATTTGATAACAAGAGGGCCATATTGAAATAACTGTAGTTGTTGGGATATCTGCAGTAGTAACATGGTCATAAGAATCGTTATGGTTTTGACCTTTAAAGCCCTTTGTGGGTTAGGGCCCTCATATTTATGGGACCACCTTTCCTGGTATGCCCCGCAGAGGACTTTAAGGTCCATGAATAATCATAGTTTAGAGGTCCCGGGCCCTAAGGAAGTCAGACTATCCTCCACCAGGGTCAGTGCCTTTTCAATGATGGCCTTTTCAGTGATGGCTCTGCCCTGGTGGAATGCTCTATCCCATGAGACTAGGGCCCTGCAGGATTAAACCTCCTTTTGCCAGGCCTGTAAGACAGAGCTATTCCGCCTGGCCTTTAATTTGAATTTTATTTCCCTTCCCTTTCTTCCCCCTCCCTTTTTATGAAGATTACCCGCTCTGGGACCCCACAGCTAATTCTCCCCTGGCTTCCTCGCTGGCCCAAGTAGGACTAATTCAGCCAACTAGACCTGGTGACTATCTAATGTTTATTGGATGGATTTCCCCCAGTTGATTTTTGAACTTGGAATTTTATTGTTATTCATGCTTTTATACTATATTTTATGCTGCTTCTATGTTGTATTATAATTAAGTGTTTTAAATTTGTTTTTAGCTGCCCTGAGCCCAGTTTTCTAAACCGGGAAGGGCGGGGTATAAATAAAAAAATATTTATATGGATATATTACATATTTTTTTTAGTCCTGCTATTCCCCCAAGGAGCTCAGGGTAGCATACAGCAGGGATAGGGTACTTGTGGTCTTCTAAATGTTGAATTTAAATTCCCATTGTCCCTGACTGTTGCCTATGGTGGCTGGGGCTGAAAGGAGTCTGCCAGCATCTAAGGACCGATCAGGTTGAAGAAGTGCCGTGCTTAAAGCCTGCTCTAAAGGGACCCCTGACCATTAGGTCCAGTCGTGGCCGACTCTGGGGTTGCGGCGCCCATCTCACTTTATTGGCTGAGGGAGCCAGCGTACAGCTTCTGGGTCATGTGGCCAGCATGACTAAGTCACTTCTGGCGAACCAGAGCAGCACACGGAAACGCCGTTTACCTTCCCACCGGAGCAGCACCTATTTATCTACTTGCACTTTTTGGCGTGCTTTCAAACTGCTTGGTTGGCAGGAGCAGGGACCGAGCAACAGGAGCTCACGCCGTCGTGGGGATTTGAACCGCCAACCTTCTGATTGGCAAATCCTAGGCTCTGTGGTTTAACCCACAGCGCCACCTGCGTCCCTGCTCTACCCTGGCTCTTTTATGCATACTCATTGAATGGTTAGGGATAGACCTAGTTTGCTACACTTCTCCATGTGTCATTTTGTTGATAAAGAAATGGGTGACTCCTGGCTGAATTTGGGGTTCTGGGCAGAGGACATAACAAAGCTTGTTGACTTTAACTGATGGAAGTAGGCCATGGCCCAGTGTATTTCTAGTATCTCCTTGAATGGGTTTGATCCTCCCCTCCCAGCTCTCTCTGCCCCTCCTTTTGTGGGCTGTGTTTTTCCAGCCCTCGTCTCATGGCATCCCAATTTTTGTCAGCATTGCTTGCTGTGCTTTTAGATAAATGCTTCATTGTAAAACGGATCACAACAAACAGCTATTGTGCTGCTCTCTCTTTTAGAATGAATGTCTCCTGTGTTCTCTCCTGCTAGTAGGGGTAAAAGGGGGACGCTTCAGTCCTTAAGAGCAGGCCATTCTCTGCTTCTCCAAGTCTCTGCCTTTCTTCCCCTTTGCTGCTTTCATCTTCATTTCCACCCTACTCACCCCCTCTCATGGCTAGCTGCAAGACTTCCAATAATAACTTGTGTGTCTAGTGCATTGCATTTCACTCCCCCCTTTTTTTTTACAGTGCGAAATGTGTGGCAACTGGAAAGAGAAATCTTTTTAGCAATCAAGCCGGAGGTCTTGGTGGAGTGTCAGACAGGGCTGTCTGCTCTGTTGCGGGGTTTCTTTGCAGGGTCCTACGTCACTGAGAACCTCACTCTGATGTATTTTATACCTGGGCACCCCCAACTAAATATTAACCCTCTCCTAACCCTCTCCTACTAACCCTCTCCTTCTATCAATTCCAAGCTCTTTCCTTTCTGGTTTCACTTCTTCCTGTGTAGTTTGAGAACAACTCGGATGGGCACTTATAAATTTGGTTTTTTTAAAAAAACCAGCAACAAAACTTTCCCACTCCTGGTAGGGAAAAGCTGGGAACAAATTGGTAGGCATAGCACACTAAATTCAGAAAAGAACTACTTTCACTTGCTTTCCTTAACAGGGACTGTGTTGGTCTCTTGTACTTTATTTAAAAAAAACACCACTGAGGTATTGAATTTTTTCCCTGCAAAATCCACATAATTTATAGCTCTCGTGATATATACCCATATTCTCTCTTTCTCTGGGCCTGTTGCAGCTGACATTGCAACTGCTCCCAGTTCATATACGTACAACCCTATATAACCTCATGAATATGGTCCTTTTCTTCCCTTCATGGTCTCCATCTGTGTGTATGCAGATCTGTAACCTTCCAGTCTAGCTGGCTCATTTGACATGAGCGTAGTTTTTGGTTGCAGTTGCTAATGGATTTGTTTGCAGAGCCAGCTGCATCTCATCGCTTTAGGTACCTTTCAAAGGTGATTATTGGGGAGCTGGTGTAGGAGAGAGGTTGATGCCACAGTGTCTAGAACTAGGTGGCCACAGGTTCTCTGCTCCTGCGCTATAACTTAACCTTATTGTACACAGTACAGTGGTACTTTGGCTCTCAAATGCCTTGGTACTCAAACAACTTAGAACCCAAACACTGCAAACCTGAAAGTAAGTGTTCTGGTTTGCAAACTTTTTTCGGAAGTCAAATGTGTTCCGTTTTGAGTGCCACACTTCCATTTTAAGTGTTATGCTGAGGTCTGTCTGTTTTTCCTATTTATTTGGCATTTTTGTTTTGTTTTTGTTACTGTGTGGAACCCAGTTCAGCTACTGATTGATTGATTGTGTGACTGCAGTACAGTGGTACCTCGGGTTACATACGCTTCAGGTTACAGACTCCGCTAACCCAGAAATAGTACCTCAGGTTAAGAACTTTGCTTCAGGATGAGAACAGAAATCGGGCTCCAGCCGCGCAGCAGCAGCAAGAGGCCCCATTAATTAAAGTGGTGCTTCAGGTTAAGAACGGTTTCAGGTTAAGAACGGACCTCCGGAACGAATTAAGTACTTAACCTGAGGTACCACTGTACAATGTTTATTGCTTTCATTTTATGGGTCAGTGGTCTCGTTAGATAGTAAAACTCATGTTAAATTGCTGTTTCAGGGGTTGTTTTTAAAAGTCTGGAACGGATTAATCCATTTTGCATTACTTTCTATGGGAAAGCACACCTTGGTTTTGGAACGCTTTGGTTTTGCAATGGACTTCTGGAGCGGATTAAGTTTGAGAACCAAGGTTCCTCCATACTTCCTTATGAGTTGTGAGCCTCTGGTAGCAAGTGTTCTAATCCCATTTCTCCCGGTCATTCCTTTCCTGCTTGAAATTCTTCCTTCGCCAAGTGTCTAGTGTATTTATGGCCCAGATGCTGATTCTCCCATAATCCAGCTTCACTCTCAGCCTTATCCTATTGCTGCACGACAGATGCTTGAGTAAAATGGATGCCATCCTCCTTTTTCTGTGGCGGACCCTGCTCGCCTCCTAAAGTTTTGCTCCTGTTTCCCACAATCCTCTTCTGTCAACCTGTGCATTAATTGACAGGAATGCAGGACTGCGCTGTTGCTGCAGCTTGCATGTCTGACAAAACCCCCCGTTTCCTCATTAACGACCACGTGCAGTCGCTTTGTAATCTGTGGCATATGGTGACTCCCCCATGGTTTTTCCTCAACCAATTTTTTCTGGTGTTTCTAATCCTTCCATCTCTCTTTCCAGTTCCTGCTCTGTTCCTTTGGGGTATAGAATCCTTAAGCTAAGGTAATACGCAAGCAACTGTATTTCTAGAACGGCACGCACAGGTGTGGATGCTGGGAGCTGTGGTTCTCATTACCAGTTGCCATCCAATTAGGGTTGTAGTTAGCTAAACCCTGCTTGGCCCTGTATACCTGAAGGAGCATCTCTACCCCCATTGTTTAGCCCGGATACTGAGATCTAGCTCTATGGGCCTTCTGGTGGTTCTGCGAGAAGTAAAGTTGCAGGGAACCAGACGGAGGGCCTTCTTGGTAGTGGCACTTGCCCTGTGGAATGCTCTCTCATCAGATTTCAAGGAAATAAATAACTATACAACTTTTAGGAGACATCTGAAGACAGCTCTGTATAGGGATTTTTTCAGTGTTTGATGTTTTGTTATGCTTTTATAATTATTGGAAGCCTCCCAGAGTGGCTAGGCAACCCAGTCAGACGGGCAGGGTACAATTATTATTAGTGTTGTTGTTGTCATTATTATTATTATTATTATTATTATTATTATTATTATTATTTATTACTACTCCCGCAGCGCCGTGTCTGTGCACACGCAGGTTGCGCAAAGCACGATTTAGTGCTTATATGTGAGCGCCGAAACCCGGAAGTAACCCGTTCCGGTACTTCTGTGTTCGGCGCCGCACGTAACCCGAAAACGCGCAACCTGAAGCGTCTGTAACCTGAGGTATGACTGTATCGCTATAGAGGCTTCCAACCCGTATATTGCCCAGCCTTGGCAAGAAGATATCTCTAACCAGCATCATGAGACTACTATTATTTATGCTTCACTTGACAGGTGTTTTTTCTTTTTCTTTTAGCAGCTTTAACTTCCATAGTATGTAGAACAAACTATCAGTTTTACTCCTCATTCTCTTCTGTTCCTCCCTTTCTGCTGCTTCCTGCATGGTTTATTGGAGCAAATGTTGACGAATTTAAGAACTCGGTTGGAATTGACTGGAACAATATGGCTGCAGCAATACGTCTTTTGCATAGCCAGGGTGTTGTGGGGGTAGGAAACATGGGGTACCCGCACCCCTACAAGTGAGGTTTAAAGTAGCACTAAGCAGTAGCTTAAGGGGACGCTGGTGGGTTAAACCACAGAGCCTAGGACTTGCCGATCAGAAGGTTGGCGGTTCGAATCCCCGCAACGGGGTGAGCTCCTGTTGCTCGGTCCTCGCTCCTGCCAACCTAGCAGTTCGAAATCACGTCAAAGTGCAAGTAGATAAATAGGTACCGCTCTGGCAGGAAGGTAAACAATGTTTCCGTGCGCTGCTCTGGTTCGCCAGAAGCGGCTTAGTCATGCTGGCCACATGACCCAGAAGCTGTACGCCGGCTCCCTCGGCCAATAAAGTGAGATGAGCGCCGCAACACCAGAGTCGGCCACGGCTGGACCTTTACCTTTAAGCAGTAGCTTACCAAGAAGGTATCATCTTGCAAACTACTAAGTCAGCCATCTCTCTTCCTGTCAAGTGTTTCCTTCTTCCTGCTTCTTGGCCAGGTGTGGAAATGTAAACTGCAGGCAAGTGGCTCATGAAGTGATGTACAATATTTACATGCGTACGGCACTGTAGTAAGTTACCAGTTGGTCAGTGGGTGTCTACGTTGAGTCGGAATAACTGTTCCTCATTATGAAAGGCAGCGTCAGGTCAGGTAATATCAGCATGAGTGTCTAATTGCTGCCTGCCTGAAGGACAATTGCAGCAGGGACTAGGAAAAGAGAACAATTTAACCCCGAGCTATTCTAAAAAAATAAAAAAAAAGATTTATATATGAAACTTGCTGAAATCTCAGCCTGCGACTTCTCAAAACAAGTCCATTTCCCTTTGTGTTCCTGCTGTGGTTTCCCCCCCAAGATGAAAATAGAAGCCAGCGAGTAAAACTCTATACTTTGCTGAGATGCGAGCTGCATCTCCGATTCGAATCTTTGCTGCACAAAGCAGCCAAAGAGCAAGACTGTGAAGAGCCATCGTGAGCCTTGGAGGCATTGACCTGACTATCTACTGAGCCATAAAATAGACAAGGGATGGCATAGGTCATCAACTTTGCAGAAAGCAAATGTGAAAATAATTCTGAGTTGACCTCAAAGGCTGTTCTTGCATCGATGTGTGTGAAGCTGTGGTGCCGTCTCTCCCGCTCTGTCTCTCTCTCTCTCTCTCTCTCTCTCTCTCTCTCTGTGTGTGTGTGTGTGTGTGTGTGTGTGTGCATGCATGCAAGCAAACATTCAGCAGGGTAGAATCTGAGGCAGGATAAAATGGATTTGCTGGTGTCTTCCTCTCCCCCCACCCCCACCCCTTCTTCGGATAGCAAAACATGCCAGACGGCATTTTAACACTTGTCAAGAAAACAAGGAGCAGTGAATTAATCGGCTGGGAAAGAAAATAAGACAGTCGCCATACATTTATTATGCTGCTTGCCCGTGGTCGCTAGTTTAGAAACTGGCTGTGGAATGAAAGGAAACAAGGGAGGCATTCCTCCAGCCCAGAGCCCAGATTTTTAGTCTCTTTTGGCAGTTGCGGTTGAAAGGATTTCTGGCAGCAGAAACGGACAAGACCTTTGTGGCACAGACCTGGAGAGCAGCGGCCAATTTAGAGGTAGACCATGCAGGACTGGATTGGTCTGTCTTCAAATCTCCCTCCCCAGTCATTGGATTAATCATCTGAGATGGGTGTGAGGTGATGACTTCTAGGCCGATCTGCAAGAATCAGCTGAGATATGGGGGTTGCCATGGGTGCCTATGGGGAGGGATGGCCACACCCACCTCTGACCTCTGGCCCCCAGAAGGCTAGTCAAGGCTGAATTTGGCCATCTGACCAGACTCTAGTCATGCAAGAGCCCTTAGAGCAGCGGTTCTCAACCTGTGGGTCCCCAGATGTTGTTGGACTACAACTCCCACCATCCCTGAGCTCTGGCCTTGCTAGCTAGGGGTGATGGGAGTTGTAGTTCAACAACATCTGGGGACCCACAGGTTGAGAAAGGCTGCCTAGTAGAGGAGCATCAGCTGAGGAGGAGGAGAGATTATTGCCCTTTGCCCTGATCTTCAAATCATTCCATCTAAAAGTAGGAAAGGGGAGATCTGGCAGGCTTGCGTCAAGACAGGACCCTGGTACAGTCAGAGATGCATTGTCTATTGAATTGCGGTCTATTGTCAATGTTCTAAGCATTTTCACCAGTTCTGGGGCAGATTAAAAATATGAACGGGTTGCAGAATTCATCTTATTCTGGCTTGGCTTTGCGACACGTGTGCAGTACACACAAGTCTGAACGCAGCTACACCTAGATTACACAACTGAAAGTGTTGCACGAACGTAACAGAGCGTTACTGCTTCTGAGAGACCGAAACAATGTTAGAGGGTTGAATCTGCATGGAACCCCAAGTTTGGAAGACCTGTTTTAAGTAGCAAAAAGTCCATGGGATTTGAGGGAGCAGTTGAAAGTAGCAGCCTCTGATTAGCCTGGTTTGAAGCTGTGCTTCGTTTTAAGAAGTGCTGGTGGAAGTTCATGGGAAATGTTTTGGCCGAAGATACTCCAGTCAGGAATTCATTGTGATGAAGCAACAAACATGTTAATTATATAATTCCACCCCAACAGAGCTGGGAACAACCAGACTTACTCATGACTCCAGGCATTTGAATGGCCCATTGCGATGCAGGCCATACATCTTTCTCCTTGAACCGAATCCGATTCAAAAGAGGCTTAAAAGGGACTTTTCCTTTCAGCTTGTGTCCAAAGGTAGCATTTCGCTCGCCTTTCAGAGTGAAACGACTTTTTGCAACAAGGACGGCCACTTGAGTCATTTTTGTACTTGGAAGACTGGTCCAGCATGCCAAATAGATAAACCCCCAGTATATCTTACGGGTCAAAGCAGTAGTTTATTTAACTGTGCTATTCATCAGAGATACTCTCCGCATGTATTTTGTAGTCAGAAGTGTATTTTAGAATACGAAAGAATCTCTGAAACAGTCCTGAGCACATGAAGCTGAGCGTACTCAGACTGAAATGGGTTTCAACTACCGATGGAAACCCAAATCTTTCACAATACAGATGTGGCTTGAGATTGCTTGTGTTTTGGCATTTTTGATCTGGCAGGTTGAAACTATAAATAATAAATTTCATACATAAAAGAACTAACTTGCATTTGAAAGTGCTCTCTTTCGTGATTGGTGACAAAATTCCTTAATTTATGCTTTTTAGTACATTAAGCTTAGAATTAATTGTTAAGGCTGGTAATCCATTGAGATATTTATAATTTTCTTGTGGGGACGTCTCCAATTCAGGAAGTTGTTGTTTTAAAAAAATGGCTTTTGTATTTTTAACTCTAGTTTTCCAGAAGTGCTAACTAGCTTTGGTGCCATCTCTTGAAAGCAAAGATTTGTGAGAGTTAGAGCTTTCCTCCTAAATTCCTATCTACTTTTTTTTAAAATTAAAATTATTTTCATCTCCCCCTGCGCTCTTTTTGCTGCAAACTTTTCAGAGAACATTCTGAGCAATGTCAAAAGTTTTTAGTCTCCTTGGGTTCAGTGAGAGAGAGGGCTAAGCTCAACTTCTGCAATGGATGGTAAATGTGCTCAACTTTTAGCTGGATTGTGTGCCCAGACTGTTGTTTATTAAATTAAATATGAATTTAATGCAACCCGGGTAAATGCTCAGTTAAACCAGATGCATGATTTTGGAAAAACCATGAACTAAGCAGCATTATTTTCCCTGTAAAGAGGGAAACTTCTGGGGGCTAAAGTTTGGCAAATTATCACAGACACTGGGATCTAGGTAAGGGAAAAGGGACCCCTGACCATTAGGTCCAGTCGTGGCTGACTCTGGGGTTGCGGTGCTCATCTCGCTTTATTGGCCGAGGGAGTCATGTGGCCAGCATGACTAAGCCGCTTCTGGCGAACCAGAGCAGCGCACGGAAACATTGTTTACCTTCCTGCCAGAGCGGTACCTATTTATCTACTTGCACTTTGATGTGCTTTTGACCTGCTTGGTTGGCAGGAGCAGGGACCGAGCAATGGGAGCTCACCCTGTCGCAGGGATTCGAACCGCCGACCTTCTGAACGGCAAGTCCTAGGCTCTGTGGTTTAATCCACAGCGCCACCCGCGTCCCAGGGATCTAGTTGTTCCTTATTCATGAGAGATTTCTCGTATGTTTAGCCAGGATCACCCCAGAGCCTCTGCCAGCACTCTTGTTTTTTATGCCTTCAAACTCCTTGGGTTCTGGAGTGTATTCAGTTCTCAAACGAAGACTATATTGAACAATGCAGACTGACTTCCTTAAGCAAAAAAGCTGACCTGCCCAGTGACTATCAGTAAGTCCTGTGCTTACTGAAAAAGTGGGGCATTCAGCCTTTTAGTAAGTAGTCTTGCTTAATGCCTCTTGCATGTATCCCAAGGGATGCCAAAAACATCAGAGTTGTCGCAGTTCTTTTAAAAAAACAAACAAAAAACCCCAGGAGCAAAAGGTAAACAGAGGGTGAAAGTAAGTGTTTTGGATTACCTTTAAAAGTCTCTGTATAGTTATAAATCAATACATTTTCGCTGCTGTAAGCCAGGGGTTGCCAAACTTTTGAGGCCTATAAATAAGCACCTTTGCAAACCAGAGTAACTGTTATGGGCATCACATGCAGTGCAACACAGCACACTCTGCAGCCTGTTCTATTGGCTAAATCGGAATCATTCTTTCAAGAGCAATTTCAGCAATGGAGGGGTGCCAGGAAAAAATTGGGGGTGCCACACAGCGACCTCTGCTATAAGCAGCTTACATAAAGAAGCCAATTAAAAACACAATAAACCCTCCAGAAAATTAGATAAAGACATATTGCAACTGTATATTTCGTAGGTAAAACAGTAATGCACAACATTAAAAACTGGATTCCAGGAAACAGTGGGATAAACACACATTTTTAAGCGACTTTTAAAGGGCATTACTGTCTCCTCCTCACAAATTACCTGAAGGAAGGCATTTCAGATGACGGAGTGCTTATCACCAAGAGAGCCTACATCTCTTGCGTGTGGTCACTAAGGGACAATCTGTTGGTCTTGGAATGACATGAAGGGTTTCCTTGGAAGTTCTTTAAGATCATCTTGGTCTATACTGGGTGATGGTGGTCTGCAAGGAATTCGTATGCATGCCTATATTTCAGCCCTCCAAAGGAATTTCTTCTTATCTTTTAATCGGATGGGATTAAAACTTTTTGTTCTTTGGAGCAGATTTAGAAGGGATATTGGGGAGTTGCCTCTGTCCCCATTCCAATGGTAGACTCACTCCATTGGACCCCCCCCCCCAGTCAGTCTTTTCCTGGAGTAACTTTAAATCAATACAGCACATTAAATATACCTACATAGTAATTTCTGCCTTGCAGGAGATCTATTTACAAAGTTAAGCCTTATGGGGAAATGGTTTTTTTACCCTACAGGGGCACATTTGTGTTCAACAAAGACAGGTTAGATTTCCTCTTTTCTGGGGGGGTGGGGGTGGGAGGGGGGTTGTCTGTGTGAGTGTGAAATGCCTTAAAACGCTTCTGACAAAACGTGGGAAAATTTTGATAATTGGTAGCTTTCCCTTTTCTGTCTGATTAAAGATCGCTAACCGATATTTTCATTAATCACTAAATTATTGTCTAGATGATAGCGAGGGGCTTTGATCGCATGCCAGTGGCATGCAGCGCGTTCTACCAATAAACAATTAATTACAGTGCAGCATTCTGCCAACGGTGATGTAATCACTGCTATACAAAGAGCCTTTAATGTTAACTGTGGCGCGAGAAATTTGGAAGGGGAGCTTTTGGCACAGGCTTTCAGAAGATGATTTTGAAACAGTGGAGAAGAGAACCTCTGCCTTTTTGTGCGCTTGGTTTTACTTTTTTACTTGCAAGGTACAAGTGCAGGCCAAGTATTTCCCCCCCCAGATAATGAATGTTTAAGGCACATTTTTTAAGGAGGAAGGTGGTCTTCCTCCTAAAACTACCCTATTATCATTTGCTGTCTGTTGTCCCTTCCCAACTCCTTAGCTAAATCAAACTAAGGTGTTTATCCCCTAGTTAAGCAGTTTGCAGACTTTTTTCATCTGTAAGACCTAAGGGACAATGAAAAACCACTTATTTACCCTGCCTGCCCAGCTGCAGTGTATGGGGATCCCAGGCCTGCGTTGCTGCCTGCCTGCTATATCCATTTTTCAGCCTGTTGTGTTTGCACTTATAGAATCATAGAATTGTAAGAACTGGAAGGGATTCAGGGGTCATCTTGTCCAACCCCCTGCAATGCAGGAATCCATGACAGGTGCTACAACCTCTGCTTAAACACCTCCAAGGAAATAGAGCCCTCCACCTTCCGACAGAGTCCGTTCCACTGCCAAACAGCTCTTGCCATCAGAAAGTTTTTCCTGGTGCTTCGCCAGAATCTCCTTCCTTGTATCCTGAAGCCATTGGTTCGGGTCCTTCCCTCCGGAGCAGGAGAAGACAAGCTTGCTCCATCTTCCATGTGATAGCCCTTTAGATGTTTGATGATGGCTATCATATCTCCTCTCAAGTCTCCTCTTATCCCGGCCGAGCATACCCAGCTCCCTCAACCGTTCCTCATAAGGCTTTGTTTCATCTTGGTCGGCCTCTTCTGCACACATTCCACAGTACTGCAGGTGTGGTCTGATCAAGGCAGTACTATGACTTCTCTTGACCTGGACACTTAGACTTTTGATAATGCAGCCTAGAATAACATTACAGTGGTACCTCGCAAGACGAATGCCTCGCAAGACGGAAAACTCGCAAGACGAAAGGGTTTTTGGTTTTTTGAGTTGCTTCGCAAGACGATTTTCCCTATGGGCTTGCTTCGCAAGACGGAAACGTCTTGCAAGTTTGTTTCCTTTTTCTTAAAACCGTTAATACAGTTGCGACTTGACTTTGAGGAGCAACTCATAGCACGCGGTGTGGTAGCCTTTTTTGAGGTTTTTGAAGACTTTGGTGATTTTTGAAGCTTTTCCAAAACTTTTCCGAAACCGTGCTTCGCAAGACGAAAAAATCGCAAGGCGAAAAAACTCGCGGAACGAATTAATTTCGTCTTGCGAGGCACCACTGTAGCTTTTTTTTGCTGCTGCACCACACTGTTGACTCCTGTTAAGCATCTGCTCTACTAACACCCCTAGATCCTTTTCACATGTACTACTGGCAGTCCTGGTGTCCCCCATCTTACATTTGCACAGCTGGTTCTTCCTGCCTTAGTGAAAACACTGAGGCAGGTGCAACTTACGTTAAATAAACACAGTGTAGGTGGCTGTATACTGACAGTGCTATGATAGACACTGCTCTGGGCATTCAGTAAAAGTTATGCTATCAAATGGACATGTACATTTGGCTCTCCTGCACTTTCAAAGTAAAAGGGCAGGCAACCCCTTGCTATACCGAAAGGGTATTCAAATGGGAAGGGTGGGAATTTAGGCTCTGATGTAAGCCTAAATAGATTCCCCTCCCCTGCTGCTATTTTTCTGCAAGGACAGGGTTAGAAGCCACCTACTTTTGGCTGACTTCCATTAGTCTTCTCGTGTGCTGTTTATAAATGCATGCACCACATTAGATGGAGATAGACGCAGCACTTTTTTTTAAAAAAAGAGCAATATAAGCAAAAGAGAAATGTCTGCTGCAGAACACTTGGAATATAAATTGAGATGTGATGGTGGTGGGGAAACAGGGCGAGGGTTGCAGACTAAGCCCTAAGCAACTTTAGGCCCCAGATATCAGCAAACCTGTTTCGTTCCCTAACAGAGGGGTGTATCTTGGTACCTTTCACCATTGCCAGAATTATGAGGATTGGCAGTTCAGGAGACTGCTTTCTCTGTGGCGAGTTCCCTCTCTATAGGAGTGTATCATCCAATAGCTTCCACTGTTTGCTGAAGGAACACCTCTTTACCCTGGACTCAAAAGACTCCTAAGAGAGGGATTATTCTGATTTGTAAATGGTTTCAACTGATTTCAATACTGTATTTTTATATTGTTGCAACTTGCCCTGGAACCTTATGGTGAAACATTGCTAAGAAATCCAATAAATAGTGAAGAGGAGGATTTAAGAAATTCTATTATTTTTCAGTTACAGATAGGTAGCCGTGTTGGTCTGCCATAGTCAAAACAAAAAAAATTCCTTCCAGTAGCACCTTAAAGACCAACTAAGTTAGTTCTTGGTATGAGCTTTCGTGTGCATGCACACTTCTTCTATTATTTTTGTTATTATCACTGGAGAGGGGAGAAATGCGAGAGGCAAGGAGGGAAAAGAGGACTGCGAATGCAGCTTACATGTACACAGGCATCATTAGAGTTGCAGATATGGCACGAAATTACTGTTCTTGGCAGCTGTCATTGTACTAGCAGGCGACGGCAAGAATGCACTGAACTTACAATGGAATGTGTTCATTGCACAGAGCATGTCATGAATTGAGTTTTGTAGCACTTGCTGGTCCTTCGTTGCTACTCCTTTTTTAATTACCGTATTTTTCGCTCTATAACACGCACCTGACCATAACACGCACATCGTTTTTAGAGGAGGAAAACAAGGGAAAAAACATTCTGAATGAAACAGTGGATGTATCATTTTTGTGCTTCATGCTGTGGCCACAGACATGTGATCTGATGGTGAATTTGGGGTGACCCAATGCAAAAATCCTGAGAATTCCTGTGGATCCATGCTTTGTAACCACGTTTTTGCACCATTGCAGCCCCAGGCAACAGTGGGTGCGTGATTTTTTGGGTGCAGGCTGTAGCCATGGACATGCTATGTGATCTGATGGTGAATTTGGGGTGACCCAATGCAAAGATCCTGAGGATCCATGTGGATCCATGCTTTTTAACCACGTTTTGCACCATTGCAGCCCCAGGCAACAATGGGTGCGTGATTTTGGGGGGGCAGGCTGTAGCCATGGACATGCTATGTGATCTGATGGTGAATTTGGGGCGACCCAATGCAAAGATCCTGAGGATCCATGTTGATCTATGCTTTGTAACCACATTTTAAGTGGGGAGCGAAGGAAAAACAAAGAAGGGACATGAGAGGGGTGTGCAGAGAAGCAGCTGGCTAAGAATGCTGGAGAGGGATTTAACGGGTGGGAGGAAAGAAAGGCAAAAGTTCCCCCCCAAGCCAGCCATCTCTCTCTCTCTCTCTCTCTCTCTCTCTCTCTCTCTCTCTCTCTCTCCCTCCCTCCCTCCCTCCCTCCCTCCCTCCCTCTCCCTCCCCCCCTCTCTCCCTCTCCCTCTCCCTCCCCACCCCTCTCTCCCTCTCCCCCAGCAGCACCGGAGCACAGAGAGGAATTAGAAAGAACGACACTCTGCTTGCCTGGAGGGGAGGGGCTTTCCCTGCTCTTTGTTCCGTTTCAGCAATCACAGCAACGAAACAGAGGAGGGTGGGCAGTAAGACCCTGAGGCAGAATGCAGGAAAGCAGTCACGGAGAAGGGAAACCTGAAACTCTTTTCAGGTTTCCCTTCTCCGTGACTCGCGATTTGACTTTTGCTTGATTTTTTGGCTCCAGGGACCACACATTCGCTCTATAACACGCACAGACATTTCCCCTTCCTTTTTAGGAGAAAAAATCTGCGTGTTATAGAGGGAAAAATACGGTAGTGCTTGCAAACTATGTCAGGTTTCAACGTTTGCTCTGCTCCTTTGCCATTCTTCTGGTATTGGCACCAAGTCCTGCTACCTTCCCACCAACTTGCCTGGTACGAAGGAGCAAAGCCATAAATTTTCCAGTTCTGCTTAAACAAGTTTCTGTCTTCTTCTTCTTTTTCTTCCTCTTCTCATTAATGTATTTACCGCAGCCATCACTTGGAACGACATGTTTTCTTCCCCCTTGCCTAAGCACTTTTCCAAAAGAGAGTTTTGTGGAGTGGGAGAAAGAGTCTCTTGGGCATCATTTACAGGCTGATCTTTAGCTGTTGGACCCTTTTAAAGCTACTTAATTTTTAATGGCTGCTTATAGATCTGCTGATCGTTCATCTAGATAGGATTTTTTTAAAAAATAAAAAAGCTGCTTAAATGGAAATGGGTAATAAGGACAGAACAATGACGTGTAGAAGAAATTGAGTTTGCTATGTCAAAATCCCTGGCTACTGCCGCTACTAATAACAACAATACTAATAGTAATAATTTAACCCTGCCCATCTGCTTGGGGACGCGGGTGGCGCTGTGGGTAAAACCTCAGCGCCTAGGACTTGCCGATCGTCAGGTCGGTGGTTCGAATCCCCGCGGCGGGGTGCGCTCCCGTCGTTCGGTCCCAGCGCCTGCCAACCTAGCAGTTTGAAAGCACCTCCGGGTGCAAGTAGATAAATAGGGACCGCTTACTAGCGGGAAGGTAAACGGCGTTTCCGTGTGCGGCTCTGGCTCGCCAGATGCAGCTTGTCACGCTGGCCACGTGACCCGGAAGTGTCTGCAGACAGCGCTGGCTCCCGGCCTATAGAGTGAGATGAGCGCACAACCCTAGAGTCTGGCAAGACTGGCCCGTACGGGCAGTGGTACCTTATCTGCTTGGGTTTCCCTAGCTACTCTGGGCTGCTCCCAGCAGAATATTAAAAACACGATAAAACATCAAACATTAAAAACTTCCCGAAACTGGGCTGCCTTCAGATGTCTTCTAAAAGTCGAGTAGTTGTTTATTTCCTTGACATCTGATGGAAAGGTGTTCCACAGGGCGGGCATCAATACCGAGAAGGCCCTCTGCCTGGTTGTTTCAACTTTTTGTCTTTTTCTCTTTTTCTAGAAGCAAAACGGACAGGTATACACAGATGCTAATTTCTGAATTTAATGTTGGTGTCTCATGTGCTTTTAGGCCTGTTGAATGGTGCTGAATTCCTTCCTTTAGTTTTATGGGAGATGTAAGAGCATGGGGAACTGGTGGGAAAGTTCTGCTGGTCCTTCACATCTTGACAAGGACAAGGGAGGGAGAAGAACATTTAAACTGTATCAAATGACTTATTAAATCGGGTGGGTACTTGTCAGGCTGACGAGCTAGTAGACCCTGATCTCCTCCATCCCTCTGTGGACCAAGTTTTAACAGGTAGGCAGGGCCCAAGCCATCATGGCCAATGATCAGGAATGGTGGGAACTTTGGTCCCAGCAGCATCTTGTAGGGAGGGAACAGATCTCCTGTCCCTGGTTTTCTGCTTACCAACATTTTTATTAAGAGGTTGTAATAATAATGGGAAGCTTCTCAGTATTACCATTGCCTGGAGATAGAGAAGAAGAACAAAGTCAACAGAACTTGATTCAGAACAACTAGGTCCAAGGGTGTTGTTGCATGTCTGCAGAATCTGAAGATGTTCATGATTTGAAGAAACCTTGAAACTAGTTTTAGTGGGCCCAAGAGAACTTGCTTTGTGTGTGATTTTTTTGAATAGTAGTTCTCCACTACTGCATGGTAGGTGGCTTTTAAAATTGATAGATGCCAATATGGTGCATGTGTGTTTGAGACACAGAGAGAAATCAGGGCAGAGGGAACCGTTCAAAGATCGGATGAGAAAGAGAAATTCCACTGGGCCAGCACATGAGAGTGTTGAGTAGCTTTTTTCTTTTGCATCATAAAAGGATGAGCTCTAAAGTTCCATGGAAAGATCAAGTATTTGAATTAGTCGAAGTGTATTTTCTCTGCTTCTTCATGCCCTTTGGGATCTCCAGACGATGGGCCCCTCCTTCCTTCCTTGATCTGGAAAATCTGTTCCCAATTTTTTGCCTGGCTCTTCCTATCGTTTAAACACAGCCGCTCACAAGGAAGAAAAGAAGTGTGTCTGTGCTGGATGATCAGCAAGGAGATCATTGCTGAGACCGTGGGGATATGTGGCTGTTGTAGTGGAAAATAGGATGCAAAGTGATAGTGGTGTTACCCACAGATGACATCTGCCCACAAGGTTTGCAGCTTCTCCTAAATCAGGAGTGGGAATCTCTGGCTCTCCCAGATGTTGCTGGACTCCCAACTCCCATCATCCATGGCCATTGGCTGTGGTGGCTTGGGGCTGATGGGAGTTGGAGTCCAACAACATCTGGGAAGGCCACAGGTTCCCTGGCTCTGGCGTAAAGAAACAACTCAGTTGCACAAGGGGGAGAGGAAGAGCGTAGTATTATTATTATTTTTAAGGGGAAATCTGGTGTGTTGTGGAATATTCTGTACTTTATTTCTCTGAAGAATTTGTCCATGCTTCTATTTGAGATTAGAAGTTAGGGTCTTGCTGTTCCCCAGGAGATAATAGCGAGGGCACAGTATCGATAATAAAGAGAACACTTCGTCTGGTAGGCTGTTTGTCTGTCTGGCCCTGGTTCACACTTCACAAAAAGCCAGAGGATAGATTAGTGTGGTGTTCTGACCTGGCTTGTGTGTTTAAAGATTAAGTCCAGGATCTAAAGAATAACCTTGCATAATCTTAGAGCGCTTCCTTGCAAACACAGGGGGTTTGATGGTTATCTTTACTCATGATTGTAACCATCATTGTGCTATTCCAGCGACTCTTTTTGCCTTTGCGTGTGAGTTTTCAGGGGGGTAAGCTGGGAATGCAGATGGAAGGAACAGCCTGAAAATGTCAAGTATTTGAGCAAAGACCCTCAATATCCTACCCAAAATATGTATCCTTGTAACAGAAAGGTTGTCTTCAGTGTTTATATCAGTGGTTTCTATAGCCTCTTCATTCATGATTGAGGCAGCCCTTGGTGTGTTATTAGCGACGAATTTCCCCCAGCCAGTATCGATACTGAAATGGTGAATCTCCACAAGTGCCTTCTCCATTCAAGCCTCACAATAACTGTGAATGCGTTTAGACAAAATGCAGACTTAGTTTGATGCAGGAAAGCACAAATTAAGTTTACACATTTGCTTCTAATGATGACCATTGTAGCTCTAATTTGATTATTTGGAATGTGTGAAATTGCTATCACAGGTCAGCTGCGGAAGTTAATTATCTCATTGAAGGCGGTTATATTATGAAGGGATACAAGGTGAGAGATGAAGAGCCTGTCTCTACTCTGTGTGTGCGTGCGCGCATGTATGTGTGAGAGAGTGAGAGTGAATGTGTCACTTAAGCTGATAGTAGGAATTCTGTAGCTTCACACACTTACCTTCACACAATGTATAATTAACTTGAGGAATTTTTTTTCCTCAGGATGTGGTGAGGTCAGTACTTTAGATTTACAAGAGAATCTGAGAGATGAATGGGAGATACGGTTTGTCAGTATTAATAGACAGCTAAATAGAAACTTAACCCCAAAAGTTAGGACCAAGATTCAAATCCTGTCCATTAATACTTGGCTCACTAGTAACATTGAACCATGAGGACGAGATGGTTGGACAGTGTTGTCGAAGCTACCAGCATGAGTTTGACCAAACTGTGGGAGGCAGTGGAAAACAGGAGTGCCTGGCGTGCTCTGGTCCATGGGGTCATGAAATGTCAGACACGACTAAACAACAACAACAAAGACCTTGAACCAGTCTCTCAGGCCTACCTCACAGGGGCAATCTGAGGCCAAAATTGGTGCAGGAAAGAAAGAACTATGTCCATCGCCCTGAACTCCTTGGAGCAAGGGCAGGGTATAAATGCAATACATAAATAAGTGAACCTCTCTCGATAGGAACAGTTTTCTTCTGTGTGTTGCATGCTAGGGATTTGCATTGCCTCCAATCCCTGTTTAAGAACCATCTTAGTCTACCACCTTGTTTCTGGTAGTGACCAACCTTTGGAAGGTCACCAGTAGGAAATGGCCTGCTGCTGCTTGTGAGCTGCTTCAGATACCTGGCTGGCTGCTGTTGGAATAGAAGCCCTTTTCGGATTCTATAATTGGATTGAAGTAAGCAGGGGAACGGGATAGAGCAGGAATGAGTGTGCTTGCCGTGCCGTCTTGGGGCTGTTCTGCTTGCCCTCCCAATTCATGGAGAGTGATTGTCTTCAGAGCCTTCCATACGATGCTGATGTTTTACAGGCCTGATCCTCAAGGGCCTCTATCCTAGACGGCAAGCTTCTTTTATTGTTATTGTTATGTATTATTGTTATGTATTATTATTTGTATACTGTCCTATACCTGTAGGTCTCGGGACGGTTCACAACACAAAGTTACAGTATACAAAGCCCAAAACACATAATCAAAACAATCAAATTCTTGCAACACTGATACAGTGGTGCCCCGCAAGACGAACGCCTCGCAAGACGGAAAACCCGCTAGACGAAAGGGTTTTCCGTTTTGGAGACGCTTCACAAAACGAATTTCCCTATGGGCTTCCTTCGCAAGATGAAAGCCCATAGGGAAATCTCCGGGACAGCGGGGAAGCGCAGCGCGTCTTGCCCACTGTCCTCGGACCTCCTCCCGCCGCCGAAGCCTGGCGGGGGGCGGAGAGGTTTTTTAAAAACCCCGGGACAGTGGAGGACTTCTCCGCTGTCCGGGGCGATTTTAAAATGCTGGCGGGCGGCAGCGCTGCCGCCCAGCAGCATTTAAAAAACCCCCGGGACAGCGGGGGACTTCTCCTTTGTCCCGAGGTTTTTTAAAATGCTGGCGGGCGGCAGCGAAGGCTTCGCTGCCGCCCGCCAGCATTTTAAAATCGCCCCGGACAGCGGAGAAGTCCCCCGCTGTCCCAAGGTTTTTTAAAATGCTGGCATCTTCCCCTTTCTCCCCGGACTTCTTTTGAACCAAGGGGTGGCAACGGGGAGAAGCGATCTTCTCCCCTCCGCCCCTTGCTTCAAAAGAGGGGACAGAGGGGAAGGCGTGCGCCTTCCCCTCTCTCCCCGGACCCCTTTTGAACCAAGGGGCGGCAACGGGGAGAAGTGATCTTCTCCCCTCCGCCCCTTGCTTCAAAAGAGGGGACAGAGGGGAAGGCGTGCGCCTTCCCCTCTCTCCCCGGACCCCTTTTGAACCAAGGGGCGGCAACGGGGAGAAGTGATCTTCTCCCCTCCGCCCCTTGCTTCAAAAGAGGGGACAGAGGGGAAGGCGTGCCTTCCCCTCTGTCCCCGGAGATTGCGGGGCAGGCAACGGGGAGAAGCAATCTTCTTCCCGCTGCCCCTTGCTTTAAAACAGGTCCGGGGACAGAGGGGAAGGCGTGTGGCGCTTCCCCACTGTCCCCAACGGTCTCCTTAGGAACGCATTGATTGATTTTCAATGCATTCCTATGGGAAACCGTGCTTCGCAAGACGAAAAACTCGCAAGAAGAAAAAACTTGTGGAACGAATTAATTTCGTCTTGCGAGGCACCACTGTATCTACTCCTTGAAAGGATCTCACCTTGCAAGCGAAATTTTCCACATTTCCTTGCTGGGCTCTCTTATGAGTAGAGAAGGTTCCCTACTGTAGACAATCCCCAACCACAAGTTGGAGGGCAACCAGAATAGCAACAGCAGGGGACAGGTGGCCGAACTAGTAAGCTGGTCTCACGGTCCCCCTCCCATGTTTACTTCACCCTTTTGGAGGGTTTAACTAGCGCTTTGTGTGTTTCTGCAACATTGCCTTTAATACTGGTGCTGCAAAAGATTCTTCAGACTTTTCCAGAATGGCATGCCTTAGGGCATGGATGGGGGAAGATGTGTGGGCCTTGCAGATGTAGTCTGATTGCAGCTCCCATCATTCCTGACCATTTGCCATGCTGGTTGGAACCTGGAGATCCAGCCATGTCTGAAGTACCACAGAGTTCCCACCCGTGTCTTAGGCAGCAGGTCATGTATGTGTGTGTATTTTAATACTAAGATTGCTTGTCTTAAGTAAGAAAGGAAATGTCAATCAATAACGTGGTGCAAAATATGCCTAAGATGAAGTTGGTGCTTGGAAGGGGAAATCAATATTTGTTCCTCCATTCCATCTGCCTCAGTTATTGCTATGTGTGAATCTAGGTGTGCAACTTCTCTGTGGCACAGATTTTCCCTGTAGGTGTTTCTGTTTCTGAGCAGGCCTTTATTTGAGTTGCAATTGCCACTCGTGCTGTTCCGGTAGTTGTGAATCATTTCTGCTATGCTAATAACCAAATTCTGATGCTTGCGTGTGTGTGTGTGTTTTTTTTATTTCCACTTTACCATGCTGTACTATAATCAGATGAGTCACTTTCGAAACGTTACTTAACCCTCACAGTAGTGATTTCACATCCATTTCCCCGGTTTTATTTTTGTTTGTTCTGAAAGTAATGTTGACTGAGCTGTTGTCAACTCATATGGTAGCCATTTAATATTCATATTTTTAATTACAGTGTTTCCGACTTGCACTGTGCAGTTTACACGTACAAAGTGCTAACTCCCTGTGACTGCCGACAACCATTTTTGAGTGTGCATAAATAAATCCTTTCTTTCCAACTTTGCAGTGAGACCAATAGATTCCCCTTCTTGTGATTACAAGGACGGAGACACTAGTATTCAGGGTGCACAAAGTGAGTTCAAGAGGGCTTTCTTCCTGTGATTTCTGCCTGTGATTCTTTGGTTCCACTGCCAACTGAAAGCAAACAGATCTTCCCAGTTTTCAGAACCCTCCAAAGACACACAAACCTGCCACAAGCAGCAATCCCTCTTTCATACACCACCCAACACTCTGAAAAAAAATAACTTAAGATCTGTCTGCAATCTAGATCTGTTCTTGCCTAATAAATCATTATCCTCTACGTAGCAACGTTTGTATTTTTTAAAAATATTGTTAGTGGTTATTCAGAAGAGATTTTATATAAATTAGTTTAGAGCTTCAAACTTTTTAAAATACTTTAATGCGGCTTGAAATGTTGGACTTGACAGCTCAGGGAAGTTACCTAGCTTTAAAAATCATATAAAGCCAACTCATTTGCCAGTTTCCTTCATTCCACCGCCAATTTGCTTTATTGGTCAAGGACTTGGAAACCACTTGGTCCCCACCATAATCCCTCAAGTGGGAGGTCACATACTCACAGGAAGGTACTCATAGATGTCAATTGTTGGGCAAAGGCATTCCTCCGGACTTGCCCAGGTGGCAGACTATGCAAACCAAAGTTCTATTGTCCCTTTGTAGTAGGTGCTTAGCATGTACTTCCCAATACATATCCTGTCTCCTGCCTGTTGCCCCAACACATTCCTCCTATGTTAATCGCTAAAACCCTCCCCTTTTCTGATGAAGCAATGGTGTAGTGATGATGCTTAATGAACTGTATGCTGGGATAAGATAGAAACTTTGAAAAGTCCTTGTCACCCCATCCTCAGGGTTCAAAATTCCTCTTTGAACCTGTTGCGCAATAAACTTTGGTCTATTTGCTCTGGTTGGTGGCTGGACTCCTTCCTTTATTCTGCAGGGACCTGCAGGCTCTGCCCAATGAGCTGGGTGACTGAGCAGATTTCTCCGTAACACTTGTGAGCATGGGGGGAAATAAAACCAAAATCTATCTTCCGTTTCAGCCTAGTAAAAACTGACCCCTGCCTTATTCCCTGCATGTTCTTGAAATGAGAGTGATAGGGGAGATAACCAGAGATTTTAGCTGAGGCTTGCTTTCAGTTATCTAGCATGGAGGTTTTCCAGCAGGGCTATCATTACCCAAGAATAGGAATAAAGAGCGAATGAATTAAAACAGGCCTTGCAAGGATACTTCATGTGTTTAGATGTGTTGGAAGAGAACCTTGGATTTTGCGAAAGTGAGTTTTAAGAGGAAGGCAGACAACAAAATCTCTAGTGTTTTTTTGTGTGTGCGTGTGTGTACATGTAAAAGAGCAGTGTAAGTTGCAAGCAATCACCCTCCCCCCTTTTATGAAAACATCTGGTGAATGTATTTAAAGATGGGGGAATCCCCCTACCTCAACGGTGTGTAGTATTTTCCACTATGTGTTTTGTTGCAAATAAGACAAATGTACTCAGAAGGATTCTCCCCTTGTTCTTTTATTAGAAATCAAGAGTTCAGGGTATTTTTTTGTTGAGAGAAGTAAATTCTGCTACATCCCCTGGGGCTTACTCCCACATAAGTTGTACATTGGAAGGTGCCCCGAGTCCCATTAAACGCTGCCTACGTTTCTGAGCAAAATTAAAAGTGTTGGTGCTGACCTTTAAAGCCCTAAACAGCCTCGGCCCAGTATACCTGAAGGAGCATCTCCACCCCCCTCATTCAGCCCGGACACTGAGGTCCAGCTCCGAGGGCCTTCTGGTGGTTCCCTCCCTGCGAGAAGTGAAGTTACAGGGAACCAGGCAGAGGGCCTTCTCAGTGGTGCCACCCGCCCTGTGGAACGCCTTCCCACCAGATGTCAAGGCAGTAAACAACTATCTGACTTTTAGAAGACACCTGAAGGCAGCCCTGTTTAGGGAAGTTTTTAATGTTTAATCTTTTATTGTGCTTTTAATATTTTCTAGGGAGCCGCCCAGAGTGGCTGGGGAAACCCAGCCAGATGGGTGGAGTATAAATAATATTATTATTTATTATTTGCAAACAGTGTTGAGCACTTCGTTGCCGCCATCTTGCTTAGAACAGGGATGCCATTGGTGCCCCCCTAATATCTTGTTGGACTCCCATTAGCTCCAACCAGCATGGCCTAATGGTAAGCGATAATGGGAATCATGACAAGCCAAGCTTAATTGGAATGGGTTTCTTTCTCTTGGTGGAGCTACAGGAAGTGTGAAATGGGAGCAGTTGGACAGCATGCTCCGTATAACTCTGGCTTATCGCAGTGTGCGAATGTGACTATTGTTTTCTGGGCTGTACCATTTCTTCAGACTGTGGGTGGTGGCTTAGGAAGATAAGGACACTGTTATGTCAAGTCGACAGGCCATACTACTATGAACACGCCCAATCTTGTCCGAACTCGGAAGCTAAGCCTGGTTAGTACTTGGATGGGTGACTGCTTGGGTTTACTGGGGGCTGTAGGATTCTCCTTCTTTATCCTATTGGGATAGCTTAGTTGGTAGAGCATGAGACTCTTAAGGATATATGTGTGTGCGTGTGCACGCATCCATATTCAAAACTAGCATATTGGGAAGAATGGCTTTGTGCATGTTATGATCACCATATGACAAGTTGGGCCATGGGGGTGAGACTGAGGCTGCTTGGTGAAATCCCCCATCCGTGAGGCAATATTTGGCTCCATCCACCCAGCGAGCTGCCTGGGTTGTGGGTGGCGCTGTGGGTTAAACCACAGAGCCTAGGACTTGCCAATCAGAAGGTCAGCGGTTTGAATCCCTGCGACGGGGTGAGCTCCTGTTGCTCGGTCCCTGCTCCTGCCAACCTAGCAGTTTGAAAGCACGTCAACGTGCAAGTAGATAAATAGGTACTGCTCCAACGGGAAGGTAAACAGCGTTTCTGTGCGCTGCTCTGGTTCGCCAGAAGTGGCTTAGTCATGCTGGCCACATGACTCGGAAGCTGTACGCCGGCTCCCTCGGCCAATAAAGCGAGATGAGCGCCGCAACCCCAGAGTCGGTCACGACTGGACCTAATGGTCAGGGGTCCCTTTATCTTTACCTTACCCAGCGAGCTGCCTGGGTACCACTTTTGTCAACGCTTAGCATTTTTCTGTAAAATTATCTTAATAGCCACACAAAAATCCACAGGATGCTTTTGTCCACTTGGTGCTATTATGAATGCATATACGTCGAGCAATCTTTTTTTTAAAAAATGTGTTTACAGTAGTTGAGTGGCATTTGAAGTAGCCATGCTATATGTTGTGTCGTGGTGGTGATTGGATCCATTTTTTACGAATATGATTTGGAACTAACGAAGCGCGTTGAAGAGGAGCTTTTTTAAAGAAAAAGAAAACCATGCTTGTAACTTCATCGCTAATGTGACTAATCCATTTGGACAAGCAGCTATGAACTTCTGAATGGCTTATTAAGCGATGCTTGAGTAACTCAGTTGGTTAGAAAAAACAACCTTTGTGCTGGCATGACAGTCTCTCTCTCTCTCTCTCTCTCTCTCTCTCTCTCCTCTAAAAAAAATGTGAACAAGTGGCTATGTTTGCTTCAAAAGCAGGCTATTTTTGTTCCAGAACAGTTGGACAAGGAGCCTGGAGGCAAGGCATTAAAAAAAAAAGCCCTTTCTGAAGCTGAAGGCTGTAAAATATTATTTGGAGCATCAACTGTAGATATATAGAACACAGATGATGATCACAGCAAAAAGGTTGCGGGGGGGTGTGAACTGCACGGGGTAGGGGTGGGGGTTGAAAGAATTATTTTAAAGATGCATATTTTTAGTGAACAGGTAAGCTGGATGTGTAAATTCTGACTTACTCTAAATCGAAATGATGTTTTTAAAATAAAAATAGAAATCTGTCCTGGCACCTTAATACTGTTTTTGCAATAAAAGCCTATCACCATAATTATCAATATCCTGTAATCATGTCACCTGGCCTTCCATAGATCCCCTTAGTATGACAAAGGAGAACTGAACACTTCACATTCAACGTGTGTGGAGGTTTCCAGCTGACAACCCCCCCCCCTTCCCCCTTTGTCCGGTTTAGCACTACATTTTTAAATGGTTAACCCTGCATGTTAGCATAGTTTGGTGGCATTTTTAGTAGCTAATCATGTGAGCTCCATTGTTTGCACTGCTATGAACGTTTCCCTTACAATCAAGCAACATATAAATTGTGTGAAACAAAGTGTGGGCCAAACCTCAGTTTAATACCAGCCCTCCTGATGGTGGCTTAGTCTGTTGCTTGAGAATGTGTCTTAAGTTATCCTTCCTTTCTTTATACAAAGTGCTTTTATACAATATTTGTTGTTGTTGTTTAGTCATTTAGTCGTGTCCGACTCTTCGTGACCCCATGGACCAGAGCACGCCAGGCACTCCTGTCTTCCACTGCCTCCCGCAGTTTGGTCAGACTCATGCTGGTAGCTTCGAGAACACCATCCAACCATCTCGTCCTCTGTCGTCCCCTTCTCCTTGTGCCCTCCATCTTTCCCAACATCAGGGTCTTTTCCAGGGAGTCTTCTCTTCTCATGAGGTGGCCAAAGTATTGGCGCCTCAGCTTCACGATCTGTCCTTCCAGTGAGCACTCAGGGCTGATTTCCTTCAGAATGGATAGGTTTGATCTTCTAGTAGTCCATGGGACTCTCAAAAGTCTCCTCCAGCACCATAATTCAAAAGCTTAAATTCTTTGGCGATCATCCTTCTTTACGGTCCAGCTCTCACTTTCATACATCACTCCTGGAAAAACCATAACTTTAATTATACAGGCCTTTGTCGGCAAGGTAATGTCTCTTCTTTTTAAGATACGGTCTAGGTTTGTCATTGCTTTCCTCCCAAGAAGAAGGCGTCTTTTGATTTCGTGACTGCTGTCACCATCTGCAGTGATCATGGAGCTCAAGAAAGTAAAATCTCTCACTGCCTCCATTTCTTCCTCTTCTATTTGCCCTTTCTCATTACTCTGGCAGGTTTTATTATTTATTTATTTATTATCTTAAAAAGCATATACACTAGCAACTTCGGGTTCTGAAAGTGGCAAACCCGGAAGTGTTTCACTGTGCGTGCAGAAGCAGTCCCTCTGGTTGCAGAAACCTCTGGATCTGACCGGAGCTCTGGAATGGATCCCGTCCGCAACCGGAGGTACCACTGTAACCTGTTTCTCTCCCCCCCCCCCAACAAAATGAGGGGCTTAAAAATATAAAAACCAAAAGTGATAATCAAAGAATCATAGAATTGTAAAGGGGCCATGAGGATCATCTAGTTGAACCCGCTGCAATGCAAGAATATGCAGCTGTCCCATATGGGGTTTGAACCTACAACCTTGGCTTTATCAGCACTATGCTCTATCTGTCCAGGCTGAGTCCAATGATCCAACCATTAAAACACACACAAATGAAGCAACGAAAAACAGCAGCACCAGCAAAGCAGTACATTAAGCAGCAGCAACAGAATCATAAGCTTGCTTGGATTCAGTAAACAGAGCAGGTGTACAATTAACATTTTTTTGTTGCTAGATCCTGTGGGCACCTAGGACAGAGATTTCTTGCCCCACCCCTCTCTTGACCACTGGTTTTCATAGTGTGGCAGTGATAAGAAGAAGGAAGAAACAAATCTTTTGCCGTCTCCTCCCCCCTCATTCTCTTCATTATTATTGTTATTATTATTGTTAATCATTATCCATCACATTGATGTGATATTGTCTTGGCATTTAGGAACGCTGGTAAAGTTAAATCTTTTAATCAGAGCTTGTCCAAGTAGCTGAAATGGCAAGTGTCTTTTCCCACATATCTCTTAAAAAATACCTTATCACGCTCTGTGATTCTATAACATGTAGCTCTTAACTTCATAAATCTCCTTCATTCCTATACAGTTGTTTTTTTAATTTGAACTGTCTCCAGGCAACCTTACTAATTACTGGCTATATACTTTGTGTTCTCTCTCTTTTAAATGGTGATGGCCACAAATGATGGCTTACATTAAGGGCCTGCATTGTTCTTTGCAGTTCTAGAATCTCTCTCTGCAGTGCCTCTTCATTTCTCTTTACGGAGAATATGGTACTTTAAAAAATGTTTAGATATGCAAATAGACCCTTCAGACAATATCCTTGTATTTGTGCCTTTTCTCTGTTTTACCCCCTCCCCTTCCCAGGGGGGCTTGAGAGCTTTGCCAATTTGCATTTGTCAGGAACTTGACTGTTGTCTTGAAAAAGTGGTAATAAAGAAAGAGCAACTAGATTCTTTTTCTGGTCATTCAGTCTGGAATCTGCTAGTCAAATCAGCCATCAAACTCTTTATACCTTTAAACATTTCCCGAACTTGCGTCTGGTGAATAACCTGTTGGTCTGAAAGTTGCAAAGGAGTTTTGGAAATTTTGAGGCCTCGCTCTTGCCCTACATAAACCGAGCGTGCATTCCAGAACGCATTCTCTATCAGGAAGTTTTAAATATCTGATGTGTTGTGGTTTTGTATGCTTCTTTTCCAAAGTTTAAAACCATGCTCAAGGTGGCTTGCAACATACACACACATACACACACACACACACACACACACACACACACACAAATTGTAAACATAACAAAATGTCAAAAGAGTACACGACTTCCCCCCCTCCCCCCCCCAGAAAAAGTAATCTAAAAATGTCCTGGAAGGACGGGCAGATTCATGCCAGAGGTGTGATGGTCTTTGAAGTAGAGTGGTTCCACTCTGTTTAAAGGTAAAGGGATCTCTGACCATTAGGTCCAGTCGTGACTGACTCTGGGGTTGCGGCGCTCGTCTCCCTTTACTGGCCAAGGGAGCCGGCATATAGCTTCCGGGTCATGTGGCCAGCATGACTAAGCCGCTTCTGGCGAACCAGAGCAACGCACGGAAACGCCGTTTACCTTCCCGCCAGAGCGGTACCTATTTATCTACTTGTACTTTGACGTGCTATCAAACTGCTAGGTTGGTAGGAGCAGGGACTGAGCAACGGGAGCTAACCCCGTTGCGGGGATTCAAACCGCTGACCTTCTGATCGGCAAGCCCTAGGCTCTGTGGTTTAACCCACAGCGCTACCCGCGTCCCTTTTCCCACTCTGTTTTGTCATCCACTAAACAGTCATCGAAAAAGTAGAGTGATGCTTGAAAAGAAAAATGGAATATTGGGAGGGAAAAGTAAAGAGCAGGATGTCCAATCTGGAAGGAACGACTGACTGTAATTGCAAAGCAGGGCACTCTTTGCAGGAAATAAAATAAAACTGCAACATTTTATTGCAGGGTCCTGCTTGAATGCAGGACCCTGTTGAGGGAAGAATGAAACACTGTCACATAAAACAATGAACTCTCATATCTAAATTTAAAGCGTGGTTAGTAGAATAAAACGATTTCAAACCAAAATGAGTTTAGTATGACCTAGCATACTGTGGTTCCCAAGACATTCTTGGGCTGTGGTATTGTTTTGGGGTTTCTTGGTTGAGGAGGGTTTTGGTCATGGCAACCCCAAAACAGGATGATATTCCAGCATCCAAATAAACTTGAGAGGATGTACCCCTCCAGTTGGTCTGTTACATGATCTTGTTGAATGGTCACTTTAAATGTAAAAGTTCATCATTGTTCCACCCGATGTGTATGTCTTTAAGGGGCCAGAGCAAGGGCCAGAGCAAAAATAACGAGACCCAGCTTTACAGCTGTGAAACATAGCAGGTGCTGCTGAGTTGTATTGATTAAGCTGTGTCAGCAATTGGGTGTGGTATATAAGGAGCAGCACCTAGCTCTCCCATTACCCTGGGGGATGGGTTGGTGGTTGGGTCTGGTTTGTTGTTGATGATGTATTTACTGTAAATGGAGTTTTTGTTTTTCTTATTAAAACCTTGTTTAAGTTATTTTTGAGTCCTTTTTTAATGCATGGTCTCCCCAGCAAGCTCTCTGCAGCGCTACCATACTGCAAATAGCCAACAGATCTAGTTGCATGATCATATTTAAACCTGTTAAAACATGTGCTGTTAGCAGATTTGCTATACACGTCTTTGAATGCCGACTTTTATATACAATTTGCTAGGAACTTTTGTTTTGCTTAGTTGTAGAGATACAGTTCGATTAAAATTTGCCAAAACTTCGCACTTGGTTTATATAGCTGGCCGTCTTATGATTTACTTGGTGGTTGATTTTTGTAATAACTCCATGAAGCTTAATCTGCAGCTTGGTAGCTCTCTTTCCTCTCTGATTTTAATACTGTAGCCTAATTTAAACACGGAGCCCACAGGGACATTCTTCTGAAAATGTTTATATGTCTTGAGCATATCCTTAACCTCTCCCTTCCTTTTCTTGCCTGGGTGGAGATGAAGAAATATGAAACATAAATGGATTGTGTCACAGTCAGATAACTTGTGCGCTGTTTCTTAAAGAAAAGAAAAGTGTTCTCCCCTTGAGGGGGAAAACACACTTAGGGAGGTTCCTTTTCATCCAAATGAACTGGATTATTTTTTGAAACAGAGAGAGTTTCCTTTGAAAGAGGTTCTGTAGTGGAACGGCATGCGCCAGATTTCCTCAAGCTGGTGCCATCCTTATCTTTTGGACCACAAATCCCATCTGTGCTGGCTAGGGCTGATCGGAGTTGTAGTCCAAAACACATGGTTGGTGCACAGACTGTGACACTGAGGAGCTCACCTGCCCTGGACAGAAGATTTGGAAGTGGTGTTTTCTCTTTCAGGGGTCACTGGTGAATTTGGACTAAAAATGTGCATATTTGGAATGTTTCAATGTTATGGAAGGACTTGTATCACTGTATTATCATGGGTTACTGAGGTATGATCTTAATATAGAGAATGCCAGCTTTGGAACTTTGGAATTACAGTGGTACCTCGGGTTAAATACGCTTCAGGTTACATACGCTTCAGGTTACACACTTCGCTAACCCAGAAATAGTGCTTCAGGTTAAGAACTTTGCTTCAGGATAAGAACAGAAATCGGGCTCCGGCAGTGTGGCGGCAGCAGGTGGCCCCATTAGCTAAAGTGGTGCTTCAGGTTAAGAACAGTTTCAGATTAAGAACAGACCTCCGGAACGAATTAAGTACTTAACCCGAGGCCCCCTCTTTCTCTCTCTTCTGAACCCTGCTTTGTTAGTGCAACAGAAGACGTTGAAGACCACAACACAGCCCTTGCACTTTCTCAACGCACACAACTGACCTATTTAGTGGGTTATTTAGATTCTTGAGCCTGCGGGTAAATTATTTTATGTGCCCTCTTTCTCTCCAAAGCCAGCCTTGTGTTGAACAGCTCGCCTGGTTGTCACAGGCACCCAGCAATTCCATGCTGGTGAGTGAACTGGCCAGTTCGTTTCTGGGCCAAATTCGAAGTGCGGGTTTTGACCTATAAAGGCTTAAACGGCTCAGGACTGCCATACCTCAAGGACCGCCTCTCTCTATATGAACCTACCTGGACCATGAAATCATAATTTGAGGGCGGCCTTTGTGTGGCTCCTCTACAAGAGGTCCGGACGCTGGCAACATGAGAACTGGCCTTTTCTGCAGTGGTTTCCCGTTTGTGGAATGGTCTCCCCAATGAGACTCACCTGGCACCTTCGCTATGCACCTTTAGGCACCAGGTGAAAACGTTTCTCTTCAACCAGACATTGGGCTGATTAAGATTATATTGCTTTTTAAATGTGTTTGTGGGAGGTGGGGTTATTTATTATTATGTATTTTATGTTCTCATTTTGTATTTTGTTAACCACCCTGGGATAATCGGATGAAAGGGGGTGTAAAGGTAAAGGTAAAGGGACCCCTGACCATTAGGTCCAGTCGTGACCGACTCTGGGGTTGCACGCTCATCTCGCTCTATAGGCCAAGGGAGCCGGCGTTCGTCTGCAGACAGCTTCCGGGTCATGTGGCCAGCATGACTAAGCCGCTTCTGGCGAACCAGAGCAGCGCACGGAAACGCCGTTTACCTTCCCGCCAGAGCGGTACCTATTTATCTACTTGCACTTTGACGTGCTTTCGAACTGCTAGGTTGGCAGGAGCAGGGACCGAGCAACAGGAGCTCACCCCATCGTGGGGATTCGAACTGCCGACCTTCTGATCAGCAAGTCCTAGGCTCTGTGGTTTAACCCACAGCGCCACCCACGTCCCTGAAAGGCGGTATACAAATTAAATTAATAATAATAACAGGAACAATGGAAAAGGTGTTTATTTTTCTTTCTATTTTTAAAAGTTCCTTGGAGGGGGGCGGTTGCTCATTATTCTGACCAACACCGTGGCCTGTGAATGACACAGCAAAGAGGCATTTCTGGAACAGCCTGGGATTTCTTTGTTTAGCGTAGGCAGAGGCTGTTATTTTAGTTAAGTCTTCCTTCTCTGAATATAAAGTGAATGCACACTCCTAGGCACCTCTGCTTCTAGCCTGGAAGTCCCCATTCCTCAAAGCATGGTTGAAAGCAGCAGAACACAGCAGGGAGTTCTTAGATTTATTCAGATGACTCACTCTTTTTCGGGTGTATTAATAATAACATGAGCATTAACTAGGCACTTCCATGCCCTTTAAAAATTATGAAAAATATGGTGATAATGAGTCTATTTTCATTCCCTAGAAACACTAGTGAATCTGAAATCCTTGTTCTAAATTGACACAACGAGTGTGAGGTACGCCAACGAGCCCATTGTGGAGCTTTACCTCTTGCATAGAGTTCTGCTTTAGTCTTGCAACTCAGCTTTGGCAAAGCGCATCCCAGTTTGCTTTGGAAAATCTTGGGGGAAGAAACAATGCATGGAGCCTATTACAGATGTCAGCTCCCCCCAAATGCCACAGAAGCCTTCTAAGATTCCCACCATTCAGCAGGAATGGTATTTGGTACTGGCTAAAGTATTTAAAGTATTTAAAGTATTCCTGCCAACCTAGCAGTTCGAAAGCACGTCAAAGTGCAAGTAGATAATAGGCACCGCTCTGGCGGGAAGGTAAACGGCATTTCCATGCGCTGCTCTGGTTCACCAGAAGTGGCTTAGTCATGCTGGCCACATGACCCGGAAGCTGTATGCCGGCTCCCTCAGCCAATAAAGCAAGATGAGCACCGCAACCCCAGAGTCTGTCACGACGGGACCTAATGGTCAGGGGTCCCTTTACCTTTAAAGTATTTAAATAAACATAAATTATCTAGTTTGTGCTTTAAAGGATATTTAAGATTCCTAATGAGCCAGACAGACAGGACTGTTAATTCTCTGAAGCATGTGTCCCCCCCCCCCCCGATTATTCAGTCTTGTCCACTCTGAATCTGACAGCTGTACCAGAGGCAGAATACAAGCATATCAGTGCAATGATGTCTTTCTGCTCCCATCCTCATTCCACCTCTTTGGGATTTTGTTGTTCCATGACGACCAGAAACATGCACACTGTGGGTGCTAGCTGACAAAGTCATATTCGGGATTTATTTTTGAAATTGGCGGACTTACGTTCCCCATGGCCGGCTTAAGTACATCGAATCAGTTCTTGAGTATGACTTGGTCGCATACCACCCTGTAAATGTTATTGTGTTTATATTGATTGCACGCGTTCTGTGCTCGTGTTTCTTTTAGACATTTTCCAAGGTTAAGCATGTGACATTTGTTCCACGCTCAGAATCTTCGGATCCAAACAGCTGTGGCAACCACTCCCCATAGCAGATGCATAAGGCAGCCTGAACAAATGTCTTTTGACAGCTACCCAGTCCCTTTCTGTGTCAAGCTGGATGTCCAGCCTTGTCCTCTTGTCCTTGCAGTAGCACCTCCTTGAGGGTATATGTGCTTGCTTGCTTGCTTGCGTGTGTGTGTGTGTGTGTGTGTGTGTGTGTGTTGTGAGTAAAAGTGAAATACACCACTTAGATTCCCTAGACTCCTCTTCCACTGCTCTTTGTTGCAAACTAAAGGTGGATCAGACTGGAAAGCTCAGTTAGTTAGAGCGTGGTGCTGATGATGCTAAGGTTGCAGGTTCAATCCCCGTATGGGATAGCTGCATATTCCTGCATTGCATGGGTTTGGGTTGTTGTTGTGGTTGTTGTTGTTGTGGTGGTGGTGGTGGTGTGGTTGTTGTTGTTGTTGTGGTGGTGGTGGTGGTTGTTGTTCTTGTGGTGGTGGTGATGGTTGTAGTTTATTGAATTTATATACCGCCCTATACCTAGAGATTAGATGATCCTCAGGGTCCCTTCCAACTCTGAAACTCTATGGTTCTATAATTCTAGAGCTTATCTACCATTCACCAAATGAAGCCATGGGAAATGTGAACATTTCCCCTGCACTGAAAGATCCCCTTTCTCTCGAAGAGGGGAGATGGGGAAAGGTGCATTTGAGATGTTGTTAAGGAGCCTGGAGAACAGCAAGAGTAAGGTATGTTTTATCAGCTATTGCCATGGCCCCTTGGCTCCACCATCCGGTGGCATGATTTGGCAACCCCAGATGCAAGGGGGGTGGGAGGAAGGAGAAGGTGCTGATGGGGGCACTCCAGGTGGAGGAGAGAGGGACGAGAGAGATCCTTCTGTATTAACTCTAGCTGTCACAGAGGAAGGAGCAGATCTGCTGGCTTCTCTCCATCAGGGATGGTGGAGGACTTTTGACCAGCCAGAGGGAGAGGCTGAACAAGAGGAGGTGGCAACAGACATGGAAGCAGACGGGCAGGAGACAGTCTTGTTGCCGAGAACCTGGCACTGCCTTTGTAGGTGGGAACAAATCCATCTGCCCCAATGGACCAAGCATGTGCAGCAGACTTGTAGGGTGTGGCTTCCATTCAGTTATGAAAATGCTTTCCTTTCTGATGGACCTTGGAATCTTTGATATCTGGATCTGGTGCTTGCTTTTCCACTCTTAGCCTGAATAAAGACCTCTACCTTGTATGCAAGTAGGAGTCAATGCCGTTGTGTTTTGGGATGGGACTCTGGCAGTTACGGTGTTTTAAATAACCCTGTGGAGGGAGGGGAAATCAATTTTAACTTTTGATAATTCATGTGGTTCCTGAGCAAGCCTGCATAATAATTGGTTGCTATAGTAATTAAAGCGTAGTGATTTGCATTAAGAGTCTTTAAATTTGGAAGCATAACCTGAACTCTTAGGAGTCGTACCTTACTTAGACAAGGATGCAGTTGTCAGTTGGGCTCTTGATACACAGGTAAGGACACAAAGTGCCTGGGAGTGCCCAGAAGCTATTACTGATACCTACTAGAAGGAACAGTCTGCCTTCTATATAAGATTAAATGTAAACCTCCATGCTACTTGATTGCTCATCATTTTGAAAACTGAATGTGGCACAGGGAACACAAATTACAAAGATGACCTGATTGAATTCAGTGAATTGCCTGGGTGTGTGAATGCCTGTGATGACAGGCCTGTTCCTACTGATCCCAAGAAGTCCACAATAACAACATACCAACATCTATTGCTCCCTATGTTGGATTTTATAATGCTGGTAGGATATATTTCCCATGATGTGTGTTCTCTTTCATGGAAGACAGCCTTCAACTCAGTGCCCTGATAAAGGACTATGGATGTGACCTGGGTCTCTGTTTGGCTAGCCTTTCTAATAGCTTTTAATAGACAAGGGCCCTCAAATTTTGGCTTGGCTTAACAAAGCAAGCAATTTGTGGTTGCCACTGGCCCCTCTTTTCCCCAAGGTATGTGCATAGAACCTGCAAAAGGAAGGAGTGTTTGCTGGGGTTTTGCAGAAGGCCCAAGCTGTGCTTTGCTGCTGCCACCTTCTGCCTCTCCATCCTGAATTTCTCTCTCTGTGGTGGAGAAAGAGGCTTGACTTATGCTAGAAATGCGGCTGTTTTTATGGAGTTCTGTTGATAGACCAATTCCCCACAAACCTGTCCTATTCGTTCAAAAAGCCATCTTAGGTTTTCTTAAGTGTTTAGTTGTGTGTGTGCATGCACATTTATCTCTTCTCATGTATGCGCACCAGAGTTATTTTAAGGCGGGGTTTCGCTGAAGGTTTCCTGATCTTGTAGTTTTGGTTTTGAACCTAAGGCTTGGCAAACGGGGTTTGCTTTTTAAAAACCTTGTGAAACGCTAACCTGTCACCATTGCCAAGGGCACCAATCCATTGTTGCTCTCCGCTTCTCTGCGGGGAAGAGTTTTACGTGTTTCAAATTCAGCTCTAGGAACAATGCAGTGAAGCAATGCATTTGTGGCATTTTGGGGTTTCCCCCCATATCTCTGAACTTTTAAAGCAATCCCTCAATATAGCAGTAATGAAATGGGGGGGGGGGTTCTTGGTCAAATCTTCATGTGGATATTGCATAATCACAAAAGTACAGTTTTGCTGAGCAGACAGGCGAGCTGTAGGTCTTTGGCCAGTATTTGCAGTGGCGTCATATGGAACACGTCCTTTAAGAAGCCTGGGATTTGAGTCAGCTTGTGGCTTCCTTAAATGTTGGAAGCCCTGTAAGTAAGGATCTGGTTTGCATGACTTAACAAAAATAAATGTGCACTCTCAGCATTTGGTGGTTTTTGAGGGAAAGGGCTGAGATGTCACCGGAAACAATCACATTGCAAGCTTTGGTCCAAGCCGCTGTTAGCCTAGACATTCTTTCCAGATGAGCAAAGTTTGCTTTTTGACCAACTCCTTTTTTCTTCTTCCCCCTTTCTTTTTTCTTTTGTATATGGATATGCATTTGCATAATTTGGAGTCCTGCCATGCACCTACCCAATTTCCTTTTGGAGAGTTTTTTAAAGAACGGTTGGAGATGCAAAGGGGGAATATTTTAGGTCTAGTTAAAGCTGCCGGAATAGGCCAGTGGTTCCATCATCCGTTCCAGATGTCTGCCGTGCAAGAGACCGAGTTTGAAATGGAGAGTGTCGGGTGTGTTGTGTTTTGATGTGGTAGCAGTTAAAACAGCAAAACACCAGACACCAGCATTTGCTACTGAACAGTCCCTGCTGTTTGTTCTAAGTAAACCTGAAATCTTAGATGGGATACTGCTAATCATGTGCAGAGTATTTCTCCACACCCCAAAAACATTGGAGATTTGTGATTTTGTCTGGGCAGACCATAGATTAGAACCTGATATCCTCTTGTTAATGTGCAGAACTCCAGACACATGCTGTGTGTTTAATATATTGATATATTGTTATATAATATATAAATATTATAATTGTCTCTTAAGTGGTTTACAAAAATAACAAAAACTATACAATGAAACTGAGAACTGTGATGCAGTATAAAATGCCCCCAAAGCAAAAATGCAGCATTTTGAAATTGTTTAAGAGTCAGGGACACCTTCCTTCTTCACCCATGGCATGTAGTCAGTCGGCTCACACATACGCATCACATAATGCTTGCAGAAAGGCAGCTGTTACTCCTTTGTGCAATACCTAGGCGCATGTGTGCACTCTACCGCCACGGGTGCATGTGCAGAAGCGGTCCCCCTGGTTGCGGAAACCTCAGGATCCGACTGGAGCTCTGGAATGGATCCTGTTCGCAACCGGAGGTACCACTGTAGTAGCTTAGGAGTTGGATGGTGAGAGACTCTTAAGCTGAGTTTAGAGTTATTCTAGAGTTCATTATTTGATCTGTGGCACCAATGGGTCAGTGTGCTTGGCTGTTAACTAGAAGGTTGTTGGTTGAGTCCAACCAGGGACAGTTGTGGACTAGATGACCCTTGGGGTCCCTTCCAAGTCTACAATTCTGTGATTCAATGCTCCAGAAAAAATCTTTTTGAATTCGTTTTTAATGAGATGATGGAAAAATTGCTACTTTAGCTCCGAGACGTCTAGAATGTCCATGGCATTGATGGATGATGCAGCCATTTCATTGTGTTCATTTTGGGGTCACTTGTGCCTTTTATTTATTCTGAAGCTGGGGAAAGCAAAACCTTTCTTCCTTTGCCTTTGTTTGTAGACATGTCTCATGGGAACAGCCATCCAAGTCCCAGAGCTAATTTGTAGAGTTCAGCTCAGGTTCAGAATTCTCTCTGTGCCTCTCTGCTAACGCCCGCATAAGACTCTGTTGTTGGATGGGCTGAGGTATCTCAAAAAGTTCTTTATGCTCGAATGAGCCCGTAGTTCTGCATGCGGTGTTCATAGAATGTCTTAAAACATATTAGTGTATGCGAGGATGTGGTCTTGACAGTGAAGAACAGTGGAATGCCCTTTCTCATGAGCCCTGTTTAAAGGAAGGAAGTCTTTTTGTAAAAGAAACATTTTAAAATTTTAAAATAAGTAAATGGCATGCTCCCTAACTTAAACATTTCTTAATATTAAAGCTCACAGGATATGATGGAGAATCCCTTACTGTTGTGTTTGTAAAGTTGTTGATGCTTAGGTGCTGCCTGGGGGCTTCACAAAGGCAGCTAGACTGGTGACTGGGAGTGGCCGCCGAGACCATATAACATCGGTACTGAAAGACCTACATTGGGTCCCGGAACGTTTCTGAGCACAATTCAAAGTGTTGGTGCTGACCTTTAAAGCCCTAACCAGCCTTGGCCCAGTATACCTGAAGGAGCGTCTCCACCCCAATCATTCAGCCAGGACACTGAGGTCCAGCTCTGAGGGCCTTCTGGCGTTTTTGTCCCTGCGAGAAGTGAGGTTACAGGGAACCAGGCAGAGGGCCTTCTCGGTAGTGGCGCCCGCCCTGTGGAACACCCTCCCATCAGATGTCAAGGAAATAAACAACTATCTGACTTTTAGAAGACACCTGAAGGCAACCCTGTTTAGGGAAGTCTTTAATGTTTGATGTTTTATTGTGCTTTTAATATTCTGTTGAGAGCCACCCAGGGTGGCTGGGGAAACCCAGCCAGATGGGCGGGGTATAAATAATAAATTCTATTATTATTAATTTATTATCTACCGGTTACATTTTTATTGATATCATTATCATTATCCATCTCGTTGGCTGCTGTGAAAACAAGATGCCATGCAAATGGACATTTCGTTTGATCCAGCATAGTTCTTTTGTTCGTCGTTCCAGGGAACTCCTGGAGTACCTGAAAACTTCTTAGGGATTACTACTGGATCTTACCCTGAAATTGCATAGCCAGAGGGTTATATTGAGAGCATTCCACAGAACAGGGGTGGGCAGACTCCAGGCTTGTTGAATCTATTTCATTTTTGCTAGAACTCCCAAGAATTTGCCACCCAGTACCAGGTGCTAAAGATACACAGATGGCATTAAGGTACCGAGTGCCTCTGAACACTTTTGGAGCCCAGGAATTTGTTTATATTAGCAGAACTGAACTGACCTCACAGTCCTTTCACATACAAGACCACACCATAGCTTTGCTGCTATGGAAGAGTTGGGACCCCTTAGGCCTCTCTATTGCAAATGATCTATCAGTAGATCCCAAACCTCCCTTCTACCCACTCCTACTGTGGTTCACCCTTAAACCTCATCATCATCCGAAGGGAACTACCAATCCTGGCCACATAATATAGCTGGGCATCCTAAAACATGCTCCAGAATCTTCTGAAACTCACAGCTGTCCTTGGGTAGGCCAAGGGTTTCATAGAGCTAAAGAATTTTAGGTGACACCTCATAAGAAGTGCTTGAGGGATGGTTGTTCTTCCTCTTTTATAGATGGAGAACAGAAAGTGAACAGCTGAGTGCACCTGTTTATAGGAGGATAAATGTGACTAATTGAGGATTTTAATCCAGGCTTTCTTTACTCTAGTGCTGCTTCCCATTCTTTGGCAAGCAGTTTTGCATTTCTGAGTGTTCGGCTGAGTCTCCAGTCCTGCGAGGTGGCGGAAATGGTCATGTCCCATGAAGGTCTACCAGGACTAAGTGGTCAGGGGGAAGGGCTGTGGCTTGGAGATGAAGCACATGCGCTGCATGCAAATGGTCCCAGGTTCCATCCTGGCATCTCCAGGGACGGGACACCCCTGTCTGCAACCCCCTGCCAGTCAGTACAGAAACATTACTGAGCCAGATGGAGCAATGGCCTGTCTTGGTATAAGGCAGATTTATCAGTTCCTATGTCGTGTTTTTCTGCTATATATGGGTTCTGTCAATTTGTGATACACCCCATCAACCGTATGTTGCAGCCTGCCAAGTGAGAGGCCATCCCCTTGTTTTTCAGCCTCAGTAAAGCTGCAAAACCAGGAGGTATATGGAGCCTTCAGGGCAACTTCATCCATGGCTGATGGCCTCTGGATCATAAGCTGCACAGCCATGTTTATGCTTCCTGGGAAAGTCAACATTGTCCCTGCGATTGCCAAGACAGACTAGCATTCCAGCTTGCTTCTTCCTTCCATTAGCGCCCATAATGGCTGTTTGATCAATTTGAGCATAAGCTGCATTAAGCCTCTTATGTGGCGCTTATGCCACCTTTTGCAGTTTGATCTTCATGCTATTTAAGTTATTTTAATTCAAGTCATCTCACTTGTTTACCCAGTTCTCTCTATGTGTTTATGCGGGGGGTGGGGGTGGGGGTGTCAACTAGTTGCCATCAGTAAGTTGCCTCTCCCTCTGTTGTCTTGTATAGCAAGCAACAACTCTCGGCGCTTAAACAAAATAAAACACTGTGCATCTGAATATATACTGTGATCCAATGAAGCATTTCTTAGAATAAGTGTCCCTTCCAAGCAGACATTTTTCTGCTATGAGAGCACACACCATGTGTTAGAATCCAAACTGTACATGTTCTCACCATTTAGCAATTCAGTTTTCAGTAGCTTGGTTTTTCTATGACCAAATAGATTGCTTTTGCATTATGACGTATACTATACAGTGCAACAGGGAAGAGGGAAAAAAATCTCTGAAGGGCAGTTGTGAAAGTGGATGTGTATATGTAAAAATGAAGGCGGTCCATGTGTCAATTCTCTGATCTGTGAAGTCTCAATAAAACTTGGTTTTCAGTTCAGCTTTTTTTTAGAGAAAAGAGAGCAAGACAGGCACAGAACTGCTTTAATAAATTCTCTAAAAAGACAGCTCTTTGGAAAAAATCAGGTGATATATTTGAGTTTGCTTTCATTTCAGATAAGGCACAACAGTTAATATTTTTACAAAAGCCCAGGGCTCACCCCTCTCTCCCCGCCAAGCAGTGTCCAGAGCGCATGGGGTCACAGGTGTCCCTTTGGAGAATAGATGACACAGCGGAGACTCTTGTCATTTAAGAAATAGGGTATATACGCCTATTTGTACCTTTAGTTTGCATGGAGGGAGTCCAGATCTTACAGTATGGCTCAAATCAGTGTAGGGAACCTTTCTTTGTGTCTTCCTCCAATATGGATCTCAGCCCTTCTTCCTCCTACTTCCTAGAAGCCCCCCCCCCCAGTTGTTACCCTGGCAACCTTTGAAATCTGGTCACACCTGGTGCAAGAAGTTCCATTGTCTTGTTAATGACTCTCTTAATGGCCCCAGTTTGGCCAGGCTACCCAGGAATTCCTTTACAGCTTATATTCTCCTTTCATATCACAAATAACCCCAAATCCTAGCATTTATTCATTTTAGCGTTTAGGGGAAACACTCCCCCCCCCCCCCCGCCCAAGTTCTGTAACAATACTAAGCACTAGTTGCTAGCGAATTAGCAGAGTTTAAATCCCATCATTTTCATTTCCAGGAGTTCCAAATGTTTTTCAACTTCCAACTCCCCTCAGCAATATCCAGCGTAGCCAAGGGTTAGGAATGATGGGAATTGGAGTTGGGTAGCCCAGTGTAAAAAAGTTTTCAGTGCCCATTCAGCTGGGGTCACTTTTGCATGTGGCACTGAAATAAACCAAATTCCCACCAGAACATGAATGTTTTCTCATATGCCATTCAATTAATTCAGTGGGGCTGGTGCTGGCTGCTTGACTGCCCAGGATTTGTTCTGGCCATGGGGTTAGATCAGCCTTCTTGCCATGCCTCTGTGACTTTTTTTTTTAAGTACTTAATACTTCACCTTTTCAGTCAAGTAGCACCCAATAGGGCCAACATGAATTACACTTTCTCTCTGTGCAGGTATTGGGAACAAACCCTTTGCTGAATTTCAAAACGGAGCGAATAGAAAAGAAATTATAAACTTCACATAACCTTCTGCCTGAATCCTGAGGGGTGTGTGTGTGTGTGTGTGTGTGTGTGTGAGAGAGAGAGAGAGAGAGAGAGAGAGAGAGAGAACAACAATCTAAAGTTGGCATACCTGTGGAGGAAGATGCTTTAAAAGTACAGTAATGGCAGACCTCATTGTTCAGTAGCTGCTGTGGTATGCAAAGAAAGACTACTGGTTAAAAAAGGAATAAAGGGGAAGACAGTATCTCTGGTACAACTTCAGGCCCCTTTCCCCCTAACACCACATGAATTAGTTTCTTGCCATCTTTTACCACAAGTGATGAGTATGTTTGAGAGATCCTTTATTGAATGTCCAGGGAGATTGAAGTGTTCTCCTACTGGCTTCTCTGTCTTGTGATTCCTGATGTCAGATTTATGTCCGTTTACGTCCAGACCAACACGGCTACCTGCCTGTGTCTTAATATGGTCCAGGTAGCTTCCAGCTAAAACAATAAATCGTTCAAGGTTGGCCTTGGGTTATCAGACCTGGGAGTTTGTGGTGAAAGGCAGGTAACAAATCTAATTCATAATAACAGTAGGCACCACAGCCAGAGGACTGCTTCTTTGACCCTGCAGTCTTTGAGCCATCTCCTGGGGTTCTGTGGTGAGGAATAAATACTCCGTTGTATAGAGTGGGAGAACTCTAGCGCATGCCAGTCTCACGCTTTGCCAGCTCAGTTGGTAGAGGCTCAGTGGTTTAGACCACAGCGCCACCCTCATCCCACAAGTGACTAATAGGTAAAGGTAAAGGGATCCCTGACCATTAGGTCCAGTCATGACCAACTCTGGGGTTGCGGCGCTCATCTCGCTTTACTGGCTGAGGGAGCCGGCGTACAGCTTCCGGGTCATGTGGCCAGCATGACTAAGCCGCTTCTGGCGAACCAGAGCAGTGCACGGAAACGCCATTTACCTTCCCGCTGGAGTGGTACCTATTTATCTACTTCCACTTTGATGTGCTTTCGAACTGCTAGGTTGGCAGGAGCTGGGACCGAGCGATGGGAGCTCACCCCGTCGTGGGGATTTGAACCACTGACCTTCTGATCGGCAAGTCCTAGGCTCTGTGGTTTAACCCACAGCGCCACACGCATCCCTTAAGTGACTGATAGCCTGGTGCAAAATGCACCCAGCGCCTGGCAAATTTTGAACGCTGCTTCTAGCGCCATCTGTGCTCTGGACAATGAGTCAGCCACGTCTTACTCATTTTCATGGCTGCCCTGTTTTAACCCTCAGAAAGTAAGAAATCTCAGTGAGTCATTGCTCCTTTACTGTTTCTGACATTGGCTGCTCCTCTCCTCCCCCCCTCTGAATTACGACTGCAGGGTGATTTGTTGGGATTAGCTACTGGTTGCTGCAGGAGTGGGTATATTCAATTTCCTTTTGAGAATCAATAACTTGAATTATGAGTGCATTTAAAAACCCCAAATAGGGTAGGTCAGCTTGGAAAGACAGCTCTCTTGGTGCCCTTAGTTACAAGCATGCAACAGAAATAATTAAGTTGCTCCTCTTTTAATAGCACTCTAAATAAAATATATTGCCTGAAGTAGACCCCTAACATTCCTGTCCTGTCTTTATAACTTGGGCAGCATAAAGTATTCCAGCTCTGACCACTTCAGTGCAGACAAAACGAGTGATATTAACTCTCTACTTTTGCCTGCAAGCTGGAAAAAACCAATAACAGTAGGAGCTGTCCACTTGTTATTGCTTTCCTTTGAATAAGGAAATGTGGAGGATGTTGGTTTTGAATGGGACATGCAATTCTCAAGTTTTTCTGGCCGAGGGGAAAAAAAGAGTTCACTGCCTATGCTGCTTGTTTTTTGTGCACTTGGTTTTATTTAGTATTTTTTGGAGGAGGGGAAGAGATTAAATGGTTGCTGTTATCTCCCTTTAGTAATTGAACATATGCAACCTTCAATATTGAGGACTGCTAGGCCAGGGTGAACAATGTACCCAAAAAGCTTGCATCTCTTTGTGCCTATCAGTACTGCCAGTATTTTTTGGGGGGGGGGGGCAGGGAGGTAAGTAGCCATCACCTTTTAGGCTTCAAAGGCTTCTATGAATGTGAATGTTAAGCCACACCAGCGAGTGAAAATTGCTTGCCAAACAAAATCCACTTATTCACTGTGGGTGGCTTCCTGTTGTTAATCAATAGCGTCTTACCCTTATCTCCAGCAGATCCTGTAACAGCAATTAAAGCAGATCACTGTTGCATTCTAGTGTGTGCAACCTTTGGTCTTTACCCCACAGGGTATTGTCCTGGGGCACTTTAAAGGGGTTCATTTCTTTAGGGCGAGAAAAGGCAAAAATATGGTCTCCATAAAAGATTTGCCCATCTTTCCCTTTTTCTCTCCCACTGCTGCCCCACTTTTAACACTCAATGTGTGTTTTGGGCAGTGCAATATGTGGACCGAGTCCTGCTGCTCTAACTTAGCTGATGGCCATTCCATCATATGGAAACTCCTCTGGTGCTCTGTGCACAATGCTGTGTTATAAAAGAAAAAATTGTGCAGAAGTTGAAGCTCCTGGTGCTTGTTTTCAGTGCCCTTGTGCTTCTTTTCTAAGTTGTACTGGTTGACCCCTACAAGACCTGCAGTATAGGTGCTCTCTAAACATCAAAATGTTTAATTTTGTAGCTGTTGCTAATGATGGTTTGGCAGCAAGTTGCAGGCGACTCTGGGGTTGCGGCGCTCATCTCGCTTAACAGGCCGAGGGAGCCGGTGTTCGTCCGCAGACAGTTTTTCTGGGTCATGTGGCCAGTATGCCTAGGCCGCTTCTGGCACAACGGACCACCAAAGCCAGAGCAGCGCATGGAAATGCCGTTTACCTTCCCACCAGAGTGGTACCTATTTATCTAATTTTTGGGGGCGTGCTTTGGAACTGCTAGGTTGGCAGGAGCTGGGACAGAGCAACAGAAGCTCACCCTGTTGCGGGGATTCGAACCGCGTTAACCTTCTGATCGGCAAGCACAAGAGGCTCAGTGGTTTAGACCACATCTCCACCCGCACCTTAGAGACCAACTAAGCTTGTTCTGGGTATAAGCTTTTGTGTGCATGCGCACTTCTTCAGATACACTGACGCAGAAGTCACCAGACCCTTATATATAGTGTGAGGGTGGGGTTTTTCTCAGAAGGGTAGTAGGAGATGGGTGATTGATTCAATGGGTATGGTAAATCTGTTGATGACTGTAATTAGTCCTACAGGAAAAAGCAAGGGATGGTACGCAGATGACCAAAAAAAGCTTTAGCATATGTAATGAGACAAGAATCCAATATCTCTATTCATATGAGGTCTCTCCATAGTTTTCAGTTTAGTAATAAGTTGTAATTCAGCAACTTCTCTTTCAAGTCTATATCTGAACTTCTTTTGTAATAAGACAGCTGCTTTGAGATCCTGTACTGAATGTCCTGGGAGATTGAAGTGTTCTCCTACTGGCTTCTGACGTCAGATTTATGTCCAGACCAACACGGCTATCTACCTGTGTCTTAATATGGTCCAGGTAGCTTCTAGCTAAAACAATAAATCGTTCAAGGTTGGCCCAGGGTTATCAGACCTGGGAATTTGTGATGAAAGGCAGGTAACAAATATAATTAATAATAACAGTAGGCATCACAGCCAGAGGACTGCTTCTTTGACCCTGCAGTCTTTGAGCTATCTCCTGGGGTTCTGATGTGGTCCAAGACATCCATCCTCTCATGCGGATTGAGAAACCAGTTGTGCAAAGTCCTGGAGTTCATGGGACTATTTTGTGTGCATAGATTATCTCCTCCCCCCCCCCCCCGCCCAATTGTTCATGGGATTGGGGTTTGTAGAAAGCAAAATGTGAAGCTCCATAAACTGCTGTGTGTTTTTTAAGCTGTAGGGCCCTGTGAACCTGCGGGTTCTCACGACGGCCTTCATTTTGTCTCGCTGTCTTGCGCCTTTTGAGCCATGTTTGAAAGAGGAAAGCTTCCCCTTTTTTTACTGATAAAAGCTGCTTGCTGTTTCCATTTCAGGAAAGCCCCACAGCATTGGCAACTCTGAACGGATTCAGCTCTCAGGAATGTACAATGTTCGAAAAGGGAAAATGCATTTGCCGGTCAACAGATGGACAAGACGCCAAGTTATCCTTTGCGGGACGTGCCTAATTGTATCATCGGTGAAAGAGAGCCAGACTGGAAAGATGCATGTGCTCCCCTTAATCGGTGGAAAGGCAAGTGAACCACTCGGTTACTCTGCATATATGGTATACCAGAAATAATTAACCAGATCCTGTAAAAGTTTCCCATTGGGCGTAGATCTGGCTACACAGCATTTCCATTTGGATCCTAATGGGAGTGGGGTGGTGAGATTTTCAGTTGCACTATACTATTTCTTCTCTTCATGTTCTGCTAAATTATGTACATGAATTGCTTTAAGAAGCCATGTTCATTTTGAATTTTTAATTTCTTTTCTGTGTATCTCTGACTTCGTTGCAGAGGCTTTGTTGCCATAATACTGTCTAAAAGTCTGTGCGTCATCATAGTGCCTTGGAAATGGCACCTTCTGATCTTACGGCGGCCTAGTGATATAATGTTTAATGGGTTGGCGTCATGGGTAGCGCCGTTATTTTCCAGCCCAGAATCTTTGAGTTGATTTCCAGGTTGGGGGGGTCTTGAGCTGTGACCTGAACAAGCAACTCTTTGACCCTGACAATGAAGGGCAACAGGCAAAACACACTGCTCTGTTGACCCGACAGAGTCGGAGGCTTGTTGTGCCTAGTCAATAACAAAGGCGTCCTGTTTTCTGCCACTGCTTTGACAACTCTGTTCCTCTCTGTGCTGAAGAGGCTCTGAGGCTTAAGAAAGCAGTTAAGTCACTAGGCTATCTTCATCTTCAGGAACTCCTTGTTAAAGCCTGCAGCCCTCCCAGAAGTATTTGGGCTACAACTCCCATGATCCTTGAGAGTTGGCCATGCTGTCTGAGGCTAATGGGAGTCCCAGCATCATCTAAGAGTGGACCACATGTTCCTTGTGCCTGCTCTAAAGGCATGGCAGGAGAGAGGTTGTGTTATGAGTAACTGGTGATCTCATTAGCACTACCAATTTAACCTGACGGTCAGTTCATTCACCACCACAGTCAATTTTTAAAAATTGCTAGATAAAGAATCAAATGAGCAATTCAAATAACCGTTTCACCTTTGCAAAATTGTAATCACTTTGAATGCAAGAGCTCGATGGCAAAATGTTGTCTTGCTTGTGCTCAGCAAATTGGTGGTAATTGCAAGCATTCCAGTGCAAAAAAGCAGTGTTGTGCAGAAGGCAGTGAGGATACTTATTTTCATTCGTTCTTTGGCTTACTTCATTTCTTGTTACACATGCAAGGAGTTGGATATGTTCGCATTGTTTCATTTTTTTCAAAGCAACTTTTAAGAATTCAACTATCAATTGGGTTGTAAAGCCCTGAAATACATAATGTATCTGCTGGTCCGTCTTGTGCTCTCCAGCCATTAATATTTCCCTTTATACCTCTGCACACCTTCCTTGCACACCCTCTCTGAATCTTTGGGTAGATCTTGGCTTTCAAAAGGCATGTGAAATTGTTGTTTCTAAGCAGTCCAGGCAAAATAAGTTGAGTGGGCTGCTAATGGGCAAATGGAATCATGCATTAAGAATTACAGTCTTGCAAAACAGCTGCCCAAAGGTTTGTTTAAAGGTTTGCAAAAAAAGAAAAAAAAAAGAAAAAGGTTTTGTATCTTTCATCCAACTTTTAATTTTGGTTTTGGGGAAGGAAAGAAATCCAAGAATGACAGAAATAACCAATTCAATACAACACAACTGAACAATTCAGATGGTCCACCTTTTCTCACTAGAAGCGGTCACATCCCAGTAGTAGCTATTTTAAAATTATTTGCTTGAATAGAATTTATTAAAAGTTTTAGCAGGGACTGCAAGGCAGCCCACACTGGCAAATTAATTCTACTTTGTATGCTTCAGTGTGTAAACAGCAACTCGTACTGAATTGGATAAAGGCTATAATGCATGAGTCAATTTACACTGATATGCATGTGTTTAATCTGATTTAGACCTATGGACTTGAATGAAATTTAACACAGCAGCCTTAATGGTCATTAAATCACTGTGTTAAATAGTAGCATTTTGTTATTACTAGTCTGTACAGTGGTACCTCAGGTTAAGTACTTAATTCGTTTTGGAGGTCTGTTCTTAACTTGAAACTGTCCTTAACCTGAAGCACCACTTTAGCTAATGGGGCCTCCTGCTGCTGCCGCGCCGCCGGAGCACGATTTCTGTTCTCATCCTGAAGCAAAGTTCTTAACCCGAGGTACTATTTCTGGGTTAGTGGAGTCTGTAACCTGAAGCGTATGTAACCCGAGGTACCACTGTATTCTCTATATCTGGCTTAACAACTTCCAATCTTTGGCCACATCTTCTTCCTTCTCCTCACATACCCTTGCATATTCTTTCTAGGATTATTATTATTATTAATACCCCACACCCACTCTGAGCGGTTCCCAGCAAACATAAAACATAATAAAACATTAAAAACTTCCCTATACAGGATTGACTTCAGATGTCTTCTAAATGTTGTATAGTTATTTATTTCCTTGAAATCTGATGAGAGAACATTCCACAGGGCAGACACCACTACCAAGAAGGCCCTCCATCTGGTTCCCTGTAACTTTACTTCTCGCAGAACCACCAGAAGGCCCTCAGAGCTAGATCTCAGTGTCCGGGCTAAATGATGGGGGTAGAGATGCTCCTTTGGGTATACAGGGCTAAGCAGGGTTTAACTAACTACAACCCTTATTGGATGGCAGCTGGTAATGAGAACCACAGCTCCCAGCATCCACACCGGTGCCATTCTAGAAATACAGTTGCTTAAGTGTTTCCTTAGAAACACAGGGATGGGGCACCTGTGGACTCCAGGTTTTGCTGGTATCCCACCAGTCCCAGTTAGCATGGCCAAAAGTCATGATTGATGGGATTGCAACAGGAGCACCTGTCCCATCCTGTTTTTCAGGGTCAATCAACCCTCCGTCGGTGATATGAACAAGCAGGTATACTCTGCAGATGGCCAAGGGCAGCATGAACCCTGAGTGCACCGACTTCTCCCAGAGGGTTAGCCTGGGCCAACGATGCCTGAGTCACGGCAAAAGTGTGTGCTAAATGCCTAATGTAATGGCTGGCAAAAGTGTATGACTCACTTCTTCACATCCAGAGGACTTAAGCTGTGAAAAACTCTTGTATACTAGCACCTTCACTTGGGTGCAGAATATAGGTAATGATGATGATAATAATAATAATAATAATAATAATAATAATAATAATAATAATCATAATAGATTGATTGTACTCCATCCATCTGACTCAGTTGCCCCAGCCACTCTGGGTGGCTTCCAACAGGATATACAGAAACACAACAGAGCATCGTACATGAAAAGTTTCCCGATATAGAATCAGATTTCTTCTAAAAGTGGTGTCATTGTTTTTCTGTTTGACATCTGATGGGAGGGCGTTCCACAGGGCGGGTGCCACTGCCAAGAAGGCCCTCTGCTTGGTTCCCTGTAACTTCACTTCTTGCAGCGAGGGAACTGCCAAGATATCTGATTATTTTGTATCCACAAACACGTGAATTCACCACCCCCCTTTCTGCCACCAAGGAGAACAAATCTGCCCCCACAGACCCTTGTGTTTAGTGTTTCTTTCAAACTCTCTGCAAGTCTAATAAATCTAGTTGTTACAACAGTGTTTCCCTGCCAGAAGCAACCAGCAATGTGTGCAAACTCGTACAGAATGGCATGGCATAACTTGAGTTGTGGGTGTGTGGAGGGGAAGACTCGGTATGGAACAGCTGTTCTTTGGAGGCAGTCCATGTTCTTTGAAACGTGTAGATGTGCCCTGACACTTCACAATGTGTGGAGCTCTGTGATTTGTCAAAACAGTCCTTCATAGTTATGGGTAGATCTAAATTGCTTTAGTTGGAAAGATTTACACATTGCATTTGAGTCTTCCCTGGAAATTATTTGGTTTTTTTTTTTAATTATTATTATTTTAAAAATGGTTCTAGTCTTACGAGATGTAGGAAGAAAACTCTTACTTGCAGGAAGCCTTGTTCATTTAAACAAATGCTTTAAGAGAGGATAAGAGCTCTGTTTTATGCAGTTTTGGAAACTAGGGGGAAAGCCAGAATTCTTTCAGGAGCATAGCTGTCAACCGTCCCTTATTTGGTGGGAAAGTCCCTTATCCCAGCTCTGTGTCCCGCTGCTGTCCCTTATTGATGATGTCCCTTAAATTTCCCGGGTTTCAAAGGAAGCAGCTCCTCTCCCTCCCTCCCTGCCGGCCAGGGAGGAGGGAGGCTCCAACTGTGTTGCTTGGCTGCCTTGCTCACCCAATAAGGAGTCTTAAGAATGACTGGGGGGGTGGAGCTTGCATGCCTTGTGCCGATCAAATCGGCTGCGTTGCCTGGGGACTCGCCTTTGCTCAGCGCTTCCCAGCGGAGAGGTGACAGTGGTTTTCCTTGCTGCATCCCCTTTGCCGGGTTGCTGCGCTGTGGGAACCACCGCTTGAGGCTTCCTTTGGCTGCTGGCTGGGCTATCTGCCTTTGGCTCGGAGGGGCTCAGAAGTTGAACTTACCTGTGATCGGAAAATCCCTTATTTTGGCTGCTGATCCCTTATTTTCGAGGCTGCTGGTCCCTTATTTTCAAATCTGTAAGTTGACAGCTATGTTCAGGAGTATTTAATGTATCTTGTAAAGGCACTTAAAAGCACCAACTAAACCTTTTATTGAGATTTCTCTGCAACAGATTTATCAGCATTCCCCACCCCCACCCCATACATTAGCAGCACACGCTATACTTCATGCACCCCAGCAGTTTTGCATATCAGCTGCTCTGTTTCCCTCAAGAAGGGTGTGGTGAATCTAAGAGGCAGAATGGTGTTGACAACTTGCTAATTAAAAGATCTTGCTATAAATCTGAAACGAGGTATTAAGAACTGTGACCTTGTGCTTTCAGACCCACTTGGCCTCCTAATACTTCCTGGTTCCATAGAGGTATCTAAATTGACAAGTGTAATCCTTTGAGGGTTTACCCAAAAGGAAGTCCCATTGTATTCAGTGGGGCTTAATTCCAGGCAAATATGGATAGCATTGCAGCCTGCATGGCATCAAACATTTTTGCATAATTATGTGGATCTTGAAAACTCTTACGCTTAACAAGTCCAAATGAATGGAGTCTGGATGATTTAGGATGGCGTTCTCGGCTTACTTTGGCCTCAACAACATAGCCACTCTGGGAACTGTGTAACGTTAAATGTTGTATACATCGCTTTTCTGTCATACTGGAAGTCTTTGAGTCTTTTTTTGAGTCTTGATTCGGTTGGATGCAAAGCAGCTCTGGTCCTTCAAGAGTGAGGATTTCTGCTTCTCTGATGGGACTCCATCTCCCTCACTCTGTGCACCCCCTAAATCTCTTCTTTGAGGTTTCCCTAACCCTCTGGAGCAGATCTGGGGAGGAGGGCAGGGGGAGAAGATTGGGGGGAAGTCCCGTTGCACAGGAGGAAATCCTTGCAGGACCCTTTAGTTTAGCACCGCTGCTGGTTAATTCAGAGGCTCCGCTTCCATCTTTTAAAAGTATTGTTAGTATTTAAATATTGCCTTTCGTTTCAAAAAGAAAAGTCAGGATGGTTCACAAGCAAAAGCCAACTGCAAAATAGCAAGTATAAAACCAATCTATTAAAAATATAACTACCCCTAATTGAAATACACAGTAAAGCAATTTAATCAAAAATAGTTGAATATACTCATATTGGGTTTTGTATTTTTTCCAATCCTTTCCCCCCTCCCCCTAAAAATGCAGGTTGAAGAAGTTAAAAAGCACCAGCACTGTTTAGCATTTAGCTCTTCTGGACCTCAGAGCCAGAGTTACTACATCTGTTTCGACACTTTCACTGAGTACTTGCGGTGGCTACGGCAAGCTTCAAAGGTAAGACGAGCTTTGGACTCTTCCGGTTATTCAGAATACCCAGTATATTGTTCAAAAACCACCTGCGCTATTGACAAAATGGGTGTTAACGTTGACCAACACTATTATCCTTCTATTACAGGCAGCAGGTGGGGGCTGATAGACAAATGCTGCTTTAAGGCCACCCAGGAGGGATACGGTGGAAGGACTTTCCAGCTCATGCTCTTAACTGCTGTACCACTTCAGCTTATTCCAGCCAGGCAGCAATTTGTATGTGCAGCTCTGACTGTAGTCATCACTCCCCGCCCCCCAATGGAGAATGGTTGATTCTTCTTTATTGCCACTGCCGCCACAAATTTGATAAAATTTACATAGGCCCAGGCCAAATGCTCTAAGTCAGGGGTGGCCAATTCCCAAGAGACTGCGATCTACTCAAACTGGCAGTGATCTACCCCATTTTGGGGGGTTCAGGTCAAATTTTTTGAGCTTTTTTTTTGAGAGGAGGAAAAGCACAGTTTCTTAGCATGCAGGGCAAACTTTTTGAACTTCTTTGGGGACCCAGTGATCCACCACAGCCGTTCAGGGATCTACTGGTAGATCACGATCTACCTGTTGGACATGCCTGCTCTAAGTCAGTGGTTACCAATTGGTGGTCCATGGACCCCAGAAGGTCTGTGGCGCCACCCACATAACAAAAACTACCATAGAGTTATTGAAATTTTCAAAAGTAACAGGACCATGGCTTGGGCTTTGAAAAACAGCTAATTGGGAAACACTGCTCTAAGTTGTTTTTAATGTTGTATTTTAAATTGTTGCAATCGGCCTTGGGACTGCAGTTGATCATTTAATATTATTATTAATAATAGAAGTAGTAGCAAATGGAGTGCCACACTCTCACAGACTTTAGGTGGTGGTTCCTGTCAACATTCTGTTTGTTTATCTGCATATTTATAATCAGCATTTTTATTGAAACATTTCAAGGCGGTGTATAACATATAGGACAAAACCAGCACAAAAACATCACTGGGATTGTTCCATACAAGTTGCACCCACACTGAGTGGTCGTCCCCCCAGTGGTTGGAATGTGCCATTGATGCTTCCAGTTTGCCTGGAAGGAAGGCAGAGAGGGGTTTCTGAGTGGGTGTACTAGCCTACTGTGTACAAAAGTAAACAAATTCTGAACCTGAGGCGCGTTGTGATGGAACACTCCTATAATTTCCCATGACACATTGTGATAGAGAGTAATTGTAATCAAGAGGATTACAGTTGATGGTTTAAGATGGTTAGACTGTTTCAATGTGAAATAGGCTTCTACATGTGGAAACTTAATGGTGCATTCGCACACACACTCACTCACTCACTCCCAGAAGCTCAATGGTGGCAGCTGTCTTAATGTGACATTTGTGTGGCCTGTGCATCCTTGCAGGTTTCCAGTCTTCTTCCTCTCTCATTTTGCCTGCCTGCTTCCTTTTCTTCCTTTGCAAACTGAACAAGTAGAAGTAGTGCCAGGTGGAAGCACCTCAGCCACACAAGAGACCCCCCCTTGGTTTTCCCCTCCCCTCACTGTCGCGTTCAACTTGATTGTAATTTGTGTGCTCCAAAATGAAAGCTGCTCATTAGTTCTGGTTATCCTCTTTCTGGGAGAGCAGTTGTCTCCTTATTTCCAACAGCTTGTCTTGGAAATTAAGACAGATCTAAATTAGAGTGAAGCAGCATAAAAATAATAAAAGTTTAGAAGTATGGGGAAGATTGAGTGAAGAAGAAAAAAATTACTGATTGCATGAGATTACTGTGTACCACTCTGTTCCTTCTCTTACTCTTTGTTCAGCTGCGTTGGGAAAGTTGCCAGGGTAAGCTCAAATCTCCATGCAAGTCGCAGTTGACATCTTCTTTTCTTTGCATGCTGATGCCATATAAACTTGCTCACCACAACAGAGCCCAGGATTTGGCAAAACCATGCAAGCCAATTCGCTTGTGCTTCCCACAAATTCTGTTGGATTGTGTGGTGGCCGTGTGACTTGACATTTTAAGACAAATGACTTGATAACATCGAAATGTGTGTGGTTTGTTGGATTTGGGTGTCTAGGTTTGTGGGTGTCTAAGTTGTAAGCAGAAAGAGGAGGAGAAAAGGGAGGCTGTCTAGTAATTCTGTTCAGTCTCTTGCCCCGTGAGTTTTTTTCTTTTGTGATGGGTGAATAGAGAGTCAATACAGACAGCAGTAACTTACTACAGTGTGCATTCAACTACTTGGAAACCCTCCATTCCTGTTACAGTACTGAGACACTGTTGACCTTTTTATACAGGGCCTGGAAGTTATAAGGGGTTCTGGGAGTGCATAGGAAGTGCACAACAATAATGAGTCATCTGCAGCCACCTATCACATTCCTGAGAGAGATGGGAACTCATTCAGCAATTTGTCGGCTAGTACAAGGCAAGACAGGGATGTGGGTGGCGCTGTGGGTTAAACCACAGAGTCTAGGATTTGCTGATCAGAAGGTCGACGGTTCAAATCTCTGCAATGGGGTGAGCTCCCATTGCTTGGTCCCTGCTCCTGCCAACCTAGCAGTTTGAAAGCACGTCAAAGTGCAAGTAGATAAATAGGTACTGCTCCGGCGGGAAGGTAAACGGCGTTTCCGTGCGCTGCTCTGGTTCGCCAGAAGCGGCTTAGTCATGCTGGCCACATGACCCTGAAGCTGCACACCGGCTCCCTCGGCCAATAAAGCAAGATGAGCGCCACAACCCCAGAGTCGGCCAGCCTTCCGAAGGCTGGTGGCGGGAGGAGGTCTCTCCGCCCCATCACCAGCCTTCGGAGGAGGTCCGAGGACAGTGGGGAAGATGCGCTGTGCTTCCCCGCTGTCCCGGAGATTTCCCTATGGGCTTTCGTCTTGCGAAGGAAGCCCATAGGGAAATTCGTTTTGCGAAGCGCCTCCAAAAAGGAAAACCCTTTCGTCTAGCGGGTTTTCCGTCTTGCGAGGCGTTCATCTTGCGGGGCACCACTGTACATGAGTTGAGATGCGTTAGGGGTGACGAATGAAACTTAAGAAGGTTGAGCAAGTTGCCACGAATGTGACTGACATATATTTGTGGTTCATGGCTTTGCTATTCGCACATGCGTCCTGTTCTAGAATCCATCCCTTTGTGTATATTTGCATTTGTGCCATAAGTGAATACAGTTCAGTGATTGAAACTCTTCCCCACCCCACCAGTTCCTTTTCTTGCTAAATATATATTTAGAGAGCTATTGGACTGTGTAGAGAAATGTTGAGATCTGTGTGTAGTTGTGTCATGTCTAAAACTTACTTTTTAATGAACACTTGGACAAGGGGAGAAAGTGTCGTCATATGTGTTTGGGGGGGAAGTGATTTTTTTTTTTTTGGTGGGGGAACGGTATCTAGACCTGGATTGCCATGTCCTTGATCAGAGTGGGGGATTGTTTGGACCAGATATTGCTGGACTCCAGCTCCAGCTCCAATCGACCCCAACCAGTATGGCCAAGAATCAGAGGTAATGGGGTTTCTAGCGCAACAAAATCAAGAGGGCTGAAGTTTCCCCAATCCAGTTCTACATGCATGTATGTATTCACATCTATAAACTGCAGGACTAGAACAGGATTATTTTATAGTCCCTCTTCGTGTGTTAATTGTGTGAAGGGGCTCCACATGCTTAAAAGGTCAGTGAAGCTGTGCCGTTGCCTGTGGTTGGAAGATTGACTTACCATGTGTTTAGGATAGATGTCTGAAAAGGGGAAGCCTGCATTCATAGACCTCTGTGGGGGCTGGAATCCGGAATCAGTACAGTGGTACCTCGGGTTAAGTACTTAATTCGTTCTGGAGGTCCGTTCTTAACCTGAAACTGTTCTTAACTTGAAGCACCACTTTAGCTAATGGGGGCTTCTGCGGCGGCGGAGCACGATTTCTGTTCTCATCCTGAAGCAAAGTTCTTAACCCGAGGTACTATTTCTGGGTTAGCGGAGTCTGTAACCTGAAGTATATGTAACCTGAGGTACCACTGTAATTACGCTTCAGGTTACAGACTCGGCTAACCCAGAAATAGTACCTCGGGTTAAGAACTTTGCTTCAGGATGAGAACAGAAATCGTGCTCCGGCGGTGCAGCGGCAGCAGGAGGCCCCATTAGCTAAAGTGGTGCTTCAGGTTAAGAACAGTTTCAGGTTAATAACGGACCTCCGGAACGAATTAAGTACTTAACCTGAGGTACCACTGTAATCTGAAGCGTATGTAACCCGGGGTACCACCGTATTTCCCTAGTTAGGTGCGACAGTCTTATTGAAGATAGATCAAAGTTTCTCTTGCAGAACTTTGAGGAGAACACTTTGGAACTTAGAAGAAAAGAAGTGCTCTTGGAGCTATGTTGCTCTTTGAACACTAAAGAGTTTTTAATTTACCATATGCCTGGTCATATTTACCAGAATAGATTGACCAATGGCAGGATCAGAGTGAACATAACATTGCAGTTGTGGTGTTTTAAACAGCAACAGAAAACACCATATGGTATGCAGACCACCTGTTCCTTATAGGATGTCACTGGCAAGTTCATGTAATGGATTCTTGTGCTAAACTCTGAACACTTCTTTATGCTGAAGACAACTGATGGGTGCTCTTTACGTGGTCACTCAGGGCTGAGTCAACCAAGGATGAACACTGATTCATAAGTTATCTGCAGCCATGTAAGGGCTATTTCTCTGTGGGTGCTTTCCATGCTGTTCCAGTATTGTTTTGAAGCAACATTATGCATAGCCTATGGGCAATGACATGGTTTTGGTGCTTGTGAGTTGCCCTCCTACCTTCTGACTGGGCAAGCTTTGGATTTTGTTGTTTAGTCGTTTAGTCGTGTCCGACTCTTCGTGACCCCATGGACCAGAGCACGCCAGGCACTCCTGTCTTCCACTGCCTCCGCAGTTTGGTCAAACTCATGCTGGTAGCTTCTAGAACACCGTCCAACCATCTCGTCCTCTGTCGCCCCCTTCTCCTTGTGCCCTCAATCTTTCCCAACACCAGGGTCTTTTCCAGGGAGTCTTCTCTTCTCATGAGGCGGCCAAAGTATTGGAGCCTCAGCTTCACGATCTGTCCTTCCAGTGAGCACTCAGGGCTGATTTCCTGAAGAATGGATAGGTTTGATATTCTTGCAGTCCATGGGACTCTCAAGAGCCCATAATTCAAAAGCATCAGTTCTTCGGCGATCAGCTTTCTTTATGGTCCAGCTCTCACTTCCATCATACATCACTACTGGGAAAACCATAGCTTTAACTATATGGACCTTTGTTGGCAAGGTGATGTCTCTGCTTTTTAAGATGCTGTCTAGGTTTGTCATTGCTTTTCTCCCAAGAAGCAGGCATCTTTTAATTTTGTGGCTGCTGTCACCATCTGCAGTGATCATGGAGCCCAAGAAAGTAAAATATTTCACTGTCTCCATTTCTTCACCTTCTATTTGCCAGGAGGTGATGGGCCCAGTGGCCATGATCTTCAGGGGTTTTTGGGGATAGTAAGGAGCTATGCTGAAGGCATGCCCTGCCCATATGATTCCTGCATCTAAATGGTATTGTGGTCCCCATAGGGAAGTGACTCCATCCTTGGTTGAAAGCGGTGAATGGTGAATCTTTTACTACTGAGAGATGCATTTCCACACTCCCAGCTTTTAACAAGCTCCGTGATGGGGCACACAGATTAGAAACTGTTTCTCCAGTGTTGTAATAATCGTTTGGTTCTTGCTACATACAGTTTATATATATTCCTTACATTGCGCAAACATTCTGCCTTCAAACAGTGCAGTGCCTTTATTTTATTTTTTTGCTTCATGTTCACTTGCAACAGAGATGGGAGTTTGCTTGTGCTGCCTGCAGATGGTCAAGGTTAAGGGGACAGTGAACTTTCGTCTTGGCAAATTTATTGGGAACATGTGAACAATTCTTCTTTTGCGGGAGAGAAAAGGTTCACCTTCATGCCTGAGAATATCAATACATTGTAATTTGAGGAAGACCCACCCAAGGGTAAATCATTTCACAGTTGGGCAGGGGCGCAGACCATAAAAATGATCATAGGTTAAACGAATAACCCTTCTAGTTTGTTAAAGAAAGTCCTGAGGGGGAGGTCACTGGGATAATAACTGATGGGACCAGTTTGAGGATTTCCCTTTGCAATGCTTGCATGTGATTGACACCTGTCAAATTTAATAGCAGGCTACATGCCACAACTAGATTTCCTCCTCTTCCTATAACAGACACCATGGCCAGCAGAGGTAATGGGAGTTGTAAGTTCAACATCTAGACGTCTTCTGGGGGCCTATAAGATGCCTCTTCTTCTTCTTCTTCTTCTTCTTCTTCTTCTTCTTCTTCTTCTTCTTCTTCTTCTTCTTCTTCTGTAATGCAATGGACTAAGACAATTTGTCCCCCATACTGAAGCTCTGTTACTAATGAGGGGTTTCTTAGAGGGTATGTGTCATCTGTCAAACCATTAACTGATAGTACAAAATGTGGCAAGTCTTCAGGTCTTCCTTTCTCCTAAATTAGACACTTTTTTTATTGAGGAGCCTGAAACGTGGAGACAAAGTTGGGACTGAATGATGTGATTTTTGTGGCCGTTTCCCTGGCTATTTATGTAAAAAGAAGCGTTTAATGTGAGATACAATTCCTTAATTGTAACGTTTGCTTTTACAAGACTTGACAGGTTCTGATTTGAGGAAGCAAGGTTATGCATATGTTCCTGTCAACTTGTAATTTTCTGCTCAGTTAGATTTTATATATGTTTTCTTAAAGGAATGCTGACAAGAAAGCCACATACCTTCATTTGACAGTTAAAACAGTTTTTTTATTTAGCCTACGTAGTTTAAACCAGTGAGATCAAATCTGTTGCCACCACAACTTTGTGTCGGGGAATGTCCTACAGTCGCTTGACCCAAAGAGGTGTGAGTTCAGTTTTCCACTTGGCCACAAACTCCGGTAGTGATTGGTTAAAATGGGATAACTTCTATGTACTCCACCCTGATATTCCTGGTGGGAGGGCAAGCTGCAGCACCATAGTATATTGTTTTTATCAGGGATGGGGAACCTGGATCTCTCCAGACATTGATAGACTCCCTCAGTCAGCATGGCCAGTGGTCAGAAAGAATGGGAGTTGGAGTCCGAGAAGACGACTTGTAGAATCTTTAGCAACAGAGGCAAGGTATAGAATTGGCACTTTTGCAAATGGCACTTTCTCAGTTTTCCTTTTTGTGGACCATGTTTTTGGATGCATTGGCTTCAAACTGTTTCTGAAGGAGGCAGTTTTTTTAAAAAATTAAGAGTTCACAGAATTTCAGGGGTTCAAATGGGCACCTAAGAGTCATTTTGTTCAACTCCCTGCAGTTCAAGAATATTTTGCCCACTATGGGAATCAAACCCACAGACCTGAGCTTAAGCGTCTCATGCTCTACCAACTGAACTCTAAACCTTCTTTTCCCCCTACCACCTGTATTGTTCTGGAAAGATGAAGTGTGCCCCACTTCCCTGTCCTGTTTTGGTGCTTCTACATGCTATACAAAGAAACTTGGATTTGTCACGTGAGATTTATGACTAGAGATGGAGTTACTTCTGTGCTGGCGGGATAGCTTTTAGTTTGCCACCGTCCTCAAAATAATTCTCGGTACCCAGAAATTATCTAGAGAGGATGTGGTTATGACTTTGTCTTTCTGTGGGTGAACAGCAAGTGGTTTTCAAATAATGATGATTTACAAGACTCTGCACTTTAGAGTGCAAGCTAGCAATAGAACATGCTTCAATTGCTTCCTCTTTCTGCTATCAGACTTGGATGGCATATCTTGCTTTCTTGAATTCCTCTTTACTTCTCGTACCGGCATTATTTTATTAGGAATGGCACTCTCTTGAGACCCACACAGTTGCCAGTGCTCCACCCAGGTGCTCATAATACGCAGATTTCCTGTAGTTTTAGAAATATACCTTTGGACCACCGTGGATGGCAATGTTTCACCTGCTTGGAAATGGCTGAGCCCGCCTTTGTGCTCCAAAGTGGTTGTGGGGGCAGGAGGAATCCTTCTCCCCCATGAAAAGGTACCACTCAAAGTTTGGCTTTGTTGCCTGTAGGGCCACTAGTCATCTCTTTTTGCTCCAACCAAGATTCCCTGCCCCTCCCAATTTTTTAAAATTATTTGTTGTTGTTGTTTAGTTGTTTAGCTGTGTCCGACTCTTCGTGACCCCATGGACCAGAGCACGCCAGACACTCCTGTCTTCCACTGCCTCCTGCAGTTTGGTCAAACTCATGCTGGTAGCTTCGAGAACACTATCCAACCATCTCATCCTCTGTCGTCCCCTTCTCCTTGTGCCCTCCATCTTTCCCAACATCAGGGTCTTTTCCAGGGAGTCTTCTCTTCTCATGAGGTGGCCAAAGTATTGGAGCCTCAGCTTCAGACACTCTGTCCTTCCAGTGAGCACTCAGGGCTGATTTCCTTCAGAATGGAGAGGTTTGATCTTCTTGTAGTCCATGGGACTCTCAAGAGTCTCCTCCAGCACCATAATTCATTTTTTTAATGATATTTATTAAAGGTTTAACAGTTGCAGAAAAAAGAAAAAAGACAATAAAAGTTACAATACTTCAAAAATAAAAAACACAAAAAACCAGTACAACAAAACAATAAGAAAAACAAAAACATTTAAAAACAAAAACATTTAAAAACACATCCAGTATTTCCATATCTTCATCTTTCATTTACTTGTTTCATCGACCTCCTCACACCTCCCTTTTTTGTATTCTAATTCAATTAGCTATTTCAGCAAATCCTTTCCATCTTTCTCAGTTTTTGTTCTATAATTTATCTTAACACAATTTGACCTTAAATTTTACACTTTGACCCATTAACAATCCATTTTTACTTAGTTCTTTATAACCTTTCTGCTAAAACCATGTAACTTCATTCCAGCATCCTTCTAGCATTCATTAATTTTACAGTGTTTCTGTAAATATACTTTGAATTTTTTCCAATCTTCTTCCACCGACTCTTCTCCCTGGTCTCGGATTCTGCCAGTCATTTCCGCCAATTCCATTTAGTCCATCAAATTCAAAATTCAAATTCATAATTCAAAAGCATCAATTCTTCGGCAATCAGCCTTCTTTGTGGTCCAGCTCTCACGGCTTTAATCAATGGCTTGTTCTGAGGGGGTAGCCTGTTTTTGTACATTTGAATCAAAGGATGACAGAGTCGGAAGGGACTCTGAGGGTCATCTAGTCCAACCCCCTGCAATGCAGGGATCTCAACTAAAGCATCCATGACAGATGGCCATCCAACCTCTGCTTACAAACCTCCTAGGAAGGAGAGTCCACAACCACCCGAGGGAGACCGTTCCTCTGTCAAAAAGCTCTTACCGCCAGAAAGTTTTTCCTGATGTTTAGCTTGGAACATTGCTTGAGTTTCATTTGGTTTATAGTATGCGTAAATGTATTTCCTGTTTGGAATAGCAGTGGTGTCGGGGTGGGGGTGGGGTGCTGAAAATCCCCAGTTTTTCCTCTTGTTAATCGGTATTTTGCGATGCCAATGACAGATTTCCAAATGGGCGCATGGGTCCGAAAACCGAGCAAGTTCATTTGTTAGATTAACTGTTTTTAAACCCTTGTTTATAAATTCAAAAGCGCTGTCTGCTTAGGCAGCACTTTAAAAAAACACACACAAAAACCCCCAGCAGTGCTTACCAAAAAACCAGGGGTGGCAGGTACCATTTTTAGCAGAAGGATTCTATTGTGTTTAAGCAACCTTTTACAGCAGGGGGCCGGTCCACTGCCCCTCAGACCTTGTGGGGGACCGGACTATACAGTGGTACCTCGGGTTAAGTACTTAAATCCGTTCCGGAGGTCTGTTCTTATCCTGAAACTGTTCTTAACCTGAAGCACCACTTTAGCTAATGGGGCCTCCTGCTGCTGCCGTGCTGCCGGAGCACGATTTCTGTTCTCATCCTGAAGCAAAGTTCTTAACCCGAGGTAATATTTCTGGGTTAGCGGAGTCTGTAACCTGAAGCGTATGTAACCTGAAGCGTATGTAACCTGAGGTACCACTGTATTTTGAAAAAAAATATGAACAAATTCCTATGCCCCACAAATAACCCAGAGATGCATTTTAAATAAAAGGACACATTCATGTAAAAACACGCTAATTCCCGGACTGTCCGCAGGCCAGATTCAGAAGGCGATTGGGCCGGATCCGGCCCCTGGGCCTTAGTTTGCGTACCCATGCCTTAAATGCTAGTTCACACCCCCTACTATGTTTTGTTGGCTAGCAAAGAAGATTCTCCTTTCCCATTTCATGTAATTCCTGCCCATGTTAAAACTCTAGAATTGGCTTCTAAAGTGGGGCTTTCAGCTGCTGCCTTCTGAGTGATACACAAATAGTATATAGATTTGTAGAGAGCAAATTTTCATTGATAGTGGTTAAATATGAGCGCAGCTTTTGAAAAGTGCAAAATGAATTATTTTATTTTTATTATTTATTTATTGAATTTTGTATACCGCCCTATACCCGGAGGTCTCAGGGCGGTTCACAGAAAAGAGCAACATAAAAACGACTATAATCAAAATAAAAACCACATCCCAATAATACCCACCCCCCAAAATTATTGCTCAACTGTTTTGCTTGTGTAATCACACTTTTTTATTTCCCATGCATATGCCGCTGTGGATTTGAGATTATGGACCATGCAACAGCCTGCACATAGTTTGCATGGTAATTCCAATTATCAAAGTAAGTTACGTTGCCAGAGTGCTAACTTGAGAAGCAGTTCTGAGATGACCTTTGCGGTATATTAGTTGGCATTGCGAGTAGGAGAGTTCCTAGTTGGAAAATGGACTTGGAGTAAATTCACGGGATGCTTTTCACACATAACACTAAAAGCACTATTTTCACATAACTATCTCTTTGCCAAATGGAAAATGTGCATTGGCTGGAACATGTATTTGACTTGAAAGGCGCTGTGCCTTCTGCTTTCTGACCTTTGTTCTGTTTTGGTTTTTATCTTGCGTCCCAGTCCCAGTTGGGACCATCATCTCACAACATTCATTCATACACTCAAATAGGGCCTTTTTAGTGTGTGAGGTGTGAAAATTCTCTATACTGGTGGGGAATGTCCTTAAGAAATGTGAATTCTTGTTCTTGCTCGCTTGCTTTTTCCTTGGAGCTAAAATGAGAACGGTTTTCCTTTCATCAACTGTTCCATAAATGGGTAGAAGTGTCCCACCTCCCTACCTCAGTAACTTGAAAGCTTATGTAGTACGGTGTAAGTCACCAAGAGCCAGAAAGAATCTGGTTCCGATCTCCTGAGTCATGAATTCCTTGGCCCTGTTCTGAAATAAGTATGATTTATCGGACCAGGATTACAGTACGTTTCCGAGCACAATTCAAAGTGTTGGTGCTGACCTTTAAAGCTCTAAACGGCCTTGATCCAGTATACCTGAAGGAGCGTCTCTACCCCCACCGTTCTGCCTGGACACTGAGGTCCAGCGCCGAGGGCCTTCTGGCAGTTCCCTCACTGCGGGAAGCCAAGTTACAGGGAACCAGACAAAAGGGCCTTCTTGGTAGTAGCACCCGCCCTGTGGAACGCCCTCCCACCAGATGTCAAAGAGAAAAACAACTTCCAGACTTTTAGAAGACATCTGAAGGCAGCCCTGTTTAGGGAAGCTCATAATGTTTGACGGACTATTGTATTTTAATATTTTGTTGGAAGCCACCCAGAGTGGCTGGGGAAACCCAGCCAGATGGGCGGGGTATAAATTATTTATTTATTTATTTATTTATTTATTTATTTATTTATTTATTTATTTATTTCTAGACAGACCTGAATCAAGCCACCACCTCTCTTCTGAGACCCTCCTTTAAAGTGTGGGAATACTAAGGTTGACCTGATTCACATTGCTATCTATTGTAAGAATTACCAGGATAAAGCATATAAAAGTGCTTGAAATACCCTATATTACAGCCCAGTGTTCCTGTGACCATGCCTCTCTAACTTGGGCAGTTGGATTAAGTTTTCTCTTCTCGGCAATCTTTGTTTTTCAAATAACCCAGTCAAACCCAGCCAGCCTCTCTCGCTGCCAATGTTCAGCCATTAAGTTCTCCAGAGCAATGAACTCCTGCCTGTTTTCCCTGGGTACGGCTTGCAAAGCCATTAGTATTACTTCGCCTTTTCATTTCTGTCCAATTTAGATGATTCGTTTGATTATATTCTTAGCTGAGGTTTTAAAAAGCCGCCGCAGTAAAAACGTCAAGTGAGCAGCATGGCTTTATTTGGTGCTGGAATGAATAGCTGAAAGATCTGTATAACCTTGCGATGGGGGCAAGCATGGTGGGCTATCTTTTTCTGCCTTTGTTTCCTTTCCCCCCAGTCAGGACATACTCTGCTGACCTTCCCGAAATAGCCTTTTTCTCTGGATCAGTATTTGCATTATGCACAGAGAATGGAATCCTTGTATCCTAACTTGTAGGCGTCCAGCAATTAGTAAGTTCACCAGCTAGTATGTGAAGATTCTGTTATTTTGCCCTGAATATTCCCTCTTCACCAGGTTTCTCTTTCACCCTGAGAGACAGGCTAGAAATCTAAAATAATGATATTTGGGGGAAGGAAAGAAAAAGGGGGAAGTATACCTTTCCTGACTCTGCATTCTTCCTTCTCTGAGGTTTAAATCAGAGTTTCCCAACCTGTAGGTCACATAGCCTGGGCAAGTGGGTCGTGGGCTTTATAAATAAACAGAATGGTTATTTTTTTTTGAACCGATGTGATGTGCTGGTATGATGGACAACTCTTATAATATGCCAACAACAAAAAATAACACTTTGTTGAAACTTGTAACCGAATATCAGAAAAGCCTGAGTCTTGCATCTTAACACTTGGGAAGTGCTCTCTGACCAATGGCGGCAGATCCAGTGATGGTTTGCCCTAAGGTGCTCATACAGGGAGTTGTTTTGAGTGATTCTTACAGCTTTGCCTCTGATGCACAGACACTCTGACATCTTTCAACAAATTCCACATTAATAGGAGAGTTGCGCAAATTTTTGCTTGAATGTGCATAGGCAAAATTGCAGCTAAAATGCAAGCGAAAATTGATGGGTCACAATAGTAAATAAATTTGGACTTGTGGGTTGCCATAACTAAAAGGTTGGGAGCCACTGGTTTAGAGGACTCTCCAGGCCCTGGGGGCATGTTTTTGCAAAATGTACTGTATTCGTGATGCGTGAATTGGGGTGACCAATTACTATATTCATGGGCTTACCACACACAGACTGACTGACTGACTGACTGACTGACTGACTCACTCACTCACTCACTCACTCACTCACTCACTCACTCACATAAACAGGTATTCCATTAAGATATAGTAGATAACACTACAACAGGAAGTGCCCCAGGTCAAGCAAGAAGCCAAATGCTTGTGTTTCGTTGATTTTAATGTTGTGGTTCCTTGTTTCGTTGTAGATTGCATCACAGCGAATAAGCTCAGTGGATCTCTCATGTTGCAGCCTGGAGGATCTCCCTGCCAACCTCTTCTATAGCCAGGACCTCACTCATCTCAATCTGAAGCAAAACTTCCTAAGGCTGAACCCTAGCCCATCCACAGCCAGGGGACTGAACGAGCTACAAAGGTACATTAACAAACAGCTAAAACAAAAAAATAATTTGTGTTCCCATTTTTTCACTGTTGTCTAGAATGGATTAAATCAGCTCCTCAGAAGCTTCCAGCTTTGTTCCCTTTCGAGATTCCGCGGGACCTAATTGGGCGTCCCCAACTGTCATTCAAAAGAGACTTGCCCAGTTTTTACATAACACGATGGTGTCGTGGGAATTCACTGATGCAAGAGTATCTTAACAGTGGGCGCGTTCCTCTCTGGGTACAGGGCCTTGCCAAAAGTGGGTGGAGAATCTTCCCTAGAGGTGCTTGATTTCATCACTATTGCAAAGAAAATGACAAATTGTTGCAGGCCCACATAATATTTTTTTTGTCCTAGCCAGCATGGCTTGTTGGTCATTTCTGACAGTTTGCAAGAGAGAAAGAACCAACTCTCTTCCCATTTAAAAGGCTTGCTTCCCTGGTGGTCTCTTCTGAAGGCAGCTCTTCCATATCACAGTTTTCCCAGGCAAATGGTTAGTTCCAAATCTGAGGGTACTATCCAATTTATACACCTAACACCCCCCAACAAAATAATATAAAACAGGAGCAGATGACTGAAGCAACCTGTCAAAACTCTGTTGAAACTTAACGTGTAAAGCATTTGGTCCAAATATTATACTTTGCCCTCTCTTGCCATCATACAAGGAGACAACTGTTATACAGCTATGCATATTTGGTTGTGATGGATGGAGAGAGAGTTATTTGCTTAAAAGCATCAGCGACACATTGGGGCGGTGAAAAAGCGCCAACACCATGAGGGGGCGTTGCCATTCCTCACGCCCGCCTCCAAATGTCTCACCGCTGGTTAAAAGAGAACATAAAGGGTAGAAGGCATTTCATAACATTGCTTGGGTTGGTGGCCAAAGAAAGTAAAAATGCTACGAAGAGTCATGCTTTCATCCTTTGTCTGACTTGGAGATATTTACATGATGAGATGTCAGGAAGTCCAAAAACTGACCTGCGTGTACCAAAATAAGCACAGGTGCATATATTGTCTATAAGTGTGCAAGCCAGGTACTCAAATTTCTGCTACTTACATTATGCCTTATGTGATATAGCCACGAGCAAATCTCAGTTCAGCATAGTATGGTTTTGTTTATGGATTTGTTTCAATTTTTTTAAAAAATGTTTCCTCTAATGGTGAAATTGGGTGGTTGGGTGTTGAAAGGATTAGAGGCAAAAGCCTTAGGTAATGAGCATGCTCCATGACCTCCCAAGAACTACAAAATGCTGAGGGTCCATTTGGGAAAAAGATCAGAAACTGGGTGGGGGAAGAGGAAGAGTGAACTTGCCAGTGTGGTGTAGTGGTTAAGAGAGGTAGTCTCGTAATCTGGGGAACCGGGTTCGCGTCCCTGCTCCTCCACATGCAGCTGCTGGGTGACCTTGGGCTAGTCACACTTCTTTGAAGTCTCTCAGCCCCACTCACCTCACAGAGTGTTTGTTGTGAGGGAGGAAGGGAAAGGAGAATGTTAGCCGCTTTGAGACTCCTTCGGGTAGTGATAAAGCAGGATATCAAATCCAAACTCTTCCTCCTCCTCCTCCTCCTCCTCCTCCTCCTCCTCCTCCTCCTCTTCTTCTTCTTCTTCTTCTTCTTCTTCTTCTTCTTCTTGGCTCAATATTACCTTAGAGGAGGGCAGGTCTGGCTTCCTGCTATCCTGAACAGCAGTACTTTGGTTGGGGATAAGTCGCAAGCCCATTTGATCTTATATCTCCTGCCATGCCCCCACCGGTCGACTACAAGGTTCTTGCGGCCATTACTAGCAATTAAAACAAATAAAAATGATAGTAAAAAACTGTCAAGATTTCAAGCCAGAACAGCCACCAAACCAGCAGCTGCTCCGTCAAACAAAACACCCTCCTGAACAGAGACGTGCCTTTGGCCTCCCCAAATGTGACCCGGCAGAATTCCATTGGGAATTCTCAGTATAATTCCGAGTGATTCTTAGAACTATCGGTTTCCAGCGGCTTCATTCAACGATAACAGTCGTGTCTTGTCACTCGCTGGTTATCGGGTGCCGGTTTGTGCTGTGGCTGCTTATCAGCAAAAATTCCTTTCCCCTTTTTTCCAAGGAAGGGGTGTGTTGAGCTGGAGTATGTAATCGGTCCATGTATAAAATATCCCCCAGGGCCGGCATTCTCTGACCTTTCCCCTCATGCAGCCAGGAGAGAGCCTCCTTTGCTGTGATATTCACAGTTTAACTCTAAGACCGTGTGTCTTCCCTGTACGTGCGGCGGAACCCTCCTGTGAAATGTACACTGGGGAGCTTATCGCCCCTGTATGTGCTTGACAGCATTTCTGAGAACCAGTTTGCACAAAACCATAAAAGGGTGGGGATCTCTGCCATCTGAAATCCTGAAGGACCATTGCCAGTCAGTGTAGAGTAGAAAATACTGACCTAAAGGTACCAGTGGACTGCCTCAATATAGACAGTTCATATTCGGTTCATATTATTTGCATTAATAAAGTCCCTCTTGAATCTGCCCATTCTCTCTTATCTTTTAGACTCTCCTTGTGGAGAGCACAAAAGTTCTATTATCTGTTGAGCAAAACGCTTGCGATTTGGACGCGCTCCTGGTTTGATCTCTCATCTGCGGCCATTTGTCTGCTTTGAAAAGAAAGCAATTAGGCCTTTGTTGCTGTGCGTGAGGTACATTATATCCCTTGGGCATTATCTCTGGGTAAGCATAACCCTGCTGCATTGGGGAAAATCTCACTCAGGTTAATATGCAGCGTAGCAGTGGCCTGTGCCGCGAGAGACCGATAGGGAGCCCATGTTGAAATATCAAGAGTAGAATGGATTGTGGCGCCTGTATCCTTCAATCACGCAAGCAAGATTGAGCTGAGCTTTTCCATTTGGCAAGGTTGATGATCCGCTCAAAAACATTCTACATGTCTTAAAACACGGTGTGATTGCCTGAATGCCTTGGTGCAAGGCGTAAATAGCCTTGGTCCTTAGCAGGCAAAGTAAAATGTTAGCCAAACTTTATGGCATACTTTGCAAAGTGGAGAAGCTGTTGCGGGCACCACAAACACTGCAGCCATGCACACATTGCAAGTGGAGCATGCTTCTTTCAAGCCTAATTCCAACAAGGGGCGGGTTCTGTGAGCACTAGAGAAGGCATCAGAGGGCACATGTGGGCTGACAGTCATCGCACTGACAATCCTTGGATTAGCAAGTTTCACCCGCCACACCGAACTCTTTTTTTAGTAAAGGTAAAGGTGTACCCCTGCCCGTACGGGCCAGTCTTGACAGACTCTAGGGTTGTGCACCCATCTCACTCAAGAGGCTGGGGGCCAGCGCTGTCCGGAGACACTTCCGGGTCACGTGGCCAGCGTGACATCGCTGCTCTGGCGAGCCAGAGCCGCACACGGAAACGCCGTTTACCTTCCCGCTAGTAAGCGGTCCCTATTTATCTACTTGCACCCGGGAGTGCTTTCGAACTGCTAGGTTGGCAAGCGAACCAACCTACTTTTTAGTAGAACATTCCAAATGGAAAGTTTACAGGGAAGGCAGGCTATGGAGACAAGTTAGCCTCTAATTTTGAGGGAAGCGTGCTTTTTAAACAACACAATTAACTTCCCGTGGAACTTTTCCATGGAGAATTAGAGTGGCCTTGTAATTTTGCCTCTCAACCCATGTCACAAATTGAACTTGCCCGCTGGCCTCTCCTTGTTGAGAGTCTGTTCGTAGCACTATACTGTGTGAGAACCACCTTTATGGTTGGTTAGCTGCATGTGTGGCCCACAGTAAGGACCACCAGCAAGCTATCAGCAGTTGACCTTATGCATGGTGATGGGCAGATCCGCCAGACCACTCAGACTTCCAGAAGCAAATGGAGGCCCTTGACCAATCCATTTTAGTGACTTATTGAGACATAACAATAGCACTTTTCTTTTTGCATGACTCAAAATTGAATGCCTTGGCTGTTCTATATTTGCTGGTCAGAATGGCTGGAAAAACCTAAAATATCAGTTTTTTTCATTGTAGTTCATAGGGAACTCCCCAAGTACTACAATGAAAAAAACCTGATAAGCCTTACACAGTTGATTTTATCTAGCTCACAGAATTTCGGCAGCTCTCCAGCATTTCAGAGAGCAGATACAGGTGTCTCTCTACCTGCATGTGTTTGAGTCGCACATGACTGTATATTGTGCAACGCCGGGAAATAAATTAAATAATCCGATTTAAACTGCCGAAAGGCACAAAGAGGGCCTGAAAAGTGCAGCAAAAGGGTACAAAAGAGCAGGAAAACGGCCAGGAGTTCCAGGAGCCTTTGCAACTGCGATCCCATGAACCTTTGCATTGACCTTTGAGGCCTGTGGATAGTTGGAGTTTTTGAGGAAGGAGGTTTGGAGGGAGCGGTTGTGGCTTTTCAGAGGTTTAGAGGAGTATTTACAGGCTTTTTAGATGGTGTTCCCCACTATGCACTGTTTCACATATACACACGGTACCCAGGAACGTAACCCCTTCATAACTGGGGAGACGCTTTTATTCCTGGAGATGACAGAAGATGAATCTAGGGACCTTCTGAATGCAAGGCAGAGCTACAGCTTTGTCTAAATTTTGTTCATTAAGAAACTTGGGAAGCTCATATTGTGGCTGTTAAGATGTTTCTTACCACGAATGGAGTCTTCACTCCCTTTTCGTTTTAACTTACCCTCACTTTTTATACGTGAATACACTGAGATGTTGGCAATATAAATTTAGAAGCTTCATAAACGCTGGTCGTTGTTCAGCGGTATCTTGGGTGATTCTTTTGTATCGGAAAACGGAGGAATGGATAATCCTAAAATCTCAGTTTACGACTATGCAGCTCAGATGGTAGCTATATTGCCGTGTTTCATGGGCACCCCATGCAAGTTGGCTTGAGATTTAGAGCAGAGTTGTGGAGGAATTCCATTACAGGCCCTTTTATGGTTCAAAAAAGAAATGTTTGTGATGAAAAGAACAATCCTATTGTAACAGCTCTTCTTTCAGGTTGGGGAAAGGTGAAAGAAAAAAATTTCTCCAGATAAACTTGACACTGGAAATTTTTAGCACGTGAGAGAGGCATGAATTCAGTGTGGTAGAATAGAGGGCGTCACTGCCCTGCGCAGGGTGGACAACTCGTGTGGGAGTCGGACAGACCTCCTTTATTACCCTTCTTTGAAATGAGACAATGCTTCGGCCAGTGAATAAGACCTTATGAAGTGAATCGCGAGGTAACAAATCTGTAAAAAAAAAGAATCCTCGGTGCAGTTCACACAGTGAAGGGATTACTCCCAAAAATTTTAGGGCCTCTTGTTTATGAGCAGGTATGAGAGAGATGAAACAAAGATGGAGCTTAGATTTTAGAGTACAGTGGTACCTTGGTTTAAGAACAGCTTAGTTTATGAACAACTTGGATTAAGAATGCCGCAAACCTGGAAGTAGGTGTTTTGGTTTGTGAACTTTGCCTTGGAAGCAGAACATGTTCCGCTTCCTGTTGAGTGTGTTCCATTTGTAAATTGAGTCCCCTGCTGCTATGGGAAAGCACGCCTTGGTTTAAGAACGCTTTGGTTTAAGAATGGGCTTAAGTTCGTAAACCAAGGGACCACTGTAATGATAAGGCCAGATATTTCAGAATGAAATATGTCATACTTTGATTTAAGTACTATTCGTGCTCTGGTCCATGGGGTCACGAAGAATTGGACACGACTGAACGACGACAACTATTTTAAAAGTATTCCCCCCCCCCCCCAAATCCCGAACCCTTCTCATGTTTAGTAAGTGTAATAATAAAACCAAACCACATTTATGCTGGTGTTGCTCTGAACCTCAGGGCAAATTACTATCATATGGGGTATGCTTGTAGGAGTACTTAGGGGTTTTGTGTTTTTTTTGGAAAGAAATGGTCACCAATGTACATCTTACCTTTTGCCCTTGGAATCAGGACATTTACTTTTGGGTTAAGTTGAAGATACTATCTAAAGGTATGTCAATAATTGGTAATTGACTGGATTATACTGGCTAGACTAAAGTAGGCAAGTATGTGGAAGACAGTAGAGAGTCCTCAGTTGCACAGTTGGTTTGAATGAACCTGGTCTGCAGGTGAAGTTTACTTGGAGCAGTAAGGTGTGGAGAAGGAAGAGAGCATAAGCAAACAATTAGGAGTTTCTATTAGGAAATGCATTTCCCCCCATTTTGGGAATATGTGTGGTGCATCGTTTTAGGTATAGTTAAATTGTATGAATACAAATAGCATTTGGGTAGGCAGGGTCACAGCTAAACTTTTTCATATTTGTAGCAATATGCAATAATATTTTCTGTTTAGATATTTTTACTATAACGGGGGGGGGGGGACTGTGGGGGGAAATGGCTGGAGTGTTGATGTTCGTCATCAAGGAATGGCAACCTATTTAGCTTTGGTTTCATCATTTGTTTGACCTAATCACCACATCAAATGGCATCAGCAAAGTTCAGCATTCAGTACCACCCAGACAGTTCTCTCTTTAAGTTAAAGGTAAAGGTACCCCTGCCCGTACGGGCCAGTCTTGCCAGACTGTGGGGTTGTGCGCCCATCTCACTCTATAGGCCGGGGGCCAGCGCTGTCCGGAGACACTTCCGGGTCACGTGGCCAGTGTGACAAAGCTGCATGTGGCGAGCCAGCGCAGCACACGGAAACGCTGTTTACCTTCCCGCTAGTAAGCAGTCCCTATTTATCTACTTGCACCCGGAGGTGCTTTCGAACTGCTAGGTTGGCAGGCACTGGGACCGAGCAACGGGAGCGCACCCTGCCGCGGGGATTCGAACCGCCGACCTTTCGATCGGCAAGCCCTAGGCGCTGAGGCTTTTACCCACAGCGCCACCCGCGTCCCTAGTTATTATCTAAAGTTCTCTCTTTAGATAATGGCTAATTCTAGTGTTTTCTAAATTCTATAGCTTCAACATTTTGTGAGCCCTAGAAGTTCTCAGGACCATTTTGGGAATTTATTTTTTAAGAAAATGCCCCTTGTTTTCTGACTAATAAGCAGTGGCTGATCTAAGCAGTTATGCCTGAGCTGGACTTTGTGGATCAGCCCGGTTACCAATGCTGAGCTCCATTCTTTCCAAGGAATTTCTTGCCCTAGTTCTGTTGGTGGTGGGTGGGGAGGAAGGATGCTATCCTTGGGGGAGTCCTCTGACTGCAGGTGCTTTTGGGATGTGGTACTTGATGCTTGGGGACATGGGTGGCGCTGTGGGTTAAACCACAGAGCCTAGGACTTGCCGATCAGAAGGTCGGCGGTTTGAATCCCCGCGACGGAGTGAGCTCCCGTTGCTCGGTCCCTGCTCCTGCCAACCTAGCAGTTCAAAAGCACGTCAAAGTGCAAGTAGATAAATAGGTACCACTCCAGCGGGAAGGTAAATGGCGTTTCCGTGCGCTGCTCTGGTTCGCCAGAAGCGGCTTAGTCATGCTGGCCACATGACCTGGAAGCTGTACGCCGGCTTCCTCGGCCAATAAAGCGAGATGAGCGCCCCAACCCCAGAGTTGGCCACAACTGGACCTAATGGTCAGGGGTCCCTTTACTTGATGCTTGATGGATACTGTGATTGCCTCTGTTCTTATGGGTGTGTATATTCCATGACTCTCCCTCACTCCCATCATGCACCGAGAGGAGATTGAATGAAGGGAAAACAAAGCCCTCTAGTGAACTTCGTCAGGAAAAGAGCTTCCTCTCATCCATCTGAAGCTGACACAGATCTTTGCATTCAGCCCTTTAGCGGGTTGCCTGCAGGCACACACACACACACACACACACGCCCTACTCCCTGTTGTTAGGCAACCTGAACAATGTGGCTGCACATGCAGTCTTGGTAACTTGGATTGTCCCCTTTCTTCCTTGAGTAATCACTTCACGTTTTTCCCCCTCCCCTTTTTTCTTGCAATCAAGATGGGCCTAAGTTCAGGGGCAAGTTCTGCTTTGGGGATGCTGGGATAACCAAGGAGGAATTAAAGAATAATTTCCCCTTTCCAAGGGAAGCCTTTAAAAAAACCAAACCAAAAAAACACAAAAACCCTTATGGAATTAGTTTGCTTTTTTAAAGAGCAGTTACCCGGGGTGAGAGAAGTCTAATTAAGGTGCTAAGAAACTGCTTTCTGACAAGTGCTGCTAATTGAAAACTTAACAGTGATTCACTTGCTGGCTTTACTGAAATTCGAAAGCTTCTGGTGAGGATTTTCTGTCTGATTGTAAAGTCATGACAGACAAACAGAGCGAAGCGACGCAGTGCATATTTTCTGCTCAAAAAGCCCTTAAATCCACACACCTCCCATGGGACTTATAATTTAGTGCAATTGGTTTACATTGGCTGTGTGTGTGTGTGTGTGTGTGTGTGTGTGTAGGGATTTTCAAGACTATGGTTGTGCTGCAAATCATGGAATATTTCTCAGATTACAGATCCTGCTACTACATGGTGACAAACTGAGATTGCATTTTTAAAATAGAATGGGTTTCTAAGCTCTCACGATTGCAGACAGAAACTTGGAGAAATTTTGAACAGGTTTTTAGCAAAACTTTGGGATAAATGAAGCATAGGGCATTAAAACAAAAGCTTGTAAATGCCACTTTCTGGTGATTAAAAATCAACGCCATGTGACCAGCTATGCAACCTTTCACAAATGGGAAGATGGCTGATTTCTTGGTTTTAGGTGCTTGTTTACAGTGCCGTGAGAATCTTAGCAGTTTTTTCTGCAGCAGGGGCAACACAGCTGCCATCTTCAGAAAAGGTGTTTGTCTGTGCAGCTTGTTTGCTGATAAAACAAAAATTATTGAGGGCTGATCACTTTCCAGAACATTTTGGAACTTGGGGTGGTAAATACAAATGGTAACTTATCATGGTATATATTGAAATAAATAGCACCTTTGTAGTCCTTTAAGGGTACTTCTATAAGGCTGAATTGCAGGAAAGTAGAATTTATACTAAACACCAGGAGAAATTTCTGTCCTTCAAAAAAAATAAAAAATTATTTAGACTCAGAGATGTGTTGCCTTAGGTGTCTGTACATACTGTCAAGGAAGTCTTTGTCAAGGTTGCTCCAAGTATTCGTCCTTTCCCAGTTAAGAGAATAATAATTGGGGGGAAATAATTCTGAATTTGTGTGTCTCCAGTTTTGCACCAGCTATACTACTGGCATGATCAATGGCTATACTATTGCTGATGCAAGATAGGCACAGAGATCCAAATAACTGCATTTAAAACTCTGCAAGCTTGCCTACTTTGTATGACATATTTGAGCTGCGACTGAGTTTCTAATTGTAAACGCCTGGGGTTTTAAGGACACTATTTCAAAACCCCTTGATCACCCCCAACTATATTTTCCCCTCCTAAGTCTACACCTTTTGTCATTGAGGAAACACATTGGTAGAGAATATCATTAATACTGAAGATCCTCCAGCATCTTATTGCTAATTGTTTTCTTAGCGCTGCGGAAAATAAATTTGTGTGGCTTAAGCAGCCGCTTGGTGACAGTCTATGGGTAGTTCATTTCTTCTGCATAACATGGCCTTAATTTAATACACAATTTATTGTTTTGTTTTACTCCTTCTCTCCTCTCTCCCCCCACACCCCAATCATAGGTTCAGTAAGCTGAGGAGCCTTAACCTTTCCAACAATCATTTAGGAGAGTTCCCATTGGCAGTCTGCAGCATTCCAACCTTGACTGAGCTCAACGTGTCCTGCAATGCACTCAGAAGTATTCCAGCAGCCGTCGGTGATATGAACAAGTAGGTACAGATGGCCAAGGGCAGCATGAACCCCGAGTGCACGACTCCTCCCAGAGGGTTAGCCTGGGTCAATGATGCCTGAGTCATGGCAAAAGTGTGTGCTAAACGCCTAAGCACAACTAAATCTGTAACAGCCAGCAAAAGTGCCTGTGTATTACTCACTTCTTCACATACAGAGGACTTAAGCTGTGAAAAACTCTTGTATACTAGCACCTTCACTTGGGTCCAGAATATGGCAACAACAACAATAATAATAATATTGATTGTGCTCCATCCATCTGACTCAGTTCCCCCAGCCACTCTGGGTGGCTTCCAACAGGATATACATAAACACAACAGAGCATCGCACATTAGAAGCTTCCCGATACAGGGCTGCCTTCAGATGTCTTCTAAAAGTCGTGTCGTCGTTTATCAGTTTGACATCTGATGGGAGGGCATTCCACAGGGCAGGTGCCACTACCAGGAAGGTTTTCTTCCTGGTTCCCTATAGCCTAAGGTTACCAGATTTTTTTCAATGAATCTGGGGATGCTTTTCAACTTCAATAGGAATGATAGGTTTTTGTCAGGAGACTGATTTGTAAATCCGGGGTGACCTTACTGTAACCTCACTTCTCACGACAGGGGAACTGCCAGAAGGTCCTTTGGAGTTGCTGCAGTACACGTTTATAAAGAGTTGTTTTGGGGTTTTTTTTTTAATGCTGCTGTTGACAACCACCTCTTCTCTTCAATAGCTTACAGACCTTCTTGTTGGATGGGAACTTCCTCCAGAGCCTTCCTGCTGAGTTGGAAAAGATGCCCCAGCTTAACTACCTGGGTCTTTCTTTCAATGAGTTCAGCGGCATTCCCGAGGTGCTAGAGAAGCTGCCTGCCATGGACAAACTCTGTATGTCTGGAAACTGCATGGAAACACTCTGCTTGCAGGCGCTGAACAGAATGCCACACATCAAACATGTAGATCTAAGGTACGTAACCTTGCGAGAGAACGGGTGAAACTCAAGAGTGAAGATGGCTGTTCGTATCATTTCAAGATACTGGCTATGACTGGTCACAAATTTCATATGCAGATGCTGAACTTTTGAGCAAGGGCATTTAGTGCTAGGGGTGATGTTTGTTAAATATCTCTGCTTCTTTTTTCACACAAGCGATCAAATTAAGAGTGACTTCCTCTACAACAAATGCAGGCTTGGCAGTGTTTAGTTGTCATATTATTACATTAGCCTGCAAAATTGAGAAATAGACTGTTTTAACCAACCAGAAATAATTACTCATCCTCATGCAAATACTATTGAGCTTGTAGGTGAGGGATTCAATCCCTTACCTCAAGGGTAGGACTTGTGGTCCAGTTTTGGCCTGCCAAAAGGTCTGGTTTGGCCCATGAGGCCATTTTCCCTAAACCATGCCCCTTTAACTATCAACTGATGTCACCAATGACATCTGCTGATGGGTGGGGCCTTCTCTTCTCTCCGCCCCATCCAAACTGAATAGAATTTTTTTTGATTTAACAAATATAACATTTAAAACAATGTACATATCATACAAAATTCTTAAAATGCTCATAGGTTTTGGGCAGGTTTTTGCCTGATAATTCCAAATACAGCTGCAGGGAGATGCCTGTGTTTTAATGGGTTAAGTGGTTATAGCAGGTTGAGGAGTTAACTTATGCATGCTAGAAGATGGCATATGGTGTAATCTAGGGATGAGAGCACTTAAAAAAAGAAAGAAGTGCAGTCCTGGTCCTTCCAGAGCTTTCATTGCCCCCCAAAGCATTCTACTGATTGTGTGATTTAATCGATCTTGTCAGCTCAGCACTGAAAATAAAACTGAACTCTTCAGAGTGCAATGAAATTGTACAGGTGGCTGCTTTTTATAGATCACCTTTGTTTCTGCAGCAAGTCAAGGACTGGGCAGGACAAGTTCTCTCGACCTGCCATGATTTATAATATGTGCATGTATGGGTTTGGGTGACCCACCCCAAATATAAAATACTGACCTATTGGATCACATCACCATTGTCAAGTGTTGGGATTTGGGTGGGATGTAAACTTTTATTATAATGCCGTGCCCAAATGGAGAACTTGGAATATGTGCAGAGCTTCATGTTTATAAACCCCTCTTCCCCACTTTTTTATCCTCTGAGGAATTCAAAGCAGTGCTTTAGTCTATGAAGGTATTCATATATTATAGTGGAAGTCCTAAGTTTGGGGAATGTCGCATTCCCATTTGAACATCTGCAATCCCAGAAGAATTTTGTGTATAAGCAAAATCTCAGAAATGCACCAAGTACTAACATCCACATAAAGTAAGAGTTGTCAGCATACACTGGTGTATATCTCCCTCTTTGTCAGTCATACGCCATCAATTCATGTTGACAGTGGTAAAGTGATCTGGGATTGTTGATGTTCGTATGTGAATGTTGGTGTTCGCTGCACTTTGGAAAACGCATGTTTTCATTGGCTGGGATTATTCAGCGTACGTCCTGATTGCAAGAAGGATGCATATGGTTAAGTTGAACGGGACCCCACTTTGGCTGCAACCATTTCAGAACTAATCAGAGCTTCCTTTTGCATAGGCACAATCTCAGGTAGCAAAACTAAAAAATTATGATTAAAATGCAACCTGCTGGTTTATGGAACTGCAGAGTTGGAATGGCCCACAAGGATCATTTATTCCAACTCCTTGCAATACAGGAATCTTTCACCCACCGTGGGGCTCAAACCCTTGACCCTGAAATTAAGAGTCTCGTGCTCTACCAACCGAGCTATCTCTCAGCACCCTCTAATGCCCCAGCGAAATGAGGGACAGATACTTGGGAGAAGAAGAAGAGTTTGGATTTGATATCCCGCCTTTCACTCCCCTTCAGGAGTCTCAAAGCGGCTAACAATCTCCTTTCCCTTCCTCCCCCACAACAAACACTCTGTGAGGTGAGTGGGGCTGAGAGACTTCAAAGAAGTGTGACTGGCCCAAGGTCACCCAGCAGCTGCATGTGGAGGAGCGGGGAAGCGAACCCAGTTCCCCAGATTACGTGACTACCGCTCTTTACCACTACACCACACTGGGAGCACTTCCTGCTGTTTGCCTCACAACCTATTGGTGGTGGGTTCCAAGATTTTCAGCAAAAGGGTCTAGTGTATGACCTGGGGAGTGCTTGAAGCTGTAGCGTTACTTAGAACTAAATGTTGGAAGGGAGACCATTGGGGACCTCCATGTGAGTCACTATGAGCTTTTCATAAAAACAGGGCCCATTTGAGCACCAGATTTTGGGCTTGTATTTTATTTTTGCTTGGGACACTGAGAAAACGATAGTTTTAGAGCCAAAACGTCAGCTTTCCAACCTCTTGCTGACATACGCCCATCGACAGCATAATTCTTTTCCTCCCTCTCTTACTCCAGGTTAAATGTCATTAGGAGGTTGGTGGCGGACGGCGCTGATTTCCTACATCACGTCACCCAGCTCGATCTTCGGGACAATAAACTAGGCGAACTCGACGCCACCATCTTCAACAACGTTGAAATACTGCACTGTGAAAGAAACCAGCTGGTCAGCCTCAAAATCAGCGGATACTTGCTTAAAGCTCTTTACGCCACTTCAAATGGTAAGTTCGCTTTGAAGGCAGTTCAGACAAGGACTAGGTGTTTTCTGGTCTGCTCGTCTTACAGTGGATTTGGACGCTGGGTTTAGGTTCAGGATTCCTCCAGCCCCTAGCGCTCAAGCACAATACAAACCATTTAGAGGACCACTATGCCAGTGTCAGTCAGAAATGAATAATAATGCATTCATACTGTGCATTTTAAGCATTCAGCTTACCTCACATAAATGTTACTGAAATACTGGAGCGATTGGCCTTGACTTTCTGTGAAGATGACAACATACCATAGGTAACTGATAATTTCAGTCCAAAGCCTGCTGCCTGTCTGACGCCTACTGCAAAATTTCAGGTTTTTGGCTTCCCTACATTGGTGTTGGGACGTGGGTGGCGCTGTGGGTTAAACCACAGAGCCTAGGGCTTGCCGATCAGAAGGTTGGCGGTTTGAATCCCTGCAACGGGGTGAGCTCCCATTGCTCAGTCCCTGCTCCTGCCAACCTAGCAGTTTCTAAAACACGTCAAAGTGCAAGTAGATAAATAGGTACCGCTCCGGTGGGAAGGTAAATGGGGTTTCCGTGCGCTGCTCTGGTTCGCCAGAAGCGGCTTAGTCATGCTGGCCACATGACCCGGAAGCTGTACACCAGCTCCCTCAGCCAGTAAAGTGAGATGAGCGCTGCAACCCCAGAGTCGGTCACGACTGGACCTATTAGTCAGGGGTCCCTTTACCTTTACCTTTTACATTGGTGTTAATTTACTCAACAATTCTGTGATGGTTGTGTTGTCACAAACTGCTGCTGCTGGGAAGGACCATTTAGCATGCATTTAAGTTCCGTCACAGGCTATATTTTCACATTCCGTTGCCGTTTATCTCCAACCTTTAACATTCCTCCCCCCTTAACACCTGTGCGCACTTGTGTGTGCATATATATATATATATATATATATACACACACACACACACACACATACACACTCTGCCTGAAAACTGAGGGTCACACCCCATCCATCTGACGAATGCTTATGCCATATTAACATTTGTTAGTTTTTAAGGTGCCACATGCCTCTTTGTTGTATCATTTCTTTTTTTAGTTTCCTGTGGACTTCATCATGACACATGTAACAGGAAAGCCTGTTGTCCCTTGCTCTGGTTTTCAGAGTGGGCTAAGCATTTTCTGCAGCGAGAACAACCCTCGGGCCAAAAAAAGTCCACTTGTATAAATTATGCAAATAAAGTGGATTTGCACAACTGTCTTTTGCATAAAGCTGTTTCTGCTGAGCATAGGACCTTGAGGTCTTCTCTCTCTGCTGGAAGCACTGAAGAATTGATTGAAGTAGGCAGCTGAGCTCAGTGAGTTACGAACAGGCAGCAGTAGCTCTCGTTCTTTCTTCTGCCGTCTCCCACCTCTGGACTGCAGATAGGCCCTAAGTTCACGGTGATTGGTTTGTTGTGTAACCTCTTAGCCCTTTTTGATTAAAAAGAGAGAGAGAAGACTGCCCTAAATTCCCCTGTGCATAACCTTATAGTTGAGCTGTGGCATGGGTTTCAGAAATTGGCAGCAAAATCCAAGCATTGCCAAACCATTGTTTCAATGGATTCCTGGACTGATGAACGTTGTAATTGTAGGATTAGGCTTTGTTAGTTCTGTGCATAAAAATGGATATGGCTGCTAATCATGAGTTGAAGGATTTAATGTAAGGTCAAGAGGGTGTTAGGATAGACTTCTTGTCTACAAACAGATGGCAGTGCAATGAAGTCCTGCTGGTGATGCTGTGTGAAGAATAGCCTTGGGAAATGATTGGGTGAGGAATCATTGATTTACCATAAGCCTAGTTCTCGCTCAGGAGATGAACCTATGTCTGGGTTGTATCACTGCAGACAGGGTTGGTCAGTGATTGAATGCTGCTCTATACCATGAAAAGTGAAAAATTCCTCCCTGCAGAATACTAGACGTTGGGAAGAGGATTTAACTATTGATATGGATGTTTTTCTGTGTGGATGGTGTGTGGTGTCCTGGCAGTCTGAAGTGGTGCATCACAAGCACACAAATCAAACCTTAAGAATGTCTTAGTTCTGGGGATAAAAATATTTCTTGGGCTCTCAGATTTTGTAACTTACTGGACTTGCAGTTCAGATCCCAGAACCGATTTGAGACTGCATTTTAGGAAGTAACAGCAGGAGGAAAACTTTCCTAAATAACATAACTATGTCTGTTGAAAGCTAAGGAGAAATGGAAGAAACCACTATCTGGTGTACAGTGGTACCTTGGCACTTGAACAGCTTGGCTCCTGAACACCACAAACCTGGAAGTAAGTGTTCCAGTTTGCGAACGTTTTTCAGAAGCCAAACGTCCGATGCAGCTTCTGCTTGAGTGCAGGAAGCTCCTGCAGGCAATCGGAAGCCGTGCCTTGGTTTCCGAACAGTTTCAGGAGTCGAATGGACTCCCGGAATGGATTGAGTTTGAGAAACAAGGTACCACTGTACTATGTCTATTGAAGACCTCTTTAAGCCATATTAAATATTCCTTACTGTGTGCGATGTACAACTTGCACGATGGGGGAACAACAAACCTGGGAAATAGGAAGTAGTGCATTATTTTCAATGCTATTTTTTCTTTGTTTCTGGTATATATTAATTGTGTTCCTTTCACAGAACTTGTTCACCTTGATGTGTATCCTGTTCCGAACTATCTGACTTACATGGATGTTTCTAGGTAAGCCCTAATATACCTTTTTGAAAATGCGGTGCTAGCATGGCTGAAACAAAAATTACTGTAGCCTTGCTAAGAGGGCTGGTAGAGACACACAAGTTGCTAGGGTTACTGTTCAGGATTGATCCATTAGTTTGCATGAGCTTTCCTTATTTATTCTCTCCTCCCTGCTTCCATCTTCTACTGTAGTTCGGCATTACATGTATCGGTTGCCAACCTAAGTTGAAAAAAGGCTGTGGCATTCTGAAACCCATTTTAAAATCCCACAGCCTGCTGCTGGTCTCTGGACTTCGGTTAATTTTCTGTCGCGTCAACCCTCAGAGAGGTTGGAAGAAGGAAATCTCCCTCCATTCCCCCCCCTCCATCCCCCTCTAGCACGTGCTAGAATTTTATTCACTTAAAATTAAACTTTTATTTATTTTAATTGGATCTGTCAAAATGTGTGTTGGAATGCCAAGACTCCATTTATTCCTCGATGTGAAGATGACTTCTACAAATCGATGTGTTCATTCTGAGGTCTGGTGATTTAAATCATCACCATCATCAAGAGTGTTTTCTGGGTCTTAAAAGACACAGTCAAATACATTTGGCTAAGTTTGTGAGTGTGTTTCAGACACACTGCAGCATTGGACCTGGGTTATTTTTCAAATTACACTGCGGAGCAGATCTTTAGGCGCACTAGTAAAATAGCCCTATCTTAAAGGCCTTGGCTTATACATGGACTCTCTCTCGAATCACAGTGCTTAATCCAGGCATAAGCAAACCCAGCCCTCCAGAGGTTTTGGGACTACAACTCCCATCCTCCCTGACAACTGGTCCTGTTAGCTAGGGATGATGGGAGTTGTAGTCCCAAAACATCTGGAGGGCCGAGTTTGCCCATGCCTGGGTTAATCTGTAGCACTGAGGGAAATCCCCTTACAAACAATAATGTATGACCCTAGGGTTGTTAAAACAAATCTGTGGGGACAGGAAGATTCACTCCCATTGCGTACTCATGCGCTTTGGTTTTGCTTGGTACATCTGTCTCCCTTCCCTCCTGCAGAACATCCGCTGAGGGCACTTACACCAACACAGCTAGATTAAAAAAATAGAAAAGTTTTCCGATTCCATGCATGCAATGCTGTTTCTGATGCCTGCAAGAGCCTGCACACTAGGATTAAAACAACATGATTCTAAGCAGAGGAGGTCATTTGCGTTTTTGAGCATTGTTGTGGGTGGTTTGTTTTGTTTTTTTGTTTTAAAAAGAGCACCAGACCTTGAGTTGTCCTAAAGAGTGAAGCGACTGTTTTGTCTAAACAAGAGCACCGAAGAGACAAGGGTGTTGCCTGAGGGTGCTGCCAGTGACTTGAAGCATACAAGTGCATGAGTCAATGTATTTGCGTGCCAGAATCTCATCAGTATGTGCGCATGGATAAGTAATTTATTAGAAAAATCAGTGTGTCCTCCCCCCCACCATTATTTCCACAAGTCATCATAATGAGGAATATTTGACTTCCCAATATCTGAGGCTAGCTATGTTGACAGCTTGTTTTCATAACAAGATTATATATTCACTTTCTTTTCTCATATCTTTGATTAACATGGCATTTATTGCACAACCCCAAAATGTGAATGATGTACTATTTGTCTTCCTGCAAATACTTTCAGCTTAAAACTGTGTTAGGGACGAGTAAAGCCTTAAAAAAAAAAAATCCCCTTATTTTCCAAGCTGGTATTCTACTGGAAATGTACTCAGTTCACTATAAGCAAAGCACTGTTGATAGTGTAAAGGACAGAGCAGGACAGAGCTGCAAGCCAGCATTTTGTGTAAACTTCCCCTGGACTGAATAAGAAAATAGCTAAACATCCTGCTCTGTTGCCTTATTTAAAACCCACCAAAGAAAAAGAGATCCATACAGCAGGATGTATTTGTGGGCACAAACTTTCATTTGTAGAGTAAATATTGGTAATGAAGGAATACGGTTCTTGGGAGTTCTCCTGAATCTGGTTGAATGGCCACTGATTCTGTTTCCTTTGTCTAAACTCTAGTTCCTGTGAAAATGCCATCTTGGAAGTTTCTGTGCAGAGTGGTTTGGAATTTTGGTACACATACTCGTTGTGCTGTAAAAAATCTTTGAAGACAAGATTGATCTATAAGTGCAGGACCAGTTGATGTAGGACCCTCCAGAGGTTGTTAGATTGCAGTTCACATCATCCCTGAACGTTGGCCATGCTGACTGCTGGAGCTGCTGGTTGTTGGAGTCTAGCAACATCTGGCTGCCTCCAGTTGGCTGCACTGAATTTAATGAGCATTCAAAAAAGTGCACTGGGAAATCCTAAATATATATACAATGGAAACATAGGCGAGCATGTAAGAAAAGCTACATTTTTGAAAGGAAGCACAGTGCTACTGTTCCAGTTGCTATTAGCGTTTTCTACAGTGTTCATTTGCTTTTGCTTCCTGCTACCAAGCAAAGCAAAGCGCTATTGCCGCATGTTACTGTTAGATGCACCTGTGATGCTCACGATCAACAATAAGCTCTTGTTGTTGAACGGCACGACATCATTTTGCAGATTGTGGGTTGAGAATTGTGGAAACCTTGATTTGTGCGGCGAATTCCACTCCAAGATGAGTGGCTGGGTTGAAAAAACAGATGATTGTGTCTGGCCCAGTGTTGGGCAAGTTGCATTTGCGGCCCCAAACATTTCATTGCATTGCCTTTCCTGGTTTAAAACACATATGCTAGTTTTTCCATACCTCTTAACCTGTTCGTTTGTTGCCTCCCTTGTGCAGAAACCACCTTGAGAGCCTCCCTGAATGGGTCTGCGATAGCAGGAAGCTGGAAGTTCTGGATCTGGGCCACAATCAAATATGTGAACTGCCTGCCCGGTGAGTCTTGCAGACATAGTTACACAAGTAGGAACAGGACGCACAATTCAGAAACAATTGCGGAGTCAGTGTTTAGCTTGTTTCGGTTACAGATGGACGGGTATTTTGTTTTTGCCTTCTGTTTGATGTTTTTCAACCTCACAGGGTGCCATTGTGTTGTAAGCTGCAACACAGCCTCTCTTCTTCTTCTTCTTCTTCTTCTTCTTCTTCTTCTTCTTCTTCTTCTTCTTCTCTTTAATCCGGACAAAAACAAAACACCCAACTTCTTTAATTTGCAGACAGACGTTCTAAGGCTGTTCAGCATCGTGTTGCCTGGCTCCTTAAATAAATGTTAAAGTAGTTCTTCTCAGTAGTCAAAAACCTTTCGAATCTCAAGGGTGTGAATGGAATAAGGGACCATGGCTTAATGGTAGAGGATCTACATAATCTTCTGGTAGGGCTAGGAGGGATTGAAAGCCATGAAATCCACTGCTGTTTGGTGTCAACACAACTGAACTAGATGAGCAAATAGTCTCACCTGGTATGAGGCAGTTTCCTAGGAACCTGCCCTGTGGCTACATGGCGTAAACAGAATCTCTGCCACACCTCCACCAAACAAACAAACAAAAACATACCTAACAGGCCTGGGCGATATAGCGGTAATATCGTCCAAAACCTGTTTGAAGTCCATCTTGTGACATCAGTTTCATAGTTTTTGAGCAGGCAATAGATTGTGAATCAAAATGTGTGTGTGCGCGCTATGCAAAAATCACACCGTGGGGAAAACAGTGAAGCCAGCCAGTGTCTCTGCATAGCTCCATCTTTATTTCAGACATTGTGATATATCAGTTTAATCACGATGTTTAGCTGCAAAGCTGAAAACCAGATATCTCCCAGCTCTAACACCTAACAGTGTTTTAAAAAAAGGATTGGATGGCAGATGGAGCCAACTGGTCATCACACAGAGGATTTAGTACCAAAGCGCTTCGTGTGTAAACATGTTGAAAAAGTAGAGATGAGAAAACGCAAATGGTTTTTAGAGAGGAAAATATGGATTCAAGGCTGGAAAAGGCAAGATGGGAAGCATTAGGTTAAAGGCCTTGTGGGGGGGTATGGTATTGTTTAAATGTTTTGGATTATCACTTATAATCACTAAGGAGTACAGCTAATGTTACCTTGGTTAGGTTTCCAGTGTGTAAAAACACTTTGCACTCTTTGGTGGTTTTTGTTATGACTGTGGCAGCAGTTGCCTGAACTGGAAGGACTTTGAATGATCTAAAACCACAGTTTAAAAGTTCAGGGACCATTTTTATTTTATAGCTGGCCCAGCATCTCTGCATACATTTGCTTAGACCCGGCTTCCCCAAACTGGTGACTTCCAGATGCTGTCAAAGTCCAGCTCCCATCGGCATGACCAGTGGCCAGGAAATGTTTACAAATCTAATAAATAATGGTGGTGATGATGATGTTTGGAGCTAGGAGTCCAACGACTAGCTTAGGGAAGGCTGGCATAGTTTATGCAGTTTGTTGGGTTTCTGTTGGTCAAATAAAGAACACTAGCTGCTTCCACTTCCCTGGCCTTCCGAGTTTTCACCAGGTATTGCTCACATGCTTCCAAGACTTTTTCTAAGGGGTAAGAGCTGTCCTTGTTAACCAAGCAAAATAAACTTGGAGTAGTGAGTTGAGTACTATGCTCTTGGTTCGCACAGTGATTGTAAAAGAGGGGGGAAATGCAGAATACACGCAGAGTTGACTAAGCATTAGGGCAGTGTTTCCCAACCGGTGTTCCGCGGCACACTACTGTGCCGTGAGACATCGGGTGGTGTGCCGTGGGAGGGAGGCGGGCGAGAGGCGGCGGCGGCGAGGATCCGGCGGGGGTGGGGGGAGCGGGGGCCGTCGTGCGCAACCGAACTCACTTGGCGCGCTGCCGGCTTGTCCTCCTTCAACCCGGGTCGGGCCAGGCCTGCTCACGTCCCCGGATCCCCTAGCAGCAGCCGCACGCTCTCCAAAAGCGCAACGCTGCGCGCAACCGCTCGGCCAGCTGGTGCTCTGCGACTCCGCCCTTTCCCCTCCCAGCGCCGGAGGGTTCGCGCGACCGCAGCTGTTCCCTTTCGCAGCGCGCGGGAAACAATTCCAGGCCGATTGCCTTGTGCCGAAAAGCACCGCCTCTCCTTCCAGCTCAGGCCCGGGCCGCCGGCTCCCCGAATGACGTCACGGGGGCGGGGCTTTAATGGTGGTGTGCCGCGAGATTTTTTTCCGGTAAACAGGTGTGCCGTTGCCCAAAAACGTTTGGGAAACACTGCATTAGGGTGTGGGTGCTTGGGCAGTTCTGAATAATTTCTGCTTACTAGAATAGCAGATACTATTTTCATCTCAGCATGTGAAGCCGCCTTATGCACAAGGCTGGCCACTGGTCCATCTTGCCCACGTATCCTCCGACGGGCAGCAGCTCCAGGGTCTCAGGCAGAAGAGGTCTTCTTCAACATCTGCTAGAAAGGCCAGAGATTGAACCCAAAAAGTTCTTCATGGGAAGCGTGTGTTCTTCCAATGAACTGTAGTCCCTCTGCACAAATCTACAAAGCACAAAGGTGTAAGAGCGAAGTTATAAACGCACACACTTTGGGGTGCAGTCATAGTCATCTTTTTTTTAATGCCTCCTGCGAGCGTTAAACAAGGCTTCTTGATTTTTATATACTTTACTGATGAAGGTTCTTGAATTGCAGGCGTGAACATAGCAGCAGCCTTGTCCCCTTGCTCCATAAAGAGCTGATTCATAAAGTGGTCTTCTCTACAGCTTAACAACAGGCTCCTATAGTTTTGCTGCCTGCCATCCCCCCCCCCCCCAAATGACTAAGGTTTATGCTGTTGACAACTCTGCAGGCAAGAGAGACATCCCCCTCCTTCAAGTTAAGCTCCAGCAAATTCCCAACAGTGCATTAAAAGGGAAAGCGCACAAACGTTTGTTTCAGTGCTAGATTGGGCACGCTACCAAGAGAAAGTGAGAGAGAGCAACAAACTTAGCAACCACACCCACTCGTGCACTGCCTTTAACAAGTGAAGTGGAGGTTGTTGACTTACATCCTCAGCTGTGCGATGCAGCCCAGTCGTCATCCTGAGATAACTGCGAATGATGGCACTTGCGCAGATTATCTGACAGCATCCACCAAGGGAAAACAATGTCTTTTATTGATTGCTTTGGCACGCTGGCCCTGGTGACCTGTAGTTTGTGGCCTGATGATGACAATGGGTGGATTCGATTTGTAAGGGAGAAGTGCGAAAAGGCATGGGTTTTGGTGGGGAGGAGGGCTTGGGATGTGTGTGTGTGTCTTTTCTAATACGTAAACGGGTGGAGGAGGCATCTGCAGTGCTGAGTAATTTGCGAATCTTTGATTGAAAGAAGGGTCAACCGTGGGCCATGGGCGCCTTCTGATTAAAACGTACAGATGCAGCCACAGGGAGAAGAACAAGGCAGGTGGCAGACGAGAATAATCTCCCATCTTCAGCAAGATATATCCCTCCCCACCCCTCAAAAGACCACCTGATTCAAAATCGGAGCTTGGGAACTTTAAAAAATGCAGATTCATGGTGTGGTTTCGATTTCCAGCTCTAAATTTGTTTAGTTCAATTGGCTTTTCAGAAGCCACATTGCCCATTAATGTGTCTTATAAAGCATCTCTCTCTTTATCTGCCTTCCCCTTCTCTGTGTGGAAACAGAACGGTTGGCCGCCCCTAGCATGTAAAAAGCTCAAGACAGTAAAGCGGATTAGATAAATTTCATTCCCTGTAGAACTGGAAGGAAGCTTTACGTTAGTCTAGTATTAAAAAGGGGGAGGGAGAAGGAGGGGAGGGGAAGTATTTGGATGAGGAGAGGAAGAATATGAAAAGATGTTGAGTCATTTTTGGTTGAGGGGAAATATTGGATAAGCAATATTTTAGGAACAGATTCTCCTTGGGTGGTTCCCCCCCCCCCCACAAGGAAAGAGGCTTTGACCAAACAGCACTTTCAAACAAGTGGCGCTGCTCAGAGGTTGTGTATGAGAAGTGTTTCGCACATCACACAGCCACAAACTATGGTTTCCTCACAGAGTACATTCAGAAGAGAGCCAAAGCCTAGCTCTCTTGACTATAGTATTATATTCTGAGGGGTGTGCCTAAAGTGTTTTTAAGTTTCAGAACAAACTCAGATCAGTAACTAAGGTTTTGGGTCATTTCAAGAAAGAATAGTTTAAACTAACCACAGTTTGGCCTAGTTCAGACACAATGACAAGGCAAATACTTCCTCTCGCTTCTGGCGTTGTTGCAAGGAAGGGAGAGGAGGGGGAATTGTGCAGGCCTGAGGCTGCTTTCTGTACTGCCAAACCACGGTTTAATGTTACATCTGAACCAGGCCATTGTGTTTCAGGAAACCATAGTTTAAACTAACCATTTCTTGTTCGAGTGTTATGACACACCGTGGTTAGTTTAACCAGAAAGTGGATGCTGTGCCTAGGCTTCTGGTCCATGAAGAGGCCCTGAGAGGACTGTACCACAAGTCTTGGTATTGTTTCATTTACTGTTTGTTCCTTTCTCCACCACCACCACCACCCCACCCAGGTTATTTTGCAATATCAGCTTGCGGAAGTTGCTCGCAGGACACAATCAATTAGCCAGGCTACCAGAAAGGATCGAACGGACGCATGTCGAGGTCTTGGACGTGCAACACAACCTGCTTACAGAGCTGCCATCTAATTTGCTGTTGAAAGCTGACAGGTAAGCAGAAAGCAAAAGCGGTGTGTGAGTTCGTGTGGCCTCCCCTACCTTCTTTCGGTATCTCCTCTCTGCCTCTATTTACATTCCAGCAAATTTTGTGTGACTGCCCATTCAGTTGAAATCCTATTGCAAATTTCTCAAGTGTTGAGGCAATGAGAATTTCCAAGCTGTTTGGCGTTCTCAATCTGTCTTGGTCACATAATTAGTTGATGAGTTTACCTCTTCCTTCTTTTCCCCCTCTCCCCACCCCATTTTCTGAAGTCATAGCTTCCAGCCCTAAAATTATGGCGCTCCAGAGTGACCAGTCTTCTGACTCCACATAAGGTTACCTTGCCTTTCGATCTGAGAGCCATCTGTGAAGGGAGCAGATGCTCTGTCTAATCCATTCAAATTGAAATTCTTCTTCTTGTGGTTCCAAGGTTTAGAAGGGGGTGTACTAGCTGGGCTTTTTAAAGAAATGAAATACATTGTTTCAAAGCATTTCAAATGTGTCTCAACAAACTTTTTGTGTGTGTAAAACTAACTCTGAACTGAAATGCAAAATGTGAAATAATGCCCCGTAGCTTTTCATTGGCTGGTTTTCTTCAAGAGAGAACGAGTTTTCCTTCTTTGAAGTTATACTTGAAAGTTTCCACCGATCATGCGTTGCAACAGACTGTGTTCGGAATACCAGCACTTGTTCTCCCTAGGGTCAGTACATTTTAAGTTTTGTTTCTTGCGGAGTGTCTTAATTCTTGGACCTGTTGCCATTGGCTGTGGGGATACTGGTTTGGCTTTTAATTTTTGAACGCTGCCAGGAATCTTGGTCAAAGGTGCTTCATGCTACTGGGTGGAGGTCCATTGGATTTTTTCCTTCCTTTGTGTGTGGGGGGTGGTGAAGGGAGTGGAGACTGCTGAAAGTGGGAGCAGACTATTCCTCTCAAAAAAGCAAAAATGGGAGACATTTTTGTGTCCTAGCTCAGGTTCTACAAATGGCCTTGAAACGATGAAAAGCAAGCTGGGAGTTCAGGGATTGTGGTCCATTCCCAGCATGCCCCTGACCCCGGGTTTCAAAGCATGCATGGGAATCTTCAGGTTTTGTTTTGGTCACACAGTCTCTTTGACTTCTTTGACTTCGTATTGTCATCTGGAGATCCACAGGGCTCATGCCACATCCTTGATGAAAATTGAGATCTCCCTTATCAGTGATCTAAGAGAGAACATCACGAGCCCTCAGTTCCTTGGTTTTTGAGACTGGGACTCATCTTTTGAGATTTCAAAGGAATGACAGAAATCCAGTTGGTACATTATTATTTTTCTTCATGCTGGAATGAGAGCAGTACATGGTTCCGTTAGCAAAAAACGAAATGTGAAGGAAGCACAACTCAGTGGAGAGACCTACAATGTTTGTCTAGATTGAAAAGGACTGCTTGTGGCAGATCAGGTGTTTGTGGATCAGAGGACACACATTCAAGCCCGATGTTTTGGGGGACCAACTAATTTATACAGTGGTACCTTGGTTTTCGAATGTAATCCGTTCCGGAAGACTGTTCGACTTCCGGAACATTTGAAAACAGAGGCACAAAGGGCGGTCTGCCAGTTCAATAGAGAAAATTGTGAAAAACAAGATACACACAGCGGAAAGTGTTCAACTTCTGAGGTGCGTTTGAGAAACGAAAGCATTTACTTCCAGGTTTTCAGTGTTCAAAAACCGAACCGTTCGGCAATGGAGGCGTCCGAAAACTGAGGTACCACTGTACTCAGAGTACTACCGTATGGCTAGTCTATTAATTTTCTGAGTATTGGCTAGTCTATTATACTCAGAGTAGTATAGCCAGTCTATTAATTGCAAAGGGTGTACTCTGACCTAGCATTTATTTATTTAACAAAATGTACAAACTGCTTGATTGCTATAAAATGATCACTAAAAACATTTAAACATAATTAAAATTCACATTTTTTTTTAAAAAAAAAGATTAAAATGCACCAACATCCATGTGTCTGGATAGGCTTGCCTAAACTAAAACGTTTTAAAAAGGTAAAGGTAAAGGGACCCCTGACCATTAGGTCCAGTCGTGACCGACTCTGGAGTTGCGGCGCTCATCTCTCTTTATTGGCCGAGGGAGCCAGCATACAGCTTCCGGGTCATGTGGCCAGCATGACTAAGCCGCTTCTGGCGAACAAGAGCAGCACACAGAAATGCCATTTACCTTCCCGCCAGAGCGGTACCTATTTATCTACTTGTTTTCGAACTGCTAGGTTGGCAGGAGCAGGGACCGAGCAACAGGAGCTCACCCCGTCGCGGGGATTCGAACCACCGACCTTCTGATCGGCAAGTCCTAGGCTCTGTGGTTTAACCCAGGGCACCACCCGTGTCCCTAAGCAGGTTTTAAGCAGATGCCAAATGTAGGGAAGTTGCCTCCCTGTTGTCAATGGGCAGTGAGTAGTTCCAAAGCTTAGGCTCTGCCCCATTAAAAGATTGATTTCTTACAAGTATGGAACCTGTGGTAAAAATGCCAGCTCTATAGCTCAAAGCGATCAAGTGGGCAGAAATGGGGCAAGGTTGACCCCAAAAGCAAACTGGTCCCAAGCTATTAAGGTTTCCATACCAATAGTAACACCTTGAACTTGGCCCACTAACAAATCGGCAAGGAGTGCTGATTTCTAAGAAGAGGTGATATGTGCTGACAGGGCCTCACTCCTGTCAGCAACCGCGTCGCATCGTTCTGTGCTGACTTTGGATCCCACCCATGATGTACCCCTGAGTACCTGTGGGCTCATTATTAACGGTCCATACACCAGAGAAGATTTTGGTCTAAATAACCAACAGTCTACAGGGCCAAACTTGATATGGCACACAAACGCCTGCCCCAAGTGGCAGGCTTTATGGAGCAGATGGATTTATCATACAGGTTTCATTTTTATCTTAAGTTTTCCATCTTCCAGCCTACTTTTTACTGGGGCTGCAAAGGAGGGGGGTGGCAGCAGTTGGATTTTAATCGGGCCAATATTTATAGCTCCTAAATGTCTTGCCGCCTGTCACAGGCTACACTCAAGGTAGCGTAATTGCAGCATCTCCCTCTGTTCTTGCCTTATGAAATTTTCATCTCTCTCCGTGTCTGTCACTTGGAATATATCTCTAGTGTCACTTGTTTTAACATCTGACTTTTAAAAATGCCTCCCAATTTGGAACCTGTTCTTTGGTGTCCCCACCCCACCCTGTTAAAGTCGTAAAGGCCCACAATAATCTTTGACACACACACAGACGTTTCACCGCTAAGTGTTAGTGTTCATCGCCATCATTCCCAGGCGCAGTCCCATGGCAACCATAACCTTTGTGAGGTCCTCTTTAAGATGCTTCACCCCGACATGGATAAATAATTGTCTTCCGAGTGCTTTCTCTCAAAGGCACTGGAATGTGTTCAGGTTGGTCTTAGTCATTTGGCCAGAGACATCATCTGTGCTAGGAAGGAGGACTTAACTTGACCGAACTAGACTCAGTGGGGAGCGACAGATAATCAATTGCGTTAGCGGTGGCAGATGGCACCGTGAAAATGGAGAATTCCTCTGGGTGGTAGGGATTACCAGAAATGTGCCTTTAACCTTCATCCTTGCACCTGCATCCTCGCAATTCGCGGTTGCTCACGTTGTTCCTTCTAGAAAATAACGATCGTATTCTTTCTATTCTTTCCACTCCGCTTCTCCTCTAAGCTGCTTGCTTTTTTTATTTCAGATCAAGGGATCAGATACCGAGTGCATTGATGAAAGCTAGTGTAGGTATATTTGGCTGGAAGACTCAATGGGCATCCTCCAGCAAATCGTTGGCTTTGTGGGGTCTTAACCTCTCCTGATCACCCCACCATGATTGAGAGATTTGGAAACGTTAATATCTGCGTCTGGTCCTAAATCTTTTAGGCTGTCCTCACTAGGACAAAGTTGGTTGTAAAGCTGAATCGTTGCAAGACTGCAAATGTAGCAGTTGCCAAAGGAAACGTGCAAATCTGTGGCATTTCCGGGGCATTTCCAGTGTCTTTTGAGTTTATTTGGTCTTGGCTACAAGGGCTAAAAATAAAAGCCGGCGTGATTCTTCCTACGCGTTCCTCTGTTTGTTTGATGTTTTGTGTGTAGCCTGTCACTTCGAGCTTTCGCTTGCATCCCTTTGGGTGAGTTGACATCAAACAGTGTGTGCGTACGTGAGTGTGCGGCAGGCTCAGTGCGTACCTGCATTTTGGAGGGTAGGTGCTTGGTGGTTTGTATTTGCAGCCTGGAAATATTGGCCAATAGTGTGTGTGTGTGTGTGTGTGTGTGTGTGTGTGCGTGCGCGCGCGCATGCACACACACACACACACACACACACACACATAAAACATTCAGCTGCAACGAGGTTCACTTCTAAACATAAAGGTCCTAGACCAGCCCAGTGCAGAAGCTTCCCACATTGTGTAGCTTTATAAAAATAAAGATGTTATGTATATGTCTATAGCAGGCACATAGAGTGAATACTTTAAGGTAGTGGATTTGCCTGCCAGAATGCTGGGGCCTTTTTGCACAAGCAATGGCCTGGTGTCTTACACATTCCCATGAAATGCTCTAATGGCCTTGTTGAATGAATTGGGTCTTGGAAGCTGGTAGGCCTGCTGTGACAGGAGATATATAATACTGTTTTGAGAATTCTTTTGCTAGATTCCTAGGTCAAACTAGGATGTTTTGGAGGCTATCTGTTTCCACTGATTGGAAACTTGGATGTACATAACCTAAGGGAAGACACTCACTGTTCCTGCCTATACCAGGGTTTCCCAAACTTAAGTCTCCACCTGTTTACGGACTACATTTCCCATCATCCCGGACCACTGGGCCTGCTAGCTAGGGATCATGGGAGTTGTAGTCCAACAACAGCTGGAGACCCAAGTTTGGGAAACCCTGGCTTGTACCTTCAAAATAAACCTTCCTTAGAGCAGATTCACGGATGCATGTTCCCTGTTGCGTCTCATGGCCTAAAAAGGTTTGTCATGTGAGGGGCAGCAGCTGGGGTCTTGACTGTACTATGCATATATGCACCATGATTTTGCAGTCAGCTGTCATTTTGGGATATTCTCCCCCTCGTACTGTAAAAGCTGAAGTGAGGTGCACACATAGGCTCTTGGTGTAATCTAGAACCCGGTTCATGCACTATTCTAAATAGGCTTCCCTCCCACAACAAGGGCAGAAAGCATCCAAGGTTGCCCTGTTCTCGCTCATGTGAGATGAACGACCCCTGGAAAGGGCTGCGAAAGAACCTGCATGCAAGGACTCTTGCGCTTAGATACAAGAGTGTATCTTGGCCCAATTGCCCAAGATATCGAGTGGTTGGCCCTCCAGTCCAAATAGCTACATGGGGAAAGACGCACATCGTTTAGCATTGGCATATCTTTTCAGAACACTAGTCCCTAGTGAGGTTCCTGGAAGCTGCTGTTTAAAGCAGGCTTCCTCAACCTCTGCCCTCCAGATGCTTTGGGACTACAATTCCCATCATCCCTGACCACTGGTCCTGCTAGCTAGGGATCATGGGAGTTGCAGGCCAAAAACATCTGGAGGGCCGAGGTTGAGGAAGCCAGGTTTAAATCATGAGGTGCTCTCGGGCATATTTGTGACTCTCTGTTGTCTTTTATACTTATTTGTTATTTTTATATTGTTTTATATTTATATTTTATGTTTTATTGTTTTCTGTTGTTTTTGTGTAGGAAAAATATAGCATTTCATTCCCCAATGTTATTTCTTGTCATTTCAAATGTAAGGGCAGCTTCTCAGCTCTTTTATGATTTCTGTTTTTGTTTTCTGCCTTGTTTTACAGTTGGGTTGTTCTCGCTCCCCGCCACCCCCCCCCCCCAGTTGTTTGTGAATGGACGTGTAATGTATTTTGATTACTAGATGGAAGGATTAAGTCAAGTGGCTTCTGCCCATTTTCATAGCCTCATAAATTTCAATCCCACCTCCCCTGCCCCGCTAGGAAGGCTCACAGCTCTCGCTAAATAATGAATGGTCCTGATGATTAAGCCTTGTTTTTTCCCTGTGAGAATGACTTCTCTGGAATGTGTAGACCTAACCTACTTTCGGTTCTCTTGAGCTCCTGGACAATTTTATTTTTAATGGAAAGGCTTTTATAACACACTCTCGCACACACAAAAGCCCTCTGCAGAAGTCCACGTGACGTCGCAGTCGTGTGTCTGGCCTTTTCGTTGCTGCAGAAAGCAAGTTTCAACAGGCTGGGGGGGGTACTGAATTTATTAATTGTCAGATTAATAAATTTCAGGATTTCGTGTAGTTGTCCTTTCTCTGATGAGAAAACGGTTACTGTTTCATCAAGCCCTCTTTCCTCTCTGCTTGTAGATCACAACTAATTTAAATTCTGGCCAAAATGCTGCTATCCTGGATGGCTCAGTTGCTTAGAGCGTGGTGCTGATAACCTCAAGGGTTTCATCTTTGATCCCCACAAGTGACAGCTGCATTCAAGGGAGTTGGACTAGATCAGTGTTTCTCAAAGTGGGTGATACTGCCCCTTGGGGGTCCTGGAATGATCCAGGGGGTGGTAGTAGCCATGGGTGCAATTGGGGGGAGGGCATTGTGTTATGTACTGAAGTTCTCACCCTGGGCCAGCAGGGGGTTACTGTAGATAGTTCAGGTCCACATATGCAAATAAGGGACCGAAAGTGACGTTGAGTGATTGGATAGTTACAGAAAGGTGTTACAGTTACGTTGTCCTGGAGCTCTATATAAGCAGGCTGGCTGAACCCTTCAGTTCAGTTCTGTTCTGGCCTGTGAATAAACAAGAGCTGTTTGAAGAATCACTGTGTCGTCTGATATGTTCACCCACAACTTAACACATGGAATAAAAATAAGGGGACAGTGGAAGCATAAAGAAAGAAGAAAAATTTGAGGGGGGGAAATCATTCATACATGTTTCATCTGTTGTGTAATGACGCTTATCGCCAGGTCAGGCATTGTTGCGGGACGGCAACAACATTCGGCAACAGTGTTTGGCTTGGCCACAGCTTCACCCAGGCCCAGGATTGATTGATTGATTGATTGGTTGGTTGGTTGGTTGGTTGACTGACTGACTGAAATAGATCTTGCAGCTTGCCTGCATGTTTGGCCAATGGCCAGTGTTGTAGGACGTAGGTAGAACTATAGATACATAAAATAATGCAAATTTGTAAAAGCAGCGCTGAGCCTTGCCTGCCTCCCATCTCTCCTCCAGAGCAGCTTTTGTCTCATTTTGTTGTTGTTTAGTCGTTTAGTCATGCCCGACTCTTCGTGACCCCATGGACCTGAGCATGCCAGGCACTCCTGTCTTCCACTGTCTCCCGCAGTTTGGTCAAAATCATGCTGGTAGCTTCGAGAACCAACCATCTCGTCCTCTGTCGTCCCCTTCTCCTTGTGCCCTCCATCTTTCCCAACATCAGGGTCTTTTCCAGGGAGTCTCTCTTCTCATGAGGTGGAAAATAAAATAAATAAATTTTATTTATTGCTAAATAAATAATAAATAAATAAAATAAAATAAAATAAATCAAGGTCTCCATTTTTTCCCCTTCCCACAAGCCCAGGGTAATACAGTAATAGCAAAAGTTCGGCTTCGAAATTGCTTGAGGGAAACAGCAATAACCCTCCTCCCTCACCCCCATGCCAGTATTTCGTTTCCACTCACAGTCTCGGAGGTGACATTGCATTGAAAGAGACTACCCTCACTACTCAAAAGAATATGAAAACTACACTTACAAGTATAGTTACCCCTCTGAGCTGATTCACATGACCCACTTTGGGGCTTAACATTCACACTGTGCCAGTTTTCTTTTGTCATCCCAGATTGTGTAACCTGAAGCGCTTCCACAAAGCCCAAAATTCTTCCTGATCCTAGAGAATGACAGGCCTGTGGAAATAGATCGACACCTTTTCCACAATATTCTTCTGTTGAACTACTTGTTCTCTTTAAATATGGGGAACTTTTGAGCCAGAGAAGAGGAGAAGGGGCTGAGGGAGCAAACTTGCTTGTTGCAAGAACAACTGATTTTGCATTTGTTTCTGTTTCCTTTTAAATTTTGATTTAATTGTTTGTCTTTGTAACCTTGCAGCCATGACAGCTAAGAATTTTAAAACTAAAGCGTGCCTGCGTGCGCACACACACACACTCTCACTACAGCCGGTTTTCTTGGAATTCAAACAGAACTGGCACACCGCCCGTGAAATACCTCAGGGAATCTCTTCACTACAAGCAGGAGCTGCTCTTGCTCCCAGCAAAAATGATCTGTGTGTTGTACCAAGATAACCCCAACTATGTACTTGAAATAAATGGGATGGCATTTGTGAGAATAGTTCTGTTTGTGATATCACGGTGCTTTAAAAAACACAAAAACCCGGCATAATCGTCGGTTTTAGAATAATAGAGAGGAAGTTTGGGATGATGTGGGAAGAGACACTTTCTATACTTCCTGAATGCTTTAAAGCCCCGTCTCTCTCTCTCTCTCTCTCTCTCTCTCTCTCTCTCTCTCTCTCTCTCTCCTGGGCTTCTTGTGAACTGCCCTGAGACCTATACGTATAGGGCAGTATATTATTATTATTATTATTATTATTATTATTATTATTATTATGCCATTGCAATGAATCCTGTGCCCACTTGTTTTCAAGCTTTCATTCTGTGGACTAGATGCACGTAAAGGGACCCCTGACTATTAGGTTCAGTCGTGGCCAACTCTGGGGTTGCGCCGCTCATCTTGTTTATTGGCCAAGGGAGCCGGCGTACAGCTTCCGGGTCATGTGGCCAGCATGACTAAGCCGCTTCTGGCGAACCAGAGCAGCGCACGAAAACGCCGCTTACCTTCCCGCGGGACCGGTACCTATTTATCTACTTGCTTTCGAACTGCTAGGTTGGCAGGAGCAGGGACCGAGCAACGGGAGCTCACCCCATTGCAGGGATTTGAACCGCCGACCTTCTGATCGGCAAGTCCTAGGCTCTGTGGTTTAACCCACAGCGCCACCCACGTCCCTAGATGCACATACCCTCCAGCTTTATTTCTCCGATGAAAATGGGGGCGTCCTGTTAAATTATTATTATTATTATTATTATTATTATTATTATTATTTTCTTATTTATACCTCACCCATCTGTCAGGCGGTAGAGGAACCAACTCCCACGACAGGCTGCCAGGAAAGGATAGGACAAGGAAAAGTCCTTACTTTTTTATTCAATATTCACGCAGAGAGAGGCTTGGGAATGCAGCCTCTGGGAATAATGTCCTGAGTGAGTCTCCACTCCCTCCGTCTCTCCCTCTTCATCAAGCATTTCCGTCAGCTGTTGCCCCCTTGGTGCTTCTTCCTCCTCCTCCTCTCCCATTATTTCCCAACTTTCCCCCTCGTTTGCCTCTTAGCTGTGACCTCCCTCAAACCCCTGTTGTAATTCTGAATTGTGTTCTTCTCTGGAAGGGTCAGGTTGGGGGTGGACGGTCTCCACCATTGCTCCTCTGCCCAGCATGCTTGCTGGAAAACAGACAGTTGCCATGGCTTCCCGGAGAGCCAGTGTGGTGTAGTGGTTAAGAGCAGTGGACTTGTAATCTGGTGAACTGGGTTCGCTTCCCCGCTCCTCCACATGCAGCTGCTGGATGACCATGGGCTAGTCACACTTCTCTGAAGTCTCTCAGCCCCACTCACCTCACAGAGTGTTTGTTGTGGGGGAGGAAGGGAAAGGAGAATGTTAGCCGCTTTGAGACTCCTTCGGGTAGTGATAAAGTGGGATATCAAATCCAAACTCCTCTTCTTCTTCTTACCATTTTGTTCATGTAGGGCAATGTGTGCGCAAACCTCACATGCTACTTCCTACTTGTGGGGTAGTCTCACTGTTTCCCATGCCACAGTGCATTCTTTTGATACAGAAAATTCTACCCAGCGACTTATAACAACTAGGTGCTTTGGGTTCATCTGTCGCTCCTGGCATACTTTGTCATTTCTGTGGTGGCTCAAGTGCTTATTCTCTTCTCCCCATGTGCCGCTTTTTGTGTGAGTGTTTGGAGGTGGTTGGAGGATGGATGGTGGCTAATGGATTAAAGTTGAATCCTGACAAGGCAGAAGTACTATTTTGTGGGGACAGGGGGCGGGCGGGTGTGGGGGACTCCCTGGTCCTGAATGGGGCAACTGTGCCCCTGAAGGAACAGGTGCGCAGCCTGGGAGTCATTTTGGACTCACAGCTGTCCATGGAGGCACAGGTTAATTCCGTGTCCAGGGTGGCTGTCTACCAGCTCCATCTGGTATGCCTGCTGAGACCTTACCTGCCTGCACACTGTCTCGCCAGAGTGGTACATGTGCTGGTTATCTCCCGCTTGGACTACTGAAATGCGCTCTACGTGGGGCTACCTTTGAAGGTGACCCGGAAACTGCAATTAATCCAGAATGCGGCAGCTAGGCTGGGGGCTGGGACCACATAACACTGGTCCTAAGAGATCTGCATTTGCTCCCAGTACGTTTCTGAGCACAATTCAAAGTGTTGGTGCTGACCTTTAAAGCCCTAAACGGCCCCGGCCCTGTATACCTGAAGGAGCATCTCCACCCCCCATGGTTCTGCCCAGACACTGAGGTCCTGCACTAAGGGCCTTCTGACAGTTCCCATACTGCAAGAAGTGAAGCTACAGGGGACCAGGCAGAGGGCCTTCTCAGTAGTGGCTCCGTCCCCCCTGGTGGAATGCCCTCCCATCAGATGTTAAGGAGATGAGTAATTATATAGCATTTAGGAAACATCTGAAGGCAGCCCTGTATAGGGAAGGTTTTCAATGTTTTACTATGTTTTTATATACAGTATGCTGGAAGCTGCCAAGAGTGGCTGGGGCAACCCAGTCAGATGGGTGGGGTGCCAATTATTATTATTATTATTATTATTATTATTATTATTATTATTATTATTATTTATAATTAATTAATTAATTGATTAATTAATTAAGGAATGGACAAGAGTGTGAATTTGACATCAATGTACTTTGTTTTTCAGCTTAAGGTACCTGAATGCTTCTGCCAACAAATTGGAAATGCTGCCTCCAGCCACTCTTTCGGAAGAGACCCACAGCATTTTGCAGGAACTGTATTTGACCAACAATCACCTCACGGATAAATGCGTGCCCTTATTAACGGGTCACCCGCACCTGAAGATCTTGCATATGGCCTACAACCGCCTGCAGAGCTTTCCCGCAAGGTAGGAGCAGAGGCGGTCGTTGCCAGGGGCTGCCTTTAGAACGCTTGAAGGAGGTGGTTGCGATGACTGCTCCCAAAAGTGCTGTGTACACATACCTGCCGCTTTGAAAAGCTAGCTCAGGGTCTCGGCCCCAAATAGCTTACCTTCAAAATGTCTTTGATGTGCAAAACAATGGGATGCCATGAGCCTGAGAGGTACCAAAACAAATGGAGAAATATGAGTGGAAAGGCTAATTAGGGATCAGCGTAAGCAAATGCAGTTAAACTTTGTCTTCATTGGGGAGCAAAATGCATTTTTGTTCCCTACTGTGTGGTATATTTTACGTGCATATTTGTAAAATGGCAGAGGCGGATGGGATAAACCGGTATTTTTTATTTATTTCACGTGTTTGGCAAACCTGGATGGTCAGATCCAATAGATCAGGGGTTTATGGAGGGGAGGAGTGTGACCTGTTTCGTATTGTGTACACAAAGGCAGGCAAGGCGATTGGTATGCTCATTGTTTAATCTGCAGTAGCAGATTAGAGGAGGAGAGGATGTTGGGGATGCTAGCCTCGTGGCACCTTGCAAAAACCCCAGGGAAGGAGGAAGCTGGAAGATGAGTTTGCATTCCTGCCCAAGGAGCCAGGACCGGGCGAAAGAGGGAGGCTTGATATTTTTGCCCACTGGACTTGTGCCCATGCACAAGCATTACTCCAGACTGCAGCGGTTCTCAACCTGTGGGTCCCCAGATGTTGTTGGACTACAACTCCCATCATCCCTGAGCTCTGGCCTTGCTAGCTAGGGGTGATGGGAGTTGTAGTTCAACAACATCTGGGGACCCACAGGTTGAGAAAGGCTGCTCCAGTGTAACAGCAGCGTGTGACACCCCTCCTCTCTCTACCCCACATCTCTTCCTTGTAGCACATTAGTTCCAAGGTTTCTAGTCCCATTTCAGTACAAAGCCCTTTCTGATTCTGTGCCCCCAACGGAGGCTTCCCCTCTCAATTTTTGTGTCTGGTGATTATCCCTCAGCAGTTAGGATGCCTGTGTTTGACCCATGTAGCTGTATAGGGCAGTGGTGGGTTTATAAAAAGCTAGAAATGCCCTCTTTTTAAAACGAAACAAAAAACCACCATGGCATGGCTCAGTGTTGCAGTTTTAATACTAGTGTCTCTCAATCTCACTCACTCACCTGCCTAATCACTACCACTCCCTCTGACTTGGAAACAAAGCATCTCATTGTCAGGTACTTAAGATGGGAGGAGATTGTGATGCTTCCACCTCAGTGAAGTGTGGTTTGTTTGCCAGCCAGATGGGGATGCATCAGCGAGATAGTGACCCTGTGAGCAGGTAGGAGGAAGATGGTTGCAACAAATTTCAGTTAGCTGGTAGGCTAAGGTAAAGGTAAAGGTACCCCTGCCCGTACGGGCCAGTCTTGACAGACTCTAGGGTTGTGCACCCATCTCACTCAAGAGGCCGGGGACCAGCGCTGTCCGGAGACACTTCCGGGTCACGTGGCCAGCGTGACAAAGGAAACGCCGTTTACCTTCCCGCCAGTAAGCGGTCCCTATTTATCTACTTGCACCTGGGGGTGCTTTCGAACTGCTAGGTTGGCAGGCGCTGGGACCGAGCAACAGGAGTGCACCCCGCTGCGGGGATTCGAACCGCCGACCTTTCGATCGGCAAGCCCTAGGCGCTGAGGCTTTTACCCACAGCGCCACCTAAAAGGTAGCAAAAGCAAAGCAGAGCTCGTACCAGGCACACAGTACAGTTGAGCTGTCGTGAAAATGAGCCAGCAGTGTAGTGCAGTTGCTTAAAAGCAACAACAACTAATGCAATCACTTTACAGACACATAATGTCAAGCTGACAAGAAGTAATGATTACTTTCTATTTTGTGCTGTCATATTAGATCTGGTGTACTCTTTCAGTTTCTGGAAGTCACATTTTAAGTAGTACTGGTGTGTTGTTGTCCGTCCCCCCCTAGAGGAGTGCAGCCCAGGTTCCAAGCAAGGGTTCTTGAAACCCAGGTCCTGTGAGGAACGGTTGAAAGAACCGATGTCTGTTTAGCCTGGAGAAGGAAAGAGTAGCGGCAGATCTGATAGAGAGCTGCCTTCAAATGTCTGAAGGGCTTTCGTGTGGACGATGGATTAGATTTGTTATTTGTTGCTGTTACACCCTATTTAAAGGGACACAGGTGGCGCTGTGAGTTAAACCACAAAGCCTAGGACTTGCCGATCAGAAGGTTGGCGGTTCGAATCCCTGCAATGGGGTGAGCTCCCGTTGCTTGGTCCCTGCTCCTGCCAACCTAGCAGTTCGAAAGCACGTCAAAGTGCAAGTAGATAAATAGGTACCGCTCCAGCGGGAAGGTAAACGGCGTTTCCGTGCGCTGCTCTGGTTCGCCAGAAGCGGCTTAGTCATGCTGGCCACATGACCCGGAAGCTGTACGCTGGCTCCCTCGGCCAATAAAGCGAGATGAGCGCCACAACCCCAGAGTCGGCCACGACTAGACCTAATGGTCAGGGGTCCCTTTACCCCTTACCGTTACACCCTATTTAACAGTGGGGCAGGCTGCCTTGGGAGGCGATGAGCTCTTCTTTTATCTTGAGGCATTTAAGCAGAAGCTGGACATCTTTCCAGAGATGCTGTGTTGCATCCTGCACCGAGCAAGGGATTTCGACTAGATGATTCCCCAAGGCCATTTCCAGTTCTGTGATTAAGTTTGCCTGCAGCATGAAACCACCCATGTCTGTAGCATTTACAGCACTTCTTTCTCTTGTTGGCCCTCACCAAAACCTTTTGAGGTCCATTGATTAGTGCCGTTTGATAAGTGGAGCTGACCCAACTATGTTGAATGCAAAGCCTCGCCCTGTAAAATGAGACCATGAATGCACAAAAGATGGACCCCGCTGTCTGCAAGACCCACACCAGCTACCCATAGGCCTGCTGCCACCTTCTGGAATGGACGCATTTCTCCATCGCCGGATGCTAATTTAGACTGCTGAGCTCTCCGTGCGAGCCACACATTGAAAGGTTGCCATGCAACAATTCATTCGGAGGAAATTGCCTTTTATCTCAGAATAACAGCTTTTAACATAAAGTTTCTGAGTAATTCCTAATAATCAAAATGTGTATTTTCTTATCATTTTCTTTTCTTTCCCTTCCCTTTCTCGTGTGTGTGTGTGTAGTAAAATGGCCAAACTTGAAGAGCTGGAAGAAATTGACGTTAGCGGAAACAAACTGAAATCTATCCCCACAACCATTATGAACTGTCGGCGCATGCATACTGTGATTGCACACTCCAATTGTATCGAAGTCTTCCCAGAGGTCATGCAGCTTGGTGAAATCAAGGTACAGGTTTTGTTTTTTAAAAGTATGCGCCCTGCATAGGGCTCCTCTTAGGTATTTTGAAGGTAGCCTGTAATGGAAATACAGCATCATGCCCAAATTGTCAAGGTGTGAACATGCCATGTGATGGCTGCAGTGTTTCAGAGAGTACCGTTAGTTTTCCATGTTGTCTGAACCCAAGCAGAGAGATTCCCTGGGGAAATCGATCAACATACCAGCATTGTGGCCACATGCAGAAGAGGTGTAAATGGGGATATTTTGCATGTCTGGGATGAAGAACGAACTATCAGCCTCCCCAAACTGGTCAAGCCATATTTTTTCAACTAGCTGCTAGAATTACCAGCTTCTAACATCAGATCGACGCAGGTGGCGCTGTGGGTTAAACCACAGAGCCTAGGACTTGCCGATCAGAAGGTCGGCGGTTCAAATCCCCGTGACGGGGTGAGCTCCCGTTGCTCGGTCCCTGCTCCTGCCAACCTAGCAGTTCGAAAGCACGTCAAAGTGCAAGTAGATAAATAGGTACCGCTCCGGCAGGAAGGTAAATGGTGTTTCTGTACGCTGCTCTGCTTCGCCAGAAGCGGCTTAGTCATGCTGGCCACATGACCTGTAGGCTGGCTCCCTCGGCCAATAAAGCGAGATGAGCTCCGCAACCCCAGAGTCGGCCACGACTGGACCTAATGGTCAGGGGTTCCTTTACCTTTACCTTTAACACCAGATCACCCACAAAGTCATTCCTAAGAGTCACATGCTGTCCATTCCCAAGGTTCACGTTGGAAGACCACAAAGTAAAATTTAATAGGTTGGACGTGGCTTTTAAGCTGTGCCTCTCCCACTCATGTTCTGAATGCTATGTCGTGTGTTTTGGATTTGTGTCACATTGCCTTTAATTATGTGCATGGGCTATATTCATTCATTCCACATCTCTGCAGTGCAAAAGAATTAAAGTATTCATTTGAGAGGCTTTAGGATTTTATCATTAATAACATTTCCCTGTTTTATTCTCCCCCCCCCCCAACTTGGTCGTATTCTCATTTATGTTGTGAACCGCTCTGTGATTTTTGGATGACGGGACGGGTGGTATACAAATTTAATACAAATAAATATACTACCTAATAGTTAAATATCTTTGTCAGTGTTCCAGCTCTTTGCCATTAATTGCCTTTACTTTGTGGCTTTAAATTTTGTTTGTTTGTTTAACTCAGACTAGCTTTTGAACACACTTTTAAATGCCTAGCATTCCCTTTATTACAGGCTAGAGGTGGGCACCAGCAGCTATCTCTAAATTAAGAGGACTCCTTCACCCCATCTATGTACTCATATTACTTTTAATTAAAATTTGCTTAATACGGATTTGCTCCATCAAATTAAGAAGAAGAATTACCCCGATAACAAAGACAGCAGGCAGATCGCTACTTGTTTTGCAACATGAGTGAAGTTTGGAAGGTCGGGGGAATAGAAATCACACATTTTTTATCAATGTTTTGTGATGCCATGAAATATTGCAAAAGAATTTACTTTGTGGAGTCTATAAAAAAGGTGCCTGGTGCTTTTGTGATACAGCAGCTGTGTAACTCCCTAGAGGAGAGGACAGGCTTTGGCCCAGTTCTTTCAAACAACCTGTTTTTGGGCTGTGCTACTTCAGACTGCCGGTGTAGGTTCACACATAAAGCTCCTTTGTGAAAATCAGCAGCGTTCTTACACACAGAAAATTAGATGTCAGGGAGAAGGGATTCTTCTAATTGCAGTCTATAGTTTAATAAGCCTCTTGCACCCACATGCAGCTGCTTCACTTCTCCATTCATGTTACCAGGGAAACAAGCCAGGAAGCAACATTAAACCACGGTTGTCAGAACTGGGAAACCATGGTTAATGGCTCCCAAACAAGCCAGGGTTTGAAACTACCTTTCAAACCATGGTTTCATATCCAAACTTGCTCATTAACAGAAGGCTTCTGCTTCAGACAAAGTGGGAAGCTGTGGTAAACCGTGGTTTGCAGGCTTGTTTTAACACTTGCGTAGAGAGAACAGTGCAGCTTGTTCACGTCTCAGTGACATGGTCATCCAGACATGGCCTCTGTGTGAGAATGTCACACACCTGCTCTCCTAGAAGTCTTCCATCATGTGACCTCTCACATGTGGTTTCTAACATGGTACAGTCCAGACAATGGCTTGCCACTTCATCCGCTTAGCCAGAAATGGACACGGCCAGAGGATTCATGCTGAGAACTCATTGTTTTCTCTTCTCTCTCTCTCTTCAATTCTTCAGTGTGTGGACCTGAGCTGTAATGAGCTGACTGAAGTCACGTTACCTGAAAACTTGCCTCCAAAGCTGCAGGAACTAGACTTGACTGGAAACCCCAGACTTGCCCTGGATCACAAAACCCTGGAGCTATTGAAGTAAGGAACAGTCAAACTTTATTACACGGTAGGCAGAAGGGTACACAAAGCACTCAGGAAAGAAAACACACCCAGTATATAAACATCAGATGCACATCATTTGAAAACTGGGCTGGGGAATGGGGAGAGAAATGTTCCTTCTTTTATTGCTACACTAGCTAAATGACAGGCACATTTTGGTCATGCAGATTTGCTGCAGCTCCCTCACAAAACCCCCAGCTTGTTTCTTCCAACCCAAGCCCAAAAGTGCCATTCTTTCCCCTTGCATTACCCTCTGGTGCATGTCCTCAGGGTAGGTTTCAAGGCCTGCTCTCCTTACCTAGCAACTGTATCTGTTACTGCTACCATCTTTCTGTTGGATCCAGAGAGCTGTTCTGCTCCCCCACCTAGCTGGGGAGGGAGAGAAAATGTGCCCCATGCTAGACTCGAAACATCCCACCATCCCACTTCTGATCCAATATATATTTACTTCATATCCTGCCTATCTTTCAAGGAGCTCAGAGTACATGGTCCTTTCCTCCAGTGTGAGAGAGAGCCAGTGTGGTGGACTGGTTAAGAGCGGTGGACTCGTAATCTGGGGAACCGGGTTCGCTTCCCCGCTCCTCCACATGCAGCTGCTGGGTGACCTTGGGCGAGTCACACTCCTCTGAAGTCTCTCAGCCCCACTCACCTCACAGAGTGTTTGTTGTGGGGGAGGAAGGGAAAGGAGAATGTTAGCCGCTTTGAGACTCCTTTGGGTAGTGATAAAGCGGGATATCAAATCCAAACTCTTCTCTTCTTCTCATCTCCCCCACCAGTCCCTTTATCCTCAAAACAACCCAACCCTGCAAGGTAGGTTGGGCTGAGAGAAACGGTGACTGGCCCGAGGCCACTCAGTGAGTGGGGATTGAACCCTGGTCTCCCAAATCCACAGCTCTTAACCACTACACTGTTTTGGTTCCACCGTAGGTGCCAGAATGAACAGGGAGACCAAGCAATTTGGGGGAAGGAAATGACTTTCTGTTGACAAGGGAGGACTGAGTTGTCCAAGAACTTTTGTAGAAAGGAAGTTTGCAGTTGGAGAATCGGGGAGGGAATATAGTTGATTGTCATAAATATGTAGCCATGTTGCAGGAGGTAAGGGTTTGGGGTATGGGGGGGGGGCGTGTTACGCTGAACTTGAGACTAATCAAGAGCGTACTTTCCCCACAAGCCAAGAAATGGCAGTTTCTTCTACGTACAGGAGTTTACAGTGAGAACTCAAGATGCTTGCAAAAGAAGCCCTTAGATAATAATACAGTCGTACCTTGGTTCTCGAACGGAATCTGTTCCGGAAGTCCGTTTGACTTCTGAAAAAGTTTGAAAAGCAAGGCGCGGCTTCCAATTGGGTGCAGGAGGTTCCTGCACTCAATCGGAAACCACGGAAGCAGCGTCGGATGTTTGGGTTCCAAAGAACGTTCGCAAACTGGAACACTCACTTCCGGATTTGCGGTGTTTGGGAACCAAAACGTTCGAGTCACAAGGCATTCAACAACCAAGGTACAACTACAGTGGTACTTCGGGTTACATATGCTTCAGGTTACAGACTCCGCGAACCCAGAAATAGTGTTTCGGGTTAAGAACTTTGCTTCAGGATAAGAACAGAAATCGTGTTCCGGCGGCGCGGCGGTAGCAGGAGGGCCCATTAGCTAAAGTGGCGCTTCAGGTTAAGAACAGTTTCAGGTTAAGAACGGACCTCCAGAACGAATTAAGTACTTAACCTGAGGTACCACTGTAAATAGCAGTCTCTTAAACCCTGAGAAGTTGTATGGTTTTCAACAACGAAAAGAGCCAGGTTTCTTCACTTTTTGTCCCTTTTTAACTGCCGTGTAATCTGAATTCAGCAACTCCTGACCTCAAGCCTGATCATGACAAAGTTCTCCTTCACTGAAATTTATTGCTGTCATTTATGCCGATGAAGATTGCTGCTGCTGCTGCTGTTTTTTTTAATAGATTCTCAAATTGCACAATAGAGTTTCTCATGGCACAGTCAAGTAATACTGAGGCTTTCTTCCTTCTCCTCCTCTGCCTCCTAGGAACACTCTGAAGCTATGAGAGGCCTTTAAATGCCCTTTGTAACCTGCAGGTTCCAAAGGGTGAAATTGTCAGCAAGTTCATATCTTCTTTTATAGGTGGCGGGCGGGGATTTTTTCAGAGATCACTTTCCTCACTCTTTGTAAACATCTGCCTTGCCTCCTCTGAGCCTCCTTGCAAACTTGTAAAAACATGTCCTGTGTGAATTACAGTTGCCATAATGCTAACTGCAAAGAACACAGCCTTTCCCGTTCAATTCGCAAAGCTATTTTCCCTCAAAATCCTCCCTGGAAGTCCACATCCGCTGCAAAGCCTGTCTCGGCCTGCTGCAGTCCTGCAGTGCTGCTTGCTGCCAGCCAGTCATGCCTTTGTTTCCAGTCCTTGCCTCGGGTTCCTTGACTCTTGTACTCTTCCTTTACTTCTGTCCCATTTGTCTTCAGGGCCAGATAATGTGCCACCTTTGCATGATGTTCCATCGTGCCCTTGCAGGGTAAAGAAATAGGAACCCAGGGCCAGGGCTATGCAGGGAAGAGGCACACCTTGACACTCTTTGGCTCCTCATAAAGTTACGCGGGTCAACAGTTTAACATACTTGTTGTGACAGCTATATGATGCCTCCAGGATCAGAAAAAGGCTCCCAGCAGCAACAGTGAGAGAGGGCTATTGCGCTCATGTCTTGCATTTGGGTGTCTCATGGTTGTCCATGATGGGGAAATGGATGCTGGATTAAATAAGACTTTGGTGTGATCAAGCAGGGGGTCTTATATATATAATATATATATTATTTATAGTTTTCAAGTTTACACATTTCACTAATTTTACTTTCATTTTGACATTTCAAAACTTGACTTCCATCCCCCTCTTTCTGTGGTTCCTTAAATTTGTTTTTAATTAATATCTTTTGCATATCCAAATTAACTTAATTTGCTCATTTATTCCGCTTCTTTAAATATATACTCTTATAAAATTGCAGGTTGTTACAATAATCCTGCTAATGTTTTTATCTGTTTATAATTTATCTGTAAATATTCAACAAACCATTTCCATTCTTTCATAAAAAGATTTCTTATTCTTCCGGTAAGTTTCACCATTTCTGCATATTCCATTAAGTTTTTGTATCAATTCTTCCTTTACTGGGACTTCTGCTTCTTTCCATTTTTGGGCAAGTAACATTCTTGCCGCTGTAGTAGCATATATGAATAAGTTTCTATACATTTTAGGCAGTTCTGTCCCTATAATTCCCAAAGGAAAAGCTTCTGGTCTTTTTACAAAGGTTATTTTAAACATCCTTTTCATTTCATTATATATCATTTCCCAGTAAGCTTTGACCTTACTACAAAACCACCGCATATGATAGAAAGAACCTTCTTTCTCATTACGGCGCCTTCTTAAGTTTCTTAGCCACTTCTGGAGGTTGGTGTCAGAATGGAATATAGACGTAGAGGCATCTCTTGATTTCTCCCCATATATCCTTTATTCCTGCACCTATGGAGCTTTTAAAGGGACTCGTGTTGTCCTCTGAACTGTCGCAGTGCTAGAGCACGTAGCAATTGGGCAGTCGTCCAGATCTGTCCCCCCTTTTCTTCTTGGGTCTCACGTGTGTGTCCACACACACACACACACACACACAGTACGTGAATGAATTAAGTCTGAAGGCCACGTCAACCTCCCTGCTGCTTCATATGCCCAGAAATTCAGACCAAAGGTTAACTGCTGCTGGGGTTATATAGTTTATTTGAAAGGAGGAGGAAGGGAGTGGAAGATTGATAAGGGTTACAATATGCTGAAGAATCTACAGTTTTCCATGCATAATAAAAGACTACAGTGGTACCTCAGGTTAAGTACTTAATTCGTTCCGGAGGTCCGTTCCTAACCTGAAACTGTTCCTAACCTGAAGCACCACTTTAGCTAATGGTGGTGCTGCGCCGCCGGAGCACGCTTTTTGTTCTCATCCTGAAGCAAAGTTCTTAACCTGAGGTACTATTTCTGGGTTAGCGGAGTCCGTAACCTGAAGCGTATGTAACCTGAGGTACCACTGTACTTGGTGTTCAGGAGAATGGGTAGATGTGAAAGTAGCACAGTTTCAGGGAGAGCTTTTCCTCCTAGAAAAATTTGCAGGTGATACAGGCCACCGGAATAGGAGCCTTCAGTGGTGACTGTCAGGCGATTGCTGCCGTATAAGACCAACATAAGGTTTGCAGCAGCCGTGGGTGGTGTTTTTTTCCCCTGCAGGGAGATAAGATTGTTGGGCAAGTGGATCTCTATCTGAACAAGCGAGAGTTTGTGAGCCGCCGTTGGCTGAACACCAAAGATAATATATCTTAGCAGAAGCATAATCAAAACTTGGCAAAACGCTACACTGTGAACATAATGTGCAAATATCTCAAAGTTAGGGGTGGAAATCATGTTTATCTCTGTATTATTATTTTTTGCAATGCAGTATCCAGGCAAATCCTTGTTCCCTCCATTTTTAAAAATCCTCTCATGTTTGACAACGCTGCCTTTGCAAAAGAAATAACCGAGTAAAGGGTAAAGTAATGACTATATGCCTGCCTGTTTTCCCCTTTCTGTAGTCAGGGACTCAAAACGGTTACCTCCTGAAAAAGCAACTTTTAAGTATAGTGAATAGAATGCCGTAAGAGAGAAGGAACATGCATTCAGACTGTTATACGCTTGGCATTTGAAGCATTAATTCTTTGCTTCTCATTGCTTCTCATTGCAGTAACATCCGTTGTTTCAAGATTGACCAGCCTTCAGCCGGAGATGCCTCAGGAGCCCCAGCCGTGTGGAGCCATGGTTACACGGAAGCCTCGGGAGTTAAGAACAAGTAAGGATAAATAGAGAGAGAGTTTATATGGAAAAGAGAAGTGCATTTCCTCTCCACAGGGCCTTCTATGAAAGCGATCCAGTATATGATGGAAGAGTCTATATAATTAAGTAGAAAAATGTTGTGCATATTTTTGGATAGCTAATGTACCGTATTTTTCGCTCTATAAGACGCACCAGACCACAAGACGCACCTAGTTTTTGGAGGAGGAAAACAAGGGAAAAAATATTCTGAATCTCAGAAGCCAGAACAGCAAGAGGGATTGCTGCGCAGTGAAAGCTGTTCTGGCTTCTGGGATAGCTGTGCAGCCTGCATTCACTCCATAAGATGCACACACATTTCCCCTTACTTTTTAGGAGGGGAAAAGTGAGTCTTATAGAGCAAAAAATATGGTATGTCCTGTCCGCAGGAGGTCCTCTCCTCCATTTTTTCCCAAACCCTTGTCTTGCGTCTAAGCAGCCCTCTCAACTATCCCTATTCAGTCCAACGTTTTCCACCGATTCATCCCACACCCGCAGTTCAAGATCCTAAGCATCCCCTCCCCTCTGGGACCTAGGAAGCTTCTTGTATTGAGCTAGGCCCTTGAAGCACCTAGTTCAATACTGTCTGCACTGACAGGCAGCAGCTCTCCAGGGTATCAGGCAAGAGATGCTACGAATTGAATATAGGGCCTTTGGAATGCAGTGCATGCCACACGGGTGGCACTGTGGTCTAAACCACTGGGCCTCTTACTGATCAGAAGGTCGGTGGTTCGAATCCCCGCAACAGAGTGAGCTCCTGTTGCTCTGTCCCAGCTCCTGCCAACTTAGCAGTTCGAAAGCACACCAGTGCAAGTAGATAAATAGGTACCTCTGCGGTGGGAAGGTAAACAGCGTTTCTGTGCGCTCTGGTTACCATCACGGTGTTCTGTTGTGCCAGAAGCAATTTAGTCCTACTGGCCACGTGACCCATAAAGCTGTCTATGGCCAAACATAGGCTCCCTTGACCTGAAAGCGAGATGAGTGCCACAACCCCAAAGTCGCCTTTGACTGGACTTCACCTTCCAGGGGTCCTTTACCTTTTTACTCTACCTCTGGACCTGTAATATTTGCTTTAAATTAAAGCCTTTGCTCTGTTCAAGACATTTTATGATGCACGCCTGACTCCGGAGGGTACTTCTGCTTGTATCTTCTTCCAAGTTATCCAACCTACAGCAGCAGAGTGTGGTGGATATGTAGAAAAGATGCGACCTGCTTGCACTTTAATCGCCCCATCCGTAAAGGCATCTGCGGCAGAGTCAATCCCACTTAGCTCAGAGGATTAGCTGGAAAGCTGGTCTCGTCTGCCTCAGGGGTGCAGCCCGTGCGAGGGGGTCAGGGAGCAGGTCTTGCCGCTCAGTTATCTGTGTTCAAAACACCCAACTGCCCTCCCCAAGCAAGGACTCCTCTTTTGTTTGTGACTCGCTTAATGTTCTGTCGATCTTGGTTGGTGTAGCATCGCAGCTGCTGATCTGACCTCCACGTACGCCTAGAAACAAAATAAAACTGTTCCACGCCCGTCAGTAAAGTCGGCATGGATAGTTTGCAGTCCCTCAGCTGATACGGTGGCAAGGTGCATGCAGCACTGAGGCCATCATAAAAAGATTACTGCATTAATTTCGCCTTGCAGGTGCGCCATCCTCACTGTAGTAAGACGTAGGCAAAGCCTGTTGTTGCTTGCCTTGCAAAGTATCACTCAACATCAAATAGTACAGTAAGGGCAGACAGGCTGCAGAGCCCAGTGGTCCAAACAAGCTCGTTTCCCACCATTCTCTGGTCAAAACTGCAGGTAGCGGCCCTGATCTTTGACCACTTGTTTGGCCTCATTTCTGTAACTGTGTCTCTCAGTATCACCTGTGCATCCTCAGTGTTGCTCGTTCTCCAAAGAACTGTTTGGCGGGCATTGTGAGTAACTTGGATAGAAAAGAAAAGAAAAGGTAATGGCATAGAATCAGTCTTGGGTTAAGCCAGTCTTGGGTTTGAAACAGAAATGGTGGAAAGTGAGCCTCGTTAAGAAATGTGCTCTGCACATTAAGAGCTTAATAACAGTGTCCACGTGCTATCTAAATTCTGCAACACCAAAACAATACTTTTATAATTACAAAAATAAAACTTCTTGCAGACAATTATGTATACATTAGCTTCATGGCTGAGTTGGGATTTGAACCCTGGTCATAGTCCAACACTGAACCACGCTGCGAGTGCATGTTCCCCCTGAGAATAATATGTAGGTGAATACAGATATTATTAACAAAGTCCTAAATTCTCCACCTTGGTTTCAGATTAACCGCCTCTTTTCACTGTGGACTGTGAGAGTAGGGCATCTCATTTTAGGGGATGAAACTAATTTATTTATTTTTTTGCTAATTTCTTTAGTGAGGGGTCATAAAAATATGTTTTTGGGTGTGAGGAATTAAAATCTATTACTTTTGTGATTGGAGAACATTTAGCTTGCTAAGTCTACATTTGATAAGAAGCACACAAACAGCATTTGGAAAACCAAAGAAATTTAATTTTACCTTCTGAAAATGTCAGGCAATGCTAATAATAATAATAATAATAATAATAATAATAATAATAATAATAATATAATAATATTAACATATAATATAACTGCAAGTACTTGGCAATCATTTTTAGTTTTACTTACCAAGCACATTCATTTTACCAAAATATATTTTGGATTCCCAAGTCATACGGCAGATTTTAGCAACCCTCATTTTTGGAATTTGGAAGTTCAACACACCCTACGAGAGTCTCAATAGACCTGTGTATTGAATGAAATTGTTTTTATAATCCACAAAAGGGGTGGGGGTTGAAGAGTTTGATGACCCGGCCTTGGAAATGTTACGCGGGAAATTTGCCGTGGGAAGTGAGTTTTTTTGTTAAAGCCCATTTTCTTTTTGTTTCCTTGCACAGGCTGTGCGTGGCGGCTCTTTCCGCCAACAACTTCTGCGACAACCGGGAGGCCCTCTATGGCGTCTTTGACGGGGACCGCAACGTGGAAGTGCCTTACCTCTTGCAGTGTACCATGAGCGACATCTTGGCCGAGGAGCTGCAAAAAACAAAGAGCGAAGAGGAGTACATGATCAACACTTTCATCGTAATGCAGAGGTCAGTTTTGTGGCTCAAAGCTTGCAGGCATCTGCCTCGTGACACTGGACAAGCCCAGCCATCCCAAAACCCTTTGAATAAGTTTGTTTACTTTTTCTGGTCACCTCCACAGGGCTGATTCGAGACTTGGCAATTCCTCATGCAGTGCCACTGAAAAAATCTATCACCATAGCCTTACGCAGACTGCAGATGCAATCTGGGAAAACACCCAGCAGCAGCCCCTAGTGGTTACATATTCTGGGAAAGACCAGCAGTGATGGTGTCTTTTCAAAGAGATTTGGCTGCTGTTAGCAGACTTTTCCTTTCTTAGCAGAGCTACCCCAGGTTCTGAGACCACCTTCACTTTAGTTGCAGAGTAGTGACATAAATAGGGACGCGGTTGGCGCTGTGGGTTAAACCACAGAGCCTAGGACTTGCTGATCAGAAGGTTGGCGGTTCGAATCCCCGCGATGGGGTGACCTCCCATTGCTCGGTCCCTGCTCCTGCCAACCTAGCAGTTCGAAAGCATGTCAAAGTGCAAGTAGATAAATAAGTACCGCTCGGGCGGAAAGGTAAACGGTGTTTCCGTGTGCTGCTCTGGTTTGCAGAAGCGGCTTAGTCATGCTGGCCACATGACCCAGAAGCTGTACGCCGGCTCCCTCGGCCAGTAAAGCGAGATGAGTGCCGCAACCCCAGAGTCGGCCACGACTGGACCTAATGGTCCGGGGTCCCTTTACCTTTACCTAGTGACATAAATGGGAGGAGGATAAAAATAACACACCGGCTTGTGTTTAACTTAGCTGCCCCATCAGTGGAAATATTTCTACGTGACTGCTCCCTCTCTTCACCCTGTGCCCTCCCCTTCAGAGGTCCCCTAGAAGAGATTTAGGGGACGGGGACAGGAGGAGAGGAGGTCGTCCCCATTGCACAAGTCAAATTCCTTGCTCTGATGGGACAGTTACTTAGCACTGCTATGGATGCGAGCCTCTCATTTTAATCTGCCAGTGCCAAATACCCACAGACACCACAGAGCAGAAGCAAGTAACCATTTCCCCCACCAAGTGGAATTACCTTGCTACTGCTTCTGGACTTTCTGTAGAGCCAGTGTGGTGTAGTGGTTAAGAGCAGTGGACTCGTAATCTGGTGAACCGGGTTCGTGTCTCCGCTCCTCCACATGCAGCTGCTGGGTGACCTTGGGCCAGTCACACTTCTCTGAAGTCTCTCAGCCCCACTCACCTCACAGAGTGTTTGTTGTGGGGAACGAAGGGAAAGGAGAATGTTAGCCGCTTTGAGACTCCTTCGAGTAGTGATAAAGTGGGATATCAAATCCAAACTCTTCTTCTTCTTCTATTGCTGAGCAGAGACAGAAATGGGTCAGCAGCAGTTTTGCTCCATTGCTGTTTGTCCCAGCCTGCTTTCTCCATTAAATTTCCCAGAGCCTAATCCTAAGGACTTTAAAGACGTTATAAAGATAAATGCCATTTGCTTCTTCCTGTATCCCCCCCCGCCCCCCGCAATATAAAACTTCAGAAAGGATCAAACATGAATTACTTTATTTACAATTGCCTAACTGCATTGCAGCCCATCTGAGTATTAGCCCAGACTGATTCATCAAAGATAAATTGTTTAAATTGAAGCCCAAAGTGGCTTTTGGGAAGAAAAAGAAAGAAATGCTTTTGTATAGATTTAATGTAGGCTTGGCAATCCTGAGACGACTTGAAAAGACCAAATTTTAAGAGTTGCCATTAATATGAAACTTAAATCATTGTCTGGGCCAACTCACAAATTCATGTGTCAACTCTTCTTTAGTTCCATGCAGCAAGACTTATTTTTTTCCTACTCTCTCTCTAAAGAAAGTTTATTGCCTCCAGTTGCTTTGAAAAGAAATATAAAAAGAACTAGAATAACTGGAAAATAATACTCCCTTTCTGAGCTCCCCCTCCCCACAATACAGCAGTGGGGGACTGGATCTGGGCCAAACCTGACAGGTGTGTGTGGCTGCTCACCTGTCAGTCATCTGATCTCACACTGCACTTTGAAGCCATGACAATCAGCTGATCATACGCACTTCGAAGCCCCATGCAAAGAGCCTTGTTTTGTGATGTGAAATCCCAATGGTCAACTGATTGTAGGGCGTGTCAGAAGCCCCTTTTAGCCCAGCCTCCTTTTTACCTGCCCACACCTGATGCCAGGTGATCGTGCTTGTCCATAATGGCCTGAGGTTGCCTACCCCTAACTTGATAGAAGTGCAGGGCTTCCCACCACCACCCCAAACTCATTCTAGACTTACCTAAATGCTTTTTTCCGACTTGCAAATTTGCTTCTCTGGTTCGTTAAAAGTGGTCGCCCCAAATTTCACATGAAATTCTGGCGGCGGTTCTATTACTATATTATTCTGTTATTTTTATCCTCTTCCCATTTATGTCATGGCCTGGGACCCTCGTACCTACGGGACCGCCTCTCCCGGTATGCCCCACGGAGAGCCTCAAGGTCCATAAATAGCAACACCCTAGTGGTCCCGGGCCCTAAGGAAGTTAGATTAGCTTCAACCAGAGCCAGGGCCTTTTCAACTCTGGCTCCGGCCTGGTGGAACGCTCTGCCTCATGAGACCAGGGCCCTGCAGGATCTGATTTCTTTCCGCAGGGCCTGTAAGACAGAGTTGTTCCGCCTGGCCTTTGGCTTGGAGCCAATTTGATTCCCTCCCCCTCTTTCTTTTTTATTTCCCTTTCTCCTCCTGCGATGAGGCTACATTTTAATATTTTAATTTTGTTTTTAAGTTGTATTAATTCAATGTGTTTTTATTATTGCTTGTTAGCCGCCCTGAGCCCGGCCTTGGCTGGGGAGGGCAGGGTATAAATAAAAATTATTATTATTATTGTTATTATTATTATTATTATTATTATGGCGGCATAGGACCTGACTGCTTCATGGGCTGTGTGGCACGGCTGGCATTGTTTTGGACGGGGGGGTTCCTATCTTTCTCTGCCGAAGAACAAGAACAGATGCTTGCGTTGAACCTGACTCCACTTGTTTTGTCAACGTTGTCTTCCTTGGAACCCTTAGGAAACTTGGAACGGCTGGGCAGAAGCTTGGAGGCTCTGCTGTCCTTTGCCATATCAAGCATGACCCGATAGACCCAGGCGGATGCTTCACCTTAACCTCTGCCAATGTGGGGAAGTGCCAATCTGTTCTCTGCCGGAACGGAAAACCTCTGCCTTTATCCAGGTCTTACATGATGAACTGCGAAGAAGAGTTGAGGAGGATCAAGCAACACAAGGCCATCATCACAGAAGTAAGGAATCGAGTTGCTAAACTGGAGTGCGGGGGGGGGGGAGGACCTATAGAATCAGAGAATCATAGATGTTGGGAGGGGAGGAATCACAAGGGCCCCCCCACTCCAACGCCCTGCAATGCATGAAGCTTTTTTGCCCAACACAGAACTCGAACCCACAGCCCTGAGATTCAGTGTCTCATGTTGAGCATGAGCATATAGGTTGCTCCCCTTTCCAAAGCTGTGCCAGAATGCTCCAGACGGGATTCCTTTCTGGTTTTTTTGCACAAATTTCCAGCTGAAAGGGAGGTAATGGCACCGAAGCAGTAGCTTAAAATATGAAGAGGTTAATGGTAGCCTGTCTTCCTTAAAGAGGAAGTGCTGCCCTTACTTAGCATACAAAGCATTTCCCAAGCAGGGTGAGGGTGAGCTTGGTGGTAGTAGCAATAATAATAATAATGATGATTTATACATACATACTTCGCCCATCTGGCTGGGTTTCCCCAGCCACTCTGGGCGGCTCCCAACAGAATATTAAAAACACGATAAAACATCAAACACTGAAATCTTCCCTAAACAGGGTTGCCTTCAGATGTCTCCTAAAAGTCAGGTAGTTGTTTATTTCCTTGACATCTGGTGGGAGGGCGTTCCACTACCAAGAAGGCCCTCTGCCTGGTTCTCTGTAACCTCACTTCTCGCAGTGAGGAAACCGCCAGAAGGCCCTCAGAGCTGGACCTCAGTGTCCAGGCTGAACGATTGGGGTGGAGATGCTCCTTCGGGTATACTGGGCCAAGGCCGTTTAGGGCTTTAAAGGTCAGCACCAACACTTTGAATTGTGCCCAGAAACATACGGGGAGCCAATGTAGGTGTTTCAAGGCCAGTGTTATATGGTCTCGGCAGCCACTCCCAGTTATCAGTCTGGCTGCTGCATTCTGGATTAGTTGAGGAGGTAGAGGAGGCACACACTGGATGCAAGCCTCTCAAGCAAAAATACGCTATTTCTACTTAACTCTGCATCCAGCAATGTGTGACGTAGCATTTTGCTTACAAGACTTTGCATCTTCCCACTGTTTGTATATCACATTCTTGGTGATACTATTAATAGCGTTTAAAGCTCATAGGGTATACAAGGTCCTATTTAATTTTAAGAGACTTCCTCCGTTTCTACCTCTCCCCCTTGTGCTTTCTCCTCATTTTTTTGTCTGCTCACACCAGCAAACAAACCAGTACCCGTGGGCTAATAAACTCCTCTTATCTCCACTTGCTTGGATCATAAGCCAGCCAGTAGCTTGGGATTTAAATGCATACATGGCATTGATTTCTCCAAGACTTGTATTTTTAACAGCGTCTCCACACACCCCCTCCCCTCAGATGTTAATCCACCTCCCTTTGGGAAATGTCGTATCTAAAGAGGAAATGTAGTTAAGGAACTGGGGCGTGCGGAAAACATTTCCACTCCAGGGCAGCCGACTGAAAACAAATAGGATTCCACACACCAACACCTTCTTCTCATGGCAGCTTGCAGGCTCAATAGAAATGTGTCGTTTCCCACTTTGCCAAGTGAAGATTAATAATTTTGGCTTGATGTGGTTGAGGAGGAGATATAGCCAAACCCACCCCTCAGTTTTTCACATACACTACAGTGTGCGCACATTTTATGTCAACCCCCGAAGGGAGTTGGAGCAGATTATCGTTTGCGAGCGGAGTCCTTTCCACCACGCTATTTAGAGGCCACGTAGATAAAACAAATTTGTCCTGTCGGCCTCCTGTCAGATAACTGCCGACCATCCTTGCATACCTTGGCCGAAAGATGAAGCATTTTTCTATGTCTCTGCCCAGGCATGTGCTGCCATGTTTGTTCCCTTGTGACGCCGAGTAGTCGGTTTATTATATGCTGAGTTTCCTGCAGATTTGTGCTCAGAGGTGTTTACAGAAAATGGCTCTCTAAAGACAACACCATAAATGGAATGCGTAATTAAAATTACATTATCGCTGTCGCGCTGACAGTTCCACGATTAACCATTCAAAATATACCAAAGAAATTTTAGCGAGCCTAAAGTTTAGAGGCAGGCCAGTTGCTATTGCAAAGTAGCCCCAAAACTGATGACAGTAGGCTGTTTGTCCCCAGGGTGGGGTGGGTGTCGGATTCAAGTCCAGAAATCCCCCCTGTGGCAGGTGCTCCATCATGAAGGCTCCTGCGACAGGAAAGTGGGCCATGTCAGGTAGAAGCAAACACTCCCTGTTCCCTTCCTTGGTTCTGTACTATCAGAATATGACAGCAACTTTTAATCTCTTGTCTCAGACAATAGTATTGGCACACTGGGCCTAAATGATGAGCGAAAGAGGAGGAACCGACAGCTGTGGCCAATGTTAGTCCTGCTCAGAGTAAACACACTGAAGTTAGTGGGCAACTGGATCCATTAATTTCAGTTGGTTTAGTCTCAAGTAGAACCTAGTTGGATCCAACCTCCAGGATCCTGAACCCAGTTCCATTGCTTGCTGATGTAGTAATGTATTTTCTCATGCCCTTCGGCAGGAGGATGAAGGTTTTGCAAAAGCTCACTTGGTAATCCCCCTTGGCTCCCCTACCCCAAACCAGCCTGTATGGTTAACAATCCAACCGCTCGCCATAATGAGATGTATCCTCCTCCTTTCCAGGACGGCAAAGTGAATGGCGTGACGGACTCGACGAGGATCTTGGGGTACACCTTCCTTCACCCGAGCGTGGTTCCTCGCCCTCACGTGCAGTCCATCACGTTGACTCCTCAGGACGAATTCTTCATTCTGGGCAGCAAAGGCCTCTGGGACAGCCTTTCCGTCGAAGAAGCCGTGGAAGCCGTCAGGAACGTCCCCGACGCTCTGGGAGCCGCCAAGAAGCTCTGCACGTTGGCCCAGAGCTACGGCTGCAACGACAGCCTCAGCGCTGTGGTGGTCCAGCTCAACGTCACCGAGGACAGCTTCTGCTGCTGCGAGCTCAACGGCGCCCCCCCTCCCAGCCCGGGCATCTTCCCCCAGTCGGTCAACGTGGTCATCAAAGACAAGCCTTCGGACGCCCTGGGGATGCCCTCCTCCAGCAGCGGCATGGCCTCCGAGATCAGCAGCGAGATCTCGACCTCCGAAATGAGCAGCGAGGTGGGGTCCACGGCCTCCGACGAGCCCCCTCAGGTAACCATGAACGAGAACAGCCCGGCCTACCCCAGCGAGCAGCGCTGCATGCTCCACCCGGTCTGCCTCTCCAACTCTTTCCAGAGGCAGCTCTCCAGCGCCACCTTCTCCAGCGCCTTTTCGGACAACGGGCTCGACAGCGACGACGAGGAGCCCATTGAAGGCGTCTTCTCCAACGGCAGCCGGGTGGAAGTGGAGGTGGACATCCACTGCGGCCGCGCCAAGGAGAAGCTCCTGCTGCTGCAGGCCCCCGTGGAGGCCAGCGACGAGGGCATCGTCATCAGCGCCAACGAAGACGAGACCTGCCTCCTCCGCAAGGCCGACCCTTTGGCCACGGGGACCATCGGGCGCCGGCGAGGCAACGGCTCCGTAGCCCCTCAGGAGAGGAGCCACAACCTCATCGAAGTGGCGGCCGACGCGCCGCTCAGGAAAACTGGGGGGTACTTTGCAGCCCCGGCTCAGCCAGATCCCGACGATCAGTTTATTATCCCGCCGGAGCTCGAAGAGGAGGTCAAGGAGATAATGAAGCAACACCACGAACAACAACAACAGCAGCAGCAGCAGCAACAACAACAGCAACAACAGCGGCAATACCAGATGGACCAGCTGCCAGATTATTACGACACGCCGCTATGACCGAGCTTGACAAAATAAGCTGACCAGACACTGAGAGCTTGGAGGCTCGTTAGGTTTGTATTACACTAGCAGGGTAGGGAGGGGGAGAGAAAGAGAGAGGGGGGTTTTTTTTGGTTCCAATTTCTCTTCCAGACACTTCCCCCTCTACTGAGAACTGCAGCTGCTGCTTCTTGTTTGTTAGCTGTAATAATCACAGATTATTCCCTCCCTTCCCCCTCTCTTCTAGTGATGCTTCACCAGTTAGAATTGAACTAGTTTAACTCTCCCCCTTCCTTAACATATCAGATGTAAAAAAAAAAAAAAGCAAAGAAAAATAAGAATAAAAGGTTTAATATATTGCAGAGAAAACTGAGGATGATGTTGATGTAATATTTTTTAAAATCGTTCTTTCCCCCCCTCCCTTGGTTTGTTTGGAAAACACAGGGCAGTATTGCCAGTGCTAAATGATTAAGTAATATTGTAATACTGTATTTCTTTGAGAGAAAAAAAAAGGCTTTTTTGGTCTTGAAAATGGATAGACATTTGTAGAATTATGGAGACTAACTCCTAGGAGTTGCTTTTACTCTTTCAGGTGACTTTAAGTCACTGAGATTCACTAATTTTCTCTGAGAGAACAGCTGATTGGGAAATTCCTGTAAATAACTCAGTGTTGTATAGTGATGCTTCAAACGTTTTTTGTAGTCTCGGCAGGAGGACGCAACCTGACGAACTGATAGTTTGTCTTCCCCACCCCGAATCCCCAACCCCACGGGGTGCTTTCGCATGTATGTCAAAAGCTCCCTCCGCCGACACGCGATACAACCAAGCTTGGAGAGTAGGAGCTCTGAGGGTCTCCCAGCAGCGTTAGCTGGTTTGGAGAGCGTTGGCCCATCGTGTCTATGGCCACCATTGGCTGGCTGAGCCAAAGTCACCAACAGTATGTTTGCTCATGTGTGGAATTGCCCCTAAGTGATTGGTTCTTTGGGCTACGACTCCATAATAAATTTAGCAGGAGTGTAGGAATTAGGTGGATGTTGGGCCACAAACACCTGAGTTACTTAATTATTATTTTTTTTGGTCTTCTTCTTCACCATTAACTCTTTCGCAGGCACATTTTTGTGTGTGTTCCTCCCTGCTGCCACAACCAGCATGATTGTATAGAGTTCATTTACTGTAGATCATTTACATACCAAGAGTTATATTAAAAGAAGAATGCACAAATGAACATGTCATAATTTTTGTTATAATAAATACGAAAATTTACAAATACTTGAAGTCTGCAGTATATGCTTGCTGTTTGAAGCCGGAAGAGTTGGGTTCTCAGAATTCCTTATGGCATTAAATAGATATAATCTGGCATGACATTGTCCTCTGTAAAACTCGATCCCAGTGTTGAATTTTATTATTATTATTATTATTATTTTGTGGTGGTGGTGGGGAAATTCCACATCGTTGATATAAGTTTTGCTTCCAAGGTATTATGTGCAGGATGTGAGAGACACTGAAGCAATGTGTGCATATTGCAGAGAGAACAAAATGTTGTGAGTGACTGGAAGAGATTTTTCAAAAATTAGGATGGTGCCCAAATGACGGGTGAAAGCCCTACAGACTCGGCAGTGGAAACTGGAGTTCGTACAACAGTGTGTGCGTAACGTATGCCAGGAAATGCTTTTATATCCACTAGGAGAGTTTGCTTTTAATCTTCTTTTCTTTTTGCAATGAGGATCACTGTTCTGTCTTGCTTGTTCTTCGTAGACAACCATACAGTCACCGCGAAGGATTCCTGAGATGTCTGTAGTTGCAACTCACTCTGGAGCCCGTTTCTGCCCATTTCATCCTCCCTCCCACTGCAGCTGCTTGCAGTACTAATTGAGGCAAGCTGCTCTTGGGTTTATTGGGCCTCTGCCTCTTGTATACCCAGTGTTACTTTTCTAGAAAAAGAGGCGCTGGAACTCACCACGAACACCTCCTTCATTCATTCTCTTAGAATGGCAATGGCGCTCACCTGAGAGAACTGAAAGTTCCGGCCTGGGGGGAAATGCCCTGGTTCTACATGGCAGCCTAAGCACAACAGTTCAGTCAATCATCCGATTTTGTTTCCAGCGGCTACATTCAGACAGTGGATTATTTTCTTTTCTCGATGTTCCCTTGCCTGATAATTTCCTCGTTTTATTTGATCGTTCGCATGGCATAGAAGTGGTTTCTGCAAATCTAGTGGACTGTGGTGGAAGTTCAGCGCTTACTTTCCTTGTTAATTACTTCCAGGAAGGAAAAAATCTGATTGTAAGATTAAAATGATGAAATCTGCGGCATCCCGCCCTTTTCAATGTGTGGATCATGGAGGGAGCAGGACTGCACATGCGCAGAAAGCATGTGGGAAGAAAGCCATGTCCATTGACATTTGTTGGGTATTACTGTGCCCATAGGCATGAAGGAAATTTGATGCGACGTACCAGTGGATCACTCAAAAGAACGGTAGCCCCCTAACACAACAGTATGAAAAATTTGGTGCCATTATAATCAGCAAGAAATGCCATGTCTGAACGCACTGTGTCTACCTCACTGTATCACAAACAATGGAGGCCCAACTTGAGATTCAGAAATGAACTTTGAAAAGCAGCTTCCTGCTTCTGCCTGTACTGGGAACCTTGGAAAAAGCCTGCCATTCTATTTCCCTTCAGATGAAAATGAGCCAGAGACTGCTGTCAAGCCTTGGGCCACAGCTGAAGAGCATTTCACCCATGCTGTACAAGTATTTCAAATCGTCATCGTATGCATTCGGGTTTCAGAAGTCATTGGTAGGTGGGTGGAAGTGCATTGCTGAGCTGGAACAAGCTGTTAAAAGCCCAGAGAAGCAAGCAGGTGGTGGAGACCCTCAACTTGCACGCTCAGCCGTAAACCGAAGTGCTTGAATCCATTTCGTTTGTTTACAAGGAAGAGGACTCGTTGCATTTGCTAAAGCAAATTCTTCTTAAATGTATTCCTTAGTGGGTGATTGATCATAAGCACCCTGCCTGCGCACTCAAAAAATGTGACATACTAAAAACCCACCAGCCCTTCGTTTGTAATGAAGTCATTTCCATCACTTGACATGATTTATCACTCCCAGCAACAGCCAAATAAATCTTCCTAGAATTTAGCTTTCCTACGACTACGGGAACTAATATCATTGCAGCAGCACTAATGAGAAACGTTGTCGAGACTTGGGCCTTTGCCAGTGTTTTCAGATCATTAATTTGGCCTAAGCGCTAGAGGTTTTTGCCACTTTCCACTTGCTTTTGTGTCGGGTTTGTCGCGAAGGCTTAATAACTACATTTTCATACACATTGAATAGGCAGGTGTCAAATAGTGATGACCTCAGGACTTTATCTTCTACATGCTGAAGTTCGTCGGTCTACCTGGTTACAGTTGGTTCTCCTTTTTTGGAGGGTGTGTTTACATGTTGTGTAGTGGCTTTTCATTTACCATATTTTTCGCTCTGTAAGATGCATTTTCCCCTCCTAAAAAGTAAGGGGAAATGTGTGTGCGTCTTATGGAGCGAATGCAGGCTGCGCAGCTATCCCAGAAGCCAGAACAGCTGCGCAGCAATCCCTCTTGCTGTTCTGGCTTCAGGGATAGCCGTGCAAAGCCTCTTCAACAACATTTGTTTCAGATCCCCCCCCCCCTTTTCCCCCTCTAAAAACTAGGTGCGTCTTATGGTCGGGCGCGCCTTATGGAGCAAAAAATACGGTACTTTTGAGATGTATAGGCTGCTTTACATTTTTGGCCAGAATTCCTAAGTGGTTGACATAAATTATAGGATTAAAATACAATAAAATCTGAAGGTTGAAGTATAGAATCATAAAGTTAGAAAGGACCCTGGGGATCATCTAGTCCAGTGGTGGCGAACCTTTTAGAGACTGAGTGCCCAAACCGCAACCCAAAACCCACTTATTTATCGCAAAGTGCCAACATGGCAATTTACCGTATTTTTTACGTGTATATCAGAGTTGTTGAGCTTTTTGGGGGAGGACTGCCCAAAGCTGATGAGCTTTGGGGGGGGGGGGGAATTGCCTGGTGTGTGTGTGTGTGTGTGTGTGTGTGTGTGTGTGTGTGTGTAGAAAATCACTAATCAAGAATGCTGAAAGTCGCTTGCATCACCAGCAGCAGACCAACAGCTGGTTGGCGGATGCGCAACTCCCCGCAACGCCGCTTCGGGTGGCGAGCGCTATAGGGAAGGTTTCCTGCTAATAGCGGTGTGGGGCAGTGCAGGACTCCCAGTGATGAAGCAACAAGCAGAGAGACTCTCTGGAGTGTTTCTTGCCCACACTGGCGTGGGGGGGGGGGGAGGAGTGGAAAGAAACTTTGCCTGCTGGGTCGGTGGCGCGCATGCCAACTAAGGAGGCTCTGGGTGCCTGCTCTGGCCTGCGTGGCAGAGGTTCACCAACACTGTTCTAGTCCACCCCCCTGCAATGCAGGTTTACAAGAAATTTTGTAAATTAGTTTAAGTAGCAATGGATAAGGTATTGTAATCTCACTCACAATACATGCATATTTTTCTGCCCTGCAGCTGTTTTGTTTTTTTACATACTCAGAAAGGAAAGGAGGTGAAACACAAATTGGCATGTATCTGTGGAGCTGCTGCTGTTTCTTCGGCGATCACTCGTAGCTGAGTAAGCTTGTCTTCCATGAACACGGTCTTAACAGTGAGTCTGTGGAGTGACTGTGGAGGCCAATTCTGGATCCACACATCCTTCCACAGTGGGGTCATAGGTTTGCGGAGGGGAGTTGATCACGGTGTGGATTTGCCAAACGTGCCTTCCTCTTAGCACCTTTATTCCTTTCATCCTGAGTTCGAGCATCAGGCCTGTATTGGCTAGTGCCTCTTCCCCCTTCCTTAGCAGCCCCAGAGCACTTCCTAACTTTATTTCCTATTTCTATAAGGTGAAGGATGAATACAGTAGGTAGGTAGGTAGGTAGGTAGATGATAGATAATAGATAATATGCATGTCTTTTTAATAACAGCAAAAAGAGAATGGGCTGAACAACACTCTCACCTTTTCAGTATTTTTCCTTGTTAAAACCAGTTTGTTTGCTTTTCTCCTAAAGAGTGTTTCTGCTGCTATCAGCTTTTGACTTACCAGCTCCTGAAACTGAAAAGCAAATCCCTTCCCTCCTATTTTCACCTTATGAAAGTCCAGCCAGGGCAGGTGGATTGGGCCAAAGGCAGTGATGGGAGCTACTGCCACAGTTGCTCCACAAAACCATTGTCTATGTATGGTCTTAGTGTCAGCTAAGTGTCAACAGCATCTTCTGTGAAATGTGATAATGAGGTTCATCTTTTGCCTAGTTCATTGTAACTGTTCCCTTGGCATAACCTATTACTTCAAGCAGGCTAACAATGGGATGGCCTTGCATAGGGGTTGGCGTTTTATTTATGCCTGGCTGTGTGTGTGTGTGAGTGTGTGTGTGTGAAAGAGAGAGTTTGAGAAGTTGTGTAAGAATTAGGTGGTTTAATAGATTTATAAGGTTGTCTCGTTCCCAGGCACTGATGCTCTAGTAGTGTTTGACTAATGAGGGATGTTCGTCACGGCTGTCAGGAGCAATTGTGTTTCCAGCTGTCTGCCCTTGCTTACCTGTGATTCCTTGAATCTTTTATGGTTTTTTTAAGATTCAGAAATCTTCTGTGTGCGCCATCCAGTTAAAATGCACGCTGCCGTCAAGCAGACCGTGCCTGTCTCTCCCAAAATCATATGCCACAGGCAGGCTCTGCTTCCTTAATAACAAAAATCAGAAAAGGTCAGCCTTCTGGAGCACAGAGCCTGGCACTGCTGCTGCATAATCTAGTTCAGGAGAGGGTGAAATGAATGCAAATTGCAAGGCACTGCTTCCATGCTGAGCTATGAATGGTCCTCATGCATAGAACAATTCTATACATGCAGGAGGATTTTAGCTCAGTGGCAAAGAACATGCAAGAGGTTTTTTTATTTACTCCACAGCACCTCCCAGCTTGGGCTGGGAAAGACACCCGGGGTCTTCATCTCCTGAGGAGCAACTGCTAAATAGTCCAACAATACTGAGCTCAATGGGTACCATATTTTTCGCCCTATAGGACGCACTTTTTCCTCTCCAAAAATGAAGGGGAAATGTGTGTGCGTCTTATGGGGTGAATGCAGGCTTTCACTGAAGCCAGGAGAGCGAGAGGGGTCGGTGCGCACCGACCCCTCTCGCTCTCCAGGCTTCAGGAGAGCCCCGGCGCCAGCCCCACAAGGTCGGGGGACAGAGGGAGGCGGAAAGCCGCCATCCCGCTGTCTCTCGAAGTGGTTTGGAGGCTGGCGGCGGGGAGACCCCGCCGCCAGCCCCGCAAGCTCCGGGGACAGTTGGGAGGCGCAGCGCGTCTTCCTGCTGTCCCCGGACCTGATCTGAAGGCAGGCGGCGGGGAGAAGAGCGGTTCTCCCCGCTGCCTGCCCCGCAAGCTCCGGGGACAGTTGGGAGGCGCAGCGCGTCTTCCTGCTGTCCCCGGACCTGGTCTGAAGGCGGACTGCGGGGAGAAGAGCGCTTCTCCCCACTGCCGGCCCCACAAGCGCCTGGGGGGGAAATAAAAAATTTTTTCTTTATTTCCCCCCCAAAAAACTTGATGCGTCCTATGGGCCGGTGCGTCCTATGGGGCGAAAAATACGGTAAATCCTATGTTATGCGAGCCATTTTAATGATTCCCTGTCCTTTCTCTAGTTACAGGTTTGCATCCTTATTGGGAAGGGAGAAAAATGTGCATGTTTACTTCTGTACATTTATTTATTGCAAACACAATTTAATCCTTTTTTTTTTTTTGGCCAAGACACCAAAAAAAAATCTCGATAGAAATGTAAAAACAACCAATGAGCAGCAATGCATTAAGAAGCAGCAATCAAAAACAACACACATAGTAATGGGCAGAGCTAAAACAACTTGGCAAAAAACCCATAGTATTAAAAGATTTCAAAATCGCAACAGGGAACAATAAGAAACCCATGAACACAGGTTGAAAAAAAGCATGGCAGAAGGGGAAAATCGGAGCCACAGCAAGCAGTGAGGGTGGGGGCAAAAAGTGTGCTGTTGGCAATGAATTTCAATCCCAAAAGGAAAGCAATGTCTTTCTCCTCAAGGAATCCATTGCTACGGGATCTTGAGATGGCTACTAGCCATCTGCTTCTTTTTTATATATAAAGGGCAAATCTTGGGAGGGGAGGCGAAAGGCCATTAATTAAACTTGTGATCAGTAGTATACCAATGAGCAGTATCTCCCAAAGCAGTATTCCCCCTCCTTGTGACAGTTCTTAAGCCAGACTGGCTACGATTGGGGACAGAGGAATGAGCCTATAGCCAGAGACTGTATTGGGATTCTGATCAGTGGACCTGAAAGCCCACAATATTCAAAGCAATGTCATTTAGACTCTTGCATTGGAGCCCTCCATTCTTCCTTTTCTCTTGGCCAGTGTGCTTTGTAGCCCTTGGTAGCCCCTTGCTGCTTACCTGCCTTCCTTCAACCCCATTTCCTTAAGTGATCCATTTCCAACCTCTTGTCGGAAGAAGCCCTGTTTCTCCTATCACTGCAGGTGCTGTCCTGAAGCCTGTCTCAGGAAACCAGTGGTAGCATCATTGAGCCTAGTAGAAGCAGTCCTTATTAGACCAAGTCACAGCAGAGATGCAATTAGTCCGTTTAAAAACAAGCCCATTGACACAGTAAGGAAATCTAGAATTACTTGCACAAACACTTCCTTTTTCACACAAAAAATATATAATGCTGCCCGACTTAAAAAATGCAGTTCGGCAACTCCGATTGATGGCTAACTTTCAGCAGCAGGAAAACAATCCATTCCCAATGTGTTTTTTCACAGTGTCATCCTAGCGTTGGCTACACCAGGGTGGCAAAGGTCCTAGCCCCGTCGATGCTTTCTGGCCTCTTGTAGGCCTTGTGCTGGTCTCCCTCGCTGTAGGTCCTTTCAAGGCTGTACTGCACCTTCGCCGCCTGCCTCTGGAACTCCCGTACGCTCCGAATGGTGAGGAAACAGACCACAGTGCTTGCGAAATACAGGCAAGCCACCAGGAGGCCAAAAAGGGCCACGGAAGCATCTCCGCCTTGCACGCTGCAGTTCATGGATGTGTAGCCTCGCCTGGCGTAAAGCCTCTCTCTTTTCTTGCACACCTCCGTCGCGTTGACTTGCAGGACAAAGTGGAGGTAGAGGCCCACGGCCACTATGTACGCCAGGCAAGCGAGGACGTCAAAGACGCATTCCGTGACGAGCAACCGGACCGAGAGGCGATGGATGGGCTTCCCTCCGGCGACGAGGAAGAGGATGGTAAGGCACAGCAGTGTTAGGCTGAAGGCCACGCCGCCGTAGACGCAAGGAGCTCTCATCTGGTTGAACTGCATGTCCAGGTCCCTCACCTCTTGCAACTCTACCCCTTCAAAGGGGCTGTAGGCGGAATTGATGTTGAAGGAGCCCAGGCCTCCCATGGAGGTGAAGCCGGAAATGGATGCCTGAGCTGCTCCTATGCAAACCAGCACCAAAATGTTAAGTGTGATTTCAACGAACTGCAAGATTCCTGCAGAGAAAGAGAGAGGAGAGTTAATATTCCTTGTATAAATCCATGCCGCTGAATAGTTTTGCTGCAGAAAAACTCATGTCTGTGTGTTTATTTATCAGCTGCCTTTAAGCGTCAAAATCCTCCTGTAAAATAAAGGGCACAAGCAACGAGGCCATCAGTGCAGTAATGTTAACACTAAATCCGAACCACACATAAGACTAAAATATAAATCCAGTTTGGTCAAATATTCAAGTGCAATCATGCAGACTATGATTACCCATAGATAAAAACCCACCATTTTACCGGAGCGCACAAAAGTTTCTGGGATCTGCAGGGTAGCTGTATCTCAGGCTTGGATTGCACTCACAGCTCATTGCATGGTAAAATTGTTCCTGACCTGGAAGGGTTGTTTTATAACGGACAACTGGCCCATATTCTAAACAAGGTAGATGTTTGGAAGATGGTTCTAGCCTAGCCTTCTCCTGACATCGAATGGGAGAAGAGACCTGCAATAGCATATAATTCAACCGGCTGAAGATAAGAAAAGGTAAAGGTAAGAAAAGGTAAAGGGCCCCTGGACAGTTAAGTACAGTGAAAGGCAATTATGGGGTGCGGCACTCACCTCACTTTCAGGTCGAGGGAGCCGGCGTTTGTCCACAGACAACTTTCCGGGTCATGTGGCCAGCATGACTAAACCGCTTCTGGTGCAACCGTGACGGAAACCAGAGTGCACGGAAACACCACTTACCTTCCTGCTGCAGCAGTACCTATTTATGTACTTGCACTGGTGTGCTTTTGAACTGCTAGGTTGGCAGGAGCTGGGACCGAGCAACGGGAGCTTGCGGGGATTCAAACCGCTGACCTTCCGATCGGCAAGCCCAAGAGGCTCAGTGGTTTAGACCACAGCGCCACCACAGCTGCTAGGTGACTATCTGGCCTCTGCTTAAAATAATCTGCTGAAGGGGAGTTTGTTGCCTTCCAGGGCAGGCTGCAGAGTGGTGCTTTCTATTGGAAACCAGTGATACAAAAGTGCACAAGCCATGGAACAGCTTCACTACATAAGACACTCTTTGTCTTGGGGTCCTTCCTACGAGACCCACGCCTGAGCCAAATCTGTAACAATAATGGTAGCTCTTGTCTAAATTTTCCATTTGTCCATCAACAGCCAACTGCATTTAGTCATGCAATGTCTGCAGTTATCACAAGATAGCATGGCCATTTTGAAGCTTCCACCATAGGATAATAACAGTGTTATTTTTTTAAATGGCTAAGAAGTTTTTATGTACTTTACTCCCCCCCCCCCCCCCGGAAGCAGCAGCATATTACAAACAAACCCAAATAAAGCAGCCCAGCCTGCCACAGTTAAACACGGGAACAGCAGAGAAAACAGAGATTGCAGACCTGGCCGCTTAAATAACATACAGCTCAGGTTGGGGTGTGAAAAGTAACCAATACTAAAGACATAGCAAAAACAAAACAAAAGTTTTCACAAGTGTTGAAAGGAGGGAAAGCATTGCGGTGTAGCTGCCTTGTGGTTCCACAGTGTGGATGCTGCCTCTGAAAAAGCTGCTCCATATGCCCACCCACTGGTGGGATAGAGAACAGGGTCTTCTCCAAGGATCTTGACCAATCATAGAATTGCAAGGGACCTTGAGGGTCATCTAGTCCAACCCCCTGCTATCCAGGAATCTCAACAGTTCCCCATCCAGTTTGAAACTTTACCAGGCCCTGCTTAGCTTTACAAATGTGCTAGCAATTTAGACTGGAAGGAGTCAGGGTATTGTGCGGGAGAAGGCAATCCAAGGGTCTACTTGCACTGGTGTGCTTTTGAACTGCTAGGTTGGCAGGAGCAGGGACCAAGCAATGGGACCTCACCCCGTCGCAGGGATTTGAACTGCCGACCACCTGATCGGCAAGCCCTAGGCTCTGTGGTTTAGACCACAGCGCTACCCGCGTCCCATCATCAATGGTTACTAGCCATAATTGCCTATATGCTGCAAGGTTGCATGTCAGTCGCTGGTGAACAGCAACAAAAAAAGGGTTATTGCCTTCATCATGGCATGGTTATGGGCTCCCCCCAAGGCATTGGGTTGACAACCGTAGGCGTCCAGATTAGGGTTTCAATGCTGTTATGTTTGACTTCTTGACATCTTCCAGAGTCCAGATTCTCTTAAATGAGGGTGCTCCTCCCATGAAACAAGACAAGAGGAGAGGGAAGGGAAGGGGAATCAATTTAGGGCTGCTAGCACACTGTACAGAATTTGAAGAGTCTAATGTAGTCTGTCTGAAACACCAGGTCTTTGCAACAGCCATTGGAAGACTTTTTAGTACGAAGCTTACAATCCTCCCAGCTGCTGGAAGGGACTCAAGGCGGTTGTTGTGCCTTGCAGTGGCAGAACTTCAGTAAACCAGGATGCACAGAGGACCTTCTGAAGTCATTTAAGAACTTCATCCAAAACAATTTTTGGTGAATGATCTCTGCCAGGAGCTCTGAATCAGCACCCACTGGGATTCCAAGTGAGGCCAGAGTGTAAGGCCCAAATATTAAGCCATCTTTCCCCCCCAAACACTGATAAATGAGGCCTTGAGTACATTTGACCTACATTATTCTGAGGAGTGTTCTTAGTAAGTTATTTTTGTACTACTGTGCCAGAAAGAGTAAATCAGCGATGGAGGTTTGGGAAGGTGCTATAGCTTAGGCCTCCTTGCGATGCACAACATAGGCCGGGGCTGCCAACATGGTGAGCTTCAGATGTTTCTCCTTTTACCTTAACCACCACCCTGTTCCAGAACTCGCCCTATTAAATACATTCCAGGCCAGCAACACACAAGCACACTACGAGGAACTCATAAGTCACTTACTTTCAGCCGCTAGAAATATCACAACTAGACACTGGAAGGGCCTATCAGGACCGAACATAGACCACGTATGGGAAACCGCCCTACTAGAAAAGTTAACCAACAAACTCAAACTAGCACCGGGACAAGCTATGGAGGATGCCTTCACCCCAGTGTGGTTCCCATTTATTACACATGTAGCACAACAGGGCAATGACCTATTCCTTGCAACAGCATACAAATCAATATAACACAACCTTGGGACATACAGTGGTACCTCGGGTTAAGAACTTAATTCGGTCTGGAGGATCCCTCTTAATCTGAAACTGTTCTTAACCTGAAGCACCACTTTAGCTAATGGGGCCTCCTGCTGCCGCCATGCCACCGCCAAGCAATTTCTGTTCTCATCCTGAAGCAAAGTTCTTAACCCGAGGTACTATTTATGGGTTAGCAGAGGCTGTAACCTGAAGCGTCTGTAATATTGTGTAATATAAACACAACCAAACAAGCTTGGGAACCCCTAGCCTCTTGCAATATCAATAAAAATTAATGAATAAATAAATACACAAACAAAGGACCTACCATGTGATGCTGACACAACCTTCCCTACACTAAGAATAGACAATAGAACAAAAGAACAATATCTCCATCAATCCCGCTTTCCCCAAACTGCAAGAAGTCTATGACAAAAATGTCTCTCACCAAACGTAAACGAACTGAAAAAGATTATGAACTGAAAGTGGAGACAATGGATGTACTGTTCCCTGTTTATCTGTTTGCTTTGTAACACAGAAACCCCCAATAAAAAACTTGTTTAAAACAACAACAACATTATGAACAAACCACCCTGTTGGGTAGAGTGACTGGCCGAAACCCGCCCACCGAGCATCATGATTGAGTGGAGATTTAATCCTGGACTCGCCACGTCTCAATTAACACTTCCAACAGCTACACCAAACTGGCTCTCAGACCAAGTCCTTTGACTGTGGATATTTTTCCATTTAGGTTTAGTTGCAGAAATGCAACTTGTTACTCCAGACAATATCTGGTGTCAAGAAGGCGTTAGGTCTACGCACAAGTGCAATCTTTCCCCATTAGTCTGGTATAATAAAGGCCTCTCTCTTAATGTAACTACCGTATTTTTCGCTCTATAAGACGCACCAGACCACAAGATGCACCTGGTTTTTGGAGGCGGAAAACAAGAAAAAAATATTCTGAATCCCAGAAGCCAGAACAGCAAGAGGGATCGCTGTGCAGTGAAAGCAGCAATCCCTCTTGCTGTTCTGGCCTCTGTGATAGCTGCGCAGCCTGCATTTGCTCCATAAGACGCACACACATTTCCCCTTACTTTTTAGGAGGGAAAAAGCGAGTCTTATAGAGCAAAAAATACGGTATTTACCTGTTGTGCAGCCACATACGCTCAAACATTTCTGTGATGAAAATAGGGATGTCCCATTCCATAGTGATAATTTTACTATTTATACCCCACACATCTTAATTGGGTTGCCCCAGCACACTGGGCAGCTTCCAACATAAACATAATAAAACATTAAACAAAAAAACCCTTCCCTATACAGGATTGCCTTCAGAAGGCTCAGGGTTGGATAACTCCATGCCCTCCAACGAAAATAGGGACATCCTAAGGAAAAGCGGGACATTACAGGATCAAATCAGAAACCAGGATGACTTCTCTAAATCTGGGATGTCCCTGGAAAATAGGGACACTTGGAGGGTCTGCAACCAGCTTAGAGACGTAACATATATATCATTTAAAAAGTGGGGAGGGGGAGGCAAGGAACCACTTTAGAAGAGGCACTCACTAAAGGTCTTGATTAATCTTCTGAATGTTGGGAGGAATGTGCCCAGGGAGACTTCACAACCTTGCAGTTTGGAAGTTGGAAAAGCCTGAGCAAAACCAGCAGAAAGTCCCTGTAAATTTGTCGTGTGGAAAGCTAATTAACTTAACTCTATGCCCCTCCTTAAATGTAAAGGAAGACTCAATGGCTGCAGAAAGTAAGTTTTAAATGCAGTTATGCATAGTGCAAATAAATGACCAAGGCTTCCCTAAAGCAATACCAATTAATTACTTAGCCACTTGGGGGCAGGTTAGGATAAACAAATGTCTACCCAGAGTAACACTTTCATGCTGCATAGTTTGATCTCTGGCACCACCTAACTGCTGACTGTACCTGCCTTGTGTTTTGCTTCCTGTGGAGGAAGCTTCACTTACTAGCAGGCGAGGCTCCCAAATACCTGCACGTTTGGCCGGAAAGTCTGCGCAGGTGGAATGACACAGGCAAGCAGAAGGATGTCTCCACTCAAAACTAGCCCAGAGTAAGGGGCATTTGGGGTGCAGCCTTAGTCTGGATGCAAGCTTGTGTATATTTACAGAAATGCGTAGGCGATGCCAACAATCTGAAATGACCCAAAATACAAAACCTAGCTTCCCTGAAGGCCTGCAGAGTTTGATTAGTCGCAGAGAGATTCTTAACAAAGTGTACCACCTAGAAGTTAACTGCCAATTGTACCTGCCTTCTGTTTGTGGAGGAAGCTTGCAAAACCTGTCTTTTATTTGTATGAGTTGCTGCAAAGTGAGAGGCGGCAGTCAGTCGCTTGGTTTGTTTTATCATATTAGGGCAATGTCTGCCTGCGTACCTTCATAGATGTGCCTGAGTTCTCTACAACTCGAGCAGTGGGTATTTTTATTTTTGTATTTTAAAAAGGGAAACTTTTTTTTAAAAATCCGATTGGACTCCTTTCCTCCAGCTTACCCTCCTTTTTATACTTATCCTAAGTATAGACCAGGGACGTGGGTGGCGCTGTGGGTTAAACCACAGAACCTAGGACTTGCTGATCAGAAAGTCGGCGGTACGAATCCCTGCGACGGGGTGAGCTCCCATTGCTCGGTCCCTGCTCCTGCCAACCTAGCAGTTTGAAAGCACGTCAAAGTGCAAGTAGATAAATAGGTACCGCTCCAGCGGGAAGGTAAACGGTGTTTCCGTGCACTGCTCTGGTTCGCTGGCCAGCTCCCTCAGCTATATGCCAACTCCCTCAGCCAATAAAGCGAGATGAGCGCCGCAACCCCAGAGTCTGTCACGACTGGACCTAATGGTCAGGGGTCCCTTTACCATTTTAAGTATAGACCAGGTTCAATCACCGCCTACTGCCTTAAGATGCTGGTTTTTTTTATTATATGCTTGAGTCCAAAACAGAGAGATTCTGCGTAGACAGGTCTGCAGGAATTTCAGGGTGCTAATATTACGGAGAAGGGTAGGTCCTCAGCCCATGTCCCTGTTGATCCTACTTAGTTGCTTGGCAATACCTGCAAACACCTATCCAATACTGTGGTCGCAAAGCAGTAAGCCAAGTTTGATATACTTATTATTATTATATATAACACACTGGGAGGGGGATTTTTCCACTCTAAAAGCACCCAAGTGAGTAAGGCTAAAGTGAGCATTCTAGCTAAATGCAAACCTAGCTGACACAAGGTCTGTGCTGTTGCACGCGACTGAGGTCATCTCCCAAACACCCCGCTCCTCCATCGTGGCCCTCAATGGGCTTATTGGATCCCTTGGGACAGAGGTGACTTGGCCACTGTTCTCCATGCTCTGGTAGCCTGGACCATCTCAATGCACCCTAGGCGGGGCAGCCCCTGAAGACTTTTCAGAAGCTTCAACTGGTCCAAAATGCAGCCGCCGGATTATTGGCTGCTCACATAACCCCTGTTTTGAAACAGCCTACACTGATGGCCAGTGCATTTCACATTATGTAAGGTTTAAGGGAAATCTTAAAAATATATTGTAGGAGGGCGGTAAGGGATGTGAGGCTACCAATAGCAGCCAGCCAGCGTGTCGTCCTATCTTACTTCTTTGAGCCTCAGGTGAGCGGAAATGTGGTTCGGTTTCTCTTTTACCTGGAGTCCCAAGAGTTATGGGGTCTCCTCAACTTCATCCACCCTGCCTGTTTGTCCTCGCCTCGTCTCACACTCCTGTAACTTTTCTCCCAAGGCCGATTCCCCAAAGAGGGCAACACAAAACTGTGAACAGCATCCCTTAGTAGCAGGCAAGGCTTCCATCTACCTGCACGTTTAGCCAGAAAGTCTGTGCAGGTGAAGCAAGCAGAAGGATGTCTCCACTCAAAACTAGCTCAGACTAAGGGGCATTTGGATTGCAGCTTATTCTTACAGAAATGCTTAGAAACCCAAGCAATCTGAAATGACCTAAAATACAAGACCTGATTCTAGCTTCCCTGAAGGTTACAGAATCCAACGGAGGGCTTCTTTGCTCCTCCAGCTCAAGATGAGTTCAACTAAGGCCTAAGCATGCCGTAACAATAGTTCCAATATTCCCCCCACAGCGATTTCTATCAGTATCAAAACACTTGCCCGATTCATCAGAGAGAAGTAACAAAGATGCTGTGTGCTCTGAGGAGTGGAATTTAGAGGATTTTAAAGGAAAACCCGAAAGTGCTGAAGCTGTGGTCCCGAGGGAGGACCCCAGAGGAGCAGTGCTCAAAAAGGAATGAAGGAAACAATATTTATTTATTTTCACAGTATCCTGGCTTTCCTCAGAAGACCTAAAGCCAGCATTCATGGGTCTCTCTCTTGCTCAGAGCACTTTCTTCACTGGAATTGAAGGAAGAAAGAAAATTCTCTGTCCAAGAGCCCTTTCAGATCCCTTTTAAAAAGCAGCTAGTTGAATTATTGAAAGGTAAAGGTACCCCTGCCCGTACGGGCCAGTCGTGTCCGACTCTAGGGTTGTGCACCCATCTCACTTAAGAGGCCGGGGGCCAGCGCTGTCCGGAGACACTTCCGGGTCACGTGGCCAGTGTGATGAAGCTGCGCTGGCGAGCCAGCACCAGCGCAGCACACGGAAACGCCGTTTACCCTCCCGCTATAAAGCGGTACCTATTTATCTACTTGCACTTAAGGGTGCTTTCAAACTGCTAGGTGGGCAGGAGCTGGGACCAAAGACGGGAGCTCACCCCACCGCGGGGATTCAAACCGCCAACCATACAATCGGCAAGTCCCGCAGTTGAATTATTAGGCTAGTTGAATTATCTTTTTGCCCCTGAACACAGTGCTGGGATGGGGGGGGGGTGCGGGGTGCAATGGAATACAAGATAGGAGAAGGTTGCAGAAATCTAGGAAAGGGATGTTCAGAGCATGGACCATGGTTTTTGCTGAGATGATGGGAGAGGAAGAGCCGTATTTCTGCAGCTTTGTAAAGGGAGAAGGGGCATAAATCAGCAACAAAGGGAATACAGAAGACAAAGGGTAGAAAGCTAAGGCTACATGCCTGTGAGATACAGAACTCTGAAAGTTATTTATTTATTTATTTTATTTATTGTTGTTGTCGTCATCAACAACAACAACATTTCCATACCTTCCATAACCATCTAGTGCCCTATGAGGGTGGATCACAAATTAAACAAAACAAAACAGCATGTATTTTTTTTAAAAAAAGCTTTCTACATGCAGGGAAATATCTCCTGAGTTACATATACAGATCTGCTAGCATGTTTCCCTAACTCCATCAAAAAAAACAAAACAGAACCCATAAACGCAGATACGTGCATATAGTATTTATATGCACAGTCCATTCTCATATATTTGCCAGTCACAGAATTTGATTATTTTTTTTAAAGGCAGAGATCTGGTTAGTTTTGACGCAGCACCTCGACCCCCAAAATAAGGATGCACTTCTTCCTAGGGCAGTATGACCTCTGTTCCAGTTCCTTTAAGATTCTGATTAAATGTTCTGGTTGTTAAGCGGGTGGGGGGGGGAAGAGTAGCTTTCAGACACACATGAATTTATGCTGCTTTATTAATGCATGAGCATATCCCGGGGGAAGGAGGGGGGAAATCACTTTATAGCTATATCCTAATTTTATTTGCTGATGGGATTCAATTTAGCCACTTGCTAATTTGCAAATGGGAAGTGCCCTTGCTGGGGGCACACAGGTGACACTGAAGACGGAAGGCAGGGAACAGCCGTGGTCAAGGAAGCAAGGTACTTGCTTTGTGAAAAAAAAATGGCAAGGAAGCTGGCACATATGTGTGTGAGTGAATAATCTGGAAGTGCCCAATGGAGGAGCATTTTTTGTATTATTATTAACAACAGCAACAACAGCAGCAGCAGCAGCAACAACAACAACAACAACAACAGGAGATTGAACCTGCAAGGAAGGTCTTCCCCCAAGTCATTTTAGTTGGAGCATTCACACAACAGAATTATTCTATACACGTTTATTCAAACTTAAGTTCCATTGAAAGCAATGACACTTACTCTCAGGTAAGCAGACACAGAACCGTAGCCTCAGAATCTGATAATGCCTGCAGAACCGACTATACATTTATTTGGCTAATGGTAACAATCTGGTCGTCTTGCAAAATGCCATCCTATTTTAGAGTTTAGCTCTCTCTGCAATTCTTTTCTAGACTAACTTTTACTCTGAAATCTCTTTCAAGATCACAATATTCCCTTAAGGCAATCCCCCCCGCCCCGTTTCTGTCAAACTGTTGAAAGAGTTCCATTTATTCTTGCCTTCCACCTATAAAGCACACTCAAGTTTGTGCTCATTCTATCAAAAAGAGGTTCTCCGAGTAAACATAATCGACATATGCTTGACTTTACAAAACTATTAATCTCTCTCTCGGTAGATCTAGTTGTTCAAACATGGAAAGCAATGCACCATTTAAAACACACACACCTACCTGTAGACTGAAATAGCTAAAAATGGTACTGAAAAATAACAAGATCCACCTCTAATCTCTGGTCTCTAGACCTCTAATAAGCTCTATGCCTACCAGTAATGGAAAAAACTACCAAGTATTTTACTATGTCAGATGAATTCATATTAACCACAAAGAAGTCTTCTTACCCATTTGATATGTGATTACATCCACAGGGAGAGCTATTTATTAGGTAGCTGGATAATGCGGATTCACAGCACAATTCTATACATGTGTGCTCAGAAGTTAGTCCCATGTACTGCAGCCTACGACAAACATCACATTTCTGTATGGTCATGAGAATGTGATAATGCTTACCAAATCAGATAACTCCTCTCTGGTTGCAGCTGCTCTCCAATGACATTAAGGGCGCTTCCAGGAGACAGGTGTTTGCTATTGCAGACAATGTATTTTATCAGATTTTCCACATAAAGGGAAAATCCGGATTGGGGAAGGAAAGACAGGCTGGTATTTAGATACCAATAACATTGTGAGGACGCTGCAAAAAAACTGTCATGCAAGAGGAGCACTGGTCCCACAAACCACTTCTACCTGGAAGCACCCTAAGCAGCTACCATATCGCAAAAGGTTGCCAAATCCACACTTCCACTGCTTTTTGTTCTGCTTCAGGGCCAGGTATGTCGGATTTAGACATTCATTCCTAAATACTCAGAGGCGTTGTCCTCCCCAGCTGGTTGGAATTTCTAGGAATCCGATCCACTACATTCTTAGTATTTGACAGTGAAAAAGAAGCCAGCTCGTTTACCTTCACCCCACCTTGTCCACTCTCCAGGAAGTGAGGAAGAAAGAGGAAAAGCTACCATCTACCTCTACCCCGCAGTAAACAACCTTATGGGTCTTTCTTTAAAGCTTAATATTTGCACAGGCCCGGCCCTGTCATTGGATAGAGTGCGGCATCTTCCCCAGGCAGTTGATGTTGGGTGCCACGAGGGCAGTACATTTAATTTATTAATGCTGCATTGTTACTGCTAGCAAGGTGTGTAGGGGAGAGGGGTTTGTGGGATTTCCCCCTCCCCCCATCAGGTACCAGAATACAGTGGTAGCTCAGGTTACATACGCTTCGGGTTACATACACTTCAGGTTACATATGCTTCAGGTTACAGACTCCGCTAACCCAGAAATAGTGCTTCAGGTTAAGAACTTTGCTTCAGGATAAGAACAGAAATCATGCTCCAGCGTTGCAGCGGCAGCAGGAGGCCCCATTAGCTAAAGTGGTGCTTCAGGTTAAGAACAGTTTCAGGTTAAGAACGGACCTCCGGAACGAATTAAGTACTTAACCCGAGGTACCACTGTAACTCAATTGATCTTGGGGGTGTAGGTGCCATTTGCCTCAGGCAGCAAAATTTATTGGGCAGGCCCTGGTATTGGATGATCGCAAGGCAACTAACATCAAATAAGATAAATATGTTCTTTTAAAAAAAGATGACCACAACTTCTGAGGACCCAAGGGAGAGCTTGATTGGGCTGGGGTGGGGGCAGGAAACAGAAAACAGCTTGTAATTCTCTTTAGTTTTCTCCTGCCAAGCGAGCATGCTGGGTAGAAGCCAAGGCTACAAGGCTTTTTAGTTGGCAGTTCCATTGAACAAATGGAACTCACTTGTGAATAAATACGCCCAAGACTGGGCAGCTCTTGCTTCCCCTGAGAAGGTCAAAGGGGAGAATTTTGGGAGAGGGCAAGAAATAATGCCTGAATGCCTGTAATAAGCTCAGAATGAGCTGCAGGAAACTTCACTTTGCTATACAACTCGAGATGCCTTGATGTCATATAACATTAACGAACTGACAAGGAAAGAGTAGCCACACACAAAAAATGCCGACATTCAGCTGCTGCCGGAAGCTGAACTTCACTTTGGCTGAGGTGAAACTTCAAAAAGGGCCAAGGGAGTGGAAGGCTGGAATTTAAGGCATGAACTAAAAATAACTGGCAAAATCCAAAGCTGAAATGACTCTAGTGAGATATTTAAAATAGTCATATGAGGTGAATTTTGTAAGAGACTCATGATAATTTATATTGCTGAGGTGCGGGGTGGAGAATCAGTATTCTCTCAAGCTTACAACTCGCGACACAACCTCATAAATTGTGTTGTGTGCTGAGAAGGAAACACAAGTCACAAAATGATGAAATCTGGCTACTGTGCAGGAAACTGCATGTTGAGTAAATTTGGCCATGCGTAATCCAAGGTAATCGGGACGCGGGTGGCACTGTGGGTTAAACCACAGAGCCTAGGACTTGCCGATCAGAAGGTCGGCGGTTCGAATCCCCACAACGGAGTGAGCTCCCGTTGTTTGGTCCTAGCTCCTGCCAACCTAGGAGTTCGGAAGCACGTCAAAGTGCAAGTAGATAAATAGGTACCGCTCTAGCAGGAAGGTAAACGGCATTTCCGTGCGCTGCTCTGGTTCGCCAGAAGCGGCTTAGTCATGCTGGCCACATGACCCGGAAGCTGCACACCGGCTCCCTCGGCCAATAAAGCGAGATGAGCACCGCAACCCCAGAGTCAGCCCCGACTGGACCTAATGGTCAGGGGTGCCTTTACCTTTACCTTAATCCAAGGTAAGCATTTAAAGGTGTGCTTCCCAGCTTCAGACTGAGCACCCGTCTCCAAGCAATGGAGCCAACCACACAACACTGTTAAAAAACAGACTGTGATGCCCAAGGTATCATTCTCCATTGCCTTTACAACTTTTGGCTAGGAGTTTGGGAAAGGGGACACATACTGTTATTTAATCCCAAGAAATGAAATCGGCCGAGTATCATGATTACCATCCTTTCAGCAAGGGCACTGAAATATGCAGTCATGCTGGATTCTCCAAATAATGGAAAAAACTGAAACATTTGACTCCCTGGGGTCACTGAAGATGTATGTGAAAACCTGCGGCTCTTTAAACCTTTATCAATGACTATTTGATATGCTAGGAGATTGCTAGCCAGGTGTGGCCAGTAAGTGCCCCCATTTGTTATAAAATTGGATTTGGCTGCAAGCTGTGAATTTAAATTACTTGATCTCCTCCTGTTCTTTGTTCTGCCTGAGGAAGAGTTCAGGGAAAGCTGAAACCTCTTATTCTTTCTGCTCCCCCAACAAAAGACCCACTTGTACTCCTCTTTAAAACAACTTTGTGGATCAAAGGATGCGACTGAGTAGAGTAAGACAAATGTTTGCATACCTCTTCTTGAACACAGGTTTGAGCACTTCTCAGAAAAAGTCTCTTTTTGAGGATAAAACAACGGTGGTGAAGAATCAACATATTCCTGAGGTGTTCCTGGGTTGTTTTGGTGAGGGTCTGCAAAAGCTGTGGGATATCTAGGATTTTCCGTTGTTCCTTCTGGTGACCTACAGGTGGAGAAGGATAAAGAACTGATACCTTAAGCATCACCTTCTTAAAACTTATTTTACTTAAAAGAGAATTCTACGCCACTTTTCAAGTTCATAGATCCTCCCATATATTCCCACCCACCCACCCACCCACCCACCCAATACTCCCTTTATCGTTTGAAACCATGCTCTGGAATCCTCTGCTGTCCAACACCGAGAGGACAGCAGCAAAGAGCAGGGACACCTCAGTGATGGCACCACACTGTGGAATGCCCTTTCAGTGGAGATTTGGCACACCCGAACACTTCTTATGGTTTTAAATAGTGGAAAAGGTAAAGGACCCCTGGAGTGACTATGGGGTTGCAGCGCTCATCTCGCTTTCAGGCTGAAGGAGCCGGCGTTTGTCCACAGACAGCTTTCTGGGTCAGGTGGCCAGCATGACTAAACCGCTTCTGGCACAACAGAACACCATGATGGAAACCAGAGCGCACGGAAATGCCATTTACCTTCCCACCTCAGTGGTACCTATTTATCTACTTGCACTGGCGTGCTTTCAAATTGCTAGGTTGGCAGAAGCTGGGACAGAGCAACTGGAGCCCCCATCACGTGGATTCAAACTGCCAACTTCCTGATCAGCAAGCCCAAGAGGTTCAGTGGTTTAGACCACACCACCACCCGTGTCCCCTTTTAAATAGTGGTAGGCAACCCTTAATCCACCTAATTAGGGCTAGTAGACCCTATTTGGCCTTTGAGGCCATTTTTTTGCAAGCCATGCCATGCAAACATGTCAGGTGTGGGTCAGCTGAAGACAGCTCCCTGCTGAAAGATGAGTTTGCAGGCATTGCTGATAAGTGGTACCTGTAAATTCTTGTTTCTTTGCAAGCGCAGACAATCCGCTCATCCCCAGCCCTTGCAAAGAGCTATGCCTTTGCTTGCATGGTTTGATTTAAAATGCTTCGACTGACATGATGTTGATGTCAGGTTATTGACAAGCAGGTGGCCCCATCCACTTGTCAAAATATAATATGGGACTTGGAGGGGGCTGAACCACCTGGCCTGCTTGTCTGTTCTTCATCCTAGATTATGAGCACTTGGGTGGTTTAAGAAGGCCTTCAGCAGAAAAAAATTGTCTCTCCTTGTTATGAATATAGGCTATTTCCTTTTTGTATGTCTTCACTTTGGTTTTGGGTTTTAACACTGAATATTAAGAAGGCTCTGTGCATGGGGGGTGGAGTTCCCCATTATTTAAAAGGTACAATTAACAGCATTTTAGCTCCTTTCCATAACAGCTATCATGCTTGCCCTTGGTCATATAGGATACTACAGCCCTGCAAACTTGTTTTCAAAGTTTACTGAATTACTAACCTTAACACTGCCAGGCTGTTATTGGCTTTCGCTTAATGTTCTTCGGATTTCTTATTTTAATTATTATTCCAACCCTAAGCCAGCATTTATTCACTCAATTAGATTTTCCAGTCCTAGCATCTTTTGCATTCATCTGTTCTCATTGGCAGAATTACAAGTACACCAATGCAACTGTAATCAGCAGACATTAATTACCGTGGTCCTGCATACGAGCTACACTGCCACCAATTAGAAGCGTCACCCACTTTGCCGCTAGCTTTCCTCTACTAATGAATATGATCTATAGGAACAAATTAATCAGTTGGTTGTAGGCATAGATGCCAAGATGTTAAAGTCTGGCAGGGCAGTAACCCTTCCTCCCCTCACCCCTTGACCTTTAGGCTTTTTGTCTTGTGCACTGAACAGCTGTACAACATAAGCTGTGTGATTTATAAGTCTTTCTACTAAACAGAGAGCAATCCCTTGGACACCAGGAATGCAGCTGCCCCCCTCTTTTAAACGAGCCACATGCCAGAAAATAAGATGCACCACTAAGAGTGACGGTGATCACAAATGTGAGCTCTGTCCCAACAACCATGCTGGCTGGCTGTATTTCCAGGGAAAAAGAGAGTTCCTGGAAGACTTTGAAATTGCCTCATTCAAACGCTTGTGCACTCTTTCTCTCTCTCTCTATATATATACAGTGGTAAAGGTAAAGGGACCCCTGCCCATTAGGTCCAGTTGTGACTGACTCTGGGGTTGCGGCGCTCATCTCGCTTTATTGGCCGAGTGAGCCGGCATACAGGTTCTGGGTCATGTGGCCAGCATGACGAAGCCGCTTCTGGCAAACCAGAGCAGTGCACAGAAACGCCATTTACCTTCCCACCGGAGCAGTACCTATTTATCTACTTGCACTTTGACTTGCTTTCGAACTGCTAGGTTGGCAGGAGCAGGGACCAAGCAAAAGGAGCTCACCCCGTCGCAGGGATTCGAACCGCTGACCTTCTGATCGGCAAGTCCTAGGCTCTGTGGTTTAACCCACAGCGCCACCCATGTCCATATGCAGTGGTACCTCGGGTTAAGTACTTAAATCCGTTCCGGAGGTCTGTTCTTATCCTGAAACTGTTCTTAACCTGAAGCACCACTTTAGCTAATGGGGCCTCCTGCTGCTGCCACGCGATTTCTGTTCTCATCCTGAAGCAAAGTTCTTAACACGAGGTACTATTTCTGGGTTACCTGAGTCTGTAACCTGAAGCATATGTAACCCAAGGTACCACTGTATTAAAATAAAATATAAATATATTAAAAAGTCTAATGCTTTAGAATAATGCAGCCTCAGTGGATTGTAAAGAGAGGGAGGGTATACATATTTTTAATTCAGTGTCCCTCCTCTCCTCCATGGAAATAGACTATTTACATCTAAATGGACGCTCACGTGAATGTTAATGAGCCAGCAAAAATAAAGCCATGACTTTGTATTGTGTTGCATTGGAATGTTCTCAAATGGCTCAGCCACTCCTTTATAAGAAGGAAGCAAAAAATACAAGCAAGTGCCAATTTATGTGTGTGCACAGGACCGCAGCCTCAGTCACCTTCGTTCATAACAATGCCATCTTTTCCCAGTACACAGAACTATTATAATGTCACGCATGGAAAGATACTGGAATGAGTTGTTGCTCCCTGTCCCCACGGTGACACCTTTTCTGGCTTGGCAATCACCCATAAAGACAGCTCCATCTGCACTACCCTTAACAAACTCCCAGGATGCTTTGGGGGAAAGCCATGGCTGTTTAAAGTGGCATGATGGACCCCAAAGAGTAGTAGAAATATAGCATACTGTGCATTATTTGGCTCCCTGCTTCCTCACTGTGTCCCGTTTTCATTTT